>NC_142651.1:21199722-21858333 GCF_055504915.1 Nelumbo nucifera | reverse complement strand
GTAGGAATTGTTCATCTAGGCATCTGAGTCATCTGCTAGTCGGTAGCTACCAAAACATGCATCATCAATGACTGCACCAACACCTGACATTGATATATCCTCATGCTCAATAATGTCACTTAAAATAGGTCCATCTCTAGGTCAGTGGCATTTTGTTCATTTATAGAACACCCATTATTTAAGGGCAATCTGGGTATAATAAAATATACATGGAACATCTTTTATTAAAGAACTTCCACTTTGTTAGGGGTCATTTGAAAACTGCTGAATTGGCTGAACCCAATTGCTTATTGGTAATACATAGTGTACTGTGGGTGGAAGATACATAGTGCCATTTGGCACCTTGCAAATTGCATCTTCTAGGTGCAATTTATGCACCATAAAACTCTCCACACATTTATGCAAAATGCCAAGACATCCCTTGTTGGGTGATATCATGGGACAAAAAGCCTCACCTGCAGCTAAATATTTTTAAAAATCCAATATCACCCCTTTCATAGTCGTTTTAGTTGGGACAAAGACCTCCCCTCACAAATGTTTTTCAGTTAAAATCTTGGTAATACTACTGGTTGTATGAGAAGATAGGGAGGACTGTGTCATTCTTCTTTGTGAATAAGTGGTAATGGTATATACTGCCTTACGAAATATTTAAACTTTCTTTACTGTTGTGTTTGGTTTGAAAGAAAAGGTAGAAAAAAAAATGAAGGAAAATGTAGGAAACTCAGTAAGAACGTTGTACCGGCTTCCTCACCTCTCTCTACCTTTTTTTTTCAAATCAAACAAAATGTTAAGGTTTTCTATAAATACTAATGTCGTATTTGACGATCCTTATTTTAAGGACTTATTTCTTTTTTTACAGTTAAAATGCCCCTAAGAAAACTGAGTTGTTAACTAAGAAAGGAGATAAATCCTTAAAATAAGGATTGCCAAAATACAGCTTAAAACCTCCTTTAATGATTCTGGCCTCCCTTGTGGGGTGGGGTGGGGTCATTAGACAAATAGTACCTTCTGTTATTAGTTATTCATCATGTTAATTGGGTTTGCATGCACAATTTATATTATTTCAAAAACCCAAATTTGCCCTTCTTTTATGATTGAACACAGAAATTTCTTCATAGAAACTAAGATACCCGTATTACATGATTTACAGATGCTAAAGGGATTTAATTCAATTTCGATGCTGCACTAAAAGGGCAAAAACGTACTATACTTAGAGAACCGGTGTAGAACATTTACTACGCTATGAGAAACTTGGAGGATCGATTCAAACTTTTTATGCTGTTTCATTTTTAAAATTCTAATTATTTTTAGGGATGACTCGAATTGACGCATGGATCAATTCTAACCTTAACGTTTAGGGTTATACTCTAACGTTTGCTGGCTCAACTCAGAATTAATCCGGCCCGAAGTCAATCCGATGTATCTTAATCCAACCCAAACCCGACTTACCCAATCCAATTACAGACCTCCCCATCTAAGAGTAATTCATTGTCGTTGCCTGCTAATGAAGTTTGATTAGGTGAAACTCCGATAAGAGTGGTTGATTGGTTATAGGCGTACATTGGAATGAATGGACCATGGAAACAAGAAAATAGGAGTGGGCTCTACTATTTTTCCTCATTCTAAGCCTGTTAAGATCGGTCTATCTCGAGCACTGAGCAAGCCGCTGTAGCCCAATCCAAGCCTATACAATCTTTAAGTGGGCTGGCCTGGATTGGTGATTTAAAATGGGCCCTTCTGAACGCAGGCCTAAAGGAAAGATACAATCATGGTTCAAATATTTGGTCTAGCTCATTATGAAGCCTACATTTACAACCCTGATGAGCATGGCTACGGCCCAACTCCCTGCTTGGGTCGGCCTCTATTGTGCATGTATATTGGGTCGGCTTCAGCCTTCAGGTTGGGATTAGGATGAAGCAGTATTGGGCTACCTAAGGGTTAGGCTCAATGCCAATCAGAACTTTTGGGACCAGGCTCAGTTCAAGGACTATAAATCCAAGTCCATCCCATGTAAAATTGTGGGATCGATTGGTTCGGGTTCGGATTGGACCCACTAAAATTGTATTTCCTATTCCATAATTCTGAATTGAATAGAGTGAATAATTAGTAATTACTATTGGAATGACCTTCTTGGTTGGTTCAGAATTGCCTCCTTTAAATTGTTCACGTTCTAAATAAGAACAAAGAAGGCAAAAGCCACTCTTTTATTTAAAATGGTATGCATTTGATTAGAGGAAGAGATGGTAGAGAGAAATAAAGGAAATAAACAACTAGTGCAATTAAAATTAATTATTGTTTATTTAGAGGAAGCAGAAATCTTCCATGATGATGATGATGATGAAAAGGGAAAAGGGAAGAGAAAGAGAGAAGGATGGATTATTGATTTATTGATCAATTACAATTGTAGACACAAACACAGCGAAAAGAACCAAATCCAACAGGAGCGCAAAGACCATTGCCATTGTAGGACTGGAGGCACCACTGCCGGCATGAGGCCAGATCACAACCCCTCCCTTCCTGACTAACTTGGCATCTTTTTGCACCATCCGAACCCGCCACCATTGATGCTGCAACTGCACCATCCATCCATCGTTAATTAGTTACACATTTAATTAAAATTCTAATTAAGAATATTTATAGAGCTAAACACAAATTAATCTATACATACTAATTAAAATCAAAGAATAACAGAATAACGATATTGGACCGTGTTGAAGGTTGCACCATGCATGTGAAGTGACCATGGCAGTGTCAGTGTGGAATGAAGATGCATATATATTCGTGTACTATGTTATAAAAATGATCATCATAAAACGCATATTCATGTGGAAATTAATTATATTATGTTTAAGAAGAAACCTGAAAGGAGTAGGAGGACAAAGAAGAAGAAACTGCGGAAAAGCTTAGCCATCTTTCTTTCTGTCAACTACTTAGAAAAATTTCTTATCTTCTCGATCGATATGGAAACGCTGATGAGCTGTAGGGGAATTTATATACAGAGTTGTGGTGGGTCTGTAGATTTATTATTCCTAAATAGAATTCAATTGGGCACAAAGTCAGGTCAAATATGCATCTGATCACTCACTTTTCTAAGCCATGAGATATTACAACTTGGGAGGAAAATACTCAAACAGATTAGGTCAAGACTCAAGACTCAAGAGGGTATGTTGTTTGACTGTGGCAGTGGCACACAAATCAAAGACAATTAATGCTAATTCACTCAATGTTGTTTGAGGGTATGTATGTATGTATATATGTTTCTAAATTCTAATCCAATTTTGCATGGCCTAATGTCAAAGGGTTGATCAGTTGAATGAGCAAATAAAATCTTGGCTCATCCCCACCATTTTTAGTTTAGGCTCCTACCCATACCTGTAGGCTGTAGGTGAGACATGTCTGAAATGCAAGCTGCTTCATTGTGGTAAGGGGGGGGTCTGAGTCGTCTGACGATGGTTGTGTCCAGTGACTCTCCATACCGGAAAACACAGCATTTCTCTGCTATATATATATATATATATATATATATATATATGACGCTGCCAGCAGCAACAAACACCATGTTACTTTGAAGTTTTTGGTGAAACACATGTTGTGAATTTTGAATTTTGATGAAAACCCGTTTCATTGGTTGTAAGTTTTTTCAGTATCACATCTTTCAGGTATTGTAGTCAATAAACTATTTCTTATATGCCCAACCAACCATTAGAGGTATAGAATTTGATAGTAATACACACACAGGGAGAGTATTTATGTTTAACTGCTCAACCAGCCTCTCTTGTCTTGGCAAATTCAACAATTTGTTGATGAAAACAAACCAACCTTTAAATGAATTCTTGTTCCTTTCTTTCTTTTTTCATTTAAGTATTTCAAGCAGCAAATTAACCATTTATACCATACCTAACATTCTCAGAATCAGTGCCATCTCTAACATTTTCAGAATCAGCGCCTGTTTGGGAGGGCTGAAGCGCAGCAGCTTCTGCTTTTCTGAGGTGGGCCCAATATTAACAATAAGCTATGTTTAGTAAAAAATCCTGTGAACCCAGTCAAAAGCTGAAAACAAAGCTTATAATTTTTTAGATAAATTCAAAACTGAGTTTTATAAGAAAAAAGCTAATTTTTCAATCAAGTATGTAGGTATAATTTCTCATGTAATTGACCAATCAAACCTATTGGATTTAATTTCTTATGAGATTAAAATCCAACAACAACAACAACAACAACAACAACAACAACAACAATAATAATAATAATAATAATAATAATAATAATAATAATAATAATAATAATATAAAAAAAGGTCAGTAGATATAAGATTGACAACTGTGGTACCTGATAACCACTAACCAACCTGGGAAAAACTCCATTGGTCTAATGGGTCAGGCCAACAACTAAATCATAAAATTATATAACACCTACCCATGCATCGATGGATTCTTGTTCACTGATTATGCATGCACGAACAGGCGTGCGTCTATAAGATGTAAAATTTGAAATGCATATATATACACCCACCTTTTTGGTAGGCAACTTGGAGCAATAAAAGAGTTAAAAAGGCTTTAGTAAATTAAAAGCCAATCCAATCATAACAACTAGATAAAATATTATCCTAAACTAATGGAGATGAGTCAAGATCTTCTCAGCTTGGCCTCTGGCTCAATAATTGATGGTAGGGCTCAGGTCAGTTCAGTTCATTGAAGTCAATCCTTTGATATTAGGCCAAAACTGGATTAGAAATATACAGCCCCAAATGCGAGACCACAGTAATTATTTGAAGATGGTGAATAAATAAACACCATGTTTAGCAATATGCAGCTTTACTATCTCTTAAGAGATGGCATTTACAGTACTTGTACGCTTGATCCTAACCAAAAAGTATAGAAAAACTTTACTTGCTTACTTTGTTAGCAAATAATTTGTTAGTTAATAGGACAGAGAACAGGTGGATCCACTAATTACTTGGTAAGTGGACACAATTAAGTCCAATAGTGTGGAATAAGTTTTGAATTGTCCTAATTTGATGGATTGTAGGATAAAATTTCTTCATGTTAAGCTTTATCTTTCATTGTTAACCAAGTTCCAAGCTTCTTAATAAGATGTGCTGGACCCATTTGGTACTTCAAAAGTTGATACCATCCACTTGTTTACTAAGTTGGAATGAGCACATGACTACTCGAGCCCATGTCATTTGCTTTCCTTTTGTGGGGTGGGTGGTAATTACCAACTAGAGGCACTGCTCCGCCCTATCTCATGCTTCTATAGAGAACATACTTAGCCATCTTCCCACCAACATGGAGGTAAAACTGGATTCCAACACCAAATCTCATTCATAAACTGAACTATTTCTGATGACCAGTCAAGTTGAGGATTAGATACAGATCGTTCTATGGGTTAAGAGTATCTTTAAAAGATGGGCATATGGCCCCCATTCATCAAGGCTGTTCCACCCATTGAAGTTACACTGTCTTTGATTTGTGTGCCAATCTAACAACATATACTCATGACTCGATGTGTTTGAAAATTTCCCTCCCAAGTTCTAATATCTCATGGCTTACGAAACTTTTCTACCAAAAAATATGGATTAAAAAACTGAGATGCATAGTTGAGCTGACCTTGGAACAAACAAAAAAAATTTGAGCTGACCTTTTGCCCAACTAAAAGCAAACTATTCTACTCAAAACTGATTTTGTTAGCAATCCAAAACCTAGAACCTAGATTAAGGCCTTAGAGTGCTCTTTATGAATAAATCTACAGACCCACAACTCTATAAATACCCCCCCTGCAACTCATTATCATTTCCATATCCTGAAGATACACAGTTTTCTTGCACAATAGGACACTCTGCAAATTTGTCTAAGTAGTTGACAGAGAAAGATGGCTAAGCTTTTCTGCAGTTTCATCTTTGTCCTCCTACTCCTTTGAGGTTTCTTAAACTTTCCTCAGTTTCATTTGTTTATCTCTCTTTACCCATCTGTTTATGATCATTTCTATATACACGAACACATTTTTGTGTACCAGCATCCAAAGCAGACATGCTATTTGTGAAGTTGCAAGCTACATTTCTCCCACACTTCATTGCAGCCATGCATGGTCGCACATCACAGTAGTGCACCACATAACATCACATAGTGCAACTGTCAACATTCCAACATTGTTATTCTTTCTTTTGTTTTTAGTATTGATATATAAATTTGTGGCTCTATATTCCTAGAATTTATAGAGATTGCCTTCTCTTTCTATACATGAAGCCATTTATGGGTGACAATGGGAATTAATCCTGGTGCAATAGATACAGACTTGGTGTGATTCCCCCACCCCCCACGCACCCTTTTTTTAATATTCATTTGCTTAATTATTGTATAAACGATCGATGCATGGTTGTTGCAGTTGCATCAATGGTGCCCAGTTCGGATGCTGCCTTATGTCGAGCTGTTGGGAATGGCAATGATTGTGATCTGGCCTCATGCCGGCAGTGGTGCACCCAGGAGTACAATGGCAATGGTCTTTGCAGTGGCAGTGGATTTAATCCCTTACGCTGTGTCTGTATCTACAATTGTAATTAAGTAGTTTAATTAATAATCTCTTGCCTGTTTGTTGGTGATGCATGGATTATTAATTCGGCTTCATCTAATTAATTAAATAAACGAGAATTGCACTACTAGTAGTTTGCTTTCTCTCTACCATCTATTCCTCTAAGTAATTAAATGCATATTAAATAAAGTGTCATTGCTCTTTCTTGTACTAATTGAAGACAAAACAGTTTCTTTAATTTTTGTTTTCTGCTTTAATTTGTATGTTCTTAATTAGAACGTGAACAATTTAAAGGAGGCAATTCTGGACACTAACCAAGAAGGTCCAAGTCAAATCAATAGTAATTAGTAGGAAGCTTATAGCGTTACTCAATTCATGGTTGGGACGCCAATTTCTACCTTACTAGGTGGGTACGCACCCCTATCCTCCTCAATGGGGTGTTTTTTCACTTGGAAAACTGACTTTTGGGGCAGGGACGATTTTTGAGGTTTCACAATTTGTACGAGTACAGATAGGTTATGGTATTGGGCTAAACCCAATCCTCCGTGACCTGTATATTGTTGGAAGTAGGGGTGTCAATTGGACTGGATTTGGTCAAACCTGACCAAGTCCAATGTGAATCCATTACAAATTGACCAGGTCCATCCAATCCAATCCAATCCAATAAATACTTTGGACCATTAAGTCTGCACTAGTCCAATTCAATAAGCTATGTTTCGTGAAAAATCCAGAGAACGCAGCTAAAAGTTGAGACAAAGTTGATTGAATCTACTCTCTAGAATTAAGGATTTTAGAAAGGCCAATCTAAAAAAAAAAAAAAAATCACAAACAGAAGTTCAAGTGAAGTGATTGACTCATCTACAAGAAAATTAATGCTAACCATGGTTTTTAAAATCGGATCGGACCGGATGATTGGACCAGAAAAACCGGGAATCGGTCAGGTGACTGGTTCCATTTTCCCCCAAAACTGGATTTTCCTCAAAAACAGTTGATTTTGGTCAGCAAACCGCTGAACTGGGTGATTAACTATTCAAACGGCTTTGACCATTTTTTATTTTTCTTAATTTTTTATTTTTTGTCAGAATGGGCCAACCGTTCTGTTTAAACAATCGGACCATTAAACCCGGTAACCAGACCCCTGACCGGTTCGATGTCCGGGTTGATTTTAAAAACCATGATGCTAACCCATTTGCGTGGTGGCACATGCACCTGTTGGCTGTTGCTGTTGGTTTGGATTCAAAAGTATAAAGGTTAATTGGTGGTTTTGGGGAGTTGGATCACGTGAATCTGGTTCTGATTTATACCCTAAAGTTGGCCAGATTTCAACATGGAAACGTCGTATTGGTCTGGTCTACCAAGTATTCAAAATATATAATAATAATAATAATAATAATAATAATAATAAACAGGCCAACAACTAAACCATAAATATATTAAAAGTTAGGCCTAAAGTGCGGCCCTCGGGCTTGGCCCAAAAATTTTTGGGCCTGGGCCTAAACACAACCCATGCTCAAGCTCAGAATTCTGTGCATCAGTAACTCTTCGTAGGTATTGGTAAGTCACTTGTGCTCCATAGCAGATTCACTACTCAAATCTAGTTTCATTACTTAAATCTATTTTGGAGTCTCCTGGTGCTTCCCTTACTCCATTATGGATTGAATTTAAGAGGTCTAAGCAGAAGGGGATTCATTCCCTTACTCCATCATGTGGGGGTTATATAGCATGAAAGAAATATCAGAATTCTCAACAGTATAAGTCAATTAATGGAGGAAGTCACGAGGAACACTATTGGAATGCGTGCTTCTTGGCTATTGATACTTTAGGTTTTCAGGGTCATTAGTTAAATTTCTTATATTGAACCTCTTTTTTTTTTGTAATTAGTTATCTTGTTTTCTTTTTTTACTAATAAGTGTGCACATGCTTTGTATGTGGCATGTCTAGATGATGATAATGATAGTAACAATGTATCTAAAATTTTTTATAAACTTTATGCATTTTTTATTTTTTATTTTTTATTTTTGTTTTTATTATTAATTGGATGCATAATACAAAATCTAAATCTGATTACATAAATGTCTCATCCAAATATTTAATAATCGTATTAAGTTGTGAAGTTTCAAGTATCATTGACAGGCCTACTCACTTGGCTATACTCTTCTTTTTGTAATGTTTTATCTTTGTGGTGTATCTTCTTTTATTCATTTATAAAAAATGTAAGATCTAAATAGAGAGAATTGAATGAGGTCAATAGTAGTTCAATTTACAATTTAAACCTCAAAGTTAAATAAAGATTAAGTTAAAAATGAGTATTTTAATCAAAAGAAAGTTTCACAATCTTATTCATATTTTTAATAGTAGTGTAAATATAGAATTATAGATGTGTTCAATTTTTCTACACTTTTGTGTTTAAAAATAATTTTGATAAGTCACACTTACTTTTTGTTTAAACATGATAAATATATGATATTATACATGTGCCTAAAGTTTTTTTTGCAAAATTTATGTGTTTTTTCATTTTTGTATTTTTATATTTTATTATTTATTTATCATATTAAAGGTGAGCACATTTGACCCAAAAGTTGAACTATTGATATTTGTCAAATAGTAAAATAATTTCATTTTTGGTCAATTCTAAATTATGTATTTCATTTTCATTTTCAATAAAAATAATTCTTGTGTTACAATTATTTTTTTAATTTGATTAATAAAAATATCATAAATGTGTCTAAATTTTTCAACATTTTTATAATTTTTTATATTATTTCTATTTTAAAATTTTTATTACCTGATTATGACTTCATAGGTTAATCAAATTTATTCGAATGGTTGAATTGCTTAGCCACCACTTGGATAAAGAATGGTTTTTTTTTTAATCAGCTTCAAACTATATGGGTTTATATTGTTAAAATTATTGATATAGATCTAATTAGTAGCATTTATCATTGTCGGAATCGGAATCAAAATCCTTTGGATCGGAATCAGAATGGTCCATTCCCATTGTCTGTTTGGTTCAGACATGAATGGGAATGGGAATTAAAATCAACAGGAATGGGATTTTATTCCCAAGGGAGGGGCAAGGAATGGCCATTCCCTCAAATGGGGGAATGCCATTCCAGTAGGAATGGGAATGGGATTTTGATTCCGCCCAACCAAACAGTTGGAATCGAAATAACCCATTCTGATTCTGATTCCATACCCCTATTCCCGTGAACCAAACGGGGCCTTAAATATAAGATTTAATAAGAGAAACTGAGAGTTAATACCTTGAGTATAAGGTTTAATGAGAGGGGTTTAAATGAGGTGAAAAGTAATAAACTAATAATTGAAGTTACATTTTAAACCCTTACAATTAAAGATGGATTAGATATACAAATATGAGCATTTTAGTAGCCATAAAAACTGACATTAAAGTTGTAATAAAATGACTTTTATACCCTTAAATAAAAAAATAAGATGGTAATTTTAGTTCAAAAAAAACTTTCATTCTACATCCACACTTTTATATACAGTATAGATATGTTTTTTGGGTGCCATGTATAACCACTCGATGTACATTATGGGAAGCCATCAATAATACAAGTATTTCTTTATATTCTTCAAAAAAAATAACAAAAAAAAAAGATAGTAAACCTTCTAGTCCATTTAATTTAGGTCCAACTTAAATAGGGGAAGTAGCATAAAAGACATTCAGATTCATACGTGGCTCTCATATTAACTTGTCCCCATAGAAATTTGAAAATTTACATGGCCTCTTTATCAAGCTTGTCACCATTTTGTTGGCTCATTCCAAATATTCAAAATTTTGGCCAAGCTGAGTATGACTCAGTCAGGAGTAGACCTATTCATGGGCCGGGCTTTCATTCTGTATTAATAGATTTTTCTAAGGCCCGAGCCTGAGCCCGGCCCGACCATCGGGCCTACAACTTGGGCCCAAGCCCAGCCCTCATAAAAAGCTCGAAGCCCAGGCCTAGGCCCGAGCCCAAAATTTAATTCATGCTGTTACTACTGCTGAATCGGCTGAATAGAGAGAGAGAGAGAGGGGAAAGAGAAATTATAAAGAAAAAAAATAAAAATATATATATTTCAATAAATATTATATTATTTATATATTTTATGTAATATATAAAATACACATTATATATTTTATAAAATATATAATGTTGAATCAGGCCGGGCTAGGCTAGGCTTTTTTGACAAATCTCGAGTTCGGTCTGAAACATAATCGAGCTTACTGTGTTAGGCACGAGATCAGGCCCACGGGCCTAATTACATGACCAAGCCCGACCAGGGTGCAGGCCGGACCATCGGGCTACCCGGCCCATGAACAGGTCTAAGCAGGAGATCCTACTCAATTCTGCAAGGAACCAACCTAGTCATAAATAAATTGTGATTGCTTTCTCTTCCCCTAATTAGTTTTCGTTTCTCTAACTAGGCTGAGTTGCTGGGCATTCCATAACTGGTTGTACATACTAAAACTGATACTGAATCTCTAAGCCCTTTTCATGCCACACCAATATATATGTACATCTTCCAATGTAAACCCAAGACAAGGGTTAAGTATTCCTTAGTAAAACAGCAACATGCAGAACAAAATAATTTATGTTTCAATTCATTCGTTGATAATGAAAAAAGACAAGGAGAAAGGAGCTAAGTGCTACAGACATCAGAGAATTAACAAACGCACAACCACAAATGCATAAAACAAGCAGATCTAAAAGCCACCATCTGAATTGCTCACTGAATTTCTCTCGTCTTATACCAAACTTTAGATCCCATATTTCCCACTTTCTTGCTAAAAGTCGTAATATTAAAAAAAAAAAAAAAAAATTAGTTTCTGAAGGATATTACCACACACTTGGACATATCCTCTTCGTCGGCTCTGATTCTCTCATGGCAAATCCATAATCAATTTCGTCGAATTTCACAATTTCTCATTCTCTCTCGTTTGAAAATTCTCTTCGTTTACCTGGGCGCTGATAAAATAAAGTAGCGAAAATAAACGCTCAAGAACTAATACGTTCGAAGATTCAAACTCCGTTACAAAGCAAGTCCGATTCCTGACCCGTCCACTCTCTTCCCACTTTCGATCTGCTACCCACAAAACATCACCACTGTGTATTGATCAAGGGAGATATTTTCATTGCGCAGCTGTAATGTCTCGTAGTCGTAGGTAGAGATTGGAGCCCCTCTCTTCTCTCTTACAACCAATTTCCAACCCCGCGCTTTTCAGTATTCTCACCACATGTGTCTTTTGAGACATTTGGCTCTTTGGGTAAATTGCATTTTAGTACTCTGATTGACTGCATTTGAATTTTTGAAAATTATCAGTCACTCCAAAATCGTTAATCGATATTAGATGGCAGATGAAAGGACACAGATATCCTTCCAGTTTACTTTGATTAGGTAAGAAATGTATAATTTTGAAATGGTTAAAATAGTCATATTTAAATATTTTTTAATTTTCCTATGATTGAGAACCACGGTTCACTTTATATTTCTGCCAAGAATTGGTACTTCTTACCAAGAAAGTTATATGAAAAAAACTCTATTGGAAAAGAGGATTTTGGACTGTCGTCGTTGTAATCTTTTTTTAGTTATTCAATCAATAACAAAGAGGGATTAGATAGATTGTCGTTGTTGCTGGAGAAGTGAGTAATTCTTTCTCATTGTCGGGAAAGACAATTAAGGTAAAATGGTTTCAAAACTATTAAAAAGGGTAATTTTGACATTTTAAAAATAAGTTGCACATATCATCATGTAATACAAAAAACTATAGACCACTATTGATAGGTATTAAATTAATAGTTTTCCGATATAGTTTGAGTACTAAAATGAGACTAATTTGCAATTTACCCTCTATTAATGAAAATGAAATGGCTTTATAAGAGACCAGAGATGGCAATAGGGCAAGTTTGGGGGGATTTTATAAATTCCAAATCCTACTCGTCTAACCCCACTACACTAGACCTCTTAACATGTGCCCTCTAAACCTATAGTTGTTGGATTTTCACAATCTAAACCCTTCCAACACATGAAAGTGCAAAACTCTTCCTCACACCTAAGGCTGTAATTGGATCAGATGCAAAAAAATCCACATCTGATCCGATTAATGAGAACCTACATCCAAATCCAATTCGAAATTCGATCAAATTTAAAGACTCAATTTTGAATTCAAATCCTAACGAACTCAAATAGGATTCAAATTTAATCCAACTCCACTATAAATTTTCTAAAATATCAAAAAAATTAAAAAATATTTATTTTTCAACTTTTATATATAATAAATTAATATAAATATAACATACTAAATTATTATATATATAAATTCATATATAATATATTTTTATAATTTTAAATATAACTATATAAAATTTATATATTAAAATTAATAAATATTATAGTATAATCGGATCGAATGGGGTCAAATCAGAATCCAATCTGATTATTAATTAGATGTAGATTGTAACATCTGAATCCAACCCAATTACATAAATACATCATCCGAATTCGAGATAATCGAATCGAATGTCAAATCGGGCCATAGATTTTTGGGTATCATTGACAGGGCCTAATCCTACCCTCCTTGCATTTGAGTATGGGTGGGTCAGGTTAGCAAGTAGGGTTCAAAACCCACATCTAGTTTCCTTTTATAGAAGCAATAAACAAATAAAATAGCATGAACAAACATCAAAATTTTCAATTATTTGATTAAAAAATGTATAAAACATATAAACTATCAATTATCTTTCACATAAAATTCAAAATATTATTAAATTCAACACCAAATACATAGGTTCATATGCCTTATAACAATAACTTAATTCCATATCCAACCCATAGGGGTGAGCAAAAAAAACCAAAAAACCAAACCGAAAAATTGAATAACTGAACCAGTCAGTTCGGTTTCGGTTCGATATTCTTAAAAAATCAAAAATTTTGGTTCTATTTCGGTTAACCTTATAAAAAAGCCGACGGTTAACCGAACCGACCAGTATATATACAATAATATATTATATTATATATATATATATATTATATTTTTTATTTTTATTTTTTAAAATTGAATAAACCTAGGCATGCCCCTGTGGCCTGTCTGCCTTTTCAGTTTTCTCCTTTCCCAATTTCCCCTTCTTCGAAACCTAATAGGCTAACCCTTGCCCCTTGGCTTTCTCACTCTCTCAGTCTTGTCTCTTCGTCTTCCCCAATCCCCTTGTTTTTCCTCCGACGGTAATCGTCCTCCGACCAATGGCCTCTCACCTAGTGGCTAGTTTTCCCCTTGCTTCGATGCTTCCCCAGTTCTCGGTGTCTCTTTCTCTCTCTGAATCTCTGTTGCCTGTTATTTTCGTCTCTGCCGCGCCAACCATCAAGTAGACAAGCACGCAGCAACAACACAACATCGGTTGCCGCCTTGCTGGCAAGCAGCAAGCCAGCTTAGCCAGCCCTAGCTACAACAACCAACCAGATGCCGATCGCCACCTCGACTCCGCCAGGACCGCCACCTCCCAGGCTCTGTCTCTGTCTCTCTCATCTCTCATCTTCGTGGCTCCGCCACCTCTCATGCTTTTACTTCAGGCAACAACAACCACCAACGAGTCCAGCACTGGCAAATCATCGGCCACCACTTCTCCCTCGCCAGCTTGCCCCTCTGCCATGCTTGTTCAGATATTTTTTCCCTTTTTTTTAATTTTGAGTGCAAAAAAAAACCGAAAAACCAAACCACGATTAACCAGTTACATCGGTTTGGTTTTGGTTCAGATTTTTAAAAAACCAATCAAGTCGGTTTTGTTCAAAAAAAAAACCACCGAACCGTGAGCACCCCCCTACCTACCTATACTCGTGTGAATCGTAAAATCTCAAAACCCGTCCTGCCCCGAAAATTTCAACCACGAAAACAACTCATTGAGATGGGTAGGAGTGGGTGGTAAGCACTGAGTAGGGTAGAAATTGCATTCTTAGCATGAATCAAGTGACACTATAAGTTGTTCATGTTCTTAGAACATACAAAGCAGGAAATAAATAATAAAACTCTTTGTTTTCACTTAGTACAAGAGCAATGTCACTCTCTTTTATGTAATATCCATTTACTTAAAAGGAAGAGATGGTAGAGAGAAAGCAAACACTAGTACAATTCCAATTTATTCAGAGCAAGCTGAATTCCATCACCAACAAAAGGGAAGAGATTATTCAGCTCAATTATAACTGTAGACACAGATACAGCAGTAGGAACCAAATCCAGTGACACTGCAAAGACCACTGCCGTTGTATGCCTGAAAGCAGCACTGGCGGCATGAGGCAAGATCACAACCATAGCTGTTCTGAACAACTTTGGCATCTATTTGCAGAATTGCTTCCTTTAAATTGTTCACATTCTAAGATCATACAAAGCAGAAAGCAAATGA
Organism: Nelumbo nucifera; assembly: GCF_055504915.1. NCBI lineage: Eukaryota > Viridiplantae > Streptophyta > Magnoliopsida > Proteales > Nelumbonaceae > Nelumbo > Nelumbo nucifera. The sequence continues at coordinate 21,843,406 of NC_142651.1, read as the reverse complement.
CCGAACTTTTTTTGCTTTCATCTAGTGCAACAGAGATGCCACTTTTATTTAATATATGCATTTACTTAGAGGAAGAGATGGTAGAGGGAAAACAAACTACTAGTGCAATTTCTATTTATTTAATTTAGAGCAAGCTGAATTCTATCACCAACAAAAGGGAAGAGATTATTCAACTAATCACAATTCTAGACACAGATACAGCGACTGGAAGAACCAATGGTACGGCAAAAACCATTGGCATGGAACACCTTGAAGCACCACTGGCGGCATTCCTCCATTTCACAACCATAGCTGTTCTGAACATCTTGGTATCTATTTTCAGCATCGGAAATGGGCACCATTGATGCAACTGCAACAACCATCGCATTTATACAATAAGCAAATGAATATAAAAAAAAAAAAAAACAAATGAAAGAAAGGTTGGGGGGGAGGAGGAATTAGACCAAGTCTGTTTCTATTGCATCAGGATTCCCATTTGTATGTATAGCAGAGGAGGCAGCCTTTATAAGTTGAAGAAATATAGAGACACAAAGAATAAATACAAATCTATATATCAATACCAAAAGTGAAAAATGTGTTCTTCCATAGCAAGTTGGTTTTTGATATTGATACAGAAAGATGTGTTCATGTATTATAGAAATTAAATGATCTCAAATGGATGGGTAAACACTAAACAGAGACAAACAAATGAAAATGAGGAAAGTTTAATAAGAAACCTGAAAGAACTAGGAGGACGAAGAACAAAATGCAGGAAGGCTTAGCCATAATCTTTTTATGTCAACTAAGACAAATTTGCAATGTGTGTACTACTGTGTATCTTATGGATACGAAAGTGATATTGAGTTGCAGTGGTATTTGTAGAGTTGTGGGTTTGTAGGTAGGAAATTTTTGAAACACAGAGTCAACAGCGTATGTTGTTTTGAATGGCTCACAAATCAAAGACAATGTCAGTTCAATGGGTGGTAAAGACTTGATGAATGGGCTAGCTATATGCCCATATCTCTTATAGATACTCTAACCCATGCATACACTGAGTATCTAATCCTCAACTTGAACTGGAACAAAGAATTTGATTGGGTCAATTCTCAATGAACAAAAACCAAAAAATTGGCTGGTCATCATATATATAAATAGTCCAGTTTGTGTAAAAGATTTGGTGTTGGAATCCAGTTTTAATTAGCAATTACCACCCACCCCACAAAAGGGAAACCAAATGATATGGATATGGGTAGTCATGTGCTCATGCCAACTTAGGAAACAAGTGGATCGGATAGTAGCAAATGGGTCCAAACTCCAAAGCATCTTATTAAAAAGCTTGGAGCTTAGGTAAACATGGAAGACAGAGCTTAAGTTGAAGAAAAAAAAAAAATCAATTTAGAGATAGTAGAGCCACATGCATATTGCTAAACATGGTTGCTTTAGATACCGTCTTCAAATAATTACTGTGGGTCTTGCATTTAGGGTTATATATTTCTAATCTGATTTTGACCTAATTATATCAAAGGATTGAGTTGAGCCCTACAATCAGTCACTCATCTCGAATTTGCATTTTTAGGATTCAAGCCTAAAATAAGCTCAGATTTCTTACTCTCTTTTCCTACCCACTCTCTACCCGCCGTGAATTGCTTAATTCAGAAGGGGTAGAGAGTGGGTAGGAAAAGTGAATAGGAAATAGGCTGGCAGGTAGTTAAAAAAGTGTTTGACTGTTTGTGATTGTCTCTTATCATCAGGATGGTTGTGTTCAGTTCATACCGACCGAAGGATGGTGACCCATTTCTCTGCTGCATGCCAGTAGCAACGTACACCATGTTACTTTGAAAACTTGAGATAGCATAGAAGAAGGCCATCTATACCATGTTAACAAGGTCCACCAATATAGTTAGGGTTATTGCAAGTCAACATGAATATGAGCTAGTTTTCTGTTTTCTTATAATTAGACAAGTACATATTCCATCTTTATGTAAGGCAGTTTGGTAGCAACATGTATGTATGTGCATCCCTAACAAGAGGGAGTATTTAAAATGAATTCAAGAATTAGTTGATGAAAGCTATACTTTTAAATGAATTCATATTCCTTCCATCATTTTTTACCTTTTAACTTCCAGCTAAGCTAATGTTTAACACTCAAAGCAAATCATTCATCTCTGAATCAGTGCCATCTCTAACATTCTTAGAATCAGTGCCCAAATTGGCCGTCGTGATTTCTGATTTGAAGGGCTGTCTGTCTGCCTCAACCTTTTCGAATAGTTTATCCCAAACAATTCAAATTCAAAGCAGTCGAACCGGCTTAGCGGAATCTTCCCAACATATTAAAAGGGAAGACACACTACACAGTCTCCTACCATTTTTGGTCCGAGAAGAATTGCTTCATTTTTTATTTGTCCATCGGCATTTTCTATTAAGGGCTTTGTGTTTACTAGCAGAAATCTGGCTGTCATCCTCAAATGGGCTCCATCACCAATCCATCAAAATAGAAGAGACCACATATCTTTTGGGGACAGGGCTGGTCAGTGATAAGTTGTTAGAACCCGTGTCTTCAACGGTTCAACCTGTTGGTGACCGGGCCGGTTCAAGTACTGAAATGGGGTTGTTGAGGCCCATGGGCCAGTATGACATAGCCCACATATATAATATATATTTATATACATATATAATAATTATACAAGAATATATTAATATATATATATAATTTTATTTTATATCATATATATAAACAATTGTATACATCAAAATTTACATGAAATAAAATTTTAAGATTTTTTTTAATTTATTTTTTAAGAAAAAAAACTCATTTTGGCCTGCAACCCAACCTGCAGCCCGGCACGCACGGTACAACACAGCCCGCTACAATACAGGCAACCCACATTAGTGGCGCAAGACACAGCCCACCACATTACACCTCTACAAAAGCCCATAGACTTGATCAACGGTCCATGGATTCAGGTGGTTGACGACATCACGTTCACGGGCGCTAGCGGTCCTAACTCTCCCAACCCACTTTCTCTTGATGGACTATGAAACTATATATGCTAGCGATGTGGACCTATCCCAAAAATTAATGGTTTTGCTGATGGACAGTTGAGTTTACTTCCCACCCACCAGCCCCATCATCAGAGAGCATAAACTTTTACCATTAGGAATGGCTGAATTTCTTGATATTGTATTTGTCTGAATGGGTTCTAAACTACAATAAACAATAAACTTTTATCACCAGTTCCATCATCTTTTTCTTTGAAGATAATAGGTTCAGTCTCAAGGTAGAAGATAATAAACAATATCTTCTTTTGAAGGGTAATTTTAACAATTTCAATAGATAATTGACGGACAGGGACCAACTTAATACTTTTTAAAAATTTAAATACTACAGTGACACGTTTCAAAATTCAGATACTAACTTGATACTACCCCAAAATTTAAGGTACTAAATTAGAATTTTCTCTATTTTATAATTCATTTACGATAACAATAGCTCAGGGGAAAAAAACTGATTCAACTTGTGATCCGGATGGTGCAAAGTGCAAAGGCGTCCAATTAATCCGTAATCGTCATCAGTACATTTCATATATATATATATATATATATATATATATATATATATATATATATATATGCGTATATATGCGTGTGTGCGTTTCTGCATCTCTTGCCTTGTATATGGATGGATCATTAATGCCTTAATGAGACAGTTTTGTTCAATTCAAATGACCAATTTTGGGTGGTGATCAGGTGGCTTTCTGTCCATTTTTTATGGATGGATCGAGTTTGGGAGCCAGAGAGAAACTGATCCACCCACACCTGACACCACACGGCCTTTATTATAAAACACAAGCATGCATGAAGCATCCAACTCACTCATCATCCACCACGTGTAGCACAAGTGAACTACCACGTTGACATCTCAAGAGGTAACAGTTAACAGAGGGGATTTATATCGCTGGTTCTGGCAGGACAGCGCCATGAGCAACAAAGCAAGAGCAACAGTCAGTCACCATTCAATGCACCAAGCAAGAAAGAGAGAGAGAGAGAGAGTAACTGATCACAGATTAACCTGCACGAAGAGATCCGACTGAGAACTTATTTAATCAACTTAAATTCACCCTCTCTCTCTCATATCTCTCTCCCCTACTGTACAGTAAATAACAAACATTTACATCACTTTATGGATAGATTCTCTTTTCCCTCAGACCCAGATATGTAGATTTATCTCCTGGTCTTTACCCGAAAAAGAAAAAGAAAAAGAAAACTCCTTATCAATCAATACAATGGAATAATGGGGTGGTCACTACTTACTACTCCAGGTGAGGTGGGATCTCCCTGGATGTGGCTGTAGTAGTTGTCACATTCACATACAGCCCATCAGTAATTCGGTATTACTATCCTGAGCTTCACCTCAGCACTTCTTTTCTATACTAGCTATTTCAGTGGAGAGTGCCTCAAAATCAGACAACGACCTCTTCTCGCCTTCTGATAATCGAGGTTTCATAATTATCAAAATCATTAACCTACAAAAAAAGAAAATCCACCAGACCAATTACATCGCTTTCTGTTTGTCTTACTAACTTCCCTACCCATTCTCATCATGTAGCTAAGCTAACGTCGATGATAATAATGAACAAATATAAGGGCTTCCGTCATGAGCCGTCTCCTTAACCAAGCTCATTTTTTCTCAGAGAGCTTGGACTCTTTTCTCAGAGATCCATAATACATGGACTGTTCACTGTAGTACTTGACACATCACAATTCCCACCGCACGTAAAGACAGAAAAGCAGGACTACGAGCCTCTTCAGTATCAGATCCCAGAAAAGCTTTGCTGCGTCCCTTTTTCGTCTCTAGTCGCTTACTGTAAGTCACCATCTCTCTCAAGTCTCACCCAAAGTGGGACCTGGCTGTTCAGGACGAGCTGCGTTCTGGTCCAGTCGTGTAATTTTGTTTATGTTTTTCCTGGTGTTATGAATATTTTCTATCTACCAAAAAAAAATCTCTCTCTCACCTAATTATAGAGACCAACCCATCACCATGCAATTGTTTTCTATCTCTTCTAACGTTTCTCACTTGAATCGGATCAATATTAATCTCTTATATGCTGCTACTCTCACCACAATCCACACCACCTCCTCTCTCTCTCTCTCTCCTTGTAAGCCCCAGAACTCCCATTCTGTATCTGATCCTGATATTCTTTAAAAAAGAAGAAAAAAATGTGGGTTTAGATGGATGAACTGTTTATCTTCATCTGCTGCTTCAAAAGAGAAAAGGAAGGAGATATGGTTAGGAGATGAAGGAGAGGCAACGTTGGCAACCCGAAGAAGACGCACTCCTCCGAGCCTACGTTAAGAAATATGGGCCAAAAGAATGGAACCTCGTCTCACAACGTATGGGCAAACCCCACGACCGAGACGCCAAATCTTGCCTCGAGCGCTGGAAGAACTACCTCAAGCCAGGTATCAAGAAAGGATCGTTAACCCTTGAAGAACAGAACCTCGTCATCTCTCTCCAGGCTAAATACGGCAACAAGTGGAAGAAAATCGCCTCCGAGGTCCCCGGCCGCACCGCCAAGCGCCTCGGCAAGTGGTGGGAAGTCTTCAAAGCGAAACAGCTCAAACTGCAACAACAGCAGCAGCATCAGAAAACCCATCAGCAACAACGTCCCCTCCCCTCGGACTATCCTGACCCATCTACAGCATCGTCAATCCCACCACCCACCACCACTCTTCACGGCCAATACGACCATATTCTGGAAACTTTTGCAGAGAAGTACGTTCAGCCCAAGCTGCTTAAGCTCCAACAGCGACAACCACAACCATCGCTTCTACCTCCCTCGTTACTGATGCCTAGTCACCTCTCGCTCCCCGAAGCTCCTCCTCCTATTCTATCACTGTCCACCACTGTTCTACCTGCCTGGATGAACACCCCTAATTTGGTCTCCTCGACTCCATCTTTGTCTTCCTCGTCTTCTACTACCCCTTCACCGTCTGTCAGTCACTTACATTCTCCTCAGGAGCCCACTTGTCTGGACTCGGTTTCGCAAGAGATGGGACTGACCCACCAGCGTTTCTTCACGCTTCATGAAATGGGCGTGCTTGCTCAGTACTGTAAGGAGATAGAAGAAGGGAAGAAGAACTTGTTACAGCGAAAGAAAGAAGCTACTTGGAGGCTGAATCGGTTGGAGCAGCAACTGGAGTCGGAGAAGGCAAGAAAGATGAAGGAGAAGATGGAGGAAGTGGAGGCCAAGATCAGATGTTTAAGAAATGAAGAGATAGCTTACCTTGATAAGATTGAAAATGAATGCGAAGAACAACTTAAAGCCATTCAAATAGAAGAAGAAGCGAAGGAGGCCAAAATGGTAGAAGCATGGTGTAGCAAGCAAGTTAAACTCGCTAAACTTGTAAAACACATGGGCATTCACAGATTCCATCTTACAAAAAACTTGTATTAACTCACCAATGTTCTCTTCCGATTTGTAATAATCATCTTTTTCATCTCTCTTTTTTTTCATGAGTAATATGATATATAGTCTGGTTTTACCTGCTCTATCGTACTCAACTGTGGTAATGAGTATTTAAATCCTAGTTTTAAGAGAGAGAGAGAGGGGGAGAGGAAGAGGGTGGTGGGCCTGGTGGCCTGTATACCCAATAAGGAAGCTGAGAGACACATTGATAGAGAGAGAGAGAGAGGAGGGTGGTGGCCTGTATGCCCAATATGGAAGCTACGAGAGTATCCCTGTTTCAAATAGTGTCTGGCCACCCATCTTTATTTTGCAATTATTAATGAAACCAAATACTACAGATTCTATGCTGTCTATGCCCTTCACGGCTAGAGCCCTAGAGAACAAAAACAAGAAAGAATGATCAAGGGAAACTGGGAAAGTTCCTCGAGTGAGTGGTTAAGAAAATGGTAGAAGATAGTTATTGGGTTAGTACTTGCGGTGTGCGTCATAGGATTGCCTATGAAACGTGTGCAACTGTGCATTATGGATGTATGATATATTGATATGGTGGCCATGGCTTCTACTTCTGTGAGAGTGTGAGGTCATTTGCTTGCCCATTAAATCATCCATTGAATACGCCCATGTCCTTCAGTTCAGACTTCGAGAGTTTCCTTAGCACCCAGGTGTATAAGATCACTCAAATGGGGCGACTGCTCAAATGGAGTGTCATGAGATGATCCATTACAAATCCTGCTGGGCAATGTAGCCCTAGAAGGAAGCCCAACAAGATAAGCTTATTTGGTCCACATTAAGCGAAGGTGCAATAAGTTTGGCGCCAATTTTAAATGCAAGTTAACACACCATAGATAGACTATAGACATTGCTTACCAGAAACCGATTACCAAATCTGCCCTTCACCCATTCACCGACTGCATATATATGAGTATGACCAGGTTTTTCCTTCATCTCCTAGTTCAAACGTGGAAAGACTAATTCAAATGATAGAGAAGATGATTTGAAAGATTGGATTTTAGGATTATCTTAGTATCTTACAACCACAACTATGTTAAACTCTACACCATCAGTCCATCGCTATTCGCCTTTTGAACCAGGTGCAAAACGGAAACAAGGATCAAAATATCGATCGAGCATAAGGCATATCGTGTCTGCAACTGATATAATTATGATAGAAAAATACTTTTGTAAATCAATCTGTATCCATAGTGGTATAATCACTCCCCAAGGTGTTTTCTTGCACCAACATGTCTCTTGCGCTTCCTTTAATCTAATAACTGCACTCACCTGCTGCACCAGGACCTATTTAGTTCCATTAATGGCCTCTGTTCTCACAATGTTATCCATATCCCAAATCTTGGGATACTTTCACAGTTTCCACTATTGAATGAAATTCATTCTAGTCTTTTGCCATTTCTTGGATGATGAAAGATCAGGAAGGCTCGAAGGAATATATTGTCATCACAAATGTGAGAAAGCAGGTACTCTACAAAATATACACATGATATCTTTAACACCAATTACAAGGTGACAGTTTGCACCAGTGAAGTAAATTGGTGCAAGCTCTAAAAGAACAAGGGGAAGACCGAAGAAATGACCTGAAGTAGTAAAAAAATTATTCAAGAACTGATAATTTGACAAAAGAACATGAACCATCAAAAAAATTACTAATAAAGTTGACATATCTGATATCAGAACTTTGTCAATATTTCAGCACCAGTCCTGGTAATCAAAATAGTATGTTCAAACTGTGCAGCAGGACTGCCATCTGCAGTGAGAGTTGTCCAATTATCACTCCATGTTTTATACTCGATGCTTCCAGCTGTAAGAATAGGCTCTGCAGTAAAAGAAGAAAATTAATGTCAAGTCTCAATAAGGTTCCATTTCAACATGGAGCAAGTATTAACACTTCCACAGGTATAAATTTTGCAGAAATTTAGGGGATTGATTTCAGAACATTCCAGTTTTTTTGTAAACTGGGAAAAGCACTAGTGAAAAGACAGAATTAACTGGCAAGTGTAAAAGTCAAAAGACTCGAACCGGGGGAGGGGGCTATTGTCTTTTGAGGCATGAATCTTTTGTATGATTAAATATGTGCCCCCATTAAAAAAATAATAAGAAAAACTTTGGGTGTCCATATTATTTCAAGTAAAATTAAATTCTTACAACTTGATAATATGGTACATTTTAGTGACAGAAACTATAGGTCAAAACATGATTGAGAAATTATCTGTGCTGTTTGTTCCTTATGTTCCTTGTCGGTAGAGAATCATAAATGTCATCCATAAATAACTATAAAACGAATCTAATAAGAGCCATATGCTTTTGTACGACTGATAGCATGAAATAAGCACTAGTGCATCCTGACACATGTGAACTAAGGGTTGGGATGTCATGCCCCCTATGAGCATTTTTAAGTCAATCTAGAGATTTCTCCATTTGATCAATGCCAGAGCAACAACCTACATATCCCCACATTACAACCCAAACTTGAAAAGACCACACCCTATTGAGTGGGAAGGCTTGAGTTTCAAACTGTCTATATTGGACAAACTGAATTTCTCAGATTTTCTAGTCAATCTCTTCCTTTCATTGAGATGTTCCTTTGAGACACCCAATCAGATACTTTCACATGATCACTCATCTTCTTACAAGGGTCAGAATGCAAATTCTTGCATAGGAATCCACTTAGTTTAAGAGGTGGGCACTTGTCTTTCCTCCATTACAAATTGTATAGTATTTCTATATATGCTGCAAAACTCTTTTATTTTTTGATAAATAAGGAGGTGAGCTATACATGCTACAAGTCTGTATACAACCATCATTAACCATGTATTTGGCAGTTACAGGCAGGAGATCATCGGCTTCCATCAGGGCAAGCCCATGCCCACACCATTCCAACCGCCTTTTGCAACCTTGCATTGGGAATATCTCCCCATGAAATAAAGTACAGAAGTACGGAGATATTCTCAATGCGAGGTTATAAAGGCTGCTCGAACAGGCTTTGCCCTGAACGAAGACGAACTCTGCAGGCAGGATATCATGCCATACTTCCTCCTCAAACTCACTAATACATCTAGAGCCAATCTTCAACCCTAATCTCCTATACATGCTACATGATAGGGCTTATGTTCTTATCCATCCTTCAACTTCCCAATTGACTTCTGTAGATATGACATTGGCTTCACTAGATCAAAAACCATTGTTACAACTTTTCAACCATATCTCATCCATTATCCTTTTCCTATAAGGATTTGCTGTCTCCAGTGTTCCTGTCCATGCATTATTTCCACTAATCAGGAGACTAAATCTTTCACATAGTCAAGATTTCTTTTTTTTTAGTCCTGATTATGCACCTATGATAATCTGACCTTCATTTTATCCCAAGTATACATATTGGACAAAGCAGGATATAGGTGTGAGTATGAAAATAGGAATTAATGATACTATTAATGTTAAATATGTAAAAGTCAAATGAGTAATGCAAAAGAAATACAAATGATATAGTACAGATTAATTTTGTGTAAAAGCTACTTAAATTCTCCTTTTTTTTCTCTACAATTTAAACTTAATGCATACTGTAAAACTAGTTACTAGAGCATAGAAGTTTCTGCTCTTTCCAGTTTAGTTTATTAAATAATATCTATAAATCATTATAGAACATGGAAAATGAAGTATATGGAAGCATGCTGCATTGACGCATTTTTGTATTATACTATAATGCTTTCAGGCTATATTAGAATTCTACATTTTTATTGATTACCAGTCAATCATTAATCATGCCATAACAAGGCTGTATACATTCTTTCATGTACACACTTCTGGAAGATGATTCTATCTGGAGAGGATAAATGATCTATTACATCTTAGAAGAAAAAAGTCTGCAGTTATTATAAACATAGAACTGATGTGCTTACCAATGGTAAATGTTTGACCTTCAACCATGCACCCAGGTTTTTCATTTCCTGTCAAATGATCAACTATTATATTATGAAGATAAGGAAACCAAACAATAGAAATAAAAACATTAGAAGAAATAATATTATAATCAACTAAGAGAATTTATCCTACAGACTAGGAAAATCTACAAACCAAAAACCATAGACACTGTAAAACTAAAAAAGAATATGCCAACATATGCTCTTGACTTTATAATCTCTAATCAGCAATTGCTCTTATACAGAAATATAGTAGACTACAGAGCTGCATCATCACCTTATTTATTGACTTACTAAATGAAGAACATGTTGAGTTTTGGGCTGATATCAGTTGTTTTTATTTACATAGCATAGTTAAGGAGTTATCGGGCCCAAGGCCCATTAGCTTATATTTAAGTTAAGAGTGTTTATTTACATTTTTTAAGTAACTGACTTACTAAGGGCATACTTTGTCTTTGTATTCAGTTTTTTATTTGTGAGTATATAAGCTAATGAAAGGAGCGGCCAGACCTAATTTTGGCTTCTCCCATTCTCTTCAATTTCTCTCCTCTTTTCTTCTCTACATAAACCTTCTCTTCTCTTTCTTTTCTTCTTTCTTACACAGGTTTTATATCAAAACAGATCTTCTAAACTTTTCTAATTGGTATCAGAGCCAATTTAGAGAATGTTTGAGTTGTTCCATCATGCAGCCCTAGATCAGCCAACTGCATGATGAGGTAAAGGGCTGATTGAGGACTTCAGGTAAGTCCAGTTTTTGGAATTTTTGGTGGATTTGCAACCCCTTGTAGCTGGTCTAGAATTTAGCACCAAAATCAGGAAGAACTGGAGAAAGGGGAAGAGTCCTGATTTAGTAGGACTCTTCAATCTTGACCTAAGAAGTGGCGCTCTGGTTTTTTAGGGTTTCTTGAGTTTTTCTGAAGAGGGTGGTTCAAGTCCTAGTCTTTTTGGAGGCCTCTGGAGGGAGCGGCAACCTCTTCTCTTTCTTCTCCTGCTTCTACAGAAAAGGGAATCTTTAGAGGGAGGGGCTTCTAGGGTACTAGGAAGGTGTTTGAGGTTTCTAAAATTTTTTATGGGCTAACACAGCTAAGGAGATTTGGGATGGAGTGGAGAAACTTATCCATAGAATATGAATGTTGCTAGAGCCTACCAGTTGAAAAACCAAGTGATTGTTACTAGGCAGGGAGATAAGCCTATTGCCATTTATTTTTCAACCCTCAAAACCTTATGGCAGGAGATAGACCATTTGGAAACTGTGGTTTGAGAAAGTAGCAAAGATTCAACAACTTATCAAAAACTGGTAGAGAAGAATAGGGTTTTTGAGTTTCTAGTAGGACTTAACTCTGAATATGACATTGCACAACAGCATATTCTTTCCCGAGACAGTGTAAGGGCCTATTCGTTTGCTCTAAAGTCTGACATCTGAAAGTGCAATAATTACATTAAGAGGTATATTGGTATTGGTGAACTTTTCTTTCAGCTGAACTCTGAATGCAAAGAATGTTGTTCTGAATTCTGAATTATGAAAATTATCAAATATCCATTTTGACCCCATATATTAGAGTTTTTGTTTATCTTTTTGGGGGTATCATTGGAAAATAAAAAGTTGTATGATTGCACTTTAATAGATAAGAGATAAGAAGAAACAAACAACCATTTTTCTCTTAAAGTTAAAGATTCCTCTTAAGAGATAAGAGTTAAGAGGAAACGAACAGGCCCTAACTCTTTCTTAGGCATATGCCTTTGTGTCTGGAGAGGAGAGTAAGAGGAATGTGATGATGAGGAACCCAAGCCTTAAGCAATCAGCCATGGTTAGCACAGTGAAGCCTAAGTTGAGTGGGGATAAGGGTAAAAATGAACCGAGGAAGGAGGACAAGAGGATCTGATCTATGACTACTGTAAGAAACCTAAACATACTAGAGATACCTGTTGAAAGCTTTACCCACACCTTATATCGAACCGACTCAGAAACAAGAAGGGAAATGTGAATATGGCAGTGACTGGTGATTTATTAGGACCACCTACTATAGCTTCTCTAGAGTTTGTTGCAGCAACTGCAATGAGGGCAGAATTGGAGAGATATGGGTAGTTTCTGAATCAGAGGGGTACAGTCAATTCCAACTAATTATTAGGTGGACAACAAGATGCAGGTGGATCAAGAGATAGCCATTCTACTTTGTTTGCACATACAGGTAGTTCACATGCCACTACAAATTATGTATCCACTACAGGTAAGGGGGGACCTCCTTGGATTATAGACTCAGGAGCCTCAGAACATATAACCAACATTTCCACCATCTTCTCTCCATACCACCTCTTCTCTAGCAGAGATAAGAGTTTCCACAACCGATGGATCACATGTTCTCATTGCTGGGAAAGGGTCTGTTAGTCAAGATAACTGATACCATTACCCTACCTTTTGTCCTTCATGTTCCTAGACTGAACACTAATCTTTTATCTGTTAGTAGCTTAACAAAGAATTTGAACTATTCAGTGATTTTTTTCCTCCTGGTCATTGTGTTTTGCAGGGTCTGGAATCAAAGAGGACAATTGGGAGTGGTCGTGAGGTGAATGGAATTTATCTTCTCGATGCGCTTCCTAGTCATCAGAGACATCATGTCAACGGGAACATTGAGTCAGAGTCAGTGGATCAGATTATGCTTTGGCATAATCGGTTAGGGCATTTGTCTTTTGCTTCTTTGCATTTTTTATTTCCAAAATTTTTTAAGTCTGTCAGTTTGTCCAGCTTGGAGTGTGAAGGTTTCCAACTTAGAAAGCATTGTAGACATTCCTTTAAAGCAAGCAATAAAAGATGTTCTTCTGTTTTTTATATTGCTCATACTGATGTGGGTGGCTATCGGTATTTTCTTCTATTTGTGGATGATTATTCTCGATACTCTTGGATATATTTGATGAGGTACCATCTTCGGTTCAATAGTTCCATCAAATGGTGTTGACGCAGTTTGGGGTACGAGTGGAAGTGTTTAGATCAAATAACGCTAGGGAATACTTTAAAAAAAAATCTGCCATCATACCTATTAGAGAATGAAGTAGTCCATCAGAGTAGTTGTACATACACTCCACAACAGAATGGTGTAGCAGAAAGGAAGAACAGACATATTGTGAAAGTAGCAAGAAACATTACGTTGAGCTCTAAAGTTCTAGTTCGATTATGGGGTGATGCAGTTCTTACAGTAGTTTTCTTAATTAATCGAATGCCTTCTCGTGTTCATGGATATAGCACTATGTTTAGCCTTCTTTTTCCTGAGGGGGAGATATTCCATAGTCCTCTAAGGTTTTTTGGATGTGTATGCTTTGTCCATGTTCTTGGCCTCACCGCTTAAAGCTAAACCCTAAGGTGAAGAAGTGTGTCTTCCTTGGGTATGCAGGAAATCAAAAGGGGTATTGTTGTTATGATCCAGTCTCTAGAAGTCGATATGTTATTATGAATGTTACCTTTTTTGAGTCCACACCTTTTTTCTCGAGGGGTTCTTCTCAGGGGGAGTGTTTTGGGGAAGTGAGCAATCTAAACCACTTCCTATTCCAACTCCTTTGTCCACTCCATTGTCTAACCCACCTACTCCACCCACTTTGCCACCTCCATTGTGTCCTGCCTCTCAGTGTTTTACACGACAACACAAGGAGGTTGATTCCACAACAAAGGAACCCACGTCACTCCCTATCGGCTCATCAGAGATTCTAGTTTCAACTGACACAAACCCAGGTATGCCTCTTATTTCCTCTGATGGTTTAGTTCCTATTGATACTACTACCCCTGCTCCTAACACCATTGCAAATGACCTAGATCTCCCTACTGCACTACGAAAAGGGAAAAAGTGTACTACTCATTGCATCTCACACCATCTTTCCTACAATGGATTATTCCCTTTCTACCGAACCTTCCTTTCCTCCCTCGACTATGTGTCTACACCGAGGAGTGTTAGTAAGGCTCTCTCCAAACGTAAGTGGAAGACAGGTATGCATGAGAAAATGAAAGCATTGATTAAAAATCAGACATGGGAGATTGTGGATTTACCTAATGGCAAAGAGACAATTGGATGTAGATGGGTTTATACAGTGAAGTAGAAGGCTGATGAAAGTATAGAAAGGTACAAGGCGAGGCTGGTTACAAAAGGGTACACTTCTGGCATAGATTACTTGGAGACTTTTGCACCAGTGGCAAAGATGAGCTCAGTCCGGATTCTTCTATCACTAGCAGCTACATACTCTTGGCCACTCTTCTAACTTGATGTAAAGAATGTTTTGTTAACGGGGAGTTGCAAGAGGAGGTGTACATGGATCTTCCAATTGGCTTTTACAATGAAGTGGATAAAGGAAAGGTATGTAGATTAAAGAAGTCTCTGTATGGTTCACTCTTCCAAATTGATGTAAAGAATGTTTTTCTTAATAGAGAGTTGCAAGAGGAGGTGTACATGGATCTTCCAGCTGGCTTTTACAATGATATGGATAAAGGAAAGGTATGTAGATTAAAGAACTCTCTGTATGGTTTAAAGCAATCACCCAGAGCTTGGTTTGACAAGTTTAGAAGTGCATTGGTTGTATTTGGCTATACTCAAACCCAATCTCATACTCTTTTTGTGAAAAGGAGGGGGTCACTGGTGTTAGTTTTGATAGTGTATGTCAATGACATTGTAGTCATAGGAAACGATTTGAATGAGATTTGTTTTCTTGGTAAAGAGGCAGTACGATCCCAGAATAGTGAGAGGAGAAGGAGAAGAGAGAAGAGATTAAAGAAAAAAGAGATTGGAGAGAAAAAAGTCAGCTGGAGGCACCAGCTTTTTAATATTTATACTAGGGCGACCATTCAAAAGATAAAAAGAAGTACAATTACATATGTACCCTTGTGGCACTAAACTGAAATAAAACTAAGTTATTCACACTCCCCCTCAAGTTGGGACATAGATGTCAATCATACCCAACTTGTCACATAAGTCATTGTGCCACGAGTGATGCAAGCCTTTTGTAAATATATCTACAAGTTGCTCCTTAGAACTAACATATGGGGTGCACACTTCCCCATTAACAATTCTCTCTAATAAAGTGTTTGTCAACCTCTATATATTGCAATATTGATGGCAGCCTTGTTATCACAATACAAGGACATAGGGCTATCAACAAGAAAACCCAGTTCGCTCAACAAATTCTTTATCCACATAGCTTCAGCCACCCCATGGGACATTGCTCTATACTCAACTTCAGCACTAGACCTAACCACCACACTTTGTTTCTTGCTTCTACATGTGAGTAAATTTCCTCCCACAAGGGAACAATACCCACAAGTGGACTTTCTGTCATCAATTGATCAAACCCAATCAGCATCTGTATACACTCCAATCTTCAAATGACCATTCTTTTGGAATAATAAACCAGCTCCTAGAAACTTCTTTAGATATCTGAAGATTTTCTCTGCTACCTTTAAGTGTGTGGTCTTAGGAGCATGCATGAACTGACTAAGAACACCCACTGCATAAGCAATGTCTGGCTTGGTCATAGACAAATACAGGAGCCACCCCACAAGTCTCTAGAATTGTTTTACATCCTTGACAACTTTGCCACAACAGTCACCCAGTCTGTGATTTGGATCAATGAGAGAGACAGATGGCTTAACCCCTAATTTTCCTGAATCATGTAACAGATCTAGGATGTATTTCCTTTGAGAAATGAAGATCCCCTTTTGTGAGCGGGCCACTTCAATTCCAAGAAAATACCAAAGGGGACCTAGATCCTTCACCTCAAATTGAGTGGCTAAGAAATCCTTTAGCCTCTGAATTTCAACCTTCTTGTCACCTGTGATCACTATGTCATCAACATATACTATCAAGGTTGCTATCTTTCCTTCCCCCCTTTTCACAAATAGAGTATGGTTAGTCTAACACTGTTTGTAGCCAATTTGTTGTATAACCAAATGAAACTTGCTGAACCAAGCTCTTGGTGATTGTTTTAGACCATACAAAGACTTCTTTAGCCTGCACACTTTTTGCTCTTTGCCTAGGGCACTAAAGCCAGGAGGTTGTACCATGTACACCTCTTCCTCAAGGTCTCCATTTAGAAAGGCGTTTTTAATGTCTAGCTGATGAAGATCCCAACCAAGATTTGCCGCAAGGGAGAAAAGAACTCTAATGGAGTTCATCTTGGCTACTGGAGCAAAAGTCTCTACATAATCTACTCCATATACCTGGGTAAACCCTTTTGCCACCAACCTAACCTTGTACCTTTCTATTGTGCCATCAACCTTGTGCTTCACTGTGAACACCCACTTGCACTCTACTGGTTCCTTACCCTCAGGAAGATCTACCAACTCCCATGTACCATTTTTATGTAGGGCATTTATATCTTCTTCCATTGCATCTGTCCATTCAGGTACTAAGAGAGCTTCTGCCACATTTTTAGGGATAGGGACACTGTTAATGGAAGAAAGAAAGCACGAAAAGAGGGTGAGATGTTCTCATAGGAAACAAAATGGGAAATAAGATGCTTGGTGGTACAGTTTCAAGTTGCTCCACAACTCTTGAATTTATCTGACCCTTGCGACGATGAAAAACACGGAATGGAGGGGGGCAAGTAGAGGGGGGAGAACCTAAACTGGTTTCTCCTCCACCTTACTCTCCCCCTGAGGAGAAACCGGGAAAAAAGGGTCACTTTCAAAGAAAGACACATCTATAGAGACATAGTATTTCTTGGAAATGGGGTCAAAGCACCGATAACCTTTTTGGGAAGAAGGATAACCCAAGAATACACAAGGAATGGTATGAGGATCAAGTTTACCACGAGTAGGAGATAGGTCCTGGACGAAACAACAACCAAACACATGGATAGGAATGGAGAAGAGGGGAGCCTTGGGAAATAGAAACTGATGGGGGCTTTGTACCCTAACAAGCGAGATGGCATACGATTTATGAGCTAGGCAACACACAACACAGCATCCAACCAAAAACGTTTAGGAACATTCATGTGTATGAGTAACCCACGAGCAAGAAGGTGGCGGTTTTTTCTTTCAGCAACACCATTCTGTTGAGGGGGTTCTAACACAAGAACTGCGATGTATGGATCCACACAAAGCAAAAAACTCCATGAGATCACTGTGAAAATATTCTTTGGCATTGTCTGATTGGAAATTTTGGATTTCCATTTGAAATTGAGTGAATATCAAACGTTGGAAATCTTTAATGATTTATAGTACTTCATCTCTGGACTGCATAGGATACACCCATGTATGTTGGGAGTTGTCATCAATAAGTGTAATGAAATACTAATAGCCAGACTCGGATGTTAAAGTAACAAGGCCCCAGACATCAGAATAAACAATATGGAAAGGAAATTCAGATTTATTATTTCTTGAAGTAAAATGATCTCTACAATATTTGCTTAACTGACAAGTTTGACATGTGAAATACGACACTGACACTGATTTAAATAAATATGGTAACAAAACTTTCAATTATTCAAAAGATAAATTACCCAAACAACTGTGCCATAAATGGGCTTGACTCTTACTAGACAAACTCTTAGACTCAATAGCCGCAAGACTAGCTTTATTCTCCAACATGTAAAGACCATCTACCATACGACCTCTACCAATCATCTTCCCCGAGGCCAAATCCTGTATCATACAAGAGGAAGGAAAAAAGGTTACTGAGTAGTTTAACGAATTTGTTATACTACTAACAGAAAACAATTTATGGGTAGTTTAGGAACATGTAGAACATCAGAAAGGGTGAGTCCAAGAGGAAGGGAGATGGTTCCTTGATCGGCTATGGTGGAGAAAGAACCATCAGCAAGTCTCACCTTATCCCAACCAGATAATAGATGATAAGATTGAAAACAATTGGACTTACCCGTCATATGGTTCGAGGCTCCAAAATCTATTATCCAATGAGAGTTTGAGGAATGAGAAGACACATGGAAAGTTGTGGCAGAATTACCATTACCTAATGTAGATGCAAAGGAAGTCGAGGGGAAGAAGCAAAATCCATCTCGCGGATTGCCCTCCTATACAACTCCAAATGGTCATGGAAAGAATTAATGATATCTTCCCTAGGATCAGTCACGAAAGAACTCATAGTAGTGGTAGATGATTAAGGCTCTTGAGAGGCTAAGTTTGTTGCATTAAACTTCCTTTGACCTTGTTGTCCTAGCTTCTTACTCTGGTTTGGCTTTTTACTCAGCTCCTGAGCCCACTTCGGCTTTCCATGAAGCTCCCAACATGTCTCCCGAGTATGTCTAGATTTCTGACAATGTGTGCACCATAGTTTATCTTTGTCATCAACTTTCCTCTAGAAGTCATTCTTCTTGAAGGAATTACCACCACCTATAGCAACACTCCCTTTTGCTACTAATGCAATCTGCTCTCCCTCAGGATTATTCATCACATTCCGTCTACTCTCTTCTGGCTGTACTAGAGCATATACTTCTTGCACTAATGGGAGATCTTTACTCCCCAATATCTGAACCCTGATAGATTCATATGTGAAACTCAGCCCTAAAAGAAAGGCAAACACTCGTTGCTAGGAAACTAGAGACTTGTATGCTTTGGCATCTACACCACATTTCCAGTCTATATTCTGATAGTGATCTAGTTCCTTCCAAATAGAAGTCAAGTCTGAATAGTAGACAGAGAGACTCATCTCCCCTTGCTTACAAGTTGAGGAGGCAGCCTGCAATTGATATATTTTGCCATAATGCCGTTGTTCTAAATATTTAGATTTAGCCTACTCCCATATCTCATGAGCTGTTTCTACCCACATGAAGGTCTTTTTCACTTGTGGTAGCATAGACAATAACAGCCATGACATCACCATCTGTTTTCCTAGTTCCACCTATCATGTTCCACGCCTCCAGACTGGGGTTCTCTGATTCTACCATTGATATACCCCACTTTTCCCCTTGCAATTATGTAGAGCTTGATTCCCCTTGACCATTATAGGTAATGAAGGCCATCAAAGGGAATCACAGCCATGGGAAAACTCATGTCAAAACCTCCACTCATCCCACTCTGACTAGAGGTCACACCAGACATACTAGAATCCTCAGAAGACAGAGAACTTGATTTCAGTTCAGTCACAATCCAGTCAGAGAACAAGCTCTCAGTTTAGTTCAGACTCACAGTTCAGTCAAACAAGGTTAAAGTCTTAGTTCAGTCACAGTTTTGGGCACAAAAGACTTGGTCTCACACAGAATAATCAAAACTGATCACACACCATTACTTGTTCTCAGATTTCAACCCTACTAAACCAGTTCAGATGTGCAAAACGTATCAAAAAACAGGTCTGACCAGTCCCTCCAGAAATAACTCATCAACTTTCCACACAACAATTTAAGTTTTAATATGAACTGAAGAAGAAAAAAAAAACTGCTGCCACAGCAGTTATAGAACTGCAGACCTGAACATCCCACCTTTCTGAACATAAAAAGGACCACTTGATCCACAGATATTGAGAGAAAACACTCTCACACCAGCCACAGGTCATTAGACCCACATAACCCACTCATCTGGGTACAAAAGGTTCAGTTCAATCCACAAAGCTGAGGAAGAAAGAAGGATAAAAAACCTCACAGCATTCGGCTTCCCTCCCCTTGATGATTTCTGGGCTCATGACCAAGAGAGGAGAGGAAAAAATACACAGCAAGCTCCCTCACACATCCACCAGAAACCCCTTTCCTTTTATTCGATCACCAATAGACAAATAAAGTAGTTGGAGGAAGAAACACACAGATCGCCCTGCTCCTAAGATCGAATCTATCGCTCTGATACCATGTTTTCTTGGTAAAGAGGCAATACAATCCCAGAATAGTGAGAGGAGAAGAAAGAGAAGAGAGAAGAGAGAAAAGAAAAAAGAGATTGGAGAGAAAAAAGTCAGTTGTCGGCGCCAGCCTTTTTAATATTTATACTAGGGCGACCATTCAAAAGATAAAAATAAGTACAATTACATATGTGCCCTTGCGGCACTAAACTGAATAAAACTAAGTTATTCAACAAGATTGATACCTTGAAGAAGAACCTGCACAAAGAGTTTGAGATTAAGGATCTTGGGGAGCTGAAGTACTTTCTGGGCATTGAGGTGGCAAGGTCCAAGCATGAGATCTTCATCTCACAGAGGAAGTATGTTTTGGATCTACTACAGGAGACAGAAAAACTTGGAGCAAGGGTAGTTGATACACCTATTGATCAGAACCACAGGATAAATGCTTCAAAAGGTGAACTAGCGAAGGATGTTGGAAGGTATCATAGATTAGTGGGCCGGTTGCTATATTTATGTATGACACGACCAAACATCTCTTATGCAGTGAGTGTGGTGAGTCAATACATGCATGCCCCACGAGTTCAGCATTGGGAGGCTATTGACAAGATACTTTCCTACTTGAAGGGACACCCATGTAGAGGCATATTGTTTGCTAACCATAGACAATTGAAGTTAGAGGCTTATACAGATGTTGATTGGGCAGGGTGCCTAAATGATAGGAGATCTACATCAGGAGTTTGCACTCTTGTTGGAGATAATCTAGTTTCATGGAAGAGTAAGAAACAAACAGTTGTGGCAAGGTCAAGTGCAGAAGCTGAATACAAAACCATGGCACATGGTGTTTTAGAGCTCCTTTGGGTCCGTTCCTTGTTAGGGGAGATTGGAGTTGAGGCCGAAGAACCTATGATGCTATACTGTGACAATCAAGCAGCAATTAACATTGCCCACAACCCAAATCAGCATGATAGGACGAAACATATAGAAGTGGATAGACACTTTATAAGGGAAAGGGTGACATCCAGAGAAGTTTGCTTACCATATGTTGCACCTGACTTGCAACTTTCTGATGTTCTTACAAAAAGTGTTGCAAGAAACAAGCTAGAGCATGATCTACGCAAGTTGGGAATGTGTGACACCTATTCCCAACTTGAGGGGGAGTGTTAAGTTTTGGGCTGATATCACTTGTTTTTAATTTACAAAGCATAGTTAATAGTCATTGGGGGCCCAAGGCCCATTAGTTTATGTTTATGTTTAAGTTAAGACTGTTATTTAGATTTTACAAGTAACCAACTTACTAAGGGCATACTTGTCTTTGTATTCAATTTTTTATTTGTGAGTATATAAGCTAATGAAAGGGGCGGCCAGACCTAATTTTGACTTCTCCCGTTCTCTTCAATTTCTCTTCTCTTTTCTTCTCAGCATAAACCTTCTCTTCTCTTTCTTTTCTTCTTTCTTACACAGGTTTTATATCAAAACAAATCTTCTAAACTTTTCTGCTGAACATAAAAACGGGTGCTAGTGGTGAAAGGATTAGTAAGCCGTCATCATCATCATCATCCATACCTTATCCCAACTATGAAAGGATTAGTAGGTACCTTCATAAAATTTTTTAAGTGGAGGAGACTTTAAATAAGATGAAAAAAAGGCATTAGGACCCGATGATATCACAACAGAAGTTTAGAAAGGTATGGAAGAGTAGGAATGGAAATTTCGCGGGAATTTTCGGGTATCCGACTCATCCCGACCCTAATAGGACCCGTTTATCAAAACCCTATAGGGTTTGGGACGGGTTTGGGATTTTAGATTAAAACCCTATAGGGTTTGGGATTTTAGATTAAAACCCCATAGGGTTTGGGACAGGTTTGGGTTTTGACTTTAGGGTATCCAATACCCGGGATGCATAAATATAAACCTATTATATTATATATCATGCACAAATTTATAAATTTTAAGTACTAAGATAATTATTCTATTATTAATATTTTATTTGTATAAATTTCTTGGGATTAAATTCATCATTTGATGTAAATTTGGATTTGATAGATTGTTTATTTCATTTAGTTATAAAATGCTAATTTTAAATAGTATTTCTTTTAATTTTTAGTTGGAATTGTTAATCATATATATGTATTGATTGTTTTGATGAACACAAAAGTTAATAAAATCTATTTTATTTCATTAAATAACACAAAAGGCAAAATGGCATAGTTGCTTAAAGGAGTGCTAAGAGATTTGGTGTTATCATTAATTGATCTGGGTTCAAGTCACGCTATAAGCATTACGAAACTTTTTTTTAGTAGAAAACGTTTGGTCAAAGGATTTAACGGGTGGAACGGGTTGGGACGGGTTTAACGGGTTTGGGACGAGACGGGTTTGAGAAATTGAGAGGAAAGTTAGACGGGTTTGGAATTAGGGATACATAGGCGGGTTCGGGAACGGGTAGGGCAATTTGCACGGGTACCCTACCCATTGCCATTCCTATGAAAGAGGTACACCTATGCCACCTATCATAACTAACTAGATTGTTCAATAAGATGATGAAAACAAAGAACATGCCAGATGAATGGAGAAAGAGCTATATGGCATCTATATTTAAAAATAAAGGTGATATACAAAGCTATAATAATTATTTAGGGTTAGTTCAATAAAGGTTATGGCATGGAAAAGAGAGGAAGTTATCTTTTTATTGAGATGATTGATAAAAAAAATGTTTTCAGAGAGGAAGAGAGATCTTCATATGGTATTCATTAATCTAGAGAAAGCATATGATAGAGTTCCTACCAGTTATTTAAAAGGCGCACCTAGGCGCATAGGCGAGGCGCATTTTGGGGTATGCGCCTCGCCCAGGTCCGAGGCGCACCCCTTTCAAAAAGCGCACGCCTGGTGCACCTGACGTGCCTTGTGCCTCAGCCCAGGCATGTGCCTTTTTAAAATTTTGCGCTTCTTGCTTTTTTTTTAGTCTAACGGCCAGGCTGGGGGCTTCGCCCCCGGACCCCCAGCCACGCCCCTCGAGGCAAGCCCAAACAAATCTATGTTAGGGTCTGAAATTCTTATTTCTCACATAAAAAATAATGGTTTTATAATTTTCATTGCCTTTTAAGAAGATATTTTATTGCAATTAATGAAAGAAAAACATTAGCAAATAGACTTGTTCGAGCTTGCCTCAAGGGGCGTGGTACAAAGGCAACTCATAGAATCAAGAATGCAATATGTTTTACATCACATTAGCTACTTGATTAAATGTAATTAAGAAAAAAAAAAGAAATTGTGGGTTTTAATGCTTGAAAATGCTTTATATGTTTGCTTTTATTTTTTATTTTCATTTGAATACGCATTACATTTTATGTGTATGTAATTTAATTTTAGATAATAGGTTTTTTAAAACATTTATTTTAAAATTTAAGTTTATATTTTTTTATTAACATTATGTTTAATATTTTTTGCATTTTTTTAATTTTTGGCTTTTCTTTAATTTTCTTTTTTTTAGCTTCTTTTGTAATTTTACGCCTTGCTTAAAAAGGCATGCGCCTCACCTTGTGCCTTGCGCCTCAGGCACAAATTGGCCCTTGCGCTTTTAAAACACTGGTTCCTATAGAGATAATATATTAATATGGTAGATATTAGAAAAAAAAGTGTATTAACTGCTAAATAGGTATATAGATATGATTAAGGACATGTATAAGATTGCAACAACCAATGTTAAAACACTTGAGGGAGAGATATCAAAGCTTCCGTTTACAATGGGACTTCACTAAGGCTCAACACTTGGCCCTTATTTATTTACACTAATCATGTAGGAATTGACTAAACATATAATGGTGTAAGTTGTTTGCTAAATGCTAATGATATAGAGTTTAGGAGTGGAAATGCCAAATTATATTTATGGGCAAATACCTTAGAATCAAGAGGCTTTAAAATAATCAGGACTATAGTAAAATATATACAATGTAAGTTTAATAATAATAGAAGTGAAAATCAAGAGAAACTTAGGATTGGAGACCAAGAGATATCTCAATGAGGCATCTTCCATTTCCTTGGTTCAATGATCCATAACAAGGGAGAGATTGAGGATGATGTCGCCCATAGAGTTAAAGCAGGATAGGGGAAAATGGAGAGGAGAATCCAAAGTTTTATGTGATAGGAGAATACCACTTGGGTTAAAAGGAAAATTTTATAAAATGGTTGCAAGTCCAACAATTTTCTATGGAGTAAATTGTTTGGTAGTCAAGAAACAATATGTCCACAAAATGAGTGGTAGAAATATAGATGTTGAGATGGACGTGTGGAAAACTAGAAAGAATAGGACCAGAAATGAACTCATACAAGGGAACCTAGGAGTATCTCCATTAGGTGATAAAATGAGGGAAAGTTGACTAAGATGGTTCAGTTGCATGCAATGAAGACCATCTACAACATCAGTATGAAGTGATCTGCTACAAGTTAAAGGTGTTAGAAGAGTTAGGGGCAGACCAAAAAGGACATGGGTTGAAGTAGTAGCAAATGATTCAGGGGCTCATTGTTTAACAATGGATATGAAACTGAATGGAATGGAATGGTGGAACAGAATTCATATATCCACCCCATCCAGTTGGGACAAGTCTTAGACAATGATGTTGATGATTTATAAATTCAATGCTCAATAGCATTAGAAGGTAGGTTCAAGCCTGAAGCAATCACCTTGTGCAAAAAATGACAAAGATTAGATCAATCTGTATCCAGTCTGCCCCTCCCAAGACCTAGAATAGCCAGGACCAACATTGGGTAATGTGGCCCTGTCTTATTCAAATTATAATTTTATTAGAGGAAATATCAAGCCTTGTATTAATACTAGAAAATGTAAAAGTAATTTGATGTGTTAGAAAGAAGGGAGAAATCAGTTTGGTTCTGACATTTTTAGATTATATGGTCCTCTTCAATTTTAGAAATTTCTGAAACTCTGACCTTATCATTTAAGAGAACACATTGGACAGCCATGTATGCTGATATGAATTTTTGCCTTAATGGATGCCCCTCTCCAAACATTAAAATGACCTATCACTGTAGGTGCATACATCCATCACTTGCACTACCAACTTGCTCCCAATTTAGTAAGCATATGCATGTTAAGTTGTAACATAAAGAAAAATTGTCATGCGAAATTTGGTTGACACAATAAATACAATTATAAAGCAGAATATTCTAGGTGCATATCTCATCATAACACTGGTTAAATTTGTTGGAGAATCTTCATGGTTTCAGTAATTTTCTCTTAACTAACCCAACAATAAAAAGTAAAATTTAAGGTCATTTGTTTGCTTTTCATATCTATGCTGATATAACTTGTTCATTGCGTCAGATTATACTATTAAAAGGATCTATAGATTGTTCAATGAGTAAAAGAATTACTCGTCGAAAAAAAAGTAAAAGAATTGAAATCGAGAGGTTACTTACGGTAATGTAATATGATTGGTTCAGAGTGAAATATAGTCCCTATGCCATGCCCAACAAACTGCTCTACCACATTATATTCAAAATTTTCAGCATGTTCACTGAAATAGCATCGCATCAACAATGTCAATAAATATTGTCAAAAAAATTCAAACCCAAACAATTTATCAGAAAAGAACAGGAAACAAGGTTAGCAAGGAGAATAATTTGAAATAATAAGGGCAAAAGAATGTTTTTTTATTTATCGTTATATAATATACCATGCCAATCAAATGAGAGACGCTAGGTGGTATTAAAAAGTGTCTTTTTTGTAAGAATAGCAAATGGATGTAAATTTACCATTACACACCATCTATATTACTTAAATTAGAGATGCATGTGACTTTAAAATGTCTTTTAACTCTGAAAAATTAGACTGACTATTTCCATGTATTATTTAGTAAGAAACAAAACCTGGAAATAACAAATGTAATCCATGAAAATTTCAAATTATGGCAAATGAGACACCTCAGTGATGTTAAATAGCCAATATCTTTGCAAAAGGAGGGAGGGAGGGAGGGAGGGAGGGAGGGGGAGAGAGAGAGAGAGATGTTACAACAGATGGAGTGTATTTTATCATAAGAATGGCTATTAAATGTTTCATTTACCATTATTTACTATATTGTATAATAATCTCAAATAATTCAATGAAAAGCACATCGTATAATCAATATAAAAATAACCAACCAATTACTTGCCAACCAGAACAGTGCTTTCTTTTAATAGCTGCACACATAAAAATAAAAGCAATTATATACCCCTCAATGATTAAAAAAATAAACTTATGATAGGATAGTCGTACATATGGTAATATAAACTGGCATTTTGGGTGGGTTATGGGCATACACTTTATTAACATGACTGACAGCCATTTGGACAGTTTAATATCTAGATGTCAGAGTTGGAATGACTAAAATCAGTGACTAGGCACTATTTCATGACAATATATGCATTACAGAAACCATGATGTAGACATCCCACAGCACGTAAAAATAAAATAAATAAATAAAAACTAGTCCTCAATTGTAAATCTTGTACTAGTCCCTTATTCGTACTAATATTTTCATGTACCTTCATAAAATAAGCAGCTGTACATTCTCCAAACATACAACTAGCATAAGCAATGTAATTATTGAAATCTTGAAATCAGTGTAATCTTGATGCTAGTGTAACTATAAAAATATAAGCTACTACCTAATCGTCTTTCCAATGTTCATAAAGTTGGCACCATCTTTACACACAGATATGGCCCTCTCCAAGCACTCTTCAGTTACCTGATAACAAGAACTAGTGAATTGAGACCTAGGTAGAAAAATATCAATAAATAAGATGGTTGTGAGAAACAGGATAAAAGCTATGAAATGGAAAAAAAAAAGAATTTCCATAGATGTTGGAAAACATAGATTAAGTATTCATGAAGTCAAGAATGAAATTATACCTTCACAAGGCGTTTTGTAGCATCATCAACATTGCCACAAAGAAATGTCTTTGAGGTATCCCCATGATAACCCTAAAATTCAATTCGATAAAAGTGCATAATAAAGAGAAACATTAGCCCTGAAGAATAAATGACAAGAAATAAGAAATGCTTTAGATACTGTAAATTATGAAGATCAAAGGGAACTGCAAAATTTTGCATCCTTTTAACTTGTTATACATTTGTATTATGTTCAATAAGTTTTAATTAAAAGGGAGAAAAACTTGAAAAAGAAATATATTTAAACAAGCCACAATGCCTTTATTCACCTGAAGGCTATGTGATGCCCTGATAATATTGCTTGAGCTATTATTTTCACTTTCTAGTCGGTCTCCAACTGTCCATAGAATGGAGCAGTTGTTACTCAAGCAGATTATTAGCTCTTTGTGAATGATGATCAGTCCTAATTCCTAAAGAGTTGTGGAGCTGGGGAGGTTAGGTAAAGGAATCTAAAAATGAGAAGCAAACTCAAGAAGTGATTACTAGTCAGAATCTAGTTAAAAAATACAAAAAGAAAGATTAGTGCAGTTGCCATGATCTATGATCATGGGAAATCATAGATCAGACAGCATGCCTCTGTCAGGTGGAAGAGAACAAGATCACCAGGTCTTAAGGTTCTGAAATGATTGGCTATCAGTAGCTTGCCAGAGATCTTCTTAGTCAATTGAGATATAAAATGGAATGGTTTCATTTTCATTTTTTTCAACAACTTGAAGAAGAGAGGACTAAGAAAAATTCTAGGAATACTTTTTTTTTGGAAAAGGTAAAATAATTTTATTCAGCTCAAAAAAAAATACAAGCTGGGTTCAGACCCAGAAGGGCAGCCTAAAAACCACAGCAGTTACACTCTCCACCAGGACTTAGAGCAAGAGAAAGAAGACAAATTCAGACTTTTGAATTCCTCAGATACAGATATCCAAGAAATCAGCTTGCCCACAGCTCTCTGAGTGATATCTTCAGGACTTTTAGCTTTATTACAGAAAATTCTACTTTTTTTTTTGATAAATGAGTGAAATTTTATTAAACCAGCAAATAAGAGTTACATGCAACCCGTGGAAAGGCACGAGATGCGACCTTCTCTTAGAAGCTAATTACAGAATTATAAGTACAAAAGAAATTACACTGAAGCCCAAAATAAAGTATCCCGGGAAACCCCTTGTTTTGCAAGTGAATCAGCCAATAAGTTTGCTGATCTGCCTACCCACTGAACTCTGATTGTCATATTCCTTGTTAACCATTTAACCTTTTTGAGAAGATCTCTAAAACCCCAAATCACAGTGTCTGGATCCTTAAGCCAACCCACTATCACCTGGGAATCCCCTTCAATAATCAGAAAATTCTACTATTCCTCTCAGCCCAAATAGACCATAAGAAAGCAGCAGGAATAATCCTCCACACCAGGCTCCCTTTCTTGCTTAGGCCTCTCACATCCCAACAACAGAGCAAATCCTTAACCGATCTAGGCATTACCCAACTGAAATCCAAGGCTCTGAGAAAGTGTCCCCAAATCTGAGAGGAAAATGGACAATGAATACATAAATGATCTGTCAATTCAGCATGTTGCCCACAAAGACTACATGAATGATCCATAACCTGGATGCCACTTCTCACCAGATTAACTCTGGAAAGATTTCCAAGGGGAACTACCCCAACATAGGGGGGGATCCCTAGATCTCCAGTTACCCCACTCCACCCCATCTGTATTCTAGGAATACAGATTGGGTTTAATCTTAATAAATACTATTTTGTTATAACAGAATTGGATCCGGATGTCTTTGTTTCTTTATAAGTTTTATGAGCTTTAAGTAGTTAAGTTTGAGGGGTATGTAAAGGGATGATCACTGCTAGCCCATCCCAGCAGGACTAGCCCTCCCAGCCTGGAATTATATGATATATATAGTCTTTAGACCAAGAAACCCAGTTGCCCGGGACTGGCCTGGACCAGCTTATGATCAACCCTAGGTACATGCAGCAAGCTGACCGTGGATTTGTGTACCAACCAGCTTGACTCAACGATGTTTTTGCTGCTGAAACTTCAGCAGCAGAACCGTTCTCAGCCTCCAAGATCTAAACTAATAAATACATTCTTAGGAAAAAAATCTGCTAAACATATGGCAATTAGAAGTGGAAATTGGAAGACATAGCACTGGTAAAAATAAATGAATGACAACGGACAAGAACCAGTAGCAGTATATGTGAATAACCTTTAGCAAGGAACTATTCATGAACATACATTCAAGAAGACAGTGACATCTATGTTTATTATGTCGCCATCCTGCACAAAAGATTACCATCAATGTAAAAGACTGGATACCCAAGTGTAAGTTTTACCATGTAAAGCATATCATGAAAATATGGAATTAATGATAAGAAAGAAAGCACAGAAAACCTGTAGCTGGCGTGAGTCAGGTATTCCATGACACATGCACTCATTAACTGATGTGCATACACTTTTTGGAAACCCTCCATAGCCAAGAGGTGAAGGGTAAGCCCCGGCATCAATAATCATCTTGTGCACTGCTTTGTCAATTTCGTCTGTTGTTACTGATGGCTGATAAAGACATTGGAACATGTAATAGCAAATCTTTTTTATAAAAATCATGTCATGTTAGCCAAACACAAGATAAGGTTATAACAACCCAAAGTACCAAATTTAACAATTTAACAAATTAACAAGCAGACCAAAATCATATTTAAAAGGTAGCATATTCATCAGTAAAGGGAAATACATACAGAAGCACACTCTTCCTGTTGCTTAAATGAATAAAATGATTAACAAGAAATGAGCACAAAACATTATAACCTTTTCTGCATTGAGAGCAAGATAGCCAGATATGCATGAATAGAAGAATACTTAAAGTCCACCAAAATCTATGCAAAAGCATCTATAATACTTCTTTTTATTTAATTTTTTGATTGGGTGTTACCTATATTCTTTGTGATATTTGTCTTTATCAATGAACTTTCTTTCTATTTTATTATAAGAAAAATCTAGAATATGAGCATGGGAAGATCCTATAGTTTCTAAGAAGATATGCAGTACAATCAGATTAAGATGAACCTATAAGAAAAAAGAAGACTGCACATTAATCTATCATTTTCCTTTTTTGTCTTTTTTTCCCTTTTATCAATAAAAAATTATTAAACTTCAAAATAACCTACAGAGATTAGGAGAAATAAAACCAAAAAAAATAAAAGAAACAGAAAATTAGAGAAGAGATTGAATTTATATGGTTCATTTAGAAGAGCAATCTGTGGGAGGAAGTATCAATCTATTATCAAATAAAAACCCCTAGATACTGGCCAACCTCCTTGATCTCACTCAAAACCCTATTCTAGACCCTTCGATGACTTAAACAATCCCAATATACAATGATTCTAAAATCTTAGATAGACTCCTTGTACTCCAGAATTGTACAATAATGCAAGATATATAATAATCTCAAATAAACACCCCTATATCCTACAACACACAAGAGGATAAAATACACATACAAGGAAGCCCAAATAATGGACAGGAGCAACCACCCATAAAAGATAAGCATACACTAAACACTCTAGGAAATATGCAGTTTTTTTTTTCGATAAATGAAATATGCAGTTTTTTATCAGAAGAAATGTACAACTCAAGCTCAACTCAACTAAGCCTCATCCCACTGAGAAATGTACAAGTCAAAACTCAGAAAAAAAAAAATGAAAACTATCCCAACATGAACAAGCTCTAATACAGCTCAGGTCTTCCTAGACCTTAGTTTCCTCCTTTGATAACGAATTAACTGACCTTCAGATCTACCTGAACCAGCTGATAACCCTCAAGGCCATGGCATGAGCTTCTCTAATATAATGTCTCATTGATCACAAACCCAAAAACCCACTGCTCATCCAACAAATTACCACTCAAGCCTCACCCTCAACCTCCATCCTGGTTAAGTCCCAAAGAGAAGAGAAGTTGATGGCTATGAATAAAAGATAAAGAACTCAACACGCAAAGCCACCTTTGCCAAAAGGTCCTGAATACACCATCAGAATGGCTCCCTATATCTCTGAAAGTTTCACCAATCGCAGATGGCCCCAAGTAAAAACTTTTCTGTTTCATTCACCATTACTACAAGCAACAACACTATTGGCAATCAATTCCAAAGCCCAATCCAATCTACTCTTTTTTGGCTGGTAGATAGGTAAAGATAATTGAAAGTGTTTCAAAAATGTATTAAAAAGTTTGTGCAAATGATGAATCTGGATCCATCAAGATCCAATTGATTTTGTTCTCACAGTATTGGAATAAGTCAAGACACCTAATTTGAAATAATCAGCTCACCTTACTTGTATTTCCATGGCAAGAACTACCACATTGTAATATGCTCTTATCACATCCAGCCACATCAATCAAAACCATAGTCGTCAAGGCGACGCCTAGGTGTCTAGGCACTTTTAGGGCTCGCCTCGCCCAAATGCCATGACATTTATATATAAATTCTTCAAGTTTCTTATACTTTTTATATTTTAAGCTTATAATACTAAGGTAAGTAAGATACATTGAATCATTCTGTTTATTTCTTTCATAAAATAATATATTTTTTATTAGTTTCTTATTTTGTTAGGGTTCTGATAGCTTCTTTCTTTGAAAAGTAAAAGGCAAAAATTAAATTAAAAAGAGAACAAGGAAAACAAGATGCATCCTCCAACAGTGCCAAGGTGGTACCACACATCAACAACTCACCCACATGACCAAACAGCACAAGACACAAAGAAAACAGCCACACAAACATCTTAATGAGAATTGTAGAGAACATTGATGTGGGCCCCACAGCTGTGGTCCCACTCTGTCCGTAGGGTAGAATGTATCTAGTCACAGCTGTGGTTATTTTACTGTTCTGTTATTTCTAGTTTCAGTTTTATATTGTTTGTTATTTGTTAGCAGTTATGATGTAAACACCAAGGGCAGATATGTCCTTTCATGTAACTAGCATAACCTATATATATTAACTTAAAGTGGCGGCGGCAGAATTTTTTGACATTCTGTTCTTCTCCTCAAAATCTGTGTTCTATTGCTCTTCCATCACTCTTTCTTCTACATCTTCTTCACTTTCTCTTCTCATCGAACCTGAAATCTCTTAGTGATCAAGACTGAATAGCAGTCTTGAAAACCTACAAAAATGATTAAAAACATGAGAAAAGGCAACACTGCCAAAACACCATCATGAAAATTTATTCCTCATCAAAAATTGATTCTTCCTCCCCTCCTTCCTCATTCCAAATTTCTCCCCTGTTCCCTCTAAAGGATTTTGAAAAACTCTCATCCTTCCTCCTTTTTACCAACTCCTCAAAAGCCCTGCCTCCCAAGAAGAACAAACCCAACAATTTTCCAATTTCTGCTTCCCTGTCAACAAGTTTTTTATATCCATGTCTTCGTGCTTCACCTACTCCTTTGACACCACCTCCCCCTCCACCTCACTTTCCTTTCTAACTTCCTCAGCTCCTTTACTATTAATTGGTTCCTCCCCTAAAGGGATCACCGAGAGAACCTGTTTTCTTTCCAAGACCTTGCTTTCCTTACCAGGGAATACAGCTCTTTGAACTTTTGAATTAAGACTCCGTCTATTGTAAACCTTTGTAAGTTTATTGGTTGGGCCTGCCCCAATTATACCGTCCTTAAGACGCAAAAAGACCTTTGTGACATGCACAATGTGAGTCTTGTTCCAAATTCTTGTCTTCTTCGTAGCCAACACTGGAGCATCTGCCTTAGAAGGTATGCTCCACCCCTTCTTTTTCTTTTTCTTTTTCTTTTTTTGGAACAAAAATAGGGGCTCTACCCCTTCTTTTTCTTTTTATTTTTGGAACAAAAATAGGGGCTCCATCCCTTCTTTTTATTTTTCTTTTTTTTTCAAACAAAAACAAGGGCTCAGCCCTTTCTTTTTCTTTTTTTTTTTTGGAACAAAAAAGGGGCTCTGTCCCTTCTTTTTCTTTTTTTGGAATAAAAACGGGGGCTCCACTCCTTTTTATTTTTTTGGAACAAAAATAGGGTGGAACCCCTTCTTTTTCTTCTTCTTCTAGAACAAAAACAAGGGATCCTCCCTTTCTTCTTCATCATTTCTAAGGATTTTATTCATGCTTTATTTTTCTATGAAAAAAAGGGGTTATGCCCCTTCTTTTACTAATATTTCTATGACAAAAACAGGGGCGCCCCTTACTGTTCTGTCCTTTTTTGAACATTAAGCAACGCCTAGGAAACTAGGCAATTAAGCGCTCTCTTGTTGCCTAGGTTTGTCTTGGCACCTTGAAAACTAGGATCAAAACATGATCAATTACCCATTGCATTTTTTCCTGTAGTCAAATTTAACATAGATCACTTCCTAATTTAACATTCATAAAGTTCAGTTTAGTCTTTTCTCTTAGTAAATTTATAACTTGGTTGACTCTCTACATTACAAATTCTCAATTTCTGGCCTTAACACTTCCTAGCTTAACATTCATAATGTTTAGTTTAGTTTTGATATTTATAACTTGGTTGATTTCCTAGATAACAAATTCTCCATTTCTGGCCTTATTTTAAGGGAACCAATGTCATCAAATCACCAACCAATCAACTGGAACTGACTAATCAGTTGAGGGGTCATACTAACTACATTAGTAACTAGTCGGTCAGTACACATGATGAAATTACCTATGAAGACTAAGCATTGTATAGGTTGACTAATAACTAGTCCACTTAGTTGACCATAAATTTTATTTACAGCTTTATTTGTTATGAATGCCAATTGCTTTTAACATATCCAATCATAGATGGTTGGCTGATGGCGTATAAAATACAAAGAAGGTCTAAAGTATTTTTTTAAAGTAAAAGAGATATGGTTGAGTAGTTCTTTCAGGTCTTCTTTCAATGGCTGGTTTGCTCGCATGGAGTTTCCATTTTCATATCAAGGAAATGACTTTATTCAAATGAACAATTTGATGACAAAAGGATGAACTATATCAACATTCATGTTTTAATTACATGAACTTCCATTTCGAAGAGAAGAAATCCTATGATTATTGATTAGTATGCATCACATATAGAACAGAAAACACTAACCTATGTTTGTGAGTGGGAGAACTTAGGGTAAAATATAGAGAAAGTAATCTGATAAAAATAATAAGTAATTCTCACCCTAATGAGTGTCCCTGCATAGTCTAGGACACGAGCAGCAAGCTCACATGCAGCCTTCATGTGAGGAATTCCCTCAGCATCATGAATCTGATGTTCACTGGACAGTTCAGGCAACAAAGTTGTATTCAAATAAGGAGGCTTTGGAATGTGATCTGGCACAGGAAGACGTGGTGAGACC
This sequence comes from Nelumbo nucifera, assembly GCF_055504915.1. Classification (NCBI taxonomy): domain Eukaryota; kingdom Viridiplantae; phylum Streptophyta; class Magnoliopsida; order Proteales; family Nelumbonaceae; genus Nelumbo; species Nelumbo nucifera. Next base: position 21,809,002 of record NC_142651.1, on the reverse strand, counting down.
TTTCCACGCCTTAAAGGTGGCCTTCTCCTGAAACGTGTTGTTGTTCGAAGTTCACGCTCTCTGCAAGTGAGTAGATAATGACCACAAAAAGGAACATAGAGATCACTTAATGACAACATGATTTCCATAATAAACAGAACAAACTAATTTAAACCAGACAAAGATGGAAAAAGAAAAAAAAAAAAAAAACATAAGAAATGGCATAACAAGAACCTACATTACTAGCATACCTCAAACTAATGGTCTAGAAGTATCGTTACCAACTCGACAGTTGGCATAATACTTCGGTAATGTGCTGATGAATGATGATGCTCCAAGCTCAAATTTTCAGGAAAAAATGTTGCAATTTTACAAAATCCTTCATAGATAGACACAGTTGAGGACAGTATCCCCTCAAGCAGCTGTTTATTATGCTCATCCCAAATACCCAGCATCACAGCATGAATATGGAAAATCTAGACCCTCAACCTCAGAACACAACAAGAGGTAGTCAACTATAACTACCAACTGTCATCCCCTTGTAATAGCATCTAGAAAAATGCCCTTGGTTTCTTCCTAGCATAGACCTAATAATCACCAGATCAAAAATGCTATGGCATTTTGTTTTTTAACATTGAAAATTCTTGATATACCATACCTTTGGTCTATTAAATTGCAGTATTCTTTTTCAATGAATTGGCACAGTAAAGTGAGAGAAAGAGAGATTCAAGACTCAAGAGATGCAAATGATCAAATCCCTAACCTCTACCTACCTGAGAAGATAAGAGAAGACAAAGTGGGTTAAAGGCTAAACTAATTTAATTCTCAAAGCTTGAAGCAATGAGGACTAGACATCTGAATAGGCATGCATATGGTGTTTTTCCTTTCTTCCGTTCTTTCTTTTCTTCCTTCCTTCTTCTCATTTTTGGGGTGGGCTTGCATGGAAATATCAGGATTTTTTATCAGAGCAATGTTCAGCTGCTGCAGCCAGCGTAAATGGGGCCATGCTACAGCCTTTAATGGAAAAGGAATATTTTTCAGATATGATGTCACACATCATTCAGGGACATGTCTTTCCTTCCATGCACCTCAGGCACTAGGAATCCCTTGCCCTTGCACCTTTTGATTTTAAAACAGTTGGGCAAATAGATGATCCCTTCATGTCTATTGAGGACAAATAACTGCATCCAAATGGAGTGATATGGAAATTTGAGGGTTCCAGAGTACCGAGCAGGGAACAGAAAGAGCATGCTTTAAATTTTGAGAGAAGATATAGAAGCCTATCATGTTGTGTGGTATTAGGTATTATTATTGATAAAATGTTTGGTATATCTTAAGGTTAAAGCTAAAGGTAGGACAAATGCTTCACAAACTCAGCCACTAGCTCATATTCTGCAAGCTGTGTAAGGAAAGAGTCTTATTGGTCAAAAAATTACAATGAAAGAGTCTCATAAGGTGACCTTAGGACCTTATCAATCTGCTCCCTCTTTTCAAACCATGATATATACTAAAGTGTGCCATTTCCACAACCTGTATCCAACAGATTTTTGCATAATTCTCACATCAAAAGTATATGATGGACATATTTTCATGTCCAGAAAATATCTGCATGCTCCAACCTAGTAACCTAACCATAATGTACTTCATTTCCTTTCAGCATAATTAATTTGGACATGCATTAGATATCCCTAAGACTACTTTACTTTAATTACCACTGATAATATGATGATATGTTGTATATTTTGTTGATCCCAAAGTAATTCATATACTGAAGACTTTTCAGACAAAAAAAAAATCAATCCAATTGAATAAATTAATAAACTACAATGAATCTTTTTTGAATGGTCAAAAACAAGGATAATGTTCTTTGAGAAATAATCTATTTATTTGATGGTTAGAGGTATTCAACCAGATTGGTTTTTCATCTAATAGATCTCTTACATCGGGCCTACAGTATAAAAGGTTCAATTCAAGAAGATACTCTACCTATAAAATAAAATAGGCATTACCATGCCCATGGTAGTACAGCGGTTAATGAATGTCTTTCCTATTATTTTTTTCATTGGTTTCTCATTTTATTTGTTCTTCTATTCTTTTCCAAGTTTTGTCTTTCAGAGTTTCACTTTCCCATAAGAGATTACCAACATTTACAAATTCAAGCATTATGCTAACTTGGGTTAGGAAAAAAAAAACCCTACACACTCTTATTATAATAGAAAGAAAAACAAAAAAAAAAAAAAAAGAGTGCAGCAATATACCTCTTAATTCTCATGGCCTCTTCCAACCCTGATATCCTCTTCGAAATGATTACAAGATTCTTTTGCACAAAGTGCCTTTGTTTTCCTGAATTGCACAATAAAGAAGTAATAGTAAACTAACGACGAAACAGACAGGAAGGTGCCAGTGATTGCAAAGGAGACCTAGTGGATAGAGTAGACGGACCTGAGAGAGTGGAAGGTGAGAAATTCTTCAGTGGAGGACCGATGAAAAGAGTAGGCGACGACAAGGAGTCCCCAAGAAAGGAAGACGAGAGTTGCAGAAACGATGACGCATGAGAGATCGAAGCAGCGGACGCCATGGCCAATTCGGTAAGTGTTTTCCCGGGAAACTTTTGAAACTTGGCAGCGGGGAAACTGGAAATATTAACGAGCAATCGGTTCTGTGATTTTTGAATCTCTTTTGATTTTATCGATTTCTCTCCTCCACCAATGGAAAACGGATAATGTTAAGCAAGCTAGCCACCGTTTGGGAGTGATTATTTTCTTCGGTAAAATACAAAAACCTCCCTGAAGTTTCTGAATCATAAAAATCTCTCCAATAGTTTTTCTAAAAATTCAACAAATACCTTCCTTCCATCGATGACCAAGATGAAAAATGTTAAAAGGATGATATTTTTTAAAATATTTATTTTACCCTTTTAAGAATTAATGTCCATCTATTTTTAATTAAATAGTTCTATCTACATATTATACCTCTTTGCCCTCTTTTGTTATCCCAATTTCCTCAGGGCGCATAGTGGTGGTCTGGTGGAATGGCAGTGCACTCCCCCTCCAACCTTTCCTCTTATTTAATTTTCCCTATGATTCTCTCTCTCTCTTTCCTTCCTCCTCATCTCCCATCATTTGAATTTCTTCGCCAACACCCCCTCGGTTATCGATTTTATCTATTCAACGGCAGTAGTGGTTGTGCTACTATGACCACCTCGTACCACTGCTGCAACTATGGTCCTCATTTTTCTCAATCATTCTCTCTCTCTCTCTCTCTTTCTCTTCCCTTCCTCCTCATCTCCCATCGTTGGAATTTCTTCGCCAACACCCCCTGGGTTATTGATTTCATCTATTAGAACAGCAGTAGTGGTTGTGCTACTATGACCACCTCATACCACTGCTGCAACTATGATCCCCATTTTTCTCAATCTCTCTCTCTCTCTTTTCTTCCCTCAGTTCCTTCCATTTGTAACCTAAAGCCACCGCCTCTTTACTTCTACAAATCCATCCTCAGTTTTTCATCCGTCGACTAGCTCTGAATCTCTAGACTCCCTCTTACCTTTTTCTCCCATTATATTTATATTTCTTTTCTCTAGCATTTTTTTCTCTTATTTTATTGTCATACCTCTCCACCATGCTTCCTCCTGTAACGCAACGCAAGAGAAAACAGAGTACCGTTCCCGCCTATTGCTAAAACAAAATTCCCAGTATCATCGTTGGACGTCAGACAGTTCAAATTGTCATCCATGTCATTTTCGTTGAAACAAAGATTGGCTGTTAGTAAGAAATTCTCAGACGTGTTCCCTCTCCCCGACTGAAACACATGGCGGCAATTGAATTCGATATGAGAATTCCTCACTGACGGCCAGTCCACCATCATGACATTTAAGGGTAAAAATATAATTATACATGTTTTCTGTCTTGGTCATTTGTTGCTGATTGTCAGAAACTTCAAGAAAGGATTTTATATTTTATCCTAAATACCCTTATTTTCTTTTACAAATGCTTTAGAGTGCAAATAAAAATAATGCAAATTCCGATTTAATTTTGTTTTGGGTTTTACTTTATTCTACTTCATTTATATAGTGCAATCAAAACAAAATAAATTTGCACTTTCATGATTTTGCATCCTCTTTCTCCTTCTTCTCTTGTTGAGGAAACACAATAGAGTCAGAAACGCCCAACTCTAACATCGAACATTTCACCAAATCCACTACTTTCACCTGGGTGGAGCCAGGATTTTTTGTAGGAATTTTTAAGACATAGGGGGCCATGGCTCTCCTCCGCCACTGACCTTATATTAAAGAATCACTACCCAAATTTGCCTTGTAACCCCAACTCATTAAACTACATATTAAACTATTGTTTCAAATGTTAAGCTCAAAACTGTCTCAGGTGCTCAAAGTTAATTAGACTCCCTATTACCAACTTGAGATAAAGTCTACTACCAACCATTGAGGTTCATGGCAATGGCATGGACAATGTCTTTATAGACATCACCAATACCGGGCCCAAAGATTCCAAATATCTATTGTCCGGTGGTGGATGGAGAGGAAGGAGAAGAAATGGATGACTTGTTTTATGTCTGGTGGTGTCGATGGAGAAGAAGAAAGGTTTACTTTGATAAACTTATACTCTGAATCAAGGTAAATCATGGCAAGCAAAAGTGTAGTGCTACCTTTATTCAAAGTACTTTTCTCTCTCTAACTAAAAGGCACCAAAACCGAATCAGGGTGCATAATAACACTGATCCGACATTTATATCGCTACCAAATGCAGCCTAATGAATTTTGAAGAATTTTCTTTCCAAGAAAATAACTTGGATCACCTACAGACCTCCACTTACTTTCTAAGCTTCTCTCTAAAGGTCGAAGTGAAATTTTTAGAAACTAGTAGAATGGCCTGTGCGATGCACATGGTATTTGAACCAATGGTTGATTAACCACACAATAAGCATTGGGGTCTATGTGGGTATCTTTTCCAGTTTTCTTAGCAAAAACCTATACAAGGAAGATTGGGACTGAAAATGAAGTGCAAATATTCAACCATACAGTGTTGGGCTAAATAATCTACTTCCATTTAAAATTATAACCTATCTATATTCCATTTTAAAATAATAAAAAATAATTAACCATAATAAAAATAATTTAGTAAGTTACTTAAATAAAATAAAAAATTAATTATTGTTATTGACAAAAATATATTTTTGTTAATAATAAAAGAACTTAACTAATAAAAGCAATAATATAAATTAAAAACGAATATCATTTTAAAATTAATATAAAACTAATAAAAAATTATCTAGCAATTATTAGTTTTATAATTAAATTTTATTAATTTAAAACCAACTTAAGTTCCACTAAAAAATAAAATATATATATATAGTTAATTAAATTTCATAAGGAAATTAAATTTAATAAAAAACTTAATATACTTAAATAAATTCAATTTTTACTAATTAAAAAATAACAATAATAAACATTAGTTTTAAGCATAGTTTAATTATTTTAAAATCAATTTAAATTTCATTTAAAAATAAGGAAAATTGTAAAAACCTCTTTGGATTTTCTTGCATCCTATGAAACTCCCCAATGTTTTGACCTTAACAAAAATCACCCCTATTGTCTTTAAAAAAAGGTGCAAATACCTTCCTTTAGTGGACATTCCAAATAAAAAATGTTAATATAATGCATTGATTTTACTTCACTTCAACCTTTTTAAATTTGTCCAAGAAGAGTAAGGAGAATTATTCTTTAGAAGTTGTCTAACAAAATAGATTAGTGGAGTGTAAAGTTGAAACTTTAAATTATGTATGATAATGCATTAACAATGATAAGGGTATTTTGGTAACTTTAATGTCTTTGTTACGGATGAGCCAAGGGAAAGGACATAGTTGCACTTTTTTTTTCTCAAAACTATAGGGGAGGCCTTTGTTAGGGCCAAAAAACAAAAGTGGTTTATAGAATTGTTATAAGAGAAATTTTTTTTTTTGTAATTTTACCTAAAAATAATAATAAACCAATACAAATTAATAAAAAAAATTCCAAAAAATTAATAAACATTAACATTAAGATACAAAAAAAAATACAAATTTATCTAGAGAATAGGAAATTGGTCACTCTCACTAAAGCACAACTTAGATTGTGATCGGATAAACTAGACATAACCCCAAAAAATATTACTCGAATTGAACTTAGGTGGATGCCATTTAATTGGAAATGTCATAGAGTTCCATCTTCAATTTTGCTGATAAATAAAGCCCGTGTGTCGCACGGGTCTTGACTAGTACAACACTTAAATGGATTTAGGAAATAAGCTTGAATAAATGCTTTTTCAAGAAATAAGTCCGTTTTACTTTTTGAAAATTCTCTTGTTGCATTTTTGACCCGCCATGTAATTTTCAAAATACCTATACTACCCGTTTGCAAAAAATGCTTTTTCACCAAAAACTCATAAACGCTTATTAGGATAAGCAATTATTTATCCAATAAGCGCTCCCAAACAACTAATTGTGGGCCATAAGGCCATAATTACATCTCCCCCCTTTTATATTATGAATTTATACCATTCATATAAATATAATGGTGTTGTTCCTAGGAGGAAGGTTATTTGTTTATTTTTTTATTATTTTCTAGATGAATATTTACTTATAAGTTATAATACTTACACTGTTTAGTTTTTCAGAATTGGGATCAATTGATTGATTCTCCGAAAACAAAACTCTATTTACAAATTGAAGGTTATTTGTTTAGGAGCAATGTTTAAAAACTTGACCCGGAGGCCGAACAGTTTTTGCCTTTGGGTCGCAGCTCATTGGTTCAACTGTCCATGTCAAATGGGTCAGATCATGCTACATCAACAATATGTAAATTCATACATATATGCATATATATATATATATATGTGTGTGTGTGTGTGTACGAATGTATAAACATGTATTTTATTAACAAATAATGTATAATCGTATTTTATATGTAATATATGTATTATTTTATATTTAATTTATGTTTTATAATTTTGTTTTAATTTTTTATTTATAAAAATATTAAAAATTGTGAATTGAGGCAAAAAAGGGGTTTGGGCAAAAATAGCATGTGGGACGCATGGATCTCGAAAAGTTACCAAAATCCAGGTTGGATGGTTTTTGACTAATTCAATGAATTTTTTACTATATATTCTCCAGGTTTTATTAAAATCAAGTTCAAATAGTTTAAACGAAGAAGTATGGACAGGCCCAATGCAGATTTTTGATTTCCATTGCAAAGCTATAAACATTCAAAATGTCAAAAAACCCCACTCTAAACATCAATGCTTGCCCGTGGATTGGCATCAATTCCGAGCTGGCACCCACCCCAACTGTACTTTGGGCCTAAACCTATTCATGGGTCGGGTAGCCCGATGGGCTGGCCTGGCCCGTTATTAAGTCGATTTTGGTCATAATTTTAGGCCCGTGGGCTCGGGCCTAAAGCACCATGCCCGACTTTTTTCAGGCTAGGCTCGGGCTTTCTAAAAAAAGCCTGGCCCGAGCCCGAAACCGACTTGATACTATATATTAAATAATAAAAATATATTTATTTAATAAAAAATATATATACAACATATTTTCTTGGTTCTTCTTCTCTTTTTTCCGAGTAATAGTGAGATGTTTATTATTTTTGAGTTTTGAAGGTTTTTAATATAAATAAAACACTTTTTATTGGATAAAAAAAAAGAAAAAATTCTGTTTCAAATTTGTGGCCGGGCTCGAGCTCAGGCCCGGGCTTTAAGCTTTATATGAGGGTCGGGCCTAAATGTATTCTATTGATACATATACAAAACCCGGCCTAAACTTGGCCCGGCCTGGCCCATGAACAGGTCTATTTGGGCCTAGAAATTCTACCCTTGGGTTGAACCGTCATTCTCCCTAATTTAAATGGTCGGGTCAACAGCCAATTGAAAACTCTGCTTAGGAGTGAGGTAGAAAGTTGAATGATGTGGCCCAACTTTATATAAGAGGGAATTGACCAAAAACATGAAATTTATATATTAGTGCATGTAAAATCTTATATATATATATATATATATATATATATATATATATATATCTATATATATCTATATATATTGGGGTGCTCTCTCCGTACAAGAATCTACTCGTGCGAGTAGATTCTCATGTGAGATCAACTCATTTTCAATTAATTATATATAATTATAAATATTGTTATTATAATTATTTAATTATATAAATATATAATAGTTATTATAAATATTGTTAATAATTAGATATCAAATCGTTCGAACGGTTTTGACTGTTGTTTATTTTTTTTTTTATTTTTTTTGTCAAAACGGGCCGACCGTTCGACCCGGTAACTGGACTCCTGACCGATTCGGTTTTAAAAACCATGATGTTATGTCATTCGAGCGTGTAACTCATATGACCTAAAAATAGAACCGTTTTGGCCACCGGTTTTCGGGTCAACGGTTCAGTCGTCCAGTTCAAACGAATGGCTCGTTTTGACAACAAAAATAAAAAAAAATACAAAAAAAGACCAAAAACCATTGAATGGGTCAACAGGTTGACGATTTGACCACTTGGGTCAATGGGTTGTTGACCGATTCAACGATTTTTTGCCAGGGACCGAGATTGGGATAAAACTGAACTGGTTGCCTAGACGGTTCCAAATTAAAAAAAATAAAAAAACGGATGACCCGTTCTGACAACAAAAATTACAGGCAAAAAATTGAGTGTGTAAGCTTTATTAAGCAATACCATACGTGTTATGTCATTCGAGCGTGTGACTCGTACTACCTAAAAACGGAATCGTTATGGCCATTGGTTTTTGGGTCGACGGTTCGACTATTAGGTTCGAACGGATGGCCCGTTCTGACAACAAAAATTAAAAAAATAAAAAAAAATGACCAAAAACCATTGAATGGGTCAATGGTTCAACCGCCTAGGTCAATGGGTTGTTGACCGATTCAACGATTTTTGGCTAGGGACCGAGATTATGATAAAATGGTATTGGTTGCCTAGATGGTTCCGAATTAAAAATAAATAAAAAACAACCAAAAACCATTTTATGTGTCAATGGATCGATGGTTCGACCGCTTAAGTCAATGAATCGTTGACTGATTTAACGATTTTTAGCTAAAGACCGGATCAATGGATCAATAGGTTCACGATTCCATTCCAGCCCATGCAAAGCAGGGCCCCTCCGCTAGTTTATATGTAACTTAGGTTTGCATTGCAAATAAATAGAACCTTGGTGTTTGTTTTGAGAATTTTACGCCTACTTTCATTCATTCATAAATATTTTTTTATCACTTAAAAATACATGTAATTTATCGTTATCTCCATTTCTCTCTCTCTCCTCTCTTATGTTTGTGGCTCGAGGAACATGGCCACAACAGCCCTCGTGTATTGAGTGGAAATGTGTAGGCCTGACACATCTGCTGCCACCAAAGCGAGTGGCCCTGAATATGTGTAGGTGTCAACTGGACTGGATTTGGTCCAATCCGATCCAGTCCAATGTGAGTCCATTATAAATGGACTAGGTCCAATTCAATCTGATAAATGTTTTGGACTAATTTGGATCAATCTACTTCAATGTTTGGACTGTCCAATTTGTTTAAATTTATTTTGATTTAGATTGGTTTCAACCCAAACCGGGTCCATTGACACATATATTTTTATCTTATATCAATGGATCAGATATTGGTTTAATTCAACCCAATCCAATATAAATTTGTTATGGATGGATTAGGTCTAATGAGGGGTGATTTGGCCCAACCTAGTAAGCAGTTGGCATGTGGACACAACTTGGTGATTGGACGTATGACTTGGCATCTTTGGCCACCTCGGTAGGTCAGGCCACCTCGGGTATCCCGATCACCTCGAATAGCATTGAAGTCCGGGTATTTCGGATGACCAAGCCTGTCGGAGCGACACATAGCAAGTATCTAGAAGCTTCCCAACTACCTCCGAACCTTTCGGGATCACATCGGGAGTGTTTTATGAGACACACGACAACCCAGTTATATAAGGGCATTAACACCTGAAGACCCAAGTACACACGATACACTGCATTATAGCTCTCAAGTTCACTTACTTTTAGCTCGCTACTTACATCCAGTACTGACTTAGGCATTAAAGCGATCTCACCGGGTTAGCCACCCCGGGTTCTCTAATCCATCTGTCTTGTAGTTCAACAGGTCTACTTCATAACCAATATCCAAGCTGCCTTCCAGCTAGGAACATCTAAATCATGCATCATCAAGGTCCATTCCAATCTAATATATATTTTAACCAGATTGATCCATGTTTTATTGGTCTATCCAATCCGTCCAAATTGGTTTTCCATTGACACCGTTAGATATGTGGGCACGTTAGCAGCCCAACTAACAAGCCCAAAGTGTATTATATTGTTTTCAATTTGAAAGCGGGCCGAGATTGGAATCATTGGATCACTTACTGGTTACTTCACTTAACATGTCGCAAGCATCTCCTGGGGCCGTGGTCGCAGCATATTCAAGTTCGTCCGCGCTGGCTCGAAGCAGCAAGTTAATAAGATAAAGTCATGAAATGTAAGGTGAGTAAGCCAATATAATTAATTAATTATACAAAATTTGACCAAAAAAATAATTATACGAAAATGGAGATTTTTTTTTTCACAAATGTCCGTGAAAGTGATGGATTCGACAATGATGCAAGAAAGACATAATAGAAGAAAAAAATTTATAACCAATCAATTGGGTTTTATCAAAAATTAAACTGTGGGAGGGGAGGGGAGGGGAGGTCAAATCCTTTCCGGTAAGCATATCTTTCCATCATCATAAATTTTTTTTCTTTTTGATGCATAAATCTCCTTGTCAACAAGGATTTGGAGAAATCTCATTGATTCCCAAATCCCTCAGAATCAATTCCTCCAACCGAATACTCACTATATATATTTTATCAACTACTTGGTGGAAATTATTTGTTGTAATCAACTGCAACGACAAAATATTAATTAAGAAATTAATGGAAAAGAAATAGAAAACATGGTCCCTATATTCATGAAAAAATTGGCACCTCCCGAAATTGTATTCCATTTGCGCCCTAAATTAAAAGCTTAGGATGTTATATAATATATGGATTTTAGGTTGACAATTGACAATTGTCCATATTTGCCTACCAACAGGAACACCTCAATTCACAAAAAGCTGTACATGTGAAAGTTACATATACAATAAAGTATCAAAGCCTTATTTGGGAAATGTTTTCCAAGTGTTGTTAGCAACAAAGCTGATGAAGATCCAAACGTTTTGGGAAATATCCAATGAATCATTTCTTATTTTCATGAAAATGATTGTATTTATTTAGATAACACATAACTAAATTAAAATGATGAAAGGTACAAATATCCATAAAATAGAAGTTTATAAACAATAAATTTCAATGGCTAAACATTAGAAAAAGAAATGAGAAAAGCAACAATCTTGGGATGTTAGATTTATAATAATAATAATAATTGACTTATCTGAAAGAAATTAAGAACTCGATTGGCCCTATTGATTTTTTATTTTTATTCTTTTTATTTGGCCCATAATTATTGAGGCTTAAGCCTCGAGCCAAAATATGTACATGTTGTCTCAATCTCATATTTTGTTTCAAAAACCATCATTTTGATGGTATCGAAAACACGATTTATTTTTTTTTTATAAAAACAAAAGCATTCAACTTATAGAAAACCTCCTTTCACAACCAAACACCATGTTTTTTGCTTGAAAGCATTCCCCACCCCCAAGTAGTGGCCGGGATCTAAGCAAAAAAGTGTGTGATCACATTAAAAAGCACCATATCCAGTCATACGTTGGGAACATCTCCCAACAAGGGGATGCAATGCTCTTGGCATGTCCACATGTTTTTGCTTTCAATCTCTTGCCAAATTAAAATTGTTCAAAAATGTTTTTAAAGTAGGCATATGTTAGTTGAACCCATGGCCACATCATCAAGTCTTGAATAGAGGTGTAATTTGGGTCGTGTCGGGCCCGACCCGAATTTGGGCCGGCCCAACACGACGGCATGCAGGCTGTGCTAGGTCCAACATGACAGTTCGGGCCGTATTAGGCCTCGGATTCCAGGTCCACGGATCGTACCAAGCCTAGCACGATGGTCCGAGCCGTACTAGGCCTGGGATTCCAGGTCTATGGGTTGGCACAGCACAACACAACTGCATGTCGTACCGCCCACGGGCCACACTCGGCTCGTCCAATGCCCAATGGCTAGTTCTAGCTTTCTGGGTTTTTTTTTTTTTTTACAGAAATACCCAACAACTATAAACAACTAGGGGAGTATTTATGTATTTTGCTTTTTGGGGAGAAAGAATGACACAAAATGCCCCCAACAACTATATAACAACTAGTTTGGGGGGCATTTTGGGTAAAGTGATAAATAACTTTATAATGATCAAAATACCCCTCCAAACAACTAAAAATGACTACTTTTTAGTGTATTTTGGATAATTGATTTATTTTCAATTCCTATAAATAGCCCTATCCTCCACCATTCTTATCACACCAATTCAACAATTCTCTTAATCTCTTCTCTAGCTCTCATACTCTCTCAAGTCTAAATCTCTCAATCTCTCATACATTCTATGATTCCCCAATTCTTAACTTTATTGAAGTTTCAACAAGAAGAACGCTTGTTCAACAACTCAAGTATCTCAACTCTCAAATTTGGGAGGCTTAAACTCTTGGAGTTGAAAGGCTTCAACCGTTGAAATCAAGTTGGAATTCCAAAACGACAATCTAGGCAAGTGCAATTAAATTATTTTTATTTTTTTAGAATTTAAAAAATGGTAGGCTCCTCCCAAAACCAATTCCCTAACATGTTCAATGTCAACGATATTCAGTTGCATCATGGTAGTATTAGCACCGATATGGATGCTATTGATATTGATGGAACTTCCACCCTTAGTATTGATACTAGGGGAAAGAAAAAAAATGCTACTAAGTTGATTAGCCCGGTTTGAAAAATATTTAAAATAAAGGAGGTTCAGGGGAAGAGAAAAAGAGTTGTTTGCCAAAAATGTAGAAAAAACTTTAGCTATTGTAGTAAGGGTGATACTAGCCATTTGGGCAGACATTTGTTCACCCATGAGAAAGAAGAAGAAGAAGAAGGGTGAGAAACAACACAAACACAAATTGGGTGGGGGGTTTGGTACTTTTAAATATTCTCAAGAAAAAATGAGCTAAAAATTAGCAAAATACATTCTACATGCTAAACAACCATTTTTGTTAGCTGAAGATACTAAACTTGAAAAATGGTTATGTAATTCTGTAAATCCACAATTTAAAAAATTTTTTAGGAATACTATTAGATTAGATGCTTTAAAAAATTTTTATTCATATAAACAAAATTTAATTTATATGTTATCAAATCTTAATTCTAAAGTTGTACTTACTTATGATATTTGAACTTCTAAATTTAACATAAGTTATATTTGTGTTATTGGTCATTTTATTGATGAAAATTGATTTTTAAATAAAAGAATTTTAAGTTTTACTAAGCTTGAATGGCCACAGGCCTAACTATTGCTACAAGTATTTTAAATACTTTACATGCTTATGGAATTGACAATAAATTATTTTCTATTAGTTTTGATAATGTTAGTAATAATGATTCAGCAATAAATATTTTAAAATCTCAATTAAAATTATGTTTAAATGATAAATTATTTCATATCAGATGTGTATGTCACATCTTAAATTTATATATTCAGGATACTTTAAATATTATTTCTACTCATATTTCTAAAACTAGAAATTGTATTATATATATTAAAAGTTATAGAGCAAGAAAACAAGAATTTAAATATTTATGTCAAAATTATGGTTTAAAATATAAACATTTTATATTAAATGTTAAACATAGATGGAATTCTACCTATGCTATATTAGAAAGTTGTATTTCTCACAAACAAATTCTTAGTGATTTTTATAATGCGAAAATGCCTATTAATATTATAATTGAGGAAGAACGGGAAATGACAATTTGTATATGAGATTTTTTAAAATATTTTTATGTTGCAACTAATGAATTATTGAGTATTTATTATCCAACTAGTTTTAATTTAACTTATAAATTAATGATGATTAGTGATTGTTTTACAAAATATAGAAATAATCCACAATTTAGAAGTATTGTTGAAAAAATGGAAAATAAATTTTAAAAATATTGGGAGAAGATTTCTCATCTTTATTACTTAGATACAATATTAGATCCTAGAATTAGGAAAGATGGTTTAGATATTTTACTTGAAACATATTGTGAAAATATGAATATTGAAATTGAAAATAAAAATAAAAAAAAGAAGAAATTAATAGTTTATTATTTGAAGTGTATAGTTTATATGAATCTTAAGTAACAGGGAATGATAAAAATTCTACAACTTGTACATTTGCATATTCCATTTCTGAACTTGAGTCTAGTAGTGGAAGAGAAAAACATTTTTATTTAATAAGTAAGAAGCAGAAATCCACTACCTCGACAACAAGTTAATTTATTGAACTTAATTTTTATTTACAAGCAAATTTTTCTAGTTTAGGTGATTCTTCCTTCACCTCGAAGAAAATAAATAATTTTGATATTTTAGCTTGGTGGAGTGAACTTGCAAAAAATTATCTAGTTCTCGCCGCCATGGCACATGATCTACTAATGCCTCTAGTGTCTAAGTTCCATCAAAGTCTTGTTTTAGTGTAGGTACTAGGGTGTTGGACGACAAGAGAAACTTTATGAATGATGAAATTCTAGAGATGTGCATCTACTTTAAAGATGATTGGATGCTGAAAATAGATTACAAGATAAATGAGGGCATGACACTACACTTGATGTTTCACCTGAAGCAAATGATCAAAGTCAAGAACAATAGGAGAAAATGACGAAGTCAATATTTTTTGTATACTCAATAGTTGTATAGCATTTTTTTTTCAAATTATTGTAAATTTTGTTTTAGTTTTATTTAATTTATTTGATATTTTTTAATAACATTGTTTTTATTTTCAATTTGTAATTATATTGTATTTTTATATTTTATTAATTTATTCCATTTTTCAATTTTCATATTTCATTCATCCAACCATTGTATGCTTTGTATTATTCAAAATTAAATGAAGTAAAATTCCTATTTTTCTTTCAATTTGTTATTCACTTTTAGTCTTTGGCTTTGGCTTTTTATTTAGTTAAGTATTTTTTTTATTTCTTTGATAGATTTCTTATTTTTCAAATAGTTCCCAAAGAAAAGTTAAATATTTTAATTTTACTTAATAAAAAAATAAAAAATAGTTGACCCAATCGACCCACATCCAAGACCTGGCCTGGCACAGCCCAGGCCCGCTTGCAGCCTATCCGGTCCAAACCTGCAGCATGACATGGGCCCTCATAAACTTGGGCCGTGAGTGGTGCCAGGCCAACCCCAAATTATCCCGGGAGGGAGCGGCACGGCCAAGGACGGCACACCTCTGGTCTAAGCCTATTATCAAAGCCTTCCAATTTTACCATCTAATAAAAGTAAAAAGTACATAATTAATAATTGTAGCTGCAAGTTGTTTTCTAAATTGCAAAAGAGAAAATGGCTACCCATCACCCACCACCTGATAAGTGAAGCACGTGTTTCTCCTGGTCTAGTTAACTACCAGAATGGGGATGGAATCATGTGATGACTAATTTAAACAAATATCACATCTGCAAATTAAGCAGCAGCTTCAAATATTGAGCATGAAAATTAAGGATGGATTAGAATTAAATCTAAATGGGTTTAAATTAATTAGTTGGTCAGTGGAAAGCAATTAAAACTGTACTGAATTGCTTGTCGGTATTAAAAAAGTGTCCAGGGTACAAGGGCTATCACATCACAGTATAATATATAGTACTAAGGGACACAGAAGGTTCATCCCCCCTTGCATATAGGTTATATGTCGTTTTAAGTCTACTTTGCTGGATGGTCCAAAGATGATAGAGAAACTCATACCAGGCTAGTTTCAAAGGCCAACAACTGAGGGCCTACTTCTCTGGCCATCACCAAACAAAAACGTTTCCCATTTGAGAGAGAGAGAGAGAGAGAGAGAGAGAGAGGACCATGACAATTAACCTATCTTCAACAACTTCTGTGCTGATCATTTGCTATAGAGAGTACTATTCCTTTTTGGAAAGCATATGTTATGAAGTTAATTCGTACGAATGAGTGCAATTTGATCAAAATACATACAATATCATGATCATATTGCAACCTTTTTCTTTCTTGTGGGTAGGGAAGCGCACAGGTCTATGACCAGTCATTGCAGGTTGAAGACAGGATTTCATCACAAGTAAGTTATATAGGATAAGAAACCCCCCATGATTTTCCAACTTGCAAGCCAGCATTGTCCTATTGCATGCATTAACCGTATTTATATGGCATTCACAGGATAAAGACTAATTCAAATTTTCACGAGTGGGCTCAGCCCATTAAAGGGACTATATATATATATATATATATATATTTCAAAGGTCACTGATTTTCTTAGCATTCAACCAATATAATTAATTAGTATAAGTATTATTAAATATGGGTATTCCTATTAAGGTAAATATCTTGATTTTTCTTTATTTTAGTTTGATCAAATAGATAAAAGAAATCAAGGAATCAATTGAATTATTGTTTCTATTATTCATTTGTGCAATGGAAAAGAAAATAGTGTGATTAGGTCAAAGAAATGATCTTACATATGTGCTTATCAATTATCATATGGCTAATTAAATATCACAACCAATACTCTTTCACAACTTGATGTTTGGTAATGGATGAAAAAAGGATTCAAAACATTATGATGGATATGCAGGTTTCTTTCATATACAATTTTAGAGAAGGCAATCAAGCTATATTAACAACCTTATGATCAAAATGGAGGGACTAAGACACCCTTTCTTCATAGTAGATTATTTTTCTTCCTCATTGAGAATCTTCAGATGTATTAATCTTTTTTTTTTTGCGTATATTTATTATGAACTATTGGTCCCTATGTATAGCTTTTTGAGAGGGGTAAGGTGGTGTGTTTATATGCCCCTCCATAGGTTATTTTCTAATTATTAACAAAATAGTGGTGGCTGCCCCTCCATTGGGAGTAAAGTTTGGGGGTTAAAAAAATGTTCTTTCACAAGTAACTTGTTAAGACAGGACCATCTAGTGGCAGGTCTTGATTTTATGGTCCCAAATCAATTTGCAGCTCTAGTATATGATTGCACTTGATGAATTACTAACACTATGATAATCTAATTACTTGAGTCGTTCTAATTAAAATCCATGAGAAAAGGGAATACATACAGAAATGAACATGAAAACAATGATATTATTTTTTTTTGTTAAAAATTATGGAAATGGGTAAATGAAGAATAGCTATGATGGTGATAGTGATAAGGAAATTTGAAAGGTAGGACTCATATTTAATGCATTATCCTTCATGATCATGAATTTCTCCACAAGAAGAACATATTCAAATTTTGCAAGTGGTTCTCCAAAGTATATCATTAGAATACATGGCCCATATGTTCTCTTTATATGGAAGTATGGCCACAAATATCAAGAATAATGGTGACTTTAGAAATATATATATATATATATATATATATATATATATATATATATAAATATCAAGAATAATGGCGACTTTAGAAATATATATATATATATATATATATATATATATAATAAGGAAGCAAGTTGCAAGAGAGAGAAAGAGAAAGTGAATGCTCAATGGAAAAATAGATGTGATTATTTATAGGTATAGGGAATTTCATTCTCCCTAATTGTATTATATTTCATTAATTCTGTAACCTTTCAAAATATATTACTAATGATAGTAATTAGAGTGATGATTTGGTAGATTTTTGTAGGTGTTAACAAATAAATTTAATAGATAAAGAAATAGAAAATCAACTAGGATAAATAAACAAGATTCTCTCTAAAGTTGATATTAATTGAGATTCCTTGATAAAACCTTTGAAAAAATGCATGCTTCAAAATTTTACCTCTCTAAATATAAAATATATATTATATTAAATATTATATAAAATATAATATATTTATATTCATCACCATTATCATCCAAGCCTTATCCTAACTATATGGGGTCAGCTACATGAATTCTGTTTTGCCATTCCTTTCTGTATTGTTAAATTATTATGAGCACATAACATATTTATATTATGTCATTATATTATAATGTAAATATGATTAAATATTTTTTTTACCGTATATATGATATGGGGATACTATGTGGACCTGTATGGTTGAGGACAAAATTGTCAAAGCGTAAGGTTGTTCAAATGACCTCTTTAACTTAAATTTAAATGACTATAGACGGTAGATTACCAATGAAAAATAAGATGTTTTTCTTTCAAAATTTATAAGTGCTTTCGGATGTTTTATCGAAGGATTAATTACTTAAATATACCATATGGTTTGACCAAAATACATAAGTATACCTTGTGGTTTGCAAAACTACTTGGATAAACTTTGTAAAATGGCCCCACATAACACAATCTGCATACTTCTAAGTTTTCATTTGAAGGTCTAGTTCATGATCTATGTTACTGGATCTTAGGACGACAAGTGGTAGAAGTCGTGATTAAACTAACCCCATTTAGATCATATAAATGTATACATGTGTTTGAAAATTTAATGAACTGTGAAAGGCATTTGTTAATAATTTTAAACTTTCCTTTATATGCCAAGTTTATAGACGTTGTGAGTATCGTATGCTTAGTTATTTGTTAATAATTTCTCTGTGTTATTTATTCAAATTTGATAAAGGACATTGTATTTACTTCTATGACTCGTTTGTCTACTTTTGCAATATTAAAGGTGTTGCTTGAAAAACATATAAAAAGAAAACATGCACAAACTATCTTTTGACAAATTTTAACAGTGTAAATCTAATATAGTTAGGAATAGAAGCATTTCTTATTTGTTTTAGATTCAACTCTATTAAATATTAATATATCTCTAATATAAAAAGGAAAATATATAATAAAGAATATAGTGTCTAAGATATTGTTATGAGTGAATTGAATCTAATAGTTAGTTTATGAGTATTAATGAAAATAGAATATTTTTATGACTATTTAATGAAATTATATTAATTTTAGTAATCACATATTGTATGAAAAAAAAATCATGTAGCTAGGCATAGTTATGATGCATAAATAACCATCATTTCTTCTATAGATCACTAACAAGGTAGCCTATAGTTTTTATCACAAGATCCTCTTAGTAAAAGGTATTTAAAATTTACTACAATTTTTGGAAAGGAATATTCATTATAAAATAACTACATTTTTTATGCTAAGAGAAATAAGTAAGCATTACGATATATAGTTGCAACTGATATGTTGGCCTAAGATGCAACTACATTAGAGTACAACTAAATGAATTACAATATATAGTTGCAATTATTTTCTTAAGCTTAAAATAATTCCCAGATATAATGAAATCTCAAGTAAATATTTATGGAAAAAGACAAAAGTACTAAAGGTATATTGTGATTAGAAAAAATAAAAAATAAATTTATGATAAAATACTTTAACTTTAAAAAGACATTGCATAAATATTAGTGATGAACATGTTCCAAATGTCTTACAATGATTCCTTTTTGCTAGAAAGTGATTGGACTAGAACAATTACTTGATATGACGAAGATACAATGAACCTAAAGTTCTTAATGGGACTATGACAAATAAATTGTCTTAATATAGTACCTATTACATCATCTACATCAATATAACAATTCTGACCCTTTCTTTTAAGGTTATAGATTTTTTTTTTTTTTGTTACTCATAAAGTCAAAATATACACGCAAATCTACAAAAGTATCAATAAGGATCTTTCTCAAAAATAAAACCTAATGGTTCGATAAGTTTGATTAAATAATATATAATTTCATAAGCAATGTTCAATCTACATTACATATTTACTTAACATAATTATTTGATTTTTTTTTTTTTTTACATCGATTTGTTTGTTTAAGAATCATTCTCGATTTAGTCCAATAGTTTTTTTTTGTAGAAGAAATAATTCCAATGGTTGACACTTGGTATTTGAATTATTGCTTGTGAGATTAATTGAAGTTTTACTATATTATTTAATAGGTTTTACATAGACTGAGCTTTGTCAATACTTGTTTATACTTTTGTGTGACATATATATACCCCAATAACATACATATTAAAATTAAAACCAAAGAAAATAGATAATTAAATTAAAGCATCTCTAAGGCAAATGTTTATAACCCTAAAAACACATTGAGGAGAGAAGATTTGAAGATGGTAAATTTGTCAATAATATTGCTTTCATGTTTCGCCACGAAATTAAAAGGGTTCGAGCACCATTCCTCAGGATCCACCAAGAAAATGTGTCCTGGGTTAAAAACTCGCCCTAATTTATCCATCTCAACCTAGAAAACCTAATTAATTGCATTTTTCTTTAGTGTCAGCTTCTCTCTCTAAGCGGGCCTTACTATCTTTTATTAGAGATATATCTTACATTGAGATAATCAACACTGAGGATGACCAAGACAGGCAGAGGTACATGGTACTCATATATAAATACTGAATACTGGTTCCAAAACCCAATGTTGTTGTATAAAGCTCCCTTTCTCTTCACCTTTCCGTATCCAAGTTGAAGCTATTTAATTTATACACATGCCTCTCTCTATCTCTCTTTTTCTCTCTCAGTAGCTAGGGCTATATTTGAAGATGACATTTAATTAATTAATTTCCTGGAGCAACAGAAAGAAAAAATGAAATTAATTAAATCTTCATTTAATTATTAGAAGGAACCCAGATGGCCATATATTCAGGGGATGGAAATAGCTTAAAGCTGTCGTGCCATTTCTGCTGGGTGGAAGAACATACAGCTGGTTACATATAAATTTCTTCATAACAACTGTAGAAACTAAACAAGATTAATTAATTAACAAAGAACAAATTAATTAATGAACAACTGTAAAAAAAAAGATCCTAAATGAGAATTTGATTATTTTTCGTCCCACCTGGTTTCAACATCTTCTGCTTTTGTCTTGTAATAATGTACACATCAGACCACCTTTGCAAGTTGGCACACCCACCTCCCCTCAACTTTCCTTTCTTTCCCTTTCAGCATTTACAGGGAAAAAAAAAAAGAAAAACAAAAAAGGAAAAACAAAATCAGGGAATGAAAACTGCTACAAAGCTCCTAATACGCGCTGTTTCTTGCTGCAGGGCTCTAATGAAGAAAACTCATCAACATCTCTCAATCTTTTTCCATTCCAACTGTTAACCACGCTGCTTACTGGTATTTTGAAAATATTGACGCCAAATAATCTAACCACCTCGACCGGTTGAGCTGCTGGGTTTAGCGGGTGAACCAGCTGTGGCAACGCCATGTAAGTCGACGCTGCTCTGGGCTTCCAGTCGATGAAAAGCTGCTTGTCCGGCCCCGTCGATCGCTGAAAACTGACTACATCGCCGGCCTTCAAGTTCTTCTCCTTCACGAATCGGCTCCACCCTTTTGTGAGCACGTAGCTCTGACTGCTATTCCAATACGAGTATCTGAATCGCCACACCTTCCCTCCATTATCCTCGAAATTCAATAACACACCCTTGGAAGTGCTTCCAATCTGGAGCGGGAAGTGCTTCTCTGCGTGTTGCTTTGGTATAACCAACCGGTTTAGCTTGCCGACATCGCTGGGCGTGACGGCCTTATCGAAGAGCAGCTCACGAGCCTTGGCCGCTCGGTCTGAGCCACCAGAATCACCGAAGCACCCACCACCTCTATTTCTTTTACTCACATCGCCATTGCGCCCATAATTACGCTTACTTTGCTCGAGCTCGTCATTGTATGTGTGTTTTCGGAGCATGTCGACAATCTCAGCCTTGGAATGCGAATTCAAGAAGATTGTCTCGATGTCATCCTCGTCCGTCTCCGATAATGGCTTGAAGTTGGTGACGGCGTCCCGGCCGCGGAACCTCTGCGCTGCGATGTCGTAGGCCCTGGCTGCCTCCTCCTCTTCATTGAACGTGCCCAGCCACACACGTTGGTGCTTCTCATATATCTGAGCCCCCCAACGTCCGTTTGGCTGGGGGACGACTCCCTTGTACTGGGACGATGGGAGCTTACGAGATTCGGCTTCGACCCCGCTGTCTGAGTCTATGACTACACTAGCGCCACTCCCCATCCGGCATAGCCTCTCGGTTTCTTTTTTCTCCGGTAAAGAAGACACCGGCGCCGGCGAGACTGATATGGAATTGCTGCTGCTTTCATCGATGCAACTTCCGTCCATTTCTTTTTCCTTTTTTTTCTTTTCTTTCTGTTGCTTCAATTTCTTTCTTTTTTCTTTTGCACTAAGCAAAGCAAAAGGAAGGAGATTACACGAGTGGTGTTCTGTGACTGTGATACACAAAGAGATGTTGAGGATATGCACATATATAGGAGAGACTGAGAGAGATGGGTAGGGTTGTCTTTGAGAGATAGAGAGAGAGAGAGAGAGATAAAGACGACTCAAGAGCTAGCTAAATATGAGTTGGGTTGATTGAATGATGGATGAATATATAAGACTGGGCAAGGTGAAAATTTTTTTTGGAATATTTTAAGTTTTGATATAAGAGTGTTGGGTGTGGGTCAACTCATGAAATGGTGGGAAGATGGTTAGAGAGGAGGGGGAGGTGGGGTTGAGGAAGGAGGAGAAGGGAAGGGGAAGATGAAAGCTTATAAGTATGTATGTGTTTATGGGTTGTATATGAGAGGTGTGGGACCCATTCATGCAAGTTGATGGGATTCACATGACTGTGGACCTTGTTTTTGTAAGTTCATCCCCCCTGAGCTTTGCTGCCAGTGCTGACCATGAGGATAACCTCCTCTCTCCTCTCTCCTCTCTCTCCTGTTTTTATCTCTAATTAGGCCTTTAAAATTCATTTAATATATATTTTATTTTCTTTTATTATGCATCAAAAAGATCTTCTCTCTTATATTTTTTAACGTTTTTAATGCACCAATTATCATTTAGTTTTTTTTTGATAGGTAAACTTCAGTTGGTGGGTGAGAGAGAGAAGTGAGAAGCTTACTTAGCTTAATTCTTCTCAGCTAAGGAATAAGGAAGGATATATGATGGGATTTTTGGGCCTGTTGATTTACAAAGAAAGATGGATAGGCATAGGCTTGAAGACAAAGCTCATCCGGCAATAAATTCCCTCCAGACTACGTGTCAAGCCATGATTGGCTGAAATACACTAAGGGCTTGTCTTATTGGCCATGTTCACCTTTTATATCCCTTCATCAGGTCACAATTCCAGTATCTCCAACCAACATTGACAGATGACAAGTTTCTTCCTCTGCTGGGTTTCTTGTTTGGCATGCGGCTACTTTTGCTTGTCCATGCTCCAAAAGGGATGTATTATGTATACAAATACAACTAATGGAAGGTTCCAATTTTTCTTTTTCTTTATATTCCACATATAAATGAAGCTTCTAATATTGCTGATTGCTGTTCATCGCTTTTGAGCTAATCTCTTTCCACCTAATCCATCCACATAATAATCACTGTGCTTACGGTCTCATCGGACGGTGCCGATTCTCAGCTGCCAAGTTGATAATGGGAAGTGATGGGTGGGGCCCATTAAACAGTCTAGATGCATGCATCATGTTGCTATAGTCATCCGTTAGAAAAGAGAGAAAAGAAACAAAGAAAAGGATGAGAACAGAACACCAACAACAGTTGATTCATTGGTCACTGGGGTTTTACATTTTTTTTTAATGTATTGTGATTCCGTACGGACGAGCCTATGGTCCATCTAAAGGGTCCCACAACCACAAGCTACTTGTTAGAAGCAGACTGAGATGGAATCGTGGTGCTCAAGACGGTGGGTTTATGGGCTTCATGGGAGCTGCTGCTGGTTTGGTATTTCCTGCGTTTCGTGGGACCCACCTCCAGATTCCATTCCATCAGTCTTATCTATTTTCCGGTTTCCTCCCCCCTCACCGGGCCTCACTTGGCTTATGCCCAATTATTAATTAGTGCTTAATTAATTAACTTGCTTATTCAAACCAAACGCAACCCCATTTCATTTTATCATTTATGTGAGTAGACGTATTGAGACTTTGAGAGGGTTGCTTGTTGTATGGGCCGAGCTATCTTGCGGAAACGCTGTCCTTCCGTTATTGGCACTCCACAAACGTGGGAAAGGAGATGAATACGATGCCCACCATCCTTAATGGACCCTACCCAATATAAAGCCCATAATTCTTTGATCTGGGGTGGGCTACAGCCCGTAAACCCAACGACCCAGATGATCATAACCTCTCTTTCTTGATCTTAATTAAACAGAGAAAGTGATAGAATTTGCTTAATATATACATTATAATCTCTCTCATTCCCCCCCCCCCCCCTCTTTCTATTCGGATCCGGGTAGATCCGAATAGGTAAATACTTGTTGTTAGCTACCCTTGCTTATTTATATATTGTAATGTTGGATAAACCAAATTACAAGGAGAGAGCATATCTGCCTCGTGATGCTGTGGATTTTGTTTTATTTTTTACAAGTAGTCTATGTGGTAAGAGTAGTACTACCAATCAAAAGCTTTTCTAGTTCTTGATAGAATAAGAAATTGATCCCATTTCCTCTTTTATTAAGCTTTATTGAGCTGTTGTTTTCTTGACACTGTTCTAGCACTAGTGACCTAGTACAATTACAGTCATTAAGTTGATTAATTATATTCAAAAGTAAATATTCTAAGAATATTAGAGCAAATTAGTACCTCTTATTGGCTCCTTCATTTCAACCCTAGTACATGGTTTAGGGAGGTTCTTGTCATCTTCAAGCTTTGTCGTTTTAATGGAAAACAAAACCCCGGGTGGTACTCTGGTAAGAATCGACCCAACCGGATGACTACGGTGATCGTTATTTTTTGATGGTTGGAAAAAATTAATAAAAACATCAAGGAAGGAAGAGAAGTCAAGTGGGAGAAGAGAGATAGTATTCTTCTAACCATTAGGTCAGACTTTAACATGTGAATTCTTTCCACTTGAGTCAAATTTGATGGGGTCCTAACGCGGCAACCCATTATAATACAAGTACTAATGAAGTGTTTTTAGTAAATTGCCCCCCTCTTCAGCAACTCATCAGTATCAAATCCTATCAAGCATCATGAGCATTGTTACATTTTGTTTTTTTTTTTTTAATTATAAATATCTGTAATTTTTAGCCAGTTCATCGCTTTCGTCAGAAGCGAAAATCAACTCGTATTATTATTTATTGTTGTTATTATATAAAATATTCTTAATCCTCTCCTCACATTATTTTTTTAATTTACTTTATTACAATATTCAGTTAACATATCTTAAACTTATCTTCCTATTTCTTGTTTAATCCCACTAACACATGTGTTAATTGGTCCAAAACTCTCTCAAAACCAGTTGAAGACTGAAACAAAAGTATCCTACCATAAGTGATAACTATTACTTGCTTTTGGTGCTTCTCCACTGTGCAACTCCTAATCTTGTGCCTCAATTTCATCTATCATCTATGAATAAAAAAATTAAAAAAAACCCAAAAGTTGTTTAATTAATTGATTGATAATTGGTTAATTAATTATATTTTCAGTTCCCACTCTCAAGGGTTCTTCTGTTGGGGATGAACCAGTCAGGGTCAGGGTTGAAAGCACCACAAGTCCACAACATAAGCAACTGTCCCCATGTCATGTTGCTTCTGGGGAGGATATTATTGAGGGTTAGAAGTTGTGGGCATCAAATTTGATGATTTACCAAAAACAGAAACCCAAGAGATCTGAGTTGTTGAGTTTCAGATACTGTCCAGATGTGAAATGACATCAATGGTCAATAACCACGAGGTTCTCTTGCCCACAAGTTCAATATTTGGGGGACCCATATGAGACCTTGACATGGGACACACAGCCATCACTGTCTGATCATGATAGAACTGCAGAATTTTAATTAATGAAATTGACGGATTTACCCTTAAATCATAGCCGTTCAATTTGTAGACTAATGACCTAATCCCACCCTTGCTTGTGATTAAACCAGGTCCTTTTGGTTTTGGGTAGCTGGGAAGTCACTTCTGATTCTGAATCGACTCTGAACTTTCTGCTTTGGGATCTCCCCACACCAGAATTTTACTTTTAAGTCCAAGGAATTATCTCGATAATACAAGGAAATGTTTCAATGTAGGGTGGTATTTTAGTAATTAAGGGGGCCGAAAAAATGGGCCAGAGAAAAGGGGGCGGCCCAAAAAGGTCATTTTCCTTGGATAATCGAAAACATCGAACATGCCCACTTGGGCTGGGGGATTCGGCACTTTTCTTTCAGGCTTTTACTTTTTACCTTTCCTATTTTACCCTTGCTTTGAACCTTCCGTCACGCAAGCGACACGCTTTATGAGTTTATTCTGTTGCCGTCGACGTCGACATCGCTTTTCCTTTCCAGTGGTTGGGCTTGAATATTTGAACCCTTGGAATTGGATCGAATCGCTGCGATAAAGCCCGTGGGCCCCCACAGCCAGATAATGTTCTCGCTCCTTTTGTTTCTTCCTTCCAGCTTCCTATCTCCAAAACAAAAATAAATAAATATAATAAAATAAATAAATCAGAAAAGTTTAGACGGCTCGATCGAGATCTTTGACCGTTGCTCGATCTTCAACCGACGCAAACAAAGACCCGCCTTTTCGGGTCAACCCACGTGATGGTATCCAACGAGCTGAGGGTGCTCCACTTAACGGAGTCTTTACTCTTTGATTAACTTCGATCAATTAAACTAATTAATATTTTTTCTTGATGTGGAGACTTTTTAGCTCTAGACTTAGATTAGGGTTTGAATAGCAATAAGATTTTCAAGCAAAAAAAAAAA
This sequence comes from Nelumbo nucifera, assembly GCF_055504915.1. Taxonomy (NCBI): domain Eukaryota; kingdom Viridiplantae; phylum Streptophyta; class Magnoliopsida; order Proteales; family Nelumbonaceae; genus Nelumbo; species Nelumbo nucifera. The sequence continues at coordinate 21,782,144 of NC_142651.1, read as the reverse complement.
AACCCTAATTTGCAGCAAAGAAAGCTGGCTGAGTCAAAGAAATAATTTGGGATTAAATCATGATTAACTATAGATTTTATGTATTTCCCTATTATTATTATTATTATTATTATTATTTAAGTTGATTAATTTAGAATAATCTAATTAGTGCAAACAGTGGGAGGTTGGAAAGGAACCCATGTATGAATAGTTGGTTTTGTTGACCCAAGTAAGCTCAATTTACACCCTGACCTACAACTGGTCAGAAAATGGGGGCCCACCTACTCCTATTTGCAACATAATTCACCGTTTGGTGGCAGAAACTTTGTCAGAGGACCACACAGCTTTTGCAGTTGGTTGAGTGTATTAGAGGGCATAGCAACAGTTGCATGTCTATAATGGGTCGGGTCGGGTTGGAATCACTATGACCCGGCTATTGTGGACCAACCGGTGGTGGTGGATGGATTAACCGTACCCGTTCCTCTTTTCCGGAGAAACAAAGCCAATTAACGATTAGATTTGTTCATGGCCCAGGTTGGGCTTGGATCAGGCTTTTACTCTTCATTAATAGTTTTTTTTAGGCTTGAATTCGATCCCGGCCCAGGTTGGGCTTGGATCAGGCTGTTGCTAGGTTGAGCTCTAACCTCTGAAAGATGAATTTCTCAAGAAAATGAACATAATGAGAGAGGAAAGGGGAACATCGGGCTCGTGTAGGGTTTTGGGACTTGGGAGTTTAGAAATTAGAAAAAAAATAAAAACATGTGTATATATATATATATATATATATATATATATTATAATAAACATTATATATTTTATATTATATAAATTAATCTGGCTGGGCTAGGCTTTTTTGACAAATCCTGAGCCCGGCCCAAAACACAATCGGACTTAGTGTTTTGAGCTCGAGGTCAGGCCCGCAGGCTTAATCACATGTCCAAGCCCGATTGAGAAAGGAACCAGGTTGGGCCATCGGACTACCCGACCCATGAGCAGGTCTATTGACGAATGACAACAAGTTCGAAGGAATTTAAACGGGTCGGGCTCTTATTGGAGACATCGGATCTAAGGAAGTAAAGCAGGTGGCAAATTTCATGCCAATGGTGATCATCATTGCGAGTTAGAATTGGGCTTTTAGCGAGCACCGCTTCATTATTGTTGATAATTGGTGGGGTTTGTATATTTTGGTGCCAACAAAAAGGGGCGGGCCCAGGCCCGGGAAATTTTGGGCCGGTTGACGAATTGGGTCAAGCTTTGCAGCCCCTGATTGCATATAGACATACAAGTTGACATAGAAACAAGTTGAGAACAATTCAATGGGTCTCAATGAAATTGACCTAATCAAATAGAACGCAACCCTCTTCGATCCATAGACCCATCTTTTGCCCCATCTCCCAAGGCACAAGTTTCCTAGGGTGGGCCCAATGGCCAATCAAGATAGGCCCATTTGACCCCATGCCTTTCCTCCTCAATTAGTGAGGGAACCTTAGCTTGGGCCTTGAAGCATATTAATTTTTAGGGAAATTGTTTAAAATTTACCATGAGTTTTTAACATTTCTCTTAAACTTATCACAATTTTTTAAAATGTCTAAAACTCATCATGTCAGTAAGTTTTTATTTTCCAAAACTCACATTCCGTTAGTGCACCGTTAGTGCTTCTTAACAGAGGTGTCCATGTCATCATAAATAACAATTTTCATGACCAAATTACCTTTGAATGGTGAGTTAGAGGAAAAATGGTCTTTTTTAGTTTTCAATTTTTTTTTTTTTGCATTTTTAGTGTTTTGTTATAATTTCCAATGTTTTTTTTATAATTTATGTTTTTTTTTATATTTTTCTATTTTCTACAATCTATAAATTTTCTTATACTTTTGTTATTTATTTACAATTTTTGTGTTTTTCTATAATTTTTGGTGTTTTCTACAATTTTTATTTTCTGAAATTGTTTTTTAATTTCTATAGTTTCTATAATTTGAAAATAATTTTTTATTTTGTTTGCAATTTCTATAATTTTTTATATTTTTTGTGATCTCTATGTTTTTATCTATTTTATATTTGAAAATACTTTTTTGAACATTTCCTTTTTCATGTCTAAATATTAAAATGGTAATATATTAGCACCCGCTAATTTATTTTGTATATATTTTATATTTTTTTTATAAAGGTTAAAACGGTAATATATTAACACCCGTTAGTCTGTTTAACATCAAGTTAGTGACATGATGAGTTTTAGATATTTTGAAAAGTTGTAGTGAGTTTAAGAGAAATGCTGAAAATTCATGGTGAATTTTAGACAATTTCTCTAATTTTTATAATCCACGTGGTTAATACGCTGGCTAATTAATCTTTCTTTATTGGTTTCTCCACCCAAATGATGAATGATGGATGATAGATGATGCAAAGCCCCATTGCCAAGATGGCACGCATAAACGTTACAACTTACAACTTATTACAAGTCATTACTCGTCCACTTGGTTTGTATTGTGGTGGACAACTTCCTCCGTGACATCACTTTATTTTCTTTTGTTGCAGATAAGCACTTACCTTTCTAACTTAACTTTTTTTTTTTTTCCTTTCTTTCTTTCTGTAATTTGTCTTCTTGCTATTGTTTTCTTTCTTTCTTGATCGGTTGCTACTACTTGGGAGAAGAAATTTTCTTTTGGTTTGAGCAGATTTCGAGGTCAATCAACAAGGCCCAAAAATTCCTACAAATTGATTCATCCAACGCGTTTACATAGTGTGGTCTGGTCGTACTGGTTTTTGAATGGTGACTCTCATGGACAATAGATACAGTCTGCAAGCCAAAGGCCAGGTGGGTTTGATTCTTTTTGGAGCCTTGTTGGTCCTACTCAAAGAGGAATCCACCAAAAGCCAGCATGATTTCAACATGCAGCAGCAAGAGGGAAAAGAACAAACCGTTTTGGGAGGGGGCGGATTTGGAGGTACAAATGGGGCTTTGTTTTTTAAATTATTTCATGGTTCCCCATCTGGACCAAACGATATATAGAATAAGAAATCATGTCATTTGGGGGATTTAATATTTAAATTTGTTTCTGTAGCTTTGTTGTGTGGTTCTGTTGTTGACACCCTTCCAAATGATGCACTTGTGCATTATAAAATTCAAATTCTTTGCAATTTGGTGAAGTCATTTGTCATCTACAAGTCCCATAATTTAAATGGTCTGAATATATACGTTTCGATTTTACACCAATTTGTCAAGTGGGTTTTCGGCTACCGTGTCGATAGATGGATCGGGTTGGGTTGGTTTGAATTAGATGCAACCAAACCTATGCTCCAGTTTTAAATACATATAATAATGGGTAATTTTATATGGGAAGAGACATGACGCAGATTAAAGGCTTGCTAAATATCAAAGCATAGATTTTAGTATGGTTTAAAGTATGAAACTTTATTTTTTATGTCACATCACCTCACCTGTTAATATTTAAAATAGATAAAATCAATTAACAATTAATATTTAGACTCTGTTCGTTTTTGGTTAAGTTACTTATTTCGGTAGGTGTATTTATCTATATATATATATATATATTTTTTTTTTTTTGAGTAAATAAATTAATGATCATTTTAGTCATAAAAATCTATTATTAAAAAGAGCATTTTTATCATATCAAATATTGACAACTTTCCCCCCATATCAAAAAATTATTTATTTATTTGAAAAATAGAATAATAAATCTTAAAAAAGAATATGAATTTTTTGATCAATCAAATTTATTTTTACTTTTAGTAACTTTCCCCCTTTTCAAAATCCAAACAACTAACGCCCCTCCACCCCATAGAGTATCTTTAATTCTAAAAACTGTTATATGTACCGCTACTTGCAATACTGTACTAATTAAAATCCAAGTGAGGCAAAAGGACAAGCAGGTGGTAGGAGGTAGGCCAGTTGGCTTTTAATGGCAAGACAAATAGCTGAAACTGGCCAATCAGATAATTGCCAACTTAATGGAGTGTGAATCTGAAGTGGGTCAAATTGACTAATTCACCTGGATAATCTCATCATCCATATAGCTAAAATAGTAACAAAATAAAGCTCTTTTTCCTATTTCTTTTAGAGTGAATCTATAGCCACTCCAGTTTTTTACTATTTCCACTTCCTTCTTACTTCTTATGTTTTCTTATTGCCTAATATGACATTTCAATCGTACCTAACTTTTGTCAACATGCAATGGGAATTGGGAGAGGGTCTGAGTGTAGTGGAAATAGCCAATAGCAATACCCTTTACATCAATGACCTGCATTACTTTATCTTCTTTGAAAATTCAATCAAATAAAAAAAAAAAAGAAAGTCTAGCAATAAGAGAGACTTGGACCAGTGGAGGCAAGACAAGGTCTTATTAGAAATAAGCAGTAGTGGAATTAGTGGCTTGTGCAAAAGACATAGCGTGTTAATGCAGTCAGCAAGTTGCAATTGAAAAGATTATTTCAACAGAAAAGAACCCCAAAACCTGAATTTTACTCAGACAATTAACTACTCAGCTAACAAAGAGATAATGGACTCAAAAAGAAATATCCAGGTGGTAGTTCAGTTGGCAGCTTAAAAGGTCATAACTTGTTGTTCAACTTGGCAACATGTGGCAAGAAAATTAGCTGATCAAGGAAAATTGATTTTATGGCTTCCATTCAAGGTTTAAAATATCAATATATACATACATATGCAGCATGGACAGAATGGCCCAAGTTTCATGCCATAATTCAGCCGTATCAATCTATACGGATGCTTTGAACTTTGCCTCCATTAATCAGGGAATCATCTTTAATGGAGTCCAGAGTCTGAAGTGGTTGAGATTGACTTAAACCACCCTAGCACCCCCCCCCCCTCCCCCTAGCTAGCTAAATAAAGTTTTTTTTTTCTAATTTATTTTAATCTATTGGGGCTCCACTTTTTGCTATTACTACTCCCTTCTTAACATTTGAAGTTAAAATATTTGAATCAGGCTTTTAATTTTGGTCAATGTGCAATGAATAAGCAATGAATAAGCAATGAGAGAAGTGGTAGCAGTATTTTTTTATTTCTTTAATGAAAATTTTGAAATGTGTTAATGTCCAACAATATTTTCTTATGTTCAAAAAGTTGATAAAAAAGAGAAGAAAAAGAAGAAGGAGAAATAGAGCTGAAAAACTTTACAGTTAAAGCACTCAGCATGATGCAGATGAAAAACTTTACAGCAAAAATACTAAAAGCTTGAAGTTTACAAGGACAATTTAGTTACTCAGCTAACAAAGAGATAATGACTCCCCAAAGGGATACCTAGGTGATAGCTGAAAAGGACCTTACTTGCTGGTCAAGTCACCCTCTACTTGTAAAGTAATTCCCACTGGAGTAGTCCCACCAAATAGCAAAGTACTTGTGGAAAAGGTCGAACACATGGCAGACATAACTAAACAAGTAAATTGAGTCTGTATCCATCAGAAAATCCCCTATTTGATGGACTGTTTGAATTGGTCCAAATTTACTGAAGGAGGTTGGTTGATTTTCATAATTGCAAATTTGGCTAACTGAATTACTTGTCGTTGGCTTGTCTCTTAGTGAATGAATAATAAAATAGAAACCAAGGTCCTTAATTGTTGAATGACATGTTGACATGTTGTGGTACCTCATTTCATTATTGTATCCACTAAAAGACAAACCAATAAGATTCAGTTTAGCCAATTCAGCAGTACCCAAACGGCCCCCAAGTCTACATGCGATGAATGCACTAAAATATATATTAATCACAATTAATTTTGGTCTATGTGCAATGAATGTGCAAGGAGGAATGGCAATGGCATTGTTCTGCAATGAAAACTCGAAACATCATCAGTGGCTGACATTGAGGGGGGGGAAATCCAACAGATGCTGAGTCATATAGCTTACTGACTACCTGACAATACATTGGAATTAAATCCGTGGCCAATGAGGAGTCTCTCCTGTTCCATGGAAGGGACTGAACTGACTGAGTCATGTCTACATGGTGCTGCCACTAAATGGGTCATTCAGCAAAGAAATTTAGGTAGCCACCTGGGAAAATTTTCCCATTTATTAGTAAAAAAATGGCAGAAATTATAAAAAAAAAATGGGAAATTAAACAAAAGGTTAATGAATGTAATTATTTGATGTTGGGTTTGTCAGGTTATGAGGTACCCATTTGCAAATTTGTGGGACCTAAAAAATCAATTGCTCCAGTTGTGGATACATGTGGGTCGGGTCAGACTGAGGGAAGGCAAGAAAATTGCTTACTGAGCCTGACCCAACTGTCAACTAAGCGAGAAGGAGCCAGGTCACCAACATAGATAGAAAAATCCATTTAGATCAAACAGAATTAATGATGAGAACCCTAGCCTGAAAACCCAACTACTGTTTGGGATAACTTATGATAATTTAAGTGCTGATCAGAAAACATCATTTAGGCCAGAATTATCTCTCTACTTTATTGTCCTTGGGGCGGTGCAACAGCACAGCCACTGCTTATGGGATGGCTTATCCCTGAGCAGACTATCCAATGGATAGAAGGTTTGGTGGGTTAATCTTGAGAAAATATTAATTATACAAATCTTGTAACCCAGGATGTTATTTTGATTGTTTTAATTAATCTGGATAGTTAGGAAGTAGTACTACTACACTTTGGAGAGTTGGGAGACGTGTACTACATCAAAGCAAAAATAACTTGCAAAGGTCAGGTTTATTGAAATAATTACCTAGACAAATCTCTCTCTTTCTCTCTCTAAATGCAAAGTGAGGTTCATATGTCCTATGGACGTTTCAACCAATTGGGTTGTAAATATGTGAGGGTACCATCATCTGGTCTGGAATGGAGGCAAGACTTTCATAATTCATTGTGAAATCCGCCTTTTCTAAAAGTGCAAATGTGGGATTATTATGCTAAAAATAGTAAGAAAGAATAGAATTTGAAATATTTTAATCACAACTACAAAATATTCTCTATTGCCTTAATTGGGCACTATATAATCAGAAAGGAATTTTAAAATTATAAAGCTGGGTTAACTTGAGTCAAAAGGAAAGCCAGTGAAGCAGACTTGGTTTTTGAGAAGATTCACACAAAACAGATGCATGGACTACTACTCAAAGTCACAATCCCCATTAAAGAAATACTCAACTTGGAATAAATTGGTTTTGAGTACACCTTCCACCCTTTCTGGGTTTTTTTACTCAAGCCCTTTGTGGTCAATACTTGAGCACGTTATTGCAGCTTCTCCTTCACATGTTAATGGCTATAGAGCTGTACGTTTTATTGGGGTTAAGTCTTCATTCAATTTTCTATAGTAGAGAGCAGTACCCCTCTCTTGTCCAAGTTGACTTCTCTCTCTCTCTCCCCGTCCCTCTCTGACACACGCATAGACATTAAGTAAGAGACCAATAGCCTGATGGGAAGCCAGGAGATCCCTTTCAAACATTCAATGTAATCAGATGATCTTAAAATGTGGAATTCATGGCAATCAGCTGGTTGCTTTGATTGGACCATTCAGCAGACAAAAATGACCAATGAGCGGAGGGAAATGTCAACCCACGTAGGCCATGAAATGGTTATTTGGGTTCTTCTGTCTTGCTAGGCTAAGCGCCCACAGTAATAACCATTGACATTTCATTCTAATGGATTCAATTTCAGCTGGTAACCCAGCTGAGCTAAGTCAACCTCTGCTAAGTTCTTCATGGTTCCGTGTCACTGTTGCAGTAGCTGGGTTGTTTGCCTGTTTGCCACACCATTCTATCCATTTGGTGGTGTTGTTGAGTATCTTTCACTAATATGAACTCAACTTCGCTGTCTGTAAAACTCATTCCTTGTCTAGCTCTTTCTTTCAGTTCACATTAACTCAATAAATTGGTTCACAATAACTATATATCTGATCCTTTTCCCCTTAAAGCTTCTTTTGTTTCAAACCTTCAATCAGAAATGGATAAAAAACTTTTTTTTATTGAATTATTGGAGTTACATTTTTTGTCTCTTTTACAGTGAATACGTTGGTTTCCAAGTCATTTACTTGAAAACAAATCAGCTGAAAATTTTGACTTCCAATTTAAGGATAAACAAACACAATCTATGGGTTGATGCATTTTGCTAGATTTTTAGCTATCCTGCTAAGAATGGGATCCCTAAGCTAACCAAGGTCTTAAATTTTGGTCGTCCCAGACTGTTGGTCCATGATAAAACTTTTTGAAATTTTGGAATTTGAGGTAACTTCTGTTCTAAAATTCTAGCACCAAAGTATTTTCACCCAACATATTTTATTTTTCGTGTCGGTGGGTGTTTTTGAAGCCAAATTTTGTTGACATTTTAAAACCATTGAGATAACCACTTGACCAGAACCTAGATTTAACACGGGATCTGCAGCTGGATTGCCTGGTCCAAGGGTTTGGTTTAACCCGTTCAAATTCGGGTTTCAGCTTGATCAAATGATCAGTAAGAGAGTTGAGTACTGATTGTGGAAGCAGCCCATACGGCCCATACCCACTTTTCACCAAGACATGAATGACCTTATGATCAGATGAATGGCAATAGAAATGGCAAACAGTCTGAAATTTGTTTGTGATGTCCAGAATTTGCTGCAATGAGCCGTACTTGTATGGCAACTCTTGCTGGGCGTTCCTACATTATTTCCTGCTGCTCAAACAATAGAGTGTGGAAGCATGTGGAGTGTCAATAGGTACTCAATTACCTGGATACCTTACAAAACCAGCCCGTTTAATAGAGCCTGGTTCCAAAAATATCGGACTTGATCATTATCGGATCCATGGGATAAAATTCTGTAAGCAGATCTTTGTTTTTTTTCTTTTGGTGAAGTAAGCAGATATAATTGGGAGCCCTAATTAATGAACTTACAAGCCTATAATTTTCAAATTTATAGAAGGGTTAAAAGTTCAGGTAATTCTACTTTTCCTCAATCTTAGGCTCAGTTTGGGAAGAATACAGATACAAATATGTACAACGCAAATACAGGTTTAGAAATACAAAATATAAGACTGCACTCTACATATTTGTATTTATACTCCTTCCAAACTGAGCTTTAATGATTTATACATAATCAATGCAAGTTATTTGATGGGTGGGAGGTGGAATCTGCTGTCATACCCGGCCAGACAAACCCCAGAACTGATGCATATATTTGATGGGCCGACACCCCTGCATAACGACCAGCATTGTGATTACTAATCAATACCTGGAGTTTCAGTTCACCCACGGGAGCAACTCATTAGGAAGGAAGCTATTTAAAGCATGGAAGATGGAACTACAAGACTAGCCACTTGGCAGAGGCATTTGGGACAGTAGATTTTGGAAATGGGTGGTCCGCGTTGATGATCTAACCACAGTATTTGCAGAGGTTGGAAAATGGATAGTTACAAGACAAGCGAATACCATTCAGTGTTTTTGTATTTCTTGAGATTCAAATCAACACAATATGTTTATGGATTGCCAAAATTTGGGTATGATATATGGGAGCATCCAATGCACAGCTTGGGAATTTCCCCAATAACCTGAGATGCATTGATTTACAACTTCGCTTTCTAGTCCCCTGCTGTGGAGGTGCAGAAATTTTGAAGAGAAGCATGACTCCTGTGAAAGCATATAAAATCTCGCCTTTCAGCAACCAAACTTCCTCAGTAATGGGAACTATGTGATGCCTGACCTTAGCATGCATATCATGGCACTCAAGGTGTCCTTAGGAACTCGTGGTGGGCAGGTGACTATGTGCTTCAATTTCAATATCCTCTCCTATCAGGAAGTCTGTTAACGGGAATTCACGGTAGATGGAAATCCATTGGCACTATGCGCCCCCATTTCCACAAGCATCAAAGACTTCTGCCTTTGGTATCTATTTCTCTTTGCTGCAAGTGCTGTAGAAAGAACCAAATAAAGCTCAGCTGATAACCACACCAGACATAAGTTTCCCAATGAACAAGATTGGCAAAGCTATATCACTATGGTATCCACAGATGAATTATACAAAACAATCCATGCAAAGTTAAGCATGCTATAAAGCCTTATAACTTTTTGCACGATGAAAATGGACAGGAAAGCATTGCAAGTTGTCATTTCAAGCTTAATGTTACACTAACATTTATACCTAGAAATCAAAAGGTAAAGAAGATATGTCACAAATGACAGAGAATAACAACTATTCAACTTCCTTTTTTCTTTATTGGGAAAACATTAATTAAAAACAACCAAATTTAGGCGGCAAAGGTTCCAAACATGCAGTGTTTGTCCACTAACAACTTGTTTGGCCAATGAGTCTGTACCTTTCAGTTATATTCTGTACTTTTCAAAAGACCAGTGGACTGGATATCCTACTAGAAGCCTCTTTTTACATAAAAAGGCTCCAAAAATACATCACTGGCATAGCCAAGCCTCTTTGAGGACAAGGACTTTGTGTTGTTGGGTTCTATATTTCTTATAGGTCCTAAATGACATTCAAATTGTTCATATCAATATTTTATTAGTTCTATGACCATCTCAGCGATGAATAATTTTTAAATAATTTATTTATTCCCATTGGGGATATAATAAAGAGTTAATATATGGAAACATAATGGCCTCTACTAAATCTATAAATTGCAGATAATCACCACCAAAACCCAATAAAAGGAGTTCCGTAACCTACCTGCATTACTCTTTCAGATCACTTTGTCATTTTCAACTTTTTTTGGTAGGTAAATTTCAAACTTGAATCCATAGTTAACTTAATTTTCCCGTTTGCTCCATATCCATAGGATCTTAACCAACCCTTCTAATTTGCCAAATCCCACTCTAACCCCTAAACAACATGTCTCCACACAGAGTTAAATGGAAAAAAATTCCATTCCTAGACCTATTTCTTGATTTTCACAAATTCTATTAATCCATGGTGAAACCAACAGATTTCTGGATCTGGCTTAGAAACCTTATAGGTCAAGTTACACAGCTTAGAGATCTTCAAAACTCTCCTAAAGCAGCAACTCATCCCTTTGTGTCATTACTCTGAGACCTGAGACCACTGAATCCATTAGGACCTACCCATCTTACATCATTAATATATTATAAAATTCTACTTTCATATCAAATATGTGAAAAAAAAAGCTTCCAGTACATAGAAGACATGTGAAAACAAAGTAGTTTAGTGCTCCAAACAAACAAAATAAATAAACAATATCACACGAAAAACAAAGGCAAAGCTGACAGACTTATATTATTTTAAGCAACACTTACAAATAAGATCTTGAGGAAGAGAGAAGTCGTAATCATTTCTCCCCCTCCTGATGCAGAATATATATATCACCAGGAATAATATGACAATAACCAAACATGATAGACCTATTGCAATTTTACCACCAGTTGATAAACCTCCCTTTCCCCAAAATAGAGGACATGGTGGTAGAGAAGGTACGCCACACAAGCCTTTGTTACGGGAGAGACTGAAAGGGAACACAAAAATTCACCAGATAAGAGATGTAGCAATGGAAAGAAGACATTTCTGAACATCAATACAATAAATAATCTAGTTTCATGATTATATGGTGCAGATAAAAATATTGCAAGGTATAACCCAGTCTAACCACGTGTTAATACATGCATGCATGCATACAGATCATTTCTAATTCATTCCTGGACCTAACCTCTACTTGATTGCAGAAGATAAAGAGGCAAAAAGTTGCTCAGCATTTGAAATCAGGAGAGCCACTGTTATTTGGACACCACATTTCTGCAGGAATTTTCAGGATTGGGAGGTAGAGAATGCTACCAGCTTCTTATGCTTGCTCCAAGATACTCAGCTAAACATAGAAAGGGAAGATGGTAGGGTGTGGAAGTGGGAGTCTGGCGGCTGTTTTTTCTGATAGATCCTTTGCAAGCACCTCATGGAGAAAATCAGTATCACATTCCCGTCCAAAATTGTGTGGAGACCCTAGCTCCATCAAAAGTTTGCTTTCTGGTAGACAGAAGCTTTAGGTAACTGTTAAACCAAGGGCAGTCTAATTAGGAGGAGAATAAATATTTAGGATTTGTCCTGTGTCTTGCACAATCAGGAAGAACACATGATCGACCACTCCTTCATACACTGCCAGGTTGCATAGAAAATATGACCTCATTCCTACAAGGCTTTGAACCTGAGACGGGCTGCAACCAAATCAATCAATGAGTTCCTGGAAGCCTGGTGGGGGAAAGGACTAAACAGAAGGAATTTTTGCATGGACAATTGTACCGGCTGCAATAATGTGGTCTGTATGGACTGAAAGAAACAAGAATATTTTTGAAAATAAGAGTTCACAAGAGGATAAAAGATATTAAAATGTATGGCAGGCAGATTTGGGTCATGGTTGTCAGTTGAGGATTTTAGGCAGATCTCAGAATATACATTCTTGGGTAGTCATATCTGGTCCTCATTTTGTATCAGTTTTTATAATTTTATTGGGTGTTCTGTATATAGATCTTACTGTGCCTCAATGTATTGTGTTGAGTGTTTGAAGCTAAGTATATCAAGATTCAAATACAGCTTAGTCTCACAATCTTTTAGAATAGCTAGTTCAGCATGGATATAGACCACCAGGTCCAGAAACAAAGTGAATCACTATAATCTTATGTTGACATTGAGGGAGAACAGTTTATGCATTTATTGGCTTCTATCATATAAAAAAACTTGGTAAAGAAAAGTAAACAATAATTGTACAAAATAACATATAAAACAGCGTTATCATGGAAACCAAATAAATAAAAAGTTCAGAAAATGGATAATAGAGTATAACATTACATACTCGATGGCTCCACCATGTACACCAATTGAGTAAAGTTCATATGGTACTTGTCCTTCAAATTCATTATCATTTAATAACCTGAAACACAAATTACAATGTAATGTACAAGCTCAAATGATTAAATAATGTATTTGAGAAAATAAGGTATATTTTATTGGGATAAGTAACAAAATTTTTATTGATTATAAGAAAGAATAAAGAATTGCTTAATCACGGAGATAGTTAACAACCCCAAAGACAGTAGACCCTTAAAGTCCCATTCCCTCCCTTTTTTTAGTTCAACAGTAGTTAGCTTACATTTGGGTCCCCAACCATCCCCCAATATAATTGCTGTCTATTGACCCCTTGTTTGGCAAGGCCATCTACCATAGCATTTGCAGGTCCTGGTACCCAACTATAAGATATGGTGCAAATAAAGTAGCATACATCCATGCAAACTTACATAATATGCAAATTTGTAAACAACACTGTTGAATTTCATCTAAGTGTAACAATTAAAACACTATGCAACTTTCAAAAAGGAAAAACCACTAGAGAATGTAAAACCACGAGCAAGTAATATCAATTGAATACGAGTACCATTTCCTTCTGTTCAATACCATATCCATTGTTAAATCACGGGCCCTTAAATCATCTCACTATTTCAGCTCATATCTTTTTGGTCTGCCCCTAGTTCTTCTAACCCCCCTTCAATTTGTAACAGATCCTCTCTTCTCACTATTAATATATATATCTTCTCTGCACATGCCCAAACCATCTTAGTCTACTTTCCTTCATTTTATCCCCTATTGGAGCTACTTCTAGATTTCTTAAAATAAATACGTTTCTGATCCCATCCCTTCTAGTTTTTCTACACATCCATATCAACATTTGCATTTCTGCCACACTCATTTTATGGACATCATGTTTCCTGACTGCCCAACAGGCCAACACTCTGCTTCCATAGTCCATACAATATTGCTGGCTTTATAACCGTTTTATAAAATTTTCCTTTTAGCCTAAACGGTATTCTCCTATCACATAATATAAGATTATAGATGCACTCCTCCATTTTGCCCATCATGCTCTAATTCTATGAGCAACATCCTCAATTTCTCCCTTTTTATCAATGACTGCAGGATTTATATTAAATTTAAAAGAAGAAAAGATACAAAAGGTATAAAATACACACAAAGTTATTCATCAAAAAAATACACACAAAGTCATTGAGAGACAAAAACTCTTGTCTCTCCCCAACGAACTTCTTGTTTTGCAACTGTGCCCATAGAGTTAGCATAACACTTTACCCATTGAATCTTCACTTCCATGTCTTTTGTTATCCATTTAAATTTCTCTTTTAGACTGCTAAAGACCCACATCCTCAGATCCATCACATTGCAACCAACTCACCACCAGTTTTGGATCTCCTTCAACAACTAATTTTCTGATGTTTAACCGTCTTGCTCTTTGTATTCCTTCCATCACAGCCAGCACCTCTGCTCTAAGAGAGTCTTCTTCACCAACTGGTCCTAAGTAAGGAGAAATTACATTACCTCTCTCATCTCTGAACACACCTTCTACGCCTGAAAGTCCTAGATTGCCCATACTACTTCCATCAAAATTGAGTTTCATGAAGCATATATCCAGTGGACACCAGGTTGGTTTAGTTATTAACCTACTAGAAGACGATTCAGCCACTACCTTCCACTTCCCAAGCAAATCATCCATTGAGACATGAAAGAAGGTGTCCATGGATTTTAACCAATGTGCCACTCTGAAGTCTGATCAAAACAGTTTCAATAATAACCTTTTTTTTATCAGAAATGGTAACTTTCATTAGACATTTAAAGAGAATACATTGTCACCACCCAGTCAAGGGTGTTTACCCCAAGAAAAGTATTTTCTGATTACAGAACATCCCAAAACAAGTTTTCCCTGAAAGTTCCTTGCTTTGCAAGGGTGTCGGCTAGTCCATTCGCTGACCTCCTTGTCCACTTGAACAGTGCCCCAACCTCCCTTGCTAAGCAATTTATTTCCCTCATGAATTGTCGATGTACCCAGGCCCCCAAGTTATGTGACTGCAACCACCCAATTAATAGTTTAGAGTCCCCTTCTACCTCAATCTGGTGTAAGCCCCATTGTTTAGCCAGTCTTAGACCTTGTAGCAAGGCCAAAATCTCTGCTCTCAAAGAGTCTCCATCACCTATCAGACCTGAATACAGTGCAACCAGTCTGCCCTCCCTGTCTCTGAAAGCTCCTCCCACCCCAGAGGGACCCGGGTTTCCTAAGGAACTCCCATCGAAGTTCAGCTTCACCCATTGATGTGCAGGAGGGATCCATTGCTCCTTTAACACAGACCTCAATGAGGAAGGGTTTGCCACAGTGTACCATCCTCTAAACAAATCATCAGCTGAATAATCTTTAAATAAAGGGGATGCTTTAAGCCAATGAATGACCTTGGTAGATATGCAGTCAATGATTTGCTCCTTAGATCTTTCAGAACCCTGGAAAATCCTATTGTTTCTTTCTTCCCAGATTCGCCACAAAACAGCTGCTCTTGTTGCTCTCCACAATGCTCTCCCCTTCTTCTTTGGAGGTCTAAAGAAGTTCGGATCAAAGAGTCTTACTACATCCAAAGGAGGGGTCCACCTGCATCCAAAGAGAGGAAAACCAATTCCAAACAAAGGCTACAAAAGGATAGGATATAAATAAGTGTGTAATGGTCTCGCCACAGGCCAAGCAGAGGCTACACCCGTGGGGTGAAAGGCAATAGTTTGGCCTTCTTTTTTGCAGCATATCTAAGGTGCTGATTTTCTGGAGTACTACCTCCCAGCAAAAGGCCCTTATTTTTGGGGGTACAAAGTTACATCAAACCTCCTTTGTTGGGAAGGTTCCTGTCAAGTTAGATGAATGGAGAAGAACATTGTAAAAAGAGGCACTAGTGAAAAACCCAGAAGGAGAGGCTGACCAAATTCTACTATCCAAGCAAGACTGATCAAGGAACAGAGTATTAAGAAGGGCAATCAGATCATCAACCATACCCATTTCGGACTCCCTCAACCCCCTCCTCAGACCCAAATCCCAAGAGTTACCATTCAGATAGACAGAGGAAATGGTTTTTTCTTTATTCAACAAAAGAGAGTAGATGGATGGGAATCTATCTTTGAGGGAGACATCCCCAAACCAGACATCTTCCCAGAATCGAACTTTATTCCCTGCACAAGCATCAAGTCTGATAAACGGAAGAAATGAGGGTAAAACACCATGGATAGCTTTCCAAGGAGATGACTGGGATGCCCTAGGGTCAAGACCAGTTTCAATAATAACCTCCTTAAATCTTTCCTAGTACTGGAATAACCTTAAATTCCTTTCTTCCCGTATTGTCCATAGACTCCATACAATCACTGCCCTTGTGCATTTTTACATAATCCTACCCCTTTTATTTGGCCATGCAAAGAATGTTGAGGCAAATAGGCTCTGAACATTATCAGGAGAAGTCTACCTGCACCCAAATAAAGAGAGAAACCATTCCCAAATACAAGCAATAAAAGAAAAGGAAATTAGCAAGTGATAGTAGTTCTAACTGTTGGCCTTGCACAAATCTATGAGGGGATAAAGACCACTGTGGTCTCTTCTTTTGAAGTAAATCACAGGTATTAATCTTTTCATGTACAACTTCCCAACAAAAAGCACTAATCTTGGGTGGAATAAGCTTACACCAAACCCCCTTCACTGGGAAAAGTTATGAAGAGTTATTATCAGTTTCAGACAAAGCCTTGAAAAGGGAGGCACAAGTAAAGGAACCGGATGGGGAACATGTCCAAATTTGGCCATAAGGTTTGGAAGGATTAAGGAAGACCTCTTCTAATAGTTGCAACAGGTTAAAGATGTGAAGAGTTTTTGAATCCCTTAAACCCCTTCAGAAACCCAAGTCCCAATAGATGCCATTAGCAGAACTAGAAGGAACAAGGAATTAGGAAACATGCTGATTTTTGAAATGGCTCAAGGCAAAAAGAGACAGAAATTGATCTTTTTAAAGGGGAAGGACCCAACCACGCATGTTCCCAGAATTTAATCCAGTCCCCACTGCAAAGATCATACTTGACCAAAGGAAGGAAAAAAAAAGGTAATATACCACTAATGGCCTTCTAAGGAGAAGCTTGAGTTGCCCGATTCAGTGCTCCAACATCCCATCCATTGGTCGAGAGCCCATGTATACTCAAAACCACCCTTGTCCATAACTCATCTCTTTCTTGAGGCAATCTCCAAAGCCACTTCTCTAACAAAGCTAGGTTTCTTCTTTGTAAACAACCTAAACCTAAACCACCTATCACCTTGCTCCTACTAACCACTTCCCAACTAACTCTATGATCCTTTTTTCTCTTCCCCTGGCTCCCACAAAAAATCCCTCATCAGCTTCTCAATCTTTCTGCACATTCTCACTGGGACCTTAAAAACTAAAAGGTAATAATACATTGGCAGATAGGGGTGTATAATCAGTCAGTTCGGTTCAAACCAAGGACCTAACTGACTATTCAGTTTTACCATTTCCTCTAACTGAATTATATTTTCGAACCGAACTGGCCCTACCGAATTTGGTTCAGTTTGGTTCGGTTGGACCTTGGTTCCACATAAATGACAAGCATTTAATAGGTATTATTAATGAAAAGTTAAATTGGCCCCAAAACCCAATGGTTTTAATTAATTAACTATTAACTATTATTAATTAAAAGTTAAAATGACCCCAAAGCCCAATGGTTTTAATTAATTAGCTACTATTAATTAAAAGCTAAAATAGGCCCAAAGCCCTATGCCAATGGAGAATTGGCAAATTGGCCATTTTCAAAAATAATTAATGATTAATGACTAACAAACAATTAATAATGAGTCTAGGTTTTAATTAACTATTATTAATTGTTCATTAGGAAATATAATAATTAATTAGCATAAAGTATTAAATAAAACATTAATGTTTAATATACTTAACTAAATAACAGCATTAATTCAGTTTTCAATTCGGTTTGGTTGAAAATTTCAGTCAAACCGAACCGAAACCAAAAACCGATTTTTTTTAGAAAATAAAAACCAAACCAAACCGATAGTCGAATTAACCGAACCGAATTAGCTTATTCGGTTTGAACACCCCTACTGGCAGATTAGCTAAGGTTGACTGGATTATAGTGATTCTACCTCCTAACAATAGGTACTCTTTTTTCCAACAATCAAGCTTCTTCAAAATTCTTTCTATTACCAGACTCCAAAAACTAGCTTCTTTTGGGTTAGCAGCCTCAAGTTCCCTATCATCCAAATTAATCCTTGCCCCACAACTCTTATCAAAATTAATCTTCAAGCTTGGCATTATCTCAAAGAGCTGCGCCGTTAAATGAGTTAGTAGCACCTTGTCTTTCCCAATTCTCCAGCCTTTCACCAATTGTCTCAAGCCAGCCCTTAAGATAAGTCTACTAAGAGCATCCACTACAAGTGTAAACAAGAAAGGTGAGAGAGGGTCCCATGCCTAGCAAGAAAAAAGTCCACCAATGTACCATTCACTAAAAGCAAGTACCCGCAAGCATTCAAACAATCCTAGATCCATTTATACCATCTCTCTCCAAAACCACAATAAGATAAGACTTCTATCAAAAAAGTCCAATCCACTAAATCATAGGATTTATCTAGGTCCAACTTGCATAGCACCTTTTTTTCTTGACCTTTCTTCAACACATTCATTTGCAATCATAATTTGATCAGAAATTTGTTTATTTGCACAAAAGCCCCTAAATTTCTCCCTTGATATTGATCATTGAACCAAGGTAATGAAAGAGGTCACATCGCAGATATTGCCTATTTGTGTCCTAACTTTCACTCCTATTATTATTAAATTTACATCGCAGATATTTTGTTTTAGCCATACTTATTTTGAAACCTCTAATTTTTTATGAGTATTAAAAAAACTCATCTTAACTCTATAGGAGTTGGTTGTGCGAAGATAAGAAGTTTGTGGATAGCTTTGTAGCATCATGTATTGCCTGGAGATGATGCTTGCTGCAAAATTTTCATTTGACTTTGATGGTAACTAGGAGTCAAGGATGAATACAAGGGCAGGTTCTTTTTTAGGGGGGCTACGGAGACAGCCTAAACACTAAGACTGCTACTATCAAACTAAATGGAACAAAATTATTGGATTGGTCTCAATTAACCAAACCATACATTGGAGGTGCAAGAAAGTTAAGCTACCTTACAAGGAAGGAGAAAGAAGCAGCAAGAATCAGACAATCCTGAATACTCCACGTGGGGTTAAAAAATCTGGTAGCCATGTCATGATTAGTGAGTTGTATGGAAACATCAAGAAGAGTTATACGCTCTTGGCAACAGTTAAAAAAAAGGGGGGGATAGGGTGTTTGAGACCCACTCCCAGGTCCAAGATACAGACAAGCAGTTGCAAAGGGAGGTAAACAGTCTCTTTTAGGGGGGAGAGATCTATTTCCATGTACTTCTATTCCTCACATGCTCTATACTTAGAGATAGAGCAATATGAATGTTTAGAGTCGAAGCATACCTAATGATTGTGAGATATAGAGGACTATAGTTGAAATTTACCACATTAGTATTTAATAAATATCAAAGAAAAATTGCTGTATAGAAATATAATGAAGTCAAATGTGGAAATTACTAGTATCCAATTTGCAAGTCAGCAAAAGATGGCATTATCTAAAACTGACAAGCTAGCATACATCCACTTCGCTCAAGTTTATCAAGGATTTTTAATTACTATACAGAAAGTATGATCATTAAAGCTGTTAAAGTTGCTGCTAATATTAAAGAACCACAAGAAATATAAAACTAAAATAGAATTGGATAAAACCAAAATTATGCAGTATCACCTAACCCTATCAATTGAAATAAGATGTCATATGTAAAAATAATAAAGGTAAATATAAGACAAAACATCTATCATTATCAATCTTACTTGGAAACTGAATGACAGTAGATGCAGTTGGATATAAAATAAATTAACCATTTGTTTAAATCTACTATTAGATAATAGAATTTAAGTATTAAACTAAGGATTTATAAATAAGTAATCCACTTACACGAGTTGCAGACTTGAAGATATAAGACTATCTGGTATTGATCCAGATAAAAAATTGTTCGACAAATCCCTACAGATACCATATAAGACATTAATAGTCAATAATGAAGGATCAAGAACCAAGATCAGGGTCACTTTGTACTTTGTGGAACCACTAAGAGAACGCCTGGAATGCCAGGTGAACAAAAAGAACCATGTTCCCAATATGCCCAATTGAGTAACCTTTTCATATAGGTAAACTAGAGGAAGTAATAGAATTCTTTCAAACAAATAGGAAAAATGTCAGAGCAAGATAGAGATCAAATTCTAGAGGTAACTTATAAAGTCCAATTCAAAGAAAAAGAATTTGTCTTAGTTATATGATAATATGAAAGATCATTTTGCACTACAAAATAATTTCATTAGCTACAACAAAGCTCCAGATCCCAAATGAAAATTCTATACCTGGAAGGGAATAACTAGATGAGGAATGGAATCATAGAGATAATGGTGGAATTTCTGAATCTAGTAAAAGAATATTGTAAAAAAATGCTTTGGGTTCTCAAAAGAGTGAAAGAAACGAAAAAGGAAGTCCAAAAGCAGCAGGCAGGGCAGATGGGCTTCCAGATGTTTGATCACTTGAGATGAGTTTTGTCCATGTGATAAAGATCAATTTTATCAGTTAAAGGCCAAGTTACCCACTTCTAGATCATAAAAGTTCAGGTTGGTAAGAAGCAAAAATAGAAGCATTGGTCCAGAGACCAAATTGGTAAAACCAAAGATTTCCCAAGAAAGATGTATCTTCATATTCGTCCACCCATCAACCCATGATCAGATGGGCTCAGTATACCCTAACCAGGTTAGGACCAGGCTTTGGTTGTGAAATATCAATTCATGATGGGTTCAGGCTATGCCACACCTCATGCCATGTCATAGATTTTAAGCACTTTATGTCATTTCCTATTGCTTTTTAACTTGTTATTTTATTTCTTAACGTTTTCCAATCTCTAGTCTTGACCCTCCTTGCCATGCTTAATGCCCTTGCCTGCTCTGTTCATGGAGTGGGTGAGGTTCCAGTTGGGATATAGTTAGGTTCGTTAAGGTTCTTGTAAGCCCAACCTCTACTGAACCCTATGACACCCCTACAAGATGTGGTTCTATTTCAACCAGGTCTCACAGTTCAAATTGCAGTACATATATTGAAATTGACAAGGGGGAATCGCTTGATGTAATGCTAAAATCTCAAGGTGTCAAGCATGAGCATGTTGGTCGAATCTAGATCGGTCACTGCATAAAAGGAAAATGGCAAAGGTTAGGTCTATATTTGGTCTACCACTCCCAAGACCCCAGATAGTTGGGACCAACATTGAGTAATGATCTATGTTGAAGTTGGGCAAAATGGATAATATGAAGCTCATAGGAGAAATGAAAGTATTAAGCTAAACAAGCACAAACATCCTTCTTTTCTATGGTTGCAGGACAAAAGGAGGAAAAGCATATAGTTCTGTTAATGTCACTTCACCCATTACCAAACATAATTGAAGGCCATGAATATTATCGTAGTCATTTAACTCCTAAAAACACAGAAACCTAAATGAAAATCAGGTATTTTGCATCATGTTGCTCAGGTTAATTTCAAATCTACAAGCCCAATTTAAAGATATTATAGTACTAGAAGCATGTTATACTTACAGACGTGTAAGATATTTTTGACCAAGTCCTGAGGGTATGGTACCATGCAAAGAATTATAACTTAAGTTCCTGTGGAGAAACAATGCAAATAAAATCAACTGGAAAACTCCATGATATGAGAACAAAAATCAAAACTAGAGCATGAAGAAGTAGCAGAGTATCTTAACAAACAGTTAATGTGTAACAATTCTTTAATATCAATTACCAAGAAAAACACAAAGAGATGTTAATTTTAAACTGAAAAATCAAAGCTACAAAAATCACAAAATAAAAAACAAAGTGAAGTGACAATGAGATTAGTGGCTGTGGGGAATTCAACAAGTCAAATGGACTTATGAGGCACTATTCTATAGAAAAGGGAATAATGTACTGTTTTCCAGGTGAAGGAGAAACAAGGTTGGGGAAAGTCCTTTGTTTGATACCAGGAAGATAGAAGGGTTTGGTGTGGGTAGCAATGCAGTGTCCTCTAAGATTTCCTTTTTGATGTAGGTAGCAATGCAGAATAAATGCCTTACTTCTGACACCTGCTAAGGAGAGGGATGGCTGTGGACAACCCCAACTGCACTTTTTGTGATAGCTTTTCTTTATTCACTGTAAATTTGCAGTCTAGATTTGAGAAGTGCTGAATAAATGCTTTACTTCTCACAACCTGCTAAGGAGAAGGATGGGATGGTTATAGATAACTGACAACCCCAATTGCACTTTTTGTGATAGCTGATCTTTATGCATTGTAAATTTGCATCCCAGATTTGGACAACCCGAACTACACATGTGGTTGCTGTTTTCATTGAGTTCATGCACTCATTCATGATCTACTCATCTTATATTGTAAATTGAATTTTGAGTTATTTGAACAGTTCACCATGAAAAAGGCCACTGGTTCTGAAGTACTGTTACATTTTTTTCTTTTTGATTAGTAACAACCTTTATTAATTGATAAAAGAATGAAATATGTACAAGCATCAAGACATCCTAAGCCCTGGATGGGTGAAGAATGGATACACAAAGGTTAAAACCTATATAGATGCCAATTGGATTAGTTCAATGACTTAAGAGGTTGATTTCAAAGTATTGCACTTATGTTAGTTGCAATCTTGTTACATGGAAGAGTAAGAAACAGACTTTGGTGACAAGATCTAGCGCAGAAATAAAATATTCAGACATGGCACACAGTCTGTGTGGACTCTCCTAAATGGATGACTTGTCCATGCAGTCATGTTTAAAAATAAAATAAAATATGAAACAATTATTTACAACAATACAGTCTATAATATCAAACACTTAACCTAAACCAATGGCAACATGACAAAAATTTCAGAAATTAGAAGTAAATGATGCCCTCTCCACATCTTCAAACTCGGGATGCACCACCAAAACCGACCATGCAATTCTCGATAAAGAATTAGAATGATAGATGTCAACATTTGTAGATTCTAATAGGAACTCTAAAGGGGAAAATCTGAAGAAAGCAAGTGCATGAAGGTATCATTTTTTTTTCCATTGTTGAAAAATAATCTGAGAGTTCCAAGGTCAAGAGTGTCATAGCTAAAAATGAGAATTTGATGATCTTAAAAATGATTAATTCCCAAATGACAATGTAAAAAAGCCTTCACCACAGCAAATTCCTATTGGTGCAATAAAGGAATGTATCAGTATTAGATAAACAGGTTTTCTCATATATTTTCCATTCAAACAACCAAAAGCCCATTCTTCCTACCTAAACAAACTTCAGACCATTTTCCTAACCCATAACTACATCCAAATTGGCTGTTTCTCTAGAGATAAATTTTGAAGACCTCAGGTTTCTATAAACCTATAGAAATGTCTCTAGATGAGGGATGATGCGGCGGAGCTTGGGGGGGAGGGGGCACAAAAGCTAGTAAACAAGGATTCGAGGGAGGGGAAAAACCTTATAAACATGGATAGGAGGTTAAAACATAAGTAGGATTTACATGGGGATAGTGGGAATTTTTAAGGCATTGGGAGGGGGGCATGGCTCCCCTCTGCCACCCCCTAGCTCCACCCCTGATTGTGGAACCCTAGGGGATCAGGAATTAAGAATGAAGGTAGAAATTTCTCTATGCTAGTAAATGAAAGCTTTTAGCAATGAATCCATCCAAATGGGATTTTGCTTTAGAGAAACATAGATATGATGTTTTCATCATTATATGAACTTTGATTTGCAATATATCAAGTACATTGATATTGTCGATGTATCTTACCAAATTTAAAATTCATTGATACTTTCTATAGAACATAAGGGATGATAAGATATCAAATACATAGATACTTACAGGCTTACCAAGTTTGACAAAAGGCCAATCTGCTCACTTATGTATCCTTTCAGGCCTTGACTCCCAAGATCTCTGTTGAGGTTGGTTCATAAAAGAAAGAAAAAAAAAAAAGAAAGAAAGAAAGAAAGAAAAGAAAAGAAAAAAGAACTATTATAAGGAGCATAAGTGTAAAAAGCTGCCTAACAAGCTTAACCAATGAGTACTTGTGTACTTAAATAATGATTAAGGCATATAGTTTAAGCTAAAAATACATGAGGAACCTAATTACTTACAATTTAAGAAAGTTCTCCATTAATAAAATCTTTTAATCAATTGGTGACCATTCTATAGGTGTATACAGGATTTTCCCCAGTTCCAATTGATAATGGTAGCACAATCATGCTTATCAAAGAAATAAAATAATAGCATTATATTAGTAGAATGTGAAACTGTTACAGTTTAGGGCATGTTATTCAAACTAATACAGGTCTTATTTTCCTAGTCACACCACGCATTGGATATTGCAGTTTAGTTTACAAAAATACTCTTCTCCAAGACACAGGTTGAAGTGCCTTTCCTAGTTATCTTCCTGTATTAAAATAAGTTCCTGCAACTGCAATTCTAAAATTTTTACAACGTTCATGTTACCTTACATTTAAAGTGACTTACTAACAGGATGTACTTGCTAAATTAAGATGCCACCTGGGAGGCAGATTCTGTGAGGGAAAAATAAACAAGGGGAAGTTCTTACATTTGAGATACCACCAGGGCAGACTTATCCTTGTTTGGGTGGCAAGTAACACCTTCCCAAGCATCCCAAGTAGGAGGAGCACATGGATCCCCATTCCAACCCATTCTATCAGGAACTCTTAGCGATTCTTTCAATGCCCGCATAGCAGTCACTATACAGACAAATCCATTAATCAAAACCAAGTACAGCGACCATGCTAATAATTCTGACTTTTCCCAAGTTCTAAACAAAAAATAGCATATGATCAGATTGAATGAACTTTCAAGATTCACAGAGATTATGCTCATACCTTGCTCAGTAACAGTAGCCAGATCCCTTGGAACCAGGGCATAATTCTCAAGACCACTAATCAACGGACTACCAGCTACCGGAACAAGCTTCACACTCAAAGTTGTGCTGTTCAAGTTCTTCACAACATAATGCCAATTGAAAGCCGTGAAACTACCAACCTGCTTAAAGATATCAATCCTACTCACATTCCTTCCATTGATATGCACATCAATCACACGCTGCCCAGCCGCAGTGATACTCGAATCAATTTCTGCAAAATGGAACCAAACCAAGTAATCCATTTTCGCGTCCACCGGTAACTCGTACTCCAATGCTCCATCACCCACAACCGTAACCGCCGTCTGATACAAATGCATTGGAAAGTAATTATGTTCCTGGTTCGTCGCACGTATATTGTTCCTGGTCGCAATAGCCTTAATTGAAACCCCATTCCCCTTGAGGAAATCCACATCGGTTTGCCAACCACGCCCGAACAAATCCGTGTCATTGGTTAGCCCCGAACCCAGCGAACCAGAACCACAAGTCAACCGCCCGTAATTGATCAGTATAAGATGATCGCCGGTGGTGGAAGAATCGTAGGACAACGGATCGACCTGAATAATCTCAAGCGATCCGATGACGGGAGGATCAGTGGCAATGCTGTAAAAGCAGATATCGGCCTCTCCGTCCTTAACGAAGGCAAATAGATCAGAATAAGCTCCGGTGCGGCTAAAATCCTCTTTCCATGGAGAGCGCCAGCTGAACACGAGGGTGCCTTCGACGGAGACGTCGAAGCTGGGGGAATGCAGCTTGCCGTCGTAATTATCGTAGACGAAGAACATGCGGAAGTGGTAGCGGCCGTTGGGGACGTTGAGGATGTAACAGTTCTTCTTGCCGAAGGAGATGGGGAAGAAACGAATGGTCTTCTCTTGCTGCTGGAGGAAGAGGTGAGGTTCGGCGACGAGGGAGGGAGAGCCGCCGGTGAAGAAGCGGTCGGAGAGCCATGAGTCGTTGAAGTTGTTGGTGAAGTTGGTCTGGCCACCGCAATCTATTCGATACGAGGTGTCTGCGAGACAGAGGAAGAGGAGAGTTGGGGTTAGAGAGACAGTTAAGACAGTTAAAGAGTTAGTTGGTTAGTGAGGGGGAGCTTACCGTAGGGGTAGGGGTTAAGAGGAGGAGGAGAGGAGAGGAGGAGAGGGAGAGAGAGTAAGAAGAAGAGGGACATGGCGCTTGTTAGCTTTGGAGTTTGGTGTTTGTTTGGACATGAATTGAGAGGGTGTCGTCTATTGTCTTCCTCTGGTGCTGGTGGTGGACTAAAAACAGAAAAAATTGGGAGAAAGGGAGGAAGTCAGTCAAGGGACTCAGGAGCATAGGAAGTGAGGCGAGATTTGCGGGAGAAGTTGTTGGATTCATGAGTCGGTGAGTTGGTATTGGTGGTACATGCCTGGGGGAGGACGGAAAGTGGGGCCGGATGGAGTGTGGGTCCCAACTACCAACTACTTTTCTCTGTAGACGGTGAGAGTAAAGAGATGAGATGATCAGATGAGCGAGATTGGGTGGGGGGTGTTTCAGTGCATTGTTACCCTTGGTCAAGTTTCCCGATTTTCGAATTTTGTCATTCTTTTTATATTTTTTAGATTATTTATTAATGTTTTAATATTTTATAATCATATTCATATTATTTATTATTTATTTTTTTGAAATTTTAAAACACAATCAAAAATAAAAATACAAAATTAAAACCAAATTTTTAACATATTACATATAGAACCCACTAATCGTTTAATTTAGAATCCGTTTGATTTACAATCGAAATCAAAATGGTCTATGGAATGGGAATGATAATTAGAATATGCAGAAATGTTCTAACACGACAAATCATCATAAAAATCAAAGACTCTGAAAATCAAACAACCGATGGATATTAATGTCATGGACCACACAAGGCCATCGAGCATAGAGCTAGACCATAACTGGAGATATTAAGGCTAACTGTCAAACAAGATCCTAATACAGTTATTGCCTTCATAAGAAAAATCTCACAACATAAAGCAAATATGAAATGTCTTTCCAATATGTGTATATGTATACTGTATAGGAAGATTTTATTGAAAAAAAAACAATTACAAAGAGCATGGAGGAATTATGTCCATTCAGATCAACACAAGCCTTGAAAAGGGGATTCTAAATTCTTTTTCTTATTTGGTGAAAAAGTTATTAGCGATTAAAAAGGGGGCCCACAACATATGGTCAATATGGGCCGAGAACCAAAGAACTAATGGAACAGCCCACAGTATTAATTAATAACCCAAGAACTAATACCCAGCTCATTGCTGTCTAACTTATCGGGATCCAAGAAGCAAACCACCATATGAAGCTAATTCTCAATAGCTGAAAGTTGAAGCTTAGCTGTAAATACCCTTTTCGTATACAATGTGATTGTGTTTTATGCAAGTTTTCAGTAATATATATATATAGAGAGAGAGAGAATTGCTTGCTTATAGCTAGTTAGTCGGTGGAGTATTAATAGGTAAGATAATTAAATCTGAAGGTTTGTATATTAATAGGCATTATGTTTGTAGAGTGTGGACTTGTAGCCACCTCCTTGACGGGCTTTACAAGTTCTTAATTCCAGCGAGTTTTGTGTTGAAGACTTTGCAGAAAGGGTGATTGTTGAATTTTCCTTCTTAGTCGATAAATAGACCGGGTTGGAGCGGTGTTTGGGGCATGAATCATTACGGTCCTCATCTAATCCTTTTCCCATCCCAATTAATTTTATTTTGTCATGTGGCTATGTGCTTTAATCATTTCTCACTACTTTTAAAGCAAAAATGAGATAAATTATGAAATATATCAAGAGAATAGTTTCCTTAAAACACACGGCTATGGGCTATACATACATGGCTAGTCTCCCTCTTAGAAAAGAAAGGAATAAATAAAATTCTGAGTCAATATAGATAGATAGATAGAGAGAGAAGAGAGATGGGCCTTATTCTGGCTCTCAAGTTTTTTTTTTATTTTCTGATTCATGTAAGAAAATTGGCACATGTGAGTTGTGACATGTCCTTCAATAAAAATAAAATCAATTCAAATTAAAAATCCAGCATAGGGCCCATGAATTGTACTTTGAAATAAGGAGGAATGCAAGAAAATAAGCTGAGAACAATGGATTGACTATTGAATTTCGCCACATGGTCCATGGAAGAACATGTGTCTTGCCGAAACATATGGACCCATTCTGGTCCATCACATTTACCTGCGTGCAACGTGCAAACCAAATTGTTACAAGTTGCCCAACAAAAGAGGGATCTCTTTTGTATTGACTGGAGTTGTGAGGCACTTTTACCCTACATCATTTGCACGAATTGCTCCTAATTCTTTTTTTTTTTTTTGTGTGTGTGTTTCCTTCTTTTGGCTGCATTTGTTTGTTATGCAAATCTTGATTGGGTGCAAATTTTGTACTCGGTTCAGTTTTATACTCACTAGCAGTGTAAATTTTGCATGCAAAAAAACTGATCAGCAAAGGCTACATCCATTTGCTCTTACATTAATTCTATAGATAACTCTCAAAGTTCCATTTTCTTTAATTTAAACAGTAGGTCTCTTCAGTTACTTCTCACAAATAAATCAGGCAAAGCCAAATTTATAACAAAAATAAACCAGAATCTACACTCGACCTCTTTCATACTCCCATGCATTTACACCAGTACAAATGAAATTTATGATGCACAAAAGAGCAGATTTCTGGATCAGGCCCAATATTTTTGACCCAACCCATAATGTACATACAAACATATATACACACACATATGTCTGAATTTGATCCATTTCTTGAGTTATTTCCCAACAATCTCTAATTATGTTAGCAGTCGTCCATAGAGGTGTGGTCCTCTGGGCTTTGATGCTTCTCCAACTTCCTAAAGGTGACCCTTCAACTGGGCTTCTCTCAATTAATGCGATGCGTAGTTGAAAATTTATTACTTGAAAGTGAAGAACATCTGAGGCTTTTAGTTGATATTATATATAGAGTTTTAAACACCTAGGTGCCTTAACGGATATCCTGCAAGCAAAATCTCTGTACACACACTTCGAAAGCAAAGGCATTCAGCCGCATATTGTTATGTGCCCTATATCTGGCTTTTTTTTTATGAAAGAATTTTCTTTTTCAAAAATTGGAAAAAATAGGGGTGCAATTTGGGCGGGTCCAACCCAAGCCCAAATCAATCCAGTCTAAAATTTTACATGGGCTTGGGCCTAACCCTTAGGTAGCCCAAACCTGGCCCAACTATACATACATATATATATATATATATGCATGTATATATTTTTGTATAAATATTTACATATATACATAGATATATTTACATATTTGCATAAATATATATGTACATATATCATTTTAGAGTAGATTTATTAACCAACCCGAGTGCATCAAATTAAAATGGGAGCTGGTTTCGGATAAGGAAAATCAGGCTTGACCTTGAACTTGGGCCTTAAGCCTAAATTTTAGGGTTGGGTTTGGGCTGACCATAAACCTGGCCCAACCCGCCCAACTTGCACCCCTAGAAAAAACTCTAATTCTCTCATGTTGAGATGATTTTGGACTATGTAAATTGGAGTTCCTAGGGAAATTCAAATGCATATCAATTGGCAAAATCTATGAATCAGAACCTTCTAAATGAACAATTGAGCTTCATATTTCAGTAAATATGTTTTTATAAAAAAAATTAATTTTAAGTTATACTACCACCAATAAAAATCAAATGGTAAAAACTGCTACAT
Organism: Nelumbo nucifera; assembly: GCF_055504915.1. NCBI lineage: Eukaryota > Viridiplantae > Streptophyta > Magnoliopsida > Proteales > Nelumbonaceae > Nelumbo > Nelumbo nucifera. Next base: position 21,752,604 of record NC_142651.1, on the reverse strand, counting down.
TCTTATTATATACTTTATATAGACATAGATACATTGTTTTTATTAATAATGATTTTCAATATATTATACAATCATCACTTATATTTTCTTATTAAAAAAGAAAGGTTACTCGTCTATTTTTTTCTTCATTATTATGTATTTTAAGCATTACAATACTGTAAATTAAACCATTATATAATTTAAAAATATTTTATTTAGTAGGTACGCTAAAATAATTGAGCTTTTTTATTTTTGAACGTAATCAAATTTCTTTATTTTGTTTTAATTATTATATTTCTATTTCATTGTATCGGTTATTCTTCTATTTATGACATTACATGATATAGCCAACCTACGGTCGTTGAGGAGTTGATTCATTACGCAATTCCTATCTATAGGAATTGCAAAAAGAAAAAGAAAAAGAAAAAGCACTTTTATGGATGGGGTTGGAATTCCTATAAAGAATGTAAATCGAAAACCCATGAATTTTCTAATCCATACGTCATGGAGACATGACACCTCTCATAATCATACAGCTGGTGGATTTTGACATCTTTGTCGGTTTTTCCAAACATTCTTATAGATTTTGGACGTGCTTGGATTGACAAAAGCAAAAACATCCTGAATATGGATGGGAATTTATTCTCCTTATCTCGACTTTTTCTCTATTTTTTTTTTGGGAACAATCCATATGTAGGAACATGCGTATGTAAGTGTTTTAATATCAAATAATCTTTTTTATTTTAGTTTTTTTGTTCAAAATTGCTTCAAAGGATCGGTTTTAGGCTTGCCTACCCGGCTACCCCTTGAAACAGATCAAAATCTGAAAACACCCATTATTTGATGTTTCAATGGCATGCCAATACAATATGATGCATCTTATATGAAATGTATCATGTCCAAAATTTGAGTCTTGGTACAATCTTCTTTATCTTTTATACTTAATTTAGTTGTTCTCTGGTTTATTTTAGGTTTTAAACTCCTCATCAGACCCCTCACAAATATTTGAAATCCATGTTGCATCAAAATTTAAAATTGCACCATGATATGTCTGATATGAGGCATATCATATCTTTAAAGGTTCGATACAAGATACGATGGGAAATAGGTGTTATTGTATTTCTTTTATCCATTGTATCATATTTGTATCCGCCCGTATCAGCCATGTGTCGAGTACCGAAAGCATACCGGTTGATACACTGAAAAAGATACAAACATAAAATGTAAAAATAATAAAGGGGAAAAAAGCATATTTTCCTCCAAAATAAGCCTTCTTTCACCCCCTACCCCCCACCCAAACAACTCGGAAGCTCCAAATTTCATTACTAAAATGCTAGATCTACAAACGCACACGCACACACACACACACACACACAGAATAAATAAGTGTAAATTATTAAGGACTTAAGGTTTTTGAAGAATTTTTGAGTTTTGGAAAATATTGTAAATCTAGTTAAGTTTTTTTTTCCCAAATTTTCTCACAATATATGGTAAATTCTTGTTTTTTGTTTTTACTTGAATGCTTGAAAATGTTTAAATCTATGTTGATCTACATTTCTTGTGTTGAAAATCATTGTGTGTGTGTGTTATGAGTAGATATATGAAAATTTTGTAAAAAAAATTAAGAAATATATAAAATAACAAAAATTTTAAAAATGCATTTTTATTTGCCTATAAAGACTTAATATGTTTTAGATCTATGAATAATATATCATATCCATAGAGCAATTGAAATTTATTTTTCAATAATTATTTTTTTGAATATATTGTATAATTTTTATTTATTTTTGACTTTTTTGTAATTTTTTGAATTAAAAATAATTAGTAATTATTTAAAAAATTAATTATTAATTATATTTCCACTTATAAGTTGTTCCAATGCATGTTTTATGGTTGATAGGATAGTTGGGCTTTTCCCATCCCATAAAACTTAAGAATTATAATTTATAAATTATAGTTAAACATATGATTTTTAATGAAAATTATAATTTATTACGATGTATTTCTTTATAAAATCTATTAAAAATATTTATTTAATGTATTTATACCTCGTTGGGGCATTATATTTAGTGTCGTTGATGTATTTTTATTGTTTATTAAAGTATTTATAGTATTTTCATGCATATTTTAATTTTTTCCTAATATACATACGTATCCAAGACATATATCTCAAAATTACATTTTTGATACACTTGATGTTTCCAATATTTTAAATCTTGAATAATACAACTCTTAAAATGTTTGGGCATTTTAGGTTTTGAATTCCTAACTCTTCGTATTTAGCATTTTGGTGACTCAGAAAATTGATGTATACATTAGACATTGATACATTACGACATTTTGAACCTTAATTGAAATACACAAATATTTATATTATATGCACACTTTTGTGTTACTAATTCATTGTTTAGTTCAGGATGAGTTAAGGTTTTTCAAATGGCTCTCGGAGCTGCAACAAAATGCTTCCATGCAAACAAATGAAGGGTCGACTTTAATTAAAAACTGTACAAATAGAGTAGTACAAATTAGGTTGCTTGATTGAATCGAATAGTTAACCACAATGGGCTTGGGCTTGGGCTTGGGCTTGGGCTTGGGCTTGGCTTCGAGCCCATTCAAAATCTAAAAAATTCTCAATCCAAGTTGCGTTCCTATACTTGACAAATGACAATACAACCAGGATGAATCAACAGAGGATAAATATATAGTGTTTGTAGAGGTAGAGGGAACTCATATTTGGTACTCCCAAATCCGGTAAGAGACACTATACTTAACACATAAACAGAGATACTAGGCCTAGAACTGCAAACTAGCTCGAGTGGAGTAGTGGTCTGGTGAGCAGCTGTGAACCTGCCACCTCTCTTTAGGTTAGAAAAATTGAATAACTTTTTTATTATTTATTTCCCAATTGAATAAGTAACTTATTCATCTCCCAATTAAGTAAGTAACTTATTCACCTTTCTTTAGGTGAACAGCTGGGTAAAACTTACTCATATCCCAATTGAGTAAGTAACTTTTCCGATTAGAAAAAATTTTTACAAATTTGATGGACTATTTCACCCATTTTAATAATTACTTTTATTATTTATTTATTTATTTATTTTAATAATTACTTTTTTATGGATAGAAATCTTATTTTATTATTTATCTATGAATCCTAAAAATCAAAAGACTCTGGTTTAAGACTAAAAATCCATAAAACAGCTGGTTACTGGGTCGGGTCTATCAAGCATCTTCCCAGTTCCCACCCCTGTCGGCAAGAGAGTGCAACTTTTGGAAATGTGATCCGTGACATAGCAGTCAGCAGTGGATTCAAAGAATCAAAATGACAGCAACAGTGACTAGGATTACCATCCAATAACCATTAAAAATGGGTGTGGGTGTGGGTGTGTGGGTCCCCATAGTCCATGAAAAGGTGTCACATGACACAAAAGCCAAAAGCCAAAAGCCAAAGCAAACTATCTATGAGTAGACCTGTTCATGGGTCGGGTTCAGGCCGATCTTTCACTCTGTATTAATAGATTTTTCTAAGGCTCGAGCCCGAGTCCGGTCTGACCATCGGACCTATAACTTGGGCCCGAATCTGGCCCTCGTAAAAAGTCTGAAGTCCAAGTTTAGGCCCGAATCCAAAATTTAGCCTATGCTATTACTACTACTGAAGCGGCCGAATAGAGAGAGATAAATTATAAAGAAAAAAATAAAAATACATATATATTTCAATAAATATTATGTTATTTATATATTTTATATAAATATATAAAATATACATTATGTATTTTATAAAATATATAATGCTGAATCAAACCGAACCGAATTCGGGCCGGACTTTTTTAACAAATCACGAGTCCAATCCAAAACACAATCGGACTTACTATTAGGCCCGAGATCAGACCCGCGGGTCTAATTACATGACCAAACCTAACCGGGGTGCGGGTCGGTAGACGCTACATCTAGATCCTTGATTGTTTATCCATACGAATGCTGAAATGCAAGTATTGAGAAAGCTCCGTACATGAGCTCTCCAGCTAAGCAACCGCAGTGAAAACATCAAATCCGTCTCTTCCACATAACAACTCTTCCGTTGTCTCACATTGCGCCCCACAAACGCCTTACAGTATATTCAACCGTGTATTAGGAACATCTCCCACTGAGAATTTCGGTAGATACTCTCAATGCACGCTGAGATGTGCATGTGGAGCCTATACGCTACCGCTCTGACACTGTCAAACAGGAGGCCCACGATACTCTGCCACTCGATCACCATTCGACACGTTTCAAAAACAATCATAACCATCAATCTCAACCGTCTATTCTTGAATCGTAAAAATCGGTATTATGTACGGCAGGAGGTGGGGTGTTCGGTACCATAAAACTCCTCTTTCGCAGACAGAAGACTCGTGTTTCCAGCCTGGCTTGTCACAATTTTTTTCCTTCTCTCTCTTGCTGGATTACACCACCGCACCACCACCCACGATGTCGCCGAAACTTCGGTTTTTTCTCGTTGTCCTGCCTTTCCTTCTAGTATCCGCCACCGCCGCCACCAAGCCCCTGCCGTTGACCACCACCGGAGGCCTCCCCAAGTTCAGAGAAGCTCCAGCCTTTAGAAACGGCATCGAGTGTCCCAAAGCAAACCCATCATCCATTATCCACATAGCCATGACTCTCGACACCACCTACCTCCGTGGATCTGTTGCCGGCGTCCTTTCCGTCCTCAAGCACGCCTCCTGTCCTGAAAACATAGTCTTCCACTTCCTTGCCTCTCACCGCCGAGCAGAGCTGCGACGTACCATTCTTACCACCTTCCCGTACCTCAACTTCCAGGTCTACCACTTCGACACCAATCTCGTCAAAGGCAAGATTTCATCCTCCATCCGTCGAGCACTGGATCAACCCCTCAACTACGCGAGAATCTACTTGGCTGATCTCCTCCCCTCCGGCATCCGTCGGATTATCTACTTCGATTCTGATCTCATTGTGGTCGACGACGTGGCTAAGCTCTGGGCAATCGAACTGGGCACCCACGTTCTGGGCGCACCCGAGTACTGCCACGCCAACTTCACCAGTTACTTCAACGATAAGTTCTGGTTCGACCCATTTTTCTCCCAAACGTTTCGTGGCCGAGAGCCGTGTTATTTCAATACTGGCGTGATGATCATCAATATCCGCAGATGGAGGGAAGGGAAATACACAGAGAAGCTAGAATCATGGATGAGGATTCAGAAGCGGCAGCGAATATACGAGTTGGGCTCCTTGCCTCCATTTTTGCTGGTCTTTGCCGGAGATGTGAGAGGGGTGGAGCACAGGTGGAACCAGCATGGTCTTGGTGGGGATAATCTGGAAGGTTTGTGCAGGGATCTGCACCCCGGACCGGTGAGTCTACTACACTGGAGTGGGAAGGGGAAGCCATGGCTGAGACTGGACTCAAGACGGCCGTGCCCGTTGGATAGCTTGTGGGTGCCCTACGATTTGTTCCGCCATGAGCCATTATTTCCGGACAGCTAATTAATCAGTCGGCATTGTAAAGATTGATGCATGATCGTTCATGGCGGAAGCTTCTTGTATATAAGTGGGATGACGGATGCATGGAATGGGAGGGATCAGAAAAAAGGAGAGACCAAAAGAGTGAGAAGCAACGGAGACAAGAAGATAAAAGGAGAACAGTGATGCAAGTGAAGGAGCTTCTTGGATTGAGTTCTGACTGGTGTGCTGTACAGCGTAAAAGATTGAACAGATGATTTAGGATCATTAAGGGTCCTGATTAACGGAAGATAAGGATGAGTGATGATGATCTATATATATATATATATATATATATATATATGTAGAGCAATGGCTAGAGATTAAGAAATATTCTTCATTGGAGTGGGCCCAGAAGATTTTTGAAATTTGAGTGATGTGAAGCTAATTTTCCATTTTGGATGATTTTGTTTCCAAATTCCAAAGTGTGCATATTGTGATTACTATTATTATTAAAGATTCTTAATTATTGGAGATTTTATTTTGAGTTCACATCCGCGGCCCACATGCAATGGAATGGCTAAGGAATGCGATTGTTGTGGCTGTGCATTTGTTTACAAGTTTAAACAGCTAGAGTAAATATGTTATATGGAAAACTGGAAAAGAATAGTTTTTTACTTAACCATTGTCCATATATTGATACTTAGCAAAGCATTCTTCAGTCATTTGACTCATTTTAACTATTGTCGCCGGCTGATTTTAAAATTTATAACAAATCATGGATGGGGAGGAACAAAAAAGAAAGGGCAGAACGCAGAACGTCTGGTCAGATTAGAGACAAATTTTTTAAATTATCTCTACTGTTTAACTAATTAACAAACTTTACTCTTAATATTTAACTATTATTTTAAACCACTTTTTTCCATGATTTGTTATAAATTTTAAAATCCAATACTCATCCCTTCCGGCGCCATGTAACCTCTCGTCTCTTCAATTTTCATGATCCGCTTGTTTGATATTTTATATTTTAACGATGGTTTCGATTCTGGCGTGATGACCACACCCCAAATTCTACCATGAAGAGCTAAGAGAAGACCAAACTAACTCTCTATAAATGCCTGAAGATTTCAAAGTCTGCACAAGGCGGAGGAGAACAAAGAAGTGAAGCTAATAATACAAAGCAAACTACCACCCGGAGATGGAGATTCCTGGAAGCTTGATGATTGTGGCATGATGGCCTCCGCATATGGAGGCAAGCCCTTCACGGAGCTGAAGTGGTTCGATTGGGCGACGTGACTTGTATTGGAAGATGAAAGCCACAGGAGGTGGTTTTACTGTTCACATCCCCTGTTTCAATCTGAAACGCAGGTGCGGCGTAAGAAGATTCAGGTTAAAGGCAAGTCCACCGATAATAGGACCACGGTTCGAGTAGACAGGCGCATCGTTAGAACTGAGAAGGATAGCTCAAACCGCGCGACCACCATCTCCACCAACAGTATGATCGCTCACTTGAGTCGATCATACACCTGAGTCTCGTACCCGGACTCCACACACCTGCAACCTCAGGCAATGGATTCGTCGCCATCCGAAGTGACACCTCCATCATGGTGTATGCCTCCAACACCGGAGTGTTGAATGCTTCCTCCAGCCGAGTCAATATAGATGGCATCAGTGAGGCACATTGCGGAAAAGAGAGAGAAGAAGATGAAGTTTAACGTTTCAGGTTGCAGAAACCTTCATAAACAACAAATATATAATCAAAATCTTTAACAAGCGAGAGATGAGATGATTTGCCCTCTCGATCAAGAACTTCTACCAAAAATTTGAAAACCCACAAATTAAAATCAACAAATATTAAAAACTCGATAATTTGTTGGTTATTTAACCATACCTGAATCGCCAGGATGTGGGCGACGAGGGAAACAAAAAACAGGGGTGACGGAAGAAATAGAGAGAGATCGAATGAGAGATAAAGGTAGAAAAATGAGAGAAAATGAAGATTGAAAAACAACTAGGGCACTATCCATTTACAGAGGGAAAATTTGTTCCAGATAACTATTTTCATCACCGCTCTCATCGCCCTAGTGTTCTCATCGTAGCCGCTGCTGCAGATTTGATCTGGTAGACCCAAAATCTCTTCTCGGACTGTCATCGCCACTCCTTCCACCTCTCGGACCCAATACATGAAAGGTTCTTTCTAACCGTCGGCGAGACGTTGCAGCGGTGACCGTTAGATGATGGGTTCTCTTTCTTCACACGAACGGATGCTGACAATACTAAACGGAAGGGCAAAAAGAATGTTTTAACATAACTATTATAATTTAAGGTAAAATCTCTTAAACTATCCTTAACGTAATGACACGCGGTATCCTATTATTTAGCTATTGTCTTTCGGTACTTTCAGTTTTCTTGCAATTGTCGCCAACGAAGGAAATAAAATGTTAAATTTGCCCTTTTTTTCCTTTTCAACGGAGCAAGGTCGGAACTATTGCCAACGACAACGGCAACAGCAATGTGGCTGTGGCGACACTTACGGGACGCAATACCGTATTCATTAGATTTGAATAACTCTGAAGAAATGGAACTTTAACAAAGGAAAAGGTAGAGGAACGGAGAAAATTTATGATCAGATCTCGCTACCCAGATAGCCCCTCCTTGTTTCCTCCCTTTCAAAAAACAACCAGCAAGAGTAGCTTTCGGAAAGTCAGCATGAAACGTTACAGTTCGATGGAGACGAAGGGCTTGTTGCCGCTCGATGGAGACGATGGAGCAAAAAGCAACGTTGCAGGGAACAAGCAGCAAGAGTAGCTTTCGGAACAAGCAGCAAGTAGCATCCAGAAAGTCAACAGCAACGTCAGGGAACGTTACAGCTCGATGGAGACGAAGGGCTCATTGCAGTTCGATAGCCCCTCCTTTACCACTGCTGAAACGACAACGAAGGGGAGGAAGAGAGAAAGAGAGGAGGGAGCCTTTCGCCGTTGCTGCAATGGCAACGAAGGACTCGTCGCCGCTACCTCTCGGCATAGCCGTCACACTCAGAGCTCGTTGCAGCATCGGCGAAGGGCTCCCTCCTCGCACTCGGAGCTCGTCGCCTCTCTCCGTTGATGAAACAGGGGCGAGAGAGAACGGGGGAGAGAGAGGCAACGAAGGGCTCGTCGCCGCTCCCTCTCGGCACAGCCGTCGCACTCAGAGCTCGTTGCAGCACCGGCGAAGGGACCCCTCCATGCACTCGGAGCTCATCGCCGCTCCCTCTCTCCCCTTCGTTCTCTCGCCGGCATCAGCCCAGTCACCGAGATCAGCCTCGACTAAGTTGGGTACACTGTTCCTTCTCTTCCTCCGCCTGGAACCTTCCTTACTAGAAATCCCCGTTGGTTTCGTTGTTCCATATCATTGTTCTCCCCTGCATCTAAAACGGCGGATGAAGGTGAACAGTGAAGTTTTCGGTGATTGTTTCAGTTCGATGGGGAGAGAGGGAAAGGAAGAGGGTGAAGAAGAAGTCACCGGCGAAAGTGGTCGGAAAGAGACGACGACAGTGGTGACAATGGCGGCAAAGAAACAGAAACACTGTGTCGGGGAGAGGGATGGTGAAGAAGAAGGAGAGGGACAAAGTGTAAAATTGGATTTTGAAAAAAATTTATAAATTACGTGGTGTCACGGGTGTATGAATTTAAATTTTGACGGAACATTAACGGGATAATAACGTAGTTGACGTAGAGCTAGTCAATTGTCAAAAACTTTAAAATTTAAGGATAACGCAAGACAATAGCTAATTATTACACTAAACAGTAGGTATAGTTTAAAAGATTTATCCTATAATTTAATAATTATCAAGATACAAACAGTGAGACGGGATTTCTCCTCACACCCAGTGCCTCATACGCACATCTATCATGCATTGGGAATATCTCTCGTACTTATTAGTTATTATTGAGATATTGCCAATGCACGTGGATGTGCCTGTAAGGCGCCCATTTGTGAGGAGCATATCCCGTCACACTATGAGTAGTGATAGTTTAAGAAATCTATCCTAACAATGATTATAATATTCAATTTTTTACGAAACTAGGCTCACATGGTGAACTGTTATTGGTGGATGCAAAAGGTTTTCTGCATCTTAGATACAAATCATGTGAACACAACTCCTAAGTCTCTCTCTGAAGGTATATTTAAGTTTTTTGCCCTTTTCTCAATTTTGGTCTTCTTGAAGATTCATGGTAGAAATCATAGAGATGCAACCTTTTTTTCCTTCTTGCTTTTTTTTTTAACAAGGTATAATTAATTATAAATTTATAATTGTATCTATTTATTATCTAGCAAACCCCATGTGATGCACCGATTTTGTTAAATAAACATGATTTTTAAATTAAATGAATTAAATATTCCTATTTGTTTCAAAATTTTAATTTTAATTTATTATAATTTAATTTAAGCTATTTAAAATTTTATTAAAAAAATTGTATTAACATTAAAATTTTATCAAAGTTTATTTTTAAATATAGAATTTAAAGAAAACGTGTGTAAGGGTACCCTTTCCTTTTATATTCCTCACCCAATTAAAAAGCTAGGAACATAGCAGTCATATGGTAATCTATTACTAACTTCTCACATTTCTTGCTTCTTATTGTTTTCTCCCATTCCTTCCCTCATCTTGTGGACATTGGGGGTGAATGAGCTTTTGGCCAATTTTTCCATCCCGTCAATCATTTAAACCATCACCAGGCCTTAATTCTGGATCCGATTTTGCTGAAACCCATGTTTTGGTAAAAAAATGATGGTTTCGTCAAAAAGGGTCCAACCTAGGTGGTTCAACCATTGACCAGGTCAATCTAATCATCAGGTCATGGATTGCACGGTCAATATATATGTAAATTTTTAGAAGTCATAACTTTGCAATCTTATGTTTAATTGGGGTGATCTTTTTTGGGTAACGTTTTGAGATCTATGCATCCAAAGGTGTCAAAAGGCGCCTTGTACTGCTGTTTTTTGCAAAAATAATTTGGTTCTCAAATTGCAAATTTTAACATTTTTACAAATAAAAAATTAAACTAAATTAAAAAATATAAAATAAATATAGTATAATCTTTATATATACATATATTACATCTAAAAAGTAATTATACATTTTTAAAGATAAAATGCATGTTTATACATACCTATATATATACATACACACTAGATAGGGATAGAAATTGCCATCCCTACTCATTTGGGAGAGCTTTTATTTTTACTTTTTTTCTGCTTGAAAAAAGGATTTTGTGATGGGGATTTGTTTTGCGATTTTACAATTTGTATGCATATGGGTAGGGCATAGTGTTAGGATAAAACCAATCCTCCCCAACCCACATATTATTGGTAGGCAAACGAACTTTATGTGTCAAGTGTTGAATTTAATAATATTTTGAATTTTATGTGAATAAAGATTGGTAGTTTATGTGTTTTTCATATGTTTTGATCAAATAATTGACAACTTTAATATCATGTTGTTTTACTTATTTATATAATAAGAAACTAGATGCGGATTCTAGACCAAACCTGCCCAACCCTCAAAGGTAGGGAGGGTAACATCTGGTTGGTTTTTGCATTTTCAAGTGCAAGGAGGGTTTGGATTCTGAAGATCAACTTGTTATGGGTTTTGGAGATGATGCAGGTTAGGGGTAAGTATTATTTGGTTAAAACTGAAAAACTGAACTAAAAATTTCGGTTTCAGTTTTCACAATTAAAGTTTTGGTTAATCAAAAAAATCGAATTAACCAAAATTCACTATATAATATAATATATAATATATAACATATAATATATAATATGCTAGATATTTACATATTAATATAGTATATATAGTGATGAAGGAAGATTTGGCCCGACCTCGTAACCACTCAACACGTGGCAAAGGCAACAGCTCGGCACAACAGCTCGCCAAGGTGCGAGCACCGAAAGGAGAAACCAGCGGTCCGAACTCCCTGTAAAGAGCCCGAACTCCCCGAAAGGAGCCCATGCTCTCCCTTAGGCCCCGAGCCTTGCGAACACAAAGGGCAACAACCCGAACTGGCCTGCCCCATGGCAGTTCGGGCCACACCTCTATCTGAACTCAAGACTTCACCTCGCACACCACTCTAGCACTTCGCCTCCAGGACGCCAAACTAGACAAACCACACCGTACCTAACACCAAAGGAGTCCGTATCCAGGAACAACGCACCTGACTGACTTGGGATCTGACGCTTGACAGCCGCACTTCAACGGCCACTGCCACTGCCACCAGCCACCGCCATCTCCAGTTACCGAGACAGCTCCAACAAAAGGAGTCGTGGCGGTTCTGCCCCAGTAGAGGTGATGACACCCGAACTGGAAGAAGCACGGAAGTAATCATACCCGACCTGACAGAAGCTTAGGAGTGAGTGCGCGAGGAGGTTATAAAAGGCTCTTTACCCCCCAAGAACAAGGTATGTGAACTTTGCGCCATCTGGTTTTATCTTGCCTTTGAGAGAATACTAACTTGAGCTTCGGAGCAATCTCATCGGGTTCCTCCTCGGAGACTCCCCACTTTCTTCTCCATTTCAGGCCCCCTGTTGCTCCAGTTAGAGGCAAGGTTGTTGACAGCTAGGACCGGCCAGATTGCGCACAATCAATTGGCGCAGTCTGTGGGAAACGCTTCTAAAAGTCTCCCTCTAAAACTCTCATAACCTCTTTTTTCCAAAAACCCCAGCACTCATGGCTTCTTCCAGCAATGTCGGACGTGGCACGGAGATGAACACCACCGGGGAACAACTTCAAGTCCTCGTGGTGTGCATCGGACAGTTCACCATCTCCCTTCTAGTGGATGGGATCCCCAACCTGAATGCACCACAAGCAGTGGCGCCCGTAAACCTTCCTGCCATGAACGTCCCCTTTCCTCTCCTTGTCGAAACAACATTTACTGAATCAACTGTTGTCCCCCTGGCGACCAGCCAGAACCAGTTGGACGACCTGATGCAATGCATGCGGGCAATGCAATCCCAAATGCAACAATTCCAGCAACATCAGCTCCAGCAGCACCAAGTACTGCACCACATCTCCCAGCATCACTATCAGCAGCAGTTCCCCCAACTGCCTCTGAACCAACCACTGCTTCCACCTCGACACCCTACTCCAAAGCCGGTTAAGCCCTCCCCTTAGGGTGGACGCTGTCACCGAGGAGAGGCCTCCCAACCTCGCCCGCCAAGTCAGTATCTCGACACTCCAAGTCTGAGCTCCCGCTGACAGATAATCGATTCAGCGTCCTGGCGGCAGACTACCAACAGCCCGGGCCCATCGAGCTCGGCAACACAGAGGCCAGCAGCGCCAGCACCAGGCCCACTCAGCAACGAAGGCGCCGGCAAAGTTGCCGAACTGCCACCCGTGTCCTGCCCGAGCTCAGAGGTAAAGAAGAGATGAGCTCGGACGAGGTAAAAGCTGCCCCAATTCTCTCAGTTCCTTCCCCCCTCGCATCAGAACTCCTCGCAGTCCCCATGCCCAGAGACTTCAAGCTCCCGCCTTTGGACAAGTATGACGGGTCCTTCGACCTCAACGACCACGTCGATGCTTTCCAGTCCCAAATGCACCTAGCTAGGGGCAGTGAATCGTGCATGTGCGTGGCCTTCACCACAACTTTCAGGGGGTGGCCCGCACTTGGTATAGGAACCTGGCCCCCAGGTCGATAAGAAGTTGGACCCAGTTCGTGCAGGTCTTCACCGCACACTTTGTCACCAGCAAATGATGCCCCTGAACCGAGGAAAGCATCTTTGGAGTAGTCCAGAGGGAAGGAGAGTCCATCCAGGGCTACATCAAGCGACTCAATGACGCGTGCTTGCAGATACCGCGATCGGACCCTGCGGTACAGCTCGCGACGGCCAAGAGAGGAGTAACCCACAAGGAGTTCAAATGGCACATGGTAGCTAACCAGCCCGCAACCGTGGCCGAATTCCTCAAGCTCGCGGATAAGTTCATGAGAACGGAGGAAGAGATCAACCAAAGGACCGAAAGCGGGATCGAGAAAAGAAAGAGGGAAGGTGAGCCCTCCAACCCAGTCGACAAAAGAAAAAACCTGGCCCGGGAGCCGAAGCCGAGCCAGCCGTTCCGAGCTCCCTTATCAGTTCGGACGGACTACACACCGTTAAACACGAGGCGGACCGAGATCTTGATGACGATTAAAGATGCCCCATACGTAAAATGACCACCTCGCCTAAAGGGGAACCCAAACGAGAGAAATAAAAACTTGTATTGTAGTTTCCATAGAGATCACGGTCATAGTACCGAACAGTGTAATAATTTCCGGGATGAGATAGAGGAACTCATCCGTCGCGGATACTTGAGAAGTTTTGTACTGCATAATAATAACAATAACATAAAGGCAGGTCGGCAAGGGGAGCACGGAAAGGATGCCCCCGAATCTAGCAGCAGGCCAGCCGAACCGTTGCAACGACAGCCTCCGAAAGAGAGGCCAGTTCGGGGAACCATCCATGTGATAGTGGGAGGTTCGGTGGTAGCAGGGTGTACTTCGGCAGCGGCCCGGACGTCAGTTCGCGAAGCAGCCCAAGAAGAACAGAACCCTCGAAAGAGGTCGAAGAGTGAAGAACCGATCTTCTTCACGGAAGACGATGCGTGAGGGGCCCACAACCCCCACGATGATGCACTTGTCATAAAACTAAGGATCTACGACTTCGAGGTCAGGCGTGTACTTGTGGATTTGGGCAGCTCGACAGACATCCTCTTCAAGTTAGCATTTGACCAGCTACAGTTGCAGAGAAGCGAGCTGAAGCCCGCGAACACTCCTCTGGTGGGCTTCAACGGAGAGGAAGTCAGGCTCCTCGGGAAAATAACAGTACTTGTGGAAGTCGGCACATGGCCTTGTGCGGTCAGACTCAACCACGATTTCCTGGTGGTCGCGACTCCCTCCCCATACAATGCTATAATAGGGCGGCCAATTACGCATATCCTACGGGCAGTGGTCTCCACCTACTATTTGGCAATGAAGTTTCGTACAAACTTCGGTGTGGGGGTAGCGCGGGGCGACCAGCTTGAGTCCCGCAAGTGTTATGTTGCCGCCCTGAAGGGAAAAACCAAGGCGGCCAATGACCTTAAACTGGAGCGGCCTACGGAGCAAGGCGAGGAATGAGCTTCGCCCACAGAGGAAACGGTCGCAATACCAACTTCGGCTACAAACCCATCTCGCACGCTACAGATCGGTGCTTCCGTCAAGGAACCTCTACGAACCGAACTGGTGAGTTTTTTACTTCAAAATTTAGATATTTTTGCTTGGTCCGCGGTCGATATGCCCGGTATTGACCCCAGCGTTATAACTCACAAACTTAATACTGACCCTGTAGTCAGACCCATTAGACAGAAGAAACGCAACTTAGCCCCAGAGCGCTGGAGGGCGGTCGACGAGGAGGTCGAAAAGCTCCTCGCAACAGACTTCATAAGGGAAGTTCATTACCCGAGCTGGGTAGCCAACCCAGTGCTGGTGAAAAAGGCAAACGACAAGTGGCGCATGTGCGTTGACTACACCGACCTGAACCGAGATTGCCCAAAAGATTGCTTCCCCCTCCCCAGGATTGACCGCCTAGTGGATGCGACCTCGGGACATGAGTTGCTAAGCTTCTTGGACGTCTACTCGGGCTACAAGCAAATCAGGATGGACCCGTCCGATGAGGAAAAAACCAGCTTCATAACCGAGTTCGGCCTGTACTGCTACAAGGTCATGCCCTTCGAATTGAAAAATGTTGGGGCGACCTTCCAAAGACTTGTAAATAAGCTGTTTCGGCCCTTAATTGACACGAAAATAGAATGTTATGTAGACGACATGGTCGTCAAGACGCAGTTTTCACAGGAGTTAATACAAGACTTAGATTCTGTCTTCCAAATTCTGCATCAATTTAGCATGAAACTGAACCCAAACAAGTGTGTCTTCGGTGTCACATCGGGAAAGTTCCTAGGGTTCATCGTAAACCGGTGCGGTATTAAGGCCAACCCGGACAAGATAAAGGCCATCCTAGATATGAGACCACCCAGAAAAGTAAAAGAGGTTCAGAGGCTAAATGACCGCATAGCCGCTTTGAGCCGCTTCATGTCCAAATCAGCAGACCGCTGCGTGCCTTTCTTCAAAGCAATCAAAGGCAAAGGGTTCGAATGGACCCGAGACTGCCAGCTCGCATTCGATGAGCTAAAAAACTACCTCGCTAGTGTGCCGATCTTAGCCCGGCCCGAGGAGGGCGAGGTCTTGGAACTGTACCTCTCGGCAAGTGACGAGGTGGTGACTTCGATACTAATAAAAGAAGTAGATCGGGTCCAACGACCCATCTATTATGTTTGTAAAATTTTGCAGGGAACAGAGAGAATGTACCCGCAGATAGAAAAACTAGCATACGCACTGGTAATAGCAGATCGAAAACTCCGCCCATATTTCCAAGCTCACACTGTCATCGTCTTGACTGACAAACCTCTGAGGCAAGTCTTACTCAAGCCCGAGGTTTCCGGTCGGCTGACGAAGTGGGCCATCGAACTCAGCGAGTACGACCTCTAGTATAAGCCACAAACTGCTATCATGGCCCAAGCCTTAGCAGATTTTATCGCCGAGTGCACGTTCAGCCTCGAAGTCCCCAGGCCGGTTGAGCCCGAGATCCCCAGTTCGGGTGAGCACGGAGCTCCCAAGCCAAGAGAATCTGAACCCCATGAAGTAGCAGACAGGGTGGCATCTCTCCTGGTTAGGACAAACGCGAACTGGGATGAGGAGCCCTGGATCCTTCACGTAGATGGCTCCTCGAACCAGCAGGGCAGCGGGGCTAGAATAGTACTACGCGGCCCAGGTGGCACGAAATTGGAATACGCACTACGCTTTGAGTTCACGGCATCCAACAACGAGGCGGAGTATGAGGCACTGATAGCCGGACTGAACCTAGCGCAAAAAGTAAGGGCAAAACACATAGTTATCTGTAGCGATTCCCAACTTGTAGTCAACCAGGTTACGGGCGAATACGAAGCACGCGAGCTGACTATGATCGTCTATTTGGGAAAAGTAAAGGAGACTCTGCTCAACTTCCAATCAAAATTCATTAGGCAAATACCCAAGTCAGAGAACAGTGAGGCCGACGCCCTGTCCCGGTTAGCCAACACGAGTCACAACACCATGAGAACCGTGTACATAGAGGAGTGAGGCCGACTCCCTTTCAAAATAAAGGAGTGCACATTTCAAAAAAAAAATACATATCGAGCTCACAGGCCCGGAGGTACTTATTCTTCATCAAAAGGCACTTTAACGACACCCGAAGTTCCTGCCTCGCCCTCAGAATCCAGTTCACCATCAGTGGCGTCGGCCATCTCCTGAGTAATGCGCGAAGTGGATATCGCACTAATATCAAGCTCGAGGTATGTATTCCGGATCATCCACCGACTTAGTTTAAAGCCCTTTCTATACGAGTCCACCATCAGGTCATCAAAGCGCGGTGAGGCGATGTATTCATCAACGACTTTCTTCTTGGTGTCCTCAATGCCTTGAGAAAAGATCTGTGTCCTCTCCCTGATATCCTCCTGAAGGTATTCAACCTGATGCTGCAAATCCAACCTCAGGTCTGCCATATACTTCACCACAACTCCCATGGCCTCGGCATCTCTCTGAGACCTCGTCTGCCTGGCCTGTGTAGCGCGAGCAGCCGCCTCAGCATCTCGGGAAGTCGCCTCGGCAACACGGAAAGCCTCTTCGGCAGCTCGCGCCTGCCTCAAGCTCCTTTCCACTTGGGCCGCCAAGGCGTGGATAGAAGAATTCACCTACCAAAAGGGAAGAGCAAAATGATCAAAAGAACGACAACAAGAAGGATAAAAGCAAAGAGCCCGACAAGAAATTTGACTTACCACCATGGCATGAGTGGCAGCACGACCAGCTACCTAGTTCAAAGGAAGCTCGGACCATGCCGCGACCTCCTCAGGATAGATGGCCTCCCTACTCTTCTGAAGAGCGTGGTTCGGCGACCACACGCTCCTATACTCACCTTGGGTTCCCGAGCCTGAGGGCCCAGCCCGCGTGTAAGCGGATTCGGAGTATGCGGGAACCCCCGTGTAAGTAGCCTCAACATAAGGGGCCCCTGCCGCTTCATGAACTGGAGGGGCCATCTCGAGCTCCCTGGGCGGATCCACAGACGGGTAGTCTGGTACCTCGGGCTCCGCGTCTCGGGGCAGCTCGACACGAGTTCGTTTGGCGACTCGCTTCCTCCTCTTCATGCCGTGAAACAGGTGCCCACCACGAGTCCTCTCTAGGTCCATCACACCTGCAAAATGAGCTCGGCATCAGAAAAAAAATGAAAGAACAGAGCAAAACAAAAGACAAACCTCTGAGTAAGGAACCTACCCGAACTCAGACCTACCTCAATAAGCTTGGCCTTCGATAGATAATGATGGCATTTCAGCCCAAGCCGTGCCCATTTCTGGAGGCCCTTCGCCGTCTCCTTATCAAGCGTAACACCGGCGTCAGGGGTGGCCATCCCCCACCCGGTTTGAAACGGCCACCCCAATACACTTCGCACCCCGAAGTAGTCCCGCTTCCACGCCGGGACCTTGTTGGGAAGTTCGTGTAAAAGCTTAACACCTGGGCGAGGAGACAGGTAATACACGCGCCTACGCCCGGGAAGGGGACCCGCTTGCTTCTTAAGCATTAAAATGGAAGAGAAGATCTCCAAGTCTAAAGGCAAGCCCTGTTCGCAAAATAGGGAGATTGTCCTCACCAAGTTACGAATGGAGTTCGGGTGAAGCTGGCCAATAGTAACGCCGAAGTGGTTCATAACCTCGACAAGGAGGGGGAGGAAAGGCAGGCGCAATCCCGCAGCAAGCAGCTCCCGAAATATCACGATCTCATCAGGACCATGTTCCCAAGGGAAACTGCCCAAAGGCATGAAGTTGGCATACCCCCCAGGCAAGTTGAACTGGGTAATAAGGGATTGAAGCCCCTTAGGCGTCATGGTCGAGGGCCCAAACTTGTCTAACGTCCGACCTCGACGAGAGGTGGATGCCAAACTACCTAAGGCAACTCGGCCTACAAGCTCAAACTCTTCCTTGAGCTCTACCTCCAGTTCGCTAGGACCGTCGGGGGATGCAACTTGGTTCGTAGAACCTACATCTGACCCCCTTGAAGAACTGTTTGAGCTATCCGAGCTAGACATCGGGAGGAGGTGTATTCTAGGAAAGTACTCACTTGGAAAAAGGCTTGGACGGACTATGGGAACTTGAACACGAGCTAAAAGCTTGAATGCGAACTAAAGGCTTTGACGCGAGCTGAAACTTGGACGTGAGCTCAAGAAGCAAAACGCAGAAGTGACAAAGCGACTAGGGTCCCCCACTATTTATACCCACAGTAACCAAGAATCAACGGCTCAGATCAAAGCCAATCCGATGGCTCGCAGTCGTGCTGACCGCACGTCTCCTGAGATCGAGACGTGACTGGCCACACGTCTCTCGAAACTGAAAGCGCACGTCCCATCACATTAAAGGCGGCAGCGGCACGTTTTCAAACTTGAAAAGACGCCTGTTGTCGCGTCTCCCAGTGGCGCGCTTTTTGAAGTTTGAGAGAATACTAACTTGAGCTTCGGAGCAATCTCACCGGGTTCCTCCCCGGAGACTCCCCACTTTCTTCTCCGTTTCAGGCCCCTTGTTGCTCCAGTCAACGAGAAGAAAGTGGGGAGTCTCTGGGGAGGAAACCGGTGAGATTGCTCCGAAGCTCAAGTTAGTATTCTCTCAAAGGCAAGATAAAACCAGATGGCGCAAAGTTCACATACCTTGATCTTGGGGGGTAGAGAGCCTTTTATAACCACCTCGCGCACTTACTCCTAAGCTTCTATCAAGTTGGGTATGATTACTTCCGTGCTTCTGCCAGTTCGGGTGTCATCACCTCTGCTGGGGCAGAACCGCCACTGCTCCTTTTGTCGGAGCCGTCTCTGTAACTGGAAATGGCGGTGGCAGGTGGCCGTTGAAGTGCGGCTGTCAAGCGTCAGATCCCAAGTCAATCAGGTGCGCCGCCCCTGGATACGGACTCCTTCGGTGTCAGGTACGGTGTGGTTTGTCTAGTTCGGCGTCCTGGAGGCGAAGTGCTGGAGTGGTGTGTGAGGTGAAGTCTTGAGTTCGGATAGAGGTGTGGCCCGAACTGCCATGGGGCAGGCCAGTTCGGGTTGTTACCCTTTGTGTTCGCAAGACTCGAGGCCTAAGGGAGAGCTCGGGCTCCTTTCGGGGAGTTCGGCTCTTTACAGGGAGTTCGGACCGCTGGTTTCTCCTTTCGGAGCTCGCGCCTTGGCGAGCTGTTGTGCCGAGCTGTTGCATTTGCCACGTGTTGGGTGGTTACGAGGTCGGGCCAAATCTTCCTTCATCATATAGTATAGTATAATAAAATTCAGTTTCATAATATGTATTATATGTTATAATATTCAATATTTTATCTATGTTAATGAAATTCGGTTTTAACTGAAATACTCGAAAACTGAATTGAAATTTTCAGTTTTCTTGTATTTCAGTTTATTCGGTTTGATTTTTAATCGAATAAACCGAATGCTCACCCCTAATGCATGTTAAGAGGTCTATGGAGGTGGATAGAGTCTAAAATTTACAAAACCCTCCTTGAACCCTTCCTATTGCCATCCCTAGACACAAAGATTTTTTTTTTTTTTTTTAATCTAAAGATTTTACATGGGGCCTCATCTAGAAAGCCTATAAACAAAGTTTGGCCAAAAGAATCTAATTACATGTACGTGGCCCTTAACGCAAGCCTCTTCCATTACGTTAGCCACACATTTTTTTTTTTTGTCTATTGCATATTACACATTATAGGTGATTGAAGGAAAGTGGAAGTGAGGTTAGCTGACCTTACTAGGAACAACCTGCAGTTACATGGATTTGATTATGCACCTTCATATTTAGGTTGCATTTGGCGTTTCTTATTTTATTTTAAGGACTTGACTCCTTTTTGCAGTTAAAAATTCAATATGTTTATAGACTATGGATCTCCTATCCACAGGAATTCTACCCACGACTATCCACAAAGCACTATATGCATGCATTAAGAATATGTAAGAGAATGAAATGCTCCCCATGTGCATAGAAAATTCGGATTCATTTTCGTAAGGGCATTTTAACAGTAAAAAGGAAATAAGTCATTGAAATAAGAAATGCCAAATGTTATAGGGATGCCAACGGTTCATTCAACTACTTGGTCGTCACCTCCATATTGGTTACACGGGAAAATCTATGATGCCAGAAAGATATTATACCGGAAAAACTTTGACCAATCAAACCCTGTTTACATATTCATTTTTTTAATATAAATTATTTTGCATAAAATCTATCGGAAAGTTAGTGGAGAATCCCTACAAATACAAATATGTACTTGTGTGTAAGCAAATTTAAAAAGAGAGATTATTGATAGTTTGCTTCATTTATAAGTTTAATATTGATGACCCAGCCTTGCTTAAGTTTTTTGGGAAGTAAATAAACAAATAAATAAAAGTGGGACTGGAGCTCAGGTTCGGGTTGAGTTAAGGTACTTTGGGTTGATTTCGGGTTGGGTTGTCAAATGCTAGACCTTAACCATAAATGTTCGGATTAGGGTTGACCCATGGATCAATTCGGATCATCCTAAAAAATATTTGAAATTTAAACAAATAAAGAAAAGTTACATGAAAAATGTCAAAATTAAAAGAATTAACCTTAAAATTCCAAATATAATATAAAAAACTTAAATATTTAACAATCTAAAGAATAAACAATTAAAAATAAAAACTAAATAGAAAAAATTAAAGATTTGAAACTTCTAACAAAGCATAAATATTTCAAATTAGATTTGACAGTCGAATCAGCGGTTTGACCCATAACCCAATCCAACCCAACCCAACCCATTTTTTTCGGGTTGGGTTGGGTCGAATCATTTTCACGTTAAGTAGCTAAATATGATACCTTAACCCTGTTTTTTTGAGTTGAATTGGATCGGAGTTGCGGGTTGAATCAACTTTTTTCCAGGTCTACGTGAGTATGAGGGCATTCCGATAATCGAACTCGGGACCTCTCGCACCCAAAGCGAGAATCATACCACTAGACCAAATGCCCACTGTTGCAAAGATATTACAATTTTTGATTAACAATGTCTCAGTTTGGAAGGGGATAAATACAAATACATACGGTGTAAATAAATGCAAAACTTTACATATTTATATTTGTATTCCTTCCAAACTGAGACTAATGTTTTATTATCCGGAGTGCAATCAATCAATTATCCACAATTCAACATGATGTGATAATGTGGTTCAGACATGGAAGAAAATGTTTGAAAAATCAAATTAATCATGTAAGAAAGGAGCTGGGATATCCTACCCATTTTCATGCACAACCTATTAGAGTGAGACACATCAACGGCATACAGATTGAAAGATTTGTATGTGCAAACAATTTAACCAGCATGAAATTACTTCCGTTTCCATTTTTTGCCAAAATTTAAAATACATTGAAACAAAAAAGAGGGAGCCATTGCTAAGCTATGGGTGATGCTTATGAAATGTGAGTGCCTAGAAAGCCATCATCGACAACATTGGCTGGTTGTAGCCTTTATCATGCATGGCTTGTTGAAGAAACAAAACTTTTGGGAGAAAGCTTCAAATTGGGAGGAAGCCATATGGAAAAAAAAAATGGAAGATGGGTTAGAAACAAAACCATGCACAATGACATCATTGTTTTGTACATATGGAGCCCACATAGGACCCACATTTTATGCATATGGAATGCGTGTTCATTCATGATAGGTTCTCTGTACTCGAATACTAGTAGTATGTTTACTCATGATAGGTTATCTGTATTGTTGCGCATGATCTTGTCTCCAGCCAATCTTGATTCGCACAACAGCTCTCCACAAATAATCGTATTTTAGTCACTCAAAGAATTAGGACCCATCATTCCGCTTACCCCACCGAGGTGGTTTATTGAGATGCAAAACAGCTTAAACATGAGCTGAATGTTATCTGTATGGAATTGGAAGGTCATAGAATGAGCCCTTGGATTGTGTTAAAGGCTGATCCACTCAATGTCAAGTTGGTTGTAAGTTATCACATGTATTATAGAGATTAGATTGAGCTATAAACCTGGCTCCCCTCTCTTTATGCGCCAATGGGCTTTATGAGTTCAGCTTCAGTCATTGCAAAGCCTGTTTGAACAATCTTTATTGTCTTGCATTGAGAATATTTCTATTTTATTTTATGCGAGATATTCTTAATGTAAGGTTGGAAAAGGCTGTTAGAACGATGTGAGTACAGGTTTGTCCTGATGGAAGCCGATCTTGGGCTTTAATGTGCCAATGGGTTTTATGTACACCTTGTCACTAATCCACCAATTAGGTTTAGCATATAATACCTTTTCGTTCCTACTAAAGACATCAATAACACCAAGGCCCCATTTGCTTTTTGGTAAGTTAATTACCCATGTAAATGCCCTGGATAAGTTTTTCCTAGGAAACAAATACCCGGGTAAGTGCATTTACCCATATTTTTTTATTTCTCATGTATATAAGGCAATGGCCATTTTAGCCATAAAATTCTATCATTAAAAGGGGCATTTTTGTCCCATTCAAGTGTTGGCAACTTTTCCCCTACATGGAAAAGTTATTTACCTACCTAGGAGATGGGTATCACTTACTCAGGTAAGTGGTACCCAGGAAAATAAACTTTCCCTGGTTCCCACAAAAATCTGAAAAAAGAATATGAGATTCTTGGGTCTATGAGAACCAAAATCCCATTGACCAACTTTCACCCTCTCAAAAAACGCCCCCTAGAAGAAAAGGTCAGATTAAGGTTATGGTTGAAAAATATAAGCCCGACCTTGGGTTAGGATTGTAAGCCTTAGACAATATGTTATGCCTTCACAATTGCAAATATAAATATTATAGAAAAAATATCAAAATGGTATGATGTTAACTTCCTACTAGCGGAGTAACCCATGCTGAGCATGGGGTTGTTTATTTATTTATTTTTTGTTCTGTACATTGTAGTTACATGGTGTGAATTTGGTTGAAGTTAATTATTAAATTTGTATATTTTTATCCAAATTCAAATGGGATTTTGATTTTTTCTAGGTTTTGGGTTTGTGTTTGTTTGTGGAGAGAACACAGTGAAGAGAGATTAATAGAAAGAAGGCATACGTACGTGTATAAAGATTGGGAAGGAAGAGAGAAAGGAATGGCTTTTGGAGTTGTAGAAAGTGGTTCTCTATTTCCTTCACTGATCTGCCTTGCTGCCTGACCCTCCATCTTCGATTTCCTCCAACCAAGGGAAAGGATGAGTGAAGAACGATGCAAAGCCTTTCTGTCGACGCATGGGAAAGGAAAAGAGGATAACATGTCGACAAGGTATTTCAGTAAAAATAGATGCAAACTAATTTGTAAATGGGTAAAATAGGTATTTTAAAAATCTGATACATTGGTTTAATATTTTCTGTCTTTCCCATTGACGGAAGAGATGTTTTTGTTGAATTCTTTAAAAATCTAAGAAAGGTTTTTGCTAAGATAAAACTTCAAGGGAGGTTTTTATGATTATCAGAAACTTCAGGGGAAGTTTTTGTATTTTACCTTAATATTTAATATGTAAAAAGACACCTGTAAAAGTGATGCACATCTGTTATAGACTAGTCACTTGTTAACCATCACCTCTGCTGAGCGTCCTCCTGATTTGGAATTCCAAAAAGGTCTATGAAACCGGTGCCGGCAATTCCTTCTAAAACAGAACCAAAACCAGACAAATGATGAGCTAACAGAACAGAGTTCTATGCTCAATCGTCATAGGAGATCTAGCAGTTGCAGAACCTTGGTGCCGGCAGAACGGAGATTCTTGATGATCAAGAGAAACACAATGGCGAAATTAAGAAAATGGACTTTGGACTAAACTCGATCTACTGCTTCTCACCCAGCCCAAAAGTAACGCCAACACAACTGAAGTTCAGATCACCACTGGATTCATGCTGTACAACGTGGTGGCTGTTGACGCCTTGGAGGCGGATGACTGGTGGTGGTGGAGGGCGGAGACGGGGTGATAAGCGTTGGCGTAGATGGGGTGATAGGAGTTGTAGAGGGAGGGGAACGAGATGATGGAGTACTTGTTGCAGAAACCGTGATTGATAGCTTCATCCCAGAGGCACAGTGTACCGACGTCCAATAAATGGTGGTGCTGTTAATAAAGTTCTGAAGGCTTGGCTCGGAAGGGGTACAAATACAAATACGAAGAATGCACAACGTTGTATTTTGTATGTACTTGTATTGTACATAGTTTATATTTCTACTTCTTCCAAACTGAGTCGAATGCTATTAGTGAAATTATGGTGATTCCTGGACTTTGGTGAAAGATCAACGATGACGATATACCTGACCAACGATGACGATATACCTTCACACGTGATTGAGATGATAAATGAAAGAGAAAAAAAAACAAACATGTAAATATGAAATTAGACTCTCATTGGTGATTTATTTGTATATTCGTATAATGCAAAGAAATTCACATGGGATACTATTTATTGGACGAACAAAGGGAACGTCACTAAAACAACGAACAAAGGGCAACATCACTAAAACAAACACCCATTCTGCCTTAATATATATAGATAGATACATACCATAAACGGACTGAAACCTAAATCGATCACAAACCTCATGTTTATTACTTGAATATTTATCAGCTAAGAATAAACATTCAATTAAAAAAAAAGTGTTTTGGTGGGATAGGAAATGACAGAATGATAACTGAGAGGACCTGAGAGGAAGAAGATGAAGGATTTTCAAGGGATTTGCCCGACGAGAATACTCCGAAGCTTAAGTTAGAATACTAGGAGAGAAAGTTAAAAGTGTAAAGAGGCTAAGAGTATAAGTCGCGCTAGATCACTGAGTTCTCAAGATTAGCTCAAGAACAAGTAAGTTTCATATATGTCCCTGATGTTCAAGAGAGCCCCTTCCCTTTTACTAGGGAGCTCTTATATAGACATTCTTGTCAAATCAGACATAACCGCCACTGGGCTTCTGTCGTAGTCGTTACTTGCCAGGGTTGCGCAGGTGACCGCTGCAGGGTACTACTCAATTGGATGGGTGACACATCCCGGAAGGATAGGCACGCCCCGATCTGTCAAGAGACGTGGGTACAGTCTACCAAATGGACAGGGACTGTGCTGTCAGTTGAGAGACGTGGCGCATTCTGATGGGTACGGTCTTGTCAGATAGAAGCTTCCTTGAGAGCGTCACATTGCTTAGTCGCAAGCTACCTTGTAGCGAGCTATCCAGTCACGCAGCGAGCTATCTTGTCACGAGCTACTTCGTAGCGAGCTCCCAGGGGTACTTCGAGGTGACCCTTCTCTAGGTTGTCTTTGAGGAGGTTTTTCTGCCTAAGTGTTGGAGCGAGCTGGTTACCCTAGCTCGTGGGTTGGGATAGTCTTGGAGTATTCCCTTTCGGTAGCTCGGGGTACCTCGAGCTCCCCCTACAGCGAGCTATGACGTAGCGACCTGTCCTGCAGGCTCGTTACTTAGTCGCAATCAGGCTGCGGTGCTGAGCTGTTGCTCGTGCTGAGTCAGGTCCACATGTCATTATTTCAAGGGGTCGGGTCAAATCATCCTCCATCAGTTCTATTCAAGGAAGTTGGGATCACATCTCAATGGGCATTTTGGTGACCTCAACTTTTTTGAATAGAAGAAACAAAGATTTGGAACTGCTCATTTGTTATTAATGTTTGGATTGTTGATAAAGAGAATTAGATGGCACTCGAAGGGCATTTGTGTCTTTTCAAATGCCACTTAACAGCTGGTTAACGACAGGTACTGGATTGACACATTTTGAAAGTTTGGGTATTGAATTGTCATATTTCAAAGTTTGGGGACCAAAAAGGCACTAAGCCCAAATTACAAGGTACTAATTGGGAATTTTCCAAAAAACTTTAATCATTTTAATTTTCTATCACCACTCACTCCACACACTCAACCAAGGTGAGTACATTTAAGATGGTACAATTAGGGAATATTATGAGATGGTACAATTAAGAAAGAAACATCGAAAAAATACGAACCGACCCAATGCAGATTTCTGAATTCTATTGCAGACCTATAAACATTCAAAATGTCAAAAACCCCACTCTATACACCAATGCCCACCCGTGAATTGGCATCAGTTCCGAGCTGGCACCTACCCCAATTGTACTTTGGGCCTAAAAATTCTGACCCTAGGCTGAACTGTCATTCTCCCAAGAAACATTAGGTATGTCCAAAATAAACTCTCTATGTAAAAATAGAAGGGAAAATTCCCGATTAACCCTATACTTTGGGTTTAGTGTCACTTTGGTCCTAGAACTTTAAAATGTGATAATTCAGTACCCAAACTTTCAAAGCATGACAATCCAATATCTGTCGTTAAGTGATATTTTAAAAAGACACAAATGCCCTTCAAGTGTTATCTAATTTTCTCTATCAACTATTTAAATGTTGACAAAAAAATCCTTGCCTTTTCTATTCAAGAAAGTTGGGGTCACTAGAATGCCCACTCAAACGTAACCCCAACTTTATTGAATGGAAGAAGCAAGCATTTGTATCCTTTTCAAATGTCACTTAACAACGGGTTAACTGTTGATTAATGACAAGTACTGGATTGTCACGTTTTGAAAGTTCAAATACTGAATTGTTGCATTTTAAAATTCAGGGATCAAAGTGGCACTAGGCACTTAAGTACATGGTACTAATCGAGAATTTTCCCAAAATAAAATTACATTGTCTTTTATCATGACTAAGTTTCTATTTAATCATTCATATGCAAAAAGCCATTGACTCAGTCAATGACTCGGTGATTTGTCTAATTTGTCCGGTTGAGTGAGCCATCAAACCTATTGACTTGGTTGGTGTTCATAGGTTGGATATTCATTCTTTTATTATTTATTATTTATATTCTATTTTAGCCATTTCATTAGTAATATTTATCAATAATTCACATCTATTGCATACAATTTTGTTTAATATAATGAATATATAGTATAAGAGAAATGGGTTGCATGGCCTTTTCTTGTATAGATTCATACTTTCTATTTATTTATTTATTTATTTATTTTTATATATGTTTTTATTATTCAATTTAGGGCATAATGTGAGTAGTATCATCACCACATAACTATAAAGATAATTTTCTAATAGTTTATTTATAAATAATCCTCTTACATTTTTTGAATAGGGTAATTAGATTAATTGCAAACCAGAAATGAAGTTTTCCCACATTATAAATTCAAAAGTTATTGTCTACATTTCCGAGCCAATCGAAGATTGACACGAAGGACTCACTCACACATTGTCAGACAACTCCCATTTGTTGGCCACTCCTATCCAAATTGTCATAAGTGACCACTTTTTTACGCCATCAAGTGCCTTCAGCATGCCCATGACATGCCATCAGAGCACCATCAAGTGTGTCTTGGGTAGGGTTACACGTGTATTTTGTATGGGAGGATTGCCCATGGCATTATTGTAATTATACAACATGATTTTTTTCAACATTTTGATGTAATCTTTTGTCAGAGCATCAAAAGCTTAACTTACTCTTTGAGGAGAGGTATGTAGTTGAGTGGTGCCAAGACCGTGTAAAGGTTAAGCACGAGGTCCCCTTGACACAAACTTGTTTGCTTGTGTTGCCATCTATTACAATACAAAAATGCATTTTTCCAATTCGTGTACCATTTTTGTTGCCTTTGTTGTGCTATTTCTTTGTTTTGTAGGCTTACTTAACACACACTGAGTGTTGCACACGGCCCCAACAGTTAGCCCCGAGACAATTGGTATCAGAGTAGGAGTTTCTCCATACACGTCAGACCCAATTGCCTGACCCACATTCAACACAGACAATGAAAAGCAACTGCAACATCGTTGATGATATACTACTCAGGCTGGCTCAAGCCCATGACACTGATG
This sequence comes from Nelumbo nucifera, assembly GCF_055504915.1. NCBI lineage: Eukaryota > Viridiplantae > Streptophyta > Magnoliopsida > Proteales > Nelumbonaceae > Nelumbo > Nelumbo nucifera. Next base: position 21,724,228 of record NC_142651.1, on the reverse strand, counting down.
AGGCACCCATCGATGAACCTACCAAAAATCAAGCCCCAAAGGGCCGCACAACCAAAACAAGCAAGTGGGACAAATCCATTGATCAATTAGCCAGCATGGACATGCATATCCTACGTTGTGAGGCAATAGTAGGAGAGACAACTCGAGATTGGGTTGATGCACTCCACCTCAACATGAAGACAGTGGAGAATGCGGTGGTGGAATTAGAAGTGTAATTCAATGGTGCTTTTAAGGAGATCCATGGCACATTACAACGCTTGAAAGCAAGGCCTTCCCAAAGCAGCCTTCAAGGCTTGATGGACCGGTTCCAAGCATAACTGGATGAGATGATACTCATCAAAAGGGCAATGGCCAACTCCTCTTGTGCCTCATCTACTCCGATCCCAGAACACGTCAAGATACGGCAACTAACAACATACTCGGGTGCTCGAGATGCCTATGAACTTGAAAACTTCTTGTGGCAATTAGAACAATACTTCTCTGCTACTAGCATTCATGATGAACAAATTCAAGTACATATGACTTCAATGCATTTAAATGATATTGCAATGTTATGGTGGTGTAGGTGTTGTCAGGACATTGACCGTAGCACACACACCATCAATGCTTGGGCTGACTTCAAGCGAGAGATCAAGCACAAATTTTACCTTGAAAATGTCGTATACCTTGCACGAAGGAAGATGAAGAACTTGAAGCACAAGGACTCTTTGCATGACTATGTCCAAGAATTCTTAGCCTTGGCACTCGAGATCTCTGACATGTGGGACAAGGACCTCTTGTTCAACTTCATGGATGGTCTCAAGCCATGGGCCGAGCTTGAGTTACAATGTTGAGGGGTAAAAGACCTAGCAACTGCCATGGCCGTGGCTGAACAACTTGTTGATTTGAAGAAGCTTGAGGAAGCAGACCATCAACCACCTAGTCCACGTACCATAAGCTTGAGTGGGGGATACCCACGGTTAACTCCCACCAAAGAAAAACAGCCATTCCCCAACAGGCCAGCTTATCAATAAGGAAAGAAACCACAAGAAGGTAATAACTCTCAAGGCTACAAGTACACCAAGAGACCCACCACACCTCCTACACCTTGCTTCATTTGCAATGAAATGCATTGGACAAGTGATTGCCCCATGCGGAAGAAGGTCAATGCCTTCATTGCCAAACTTGCCCTTATTGCCAAACTTAGTGACACTGAAGAGAGTGATGAGGAGAAGCCAATAGAAGTGCCAAGAGTAGGTGCTCTCCAACTCATAAATGCCATGGTCATGAAAGAGGCTACATCTAAATGGCCTAGCAAAGCCCACAAGGGGCTAAAATTTGTAGACATCACTCTCAACGGGAGGCTTGACTCAAGTCTTAGTGGACATTGGAGCCACCTACAACTTTATTTCACACATTGAAGCTCAATGACTTAGCCTAACCACTACCAAACAAATAGGTTGGATCAAGGCCGTCAACTCAGGGGCCAAAACAGTAGAAGGCTTGGCCCATGGTGTCGAACTACAACTGGGACCATGGAAGGGCAACATCAACCTGTCCGTGGCTCCATTGGATGATTTGCATGTTGTCCTCAAAATGAAGTTTCTCATGTAGGCAGAAACAACACTCATGCCACACATCGATAGTCTACTTATCTTGGACGAGCATTCCCCTTGCATGATTCAAGTGACTACTGCACTCAAGGTACACGGAAAGCAGCTTTTAGCCCTATAATGGTACCAAGAAGCAAACACCTACAAAGCCAGTGCCATACTAGCAACATGGAAGAACCCCATTTCAGCATCTCACATCAGCACAAGAACGGGTTGGGAAGTCATCTCCACCATAGGCATTCCAACGCCAATGCCAACCTTGATGTCAGCATCAACACCAGCATCATCACTACAAGCGTCCAACACAGAAGAGGCCCAGAAGGCCAGAAGTCGTCTCCAACCACAACCATTTCCACTATAATCACTATTGGGGAGAGCGAGTGCCACCCTATCCACATAGGTATCCTTTCCACAACATTCCTCAGGCCAACCCTCATAGGAACCTTGTGAGCAAACACCTTTTGGGGAAAAATCAAGGGAACCAATGCCCCAACAATCCAAAGATCCTTTTACCATAAACTTGGCCCCAACTTTCCCTTCAACAAGCCTAACCATCAATTGTCCTACCTTGAAGTGGCCAGGAAGGGACTTAAAACAAAACATTCGCCATAGGATTCCCCAACCCCAAGAGCACCATCAAGCCTACCAACCAAGCTCATGACAAACTTGTGTACAAGGTCCCTTTACACAAACTTGTGTACTTGCCATCTATTGCAATACGAGAGTGTCTTTTTCTGATTTGTGTGCCTTGTTATTTTTTTGTTTCACAAGCTTACTCGACACACATCGAGTGCTGAATTGCCATTGGCATGATGGCATTCCAGTCGGCAAGGGTTGTTGGGAATGGGCCTGGCTCGTGCGCTTGTACTTTCGATTCAATCCGGTCCAGAGCAAGCTGTGCACTATGCAAGCAGACAGACGTGGACACAAAACACGGTTACACACTCTAGTCTCAGCTCTCAGACAGAGACTGAGGATTGTTTCGGGCTTTGAAAAGTTTCAGCTACGTGTAAACTTGTGGTTCATATCGCGAATAAATCCAACCAATTTACCTCCACATAAAATGATAAAACCCAAAAACATCTCTCTTCAAAATCAAACCCGGAAAACAGAAGAAAGACTCTAGTCGTCAGTGTCTCACTGTCGTAGTCTCTCAGACAGACTGACGATTGTTTCAGGCTCTGAAAAGTTTCAACTGGTAACTTCATAACTTGTGGTTCGTATCACCCATCAATCCAGACAAACTCCTCACCTCCACATAAAACCCAAAAACATCTCGATTCAAAATCGAACCCGGGAAACAGTAGAACAAACACATGAATAAAATCTTATATTTTATTCACCAAAAGATATCAGTAAAATCCATAATCCATTTGAGGTGAGTTTGGTAGAGCCGTTTACGGAAATGGCTACCATTGCAGGAGTTGGGGTGTCAGTTGGTCTTCGTTCCTGTTTGAAGTCCAGAATCCCAACTGTTTTACCATCACCATTTATCGGAAGAAAGCTCGAAAGCAGAACCTCTTCTCAACCCAAAGAAGGAAAGAAGATCCTCTCGCTGGTACGTGCGGGAGTTGATGTGGTGGATCTCGTTCAACACCTCTTTATCGGCGTCGGGGTGGGGCTTCCCTGCACGGTTATGGAGTGCGGAGACATTATCTATCGGAGCACTCTTCCCAGGTCCGACGGTCTCACCATCACAGCCCCTGGTGTTGTTCTTGCTCTGGGTGCTTTATCTTACCTCTGGGCTACCCCTGGTGTGGCTCCTGGTTTCTGGGACATGTTCGTTCTTGCCTTTGTAGAGCGACTCTTCAGGCCTACTTATAGAAAGGTTTCTTTATACTTAATCATCTCTGCGTCTTGATTGGTTTCTACTGTGTTTTGTTATTATGTATTATTGGTTTTGATTTCTGGACTAGTGGGTTTTGGTAGGATGATTTTGTTTTGGGAAAGAAGTTGGGTGAAGGCGCTTTTGGTGCGGTCTATAGAGTTTCATTGGCAAAGAAACCTGGTTCCAAGGTACTAATTTTACCACCCTTGTTCTTGTGGGTCGATCTGTTTCAGTTGTTATATAGTTGCCTTCTGTACTGTAGTCTGAATCCGTGAATTGATCCTGATCAGTGAAAAATAATTGAGTCCAAGTTAATTTAATATGAATTAGATCATGAAATTCGTCTCTCTCAGATTGGTTTAGGAATTGAGGCTATGTTATTCTAAATATCTGGATTTTGTTGATTGTCACATGAAGGAAGGTGATCTAGTCTTAAAGAAGGCTACTGAATATGGTGCAGTGGAGATTTGGATGAACGAAAGGGTCCGAAGAGCTTGTGCAAGTAGCTGTGCAGATTTTGTGTACGGCTTTCTTGAGGTGTTTATCTTTCATGGTTTCTAATACTATTAGTACTATCAAATGAACAGGAATGTTCACATATCAAAATCCATATATTTGGGTTGGCATTCTGATTAATTTTAGTTTCTTGGGTTTGGGCCCAGAGATCTTCCAAAAAAGGAGGTGAATACTGGCTCATTTGGCGGTTTGAAGGGGAGGCAACTCTTGCTGACCTGATGCTGAATAAAGACTTTCCTTACAATGTTGGTACTTTTACATTTATCTCTTTTTGAACCATAGCATTGTTTGGAGTAGTAGTAGTTGTAATTCCACCACAGAATTGATTCTTTTTTCTAAGCTTGAGAGTTCGTTTCCCAATAAACAATAACATGTTCAACACAATTTGGGGGGTTTTCTTACTTAGGAATGGGAAATTAGTGGAAATAAAAAGAACTGCAGGGATACTCTTTGGAAATGGTATTACCACCAAATTAATGAAAGGTGCCGTTTACCATAAAAAATGGTATTGCCACCAATTTATAGGTTTTAATTTGGTAAAATTATTTGGCCAGCAATGCTCATAGTTGGTTATTTGATTCCCATTTCTTGCACTTATTTATTTTTCTTTTTGTTGAAATTCATCCTTTCCATGGCAACCTTAGTACTTTACTTCTGGATTAGTTTAGATGGCCCCACATGATGTGATCCTCACTGTGCAAACCACTAGGATCCTAGTGCATTCAAGAATAGGGAAATAGAATCAATGGATTCAGAGAGGTGATTTGCAGGAAGCACTTTTTTGTGCTCTTATTGCTTCTTGAAGATTTTATTACCTAGGTTCCTAGACTGAAGTAAGAATGCAAGATCTGGGATAATCCTTATTAGATATATTAAACAAAACAAACCATGGAAATGCAGAGTCTAATATATCCTCATTCTATGGATTGATTCCATATAGTATCTTTAATTGCAACTTACAGAATTGGAATTCCACCATTAACAAACCTCAAAGAGATATTTGATGTTCTTCCCCAGAAAATAGCCATGTGAATCACAATTTGGTACATGCATGTATTATAGTCACTTGTACCATTCAAAGAATTCTGTTAAAGGTCTAGCGTAAATGCACATGTCCTAAACATGATTAAAGATGAATATGAATGGAGTACTCTGTGAATTTGATGCAAGAAATACCAAATATTGTTTTATTGATAAAAAAAATACCAAATATTGAATAGTGAAGTTAGCTTATGCCTTTAAACAGTGTGCAGTGGATCATTTTCTTTACATGTGCTGTTCTGTTTGGTATTTAAAGTCCTGATTACAGAAACATATAAGTTAAGGGCTAATAATGCGTAGCCATTTCCAAGGATTAGTCAATGATCACTTTAGAGATAAACTTTTGATCTTGTAATTTTTCAACATATATCTTATTTTCTTTGCATTTTTAATGTTCTCCATGATGCAATGTTCTTGTTATTTTATCTTCATTGCAAGAATATGGGCATTTTTTTGGAACTTACAGTATGATTAGTAATTTCGGAATGCTTGTGTTATATATATATATATATATATTATGTATGTATATCTTTTGTTATCACTGTATCCACCAAGGTACCAATTTTGATTTCAGCAAGGGTTAATTGGTTATTAGGCATAAACCGTTACAGGTTGAAACAATGATTCTTGGTGAGGTCCAGGATTTACCAAAGGGATTGGATAGGGAAAATAGAATCATCCAAACAATCATGAGACAGCTTTTATTTGCTTTGGATGGACTCCATTCAACAGGGATTGTTCATAGAGACATCAAGCCCCAGAATATTATTTTCTCCGAAGGTAAGAATAATATGCAATTTGTTAGTTATATAAGCTTTGCAACTCTATGCTTTCTTCAGATCAACTAATTTCCTAAATCCTATTCCATTGAAACTTGAACAGGGTCTCGGGCATTTAAGATCATTGACCTTGGGGCTGCAGCTGACTTGCGAGTGGGAATAAACTATATACCAAAAGAGTTTCTGTTGGACCCAAGGTAGATTCTTTTCCATTATAGAGTATTTGAACAATGTAAAGTACAGTAATAGTTCGTTTCTAATGAACTGAAAAAGACTACGATTAGTACCATAATCATCACCTTCATCCAAGCCTTATCCCAACTGTATGGGGTTGCCTACATGAACCATGTTTTGCTATTCCATTCTGTTTAATGCCATATCCATTGTTAAATTGTGAGTGGTTAAATCATTTCTGTAACACATCATTTCCGAAGAGGAAAAAAAACTATCATAGTACCATAAGGTGAAATTCATTCTAGTATTGATTTCACCACAACAGAACATTCTTAGTTGTGGTTTATTGATGTATTGTTTTTCTTTGAAATTCTTCACGTCAGCATTAATCTCTCCTGTGTGGCTGTTGATCTTTTTATACTGCTTTGTCAATGGCCCGTTCAATATTCCCATCTCTCCTACCTGAACTCTGGGTCTTCAATGTTGTTGTACCTAGGCTTGTCAATGTTCCCAAATCTCCCCCCCCCCCTCCCCTCTCTCTCTCTCTCACATATACACACACATGTGCAAGATGTTGGCACATGAAGAAGAAATTAACATGGAAACAAGAACAGATGCATACCATGCCCATGTCAAATGGGAAGTTTGGTGGGATGGATGTATGGAGATTCTTGAAGTGTTGGTCTCTAGTTAAAGAGGTGCAAATGAGGTAGTAAGCTTCTACTATGGAATTGGAGGTGGATTGTTTTTGAATTTTGAAGGAGGGATGGAATATTGGTCTGTTCTTTCTCTGGTAATTAAGAAATTTATGGATACAAGGGATAGCCGATAGTTGAGTTAAAAGAGCACAGAAGATGAAATTACTTGTTTTGTTTCCTGTTGAAGTTACCAAGAGGGGCAGTTAAATGATGGAGTTATTGGACAATCAATTTTTTATATAGATACAGAGGGATCATAATTGGATTGGGTATGATAATTGGGACTCCAAAGTTGGTTAAATGGCTGATGCAAGTGCAATGGTTTTAGAGGAGCAACATATCTGTCAGGTGAAGGGCTGAGGTTATCTGATTTGTATATTCTCTAGCCAAGTCAAATAAGGGTGCTTTTGGGTTTCTAAAAATTTTCCAACTTCATGCATGCTCATATTATTACAGAAATTCACGAAAGACTAATAGAAGGGCGGTATATGTCTTGCCATGCCAGCTAACAAGGGACGTCAAAGTTATTTTAGAAAAGTCAGGATGGTTTTAGTATTTGTCAGAAAACTGAGGAGAGGATTAAATATTTATGCCATGTATTTTTTATTCACTCAGTTCAGGTTGTGCACAACTTTGTTGTGAGCTGATAAAATGTTGCTATCCTCTTCTCTATAATAAAGTTGTGTTGCTATTTTTATTATACTTTATTCTTCATTTTCTATGGTCCTTTTTGTATTCAGGTATGCAGCACCCGAGCAATACATCATGAGCACACAAACTCCATCAGCGCCCTCAGCTCCTGTTGCGACTGCTTTGTCCCCAGTCCTGTGGCAGGTTTGTATCCATGGACTACTTGATTACTTTTTCTTTGAATCAAGTTTCAGAGGATGAAGTTCATTTTCTGTGGTTTGATGATATTATTCTTTGCCAGATGAATCTACCTGATAGATTTGATATATACAGCGTTGGACTCATATTCTTGCAAATGGTGAGTGACTGATATATACCTGATAGATTGGATGTTTCCTCTATTTATTTCCATGTATCACAATAATTATCACTTGATTTGTTTCTGAAACTTGGAAGTTTGGTCATCTCTTTTGTTAGTTTTCCATCCCATGGTTCCTCTAAGCTCATAAAGTTACTAGAATACTTAAAGTAGGGCCAACAATTTGGCCAGGTCATGACCCAACTATGCTGATTTCCCTCTGGTTTTCGGAGAAGAATGCGCTTTCGTGGGGCAGAGGTATAAGTTAAAGTTGTATCCAAATTCTAATAAATGTGGCAGCAACCATGCTGATTGAGATTGATTTGGCTAATTGGTTACCTGTGCCTATTCATTTTGTTGTTGGAAGACTTAAGTCTTTAATCCTCACTGCAAGTAACAAAGAAAACTATTATATTATATTTATTGATTGGAAAAAAAGGAAAAATAGACTATAATATCACATTTTCCTAGTTGTGTTGTCAGTTCTCACATGCCACATCAGTTCAATGATTATTTGTTTTTACTACTGCAATCTTAAGTCATTATGGGATTTCATATTGTTTAATTTTGGCTCAGCATATATGGTTCTTATTCTAGGCATTCCCATCATTACGCACAGACAGTAGCCTCATACAATTCAACCGCCAGCTGAAAAGATGTGGATACGATTTGGCTGAATGGAGGAAAACTGTAGAGCATCGTGCCAGCCCAGAACTCAGGAGAGGATTTGAGTTACTGGATTTAGATGGTGGGATAGGGTGGGAACTTCTCACATCTATGGTTCGGTACAAAGCACGGCAAAGGACCAGTGCTAAGGCTGCTTTAGCTCATCCATATTTTGATAGGGAAGGTCTACTGGCTCTTTCTTTCATGCAGAACTTGCGGCTGCAGCTGTTTCGTGCTACTCAGCAGGATTATAGTGAAGCAGCCAAGTGGGTAATCAAACTTCTGGCAAAATCTGGGACGAAGAAGGATGGTGGATTGACTGAAGCTCAACTTGAGGAGCTCAGGGTCTGTCTGAACAATAATTTAAATTAATACCCATCAAAAGAATTTTTGTTCACTTTTATGTTTTATTTTCATCCAGGAAATGGGACCAAAGAATAAGACAAGTGTTCAATGGAATGCTCTTGCATCCGTGCTTAGACTCCAGAGGAAGATTATAAGAACACTAAATGAGAGCATTGATGAACTCAACCGACGTAGAAACAGCCTATGGTGGAGCAGGTGGATCCCCAGAGAGGAATAAAGAAGGTATACCTACTGTAAATTTTGTGTAAGCATTCTAATTGCCCAATTTAGTTGAGTGAGGTGGCTATGTTAAGTTGTTGATTGAGCAACCGGTGTATATAGCTAGAATAAACTCTTTAGTCAAGAATGTACAAACCATAATAATCTTCCACAAGTATAAATGTTTAGTAAGGATTAATAAAAGCATATAAAGTATCCATGGTGCTATTTCGACAAGACCCCCCCCCTCTTTTAACAAATGTTATGCATTTTTATTTATTTTTAATATAAAAGATTTTTATTAAAGATAAAGAAAAAAAATGAAATCCCCCCTTCTTCCTTCCTCTCCTCTTAAGGAAGCTTACGCCTCTTGCGTTCTGAACTATGCTTCATGCCTCTAGGTAGTGGAACACCTCTCTGTTTTAAAACATTGAATCATTGATATTTATTTATTTTTTTAAAATTTAGTTTACTTTTAGAAATGAAAAGTAATTATTTCATCTATTATGTTTATAAATCCATTGAGTTTTTTGTTACATATTTACTTTTCTTAATTTTAATTTAATTTTTAGAATAAAACATGCAAAATAATTATTTCGTTTTTAGAAAATTAGAATAAAACATGCAAAATAATTACTTGATCTATTATGTCCATAATTAGATAGTATGTTTCTGTTCCCAACTTCCCGTTTATTGATTATAATATGTTTTTTTCATAAAACCCGCTAAAACGTGCTATTTTTATGCATAAATAGCTCATTTATGTCCTATATTTAGTGATATTGATGTTTATTTATGATTTATTAGAATATTTATAGCATTTCCATGCGTTTTCATGCGTATCTTAATTTTTCGTCCATATCCATGCGTATCCAAGGTGTATCTTGATCGTCTCTTAAATTTGCCTTTCCAATATGCATAGTGTTTCCGATACTTTGAACCTTGATGGGGACAGAGAAAAAATTGCCAAAGTCACCCGTTCTATGGCAATTGCAACTAAAAACTTCAGATTTGAAAAGTGAAAAGAGAGCCAACCATTGTCTCACCCAGGCTTAGACGTAATAGTTATCTTGCAAAATAAAACTCCTTCCAAGGCAAACTGTCCCTAGGCATGAGGCAAGAAAAGGCCACACCCCCATTAAAAGAGAACATGGTTTGACAAAAGTACCAAAAAATGGTTCCTCCAATAACTGAAAGGTTGGACAGTGCAGGAGACTGAATGAAAATGATTGGGCTGCACCGAAAAGATATGCTAGAATCCTAGAACAAAGAATAATCCACTTCATTGAAGAACAACTCACTGGAATACACCACACTAGAAAGCATCCCAAGAAAGATGATACTCCCAAACAAAGTCGTCATTAAAGCATCCACATATTTCTTTCTAGAACAGATGTCACCATTCAGAGCGATTTTAGAAACAACCACATCTTCAGCTTTCATGAAAATAAAGCCCATGAAGAACAAGTCGTAGAGGATGAACCACTTCTCAAAACAAAGATCAAGCCATTGTATGTAAAACCTACAGGGAGAAACCAGAGGAACAAGACAACAATCGACCAACAAAAGAAAACACAAAAAAAAGCAAATAAAACAACAAAAATTCACCCTATCTATCAAAAATCTATGGTAATAGAGGAAAACTTGCATCAAGCGATGCAAGAGGGATACTCGCATCGCTGATGAGAGAGGGAGACCCCTCCCAGACAGTGAGGGGTTTTGAATCGACTGGAAAACTCTCTATCGTACGCAAACTCTATGTTCTCACGCAAACTCTTTGTTCTCACACAAACCAATAAAAGACTATTGGTTTAAAAAAGTTATGTTATTTAAGCAGTGGAAATGTCAGATGTAAATATTCCAGAAAAGTTCTGTTTTCACTTTGATGTTCGTTTTTCTTTGTGTTTTTATTCATAAAAAAAAAAGAATTGATTAAAGATTGATTTGGATACTGCTAAGTTGTAGGTCGTGCTGGCCCGGCCTGCGGGCCGTTATGGGCTGTGCCACCCTTCTCGATGAAAAATTTGGGGTCAACCCAATACGGTCCATGGCCTAGGCCCGTGTGGGCCCGTGTCGTGCTGTGGGTCGGGCTGGACTGTGGGTTGAGCCTTGGGCTAGGTCTGGCCGTGCATCAAGTCAAAGTTATTTATTTAAAAAAATTGGCAAAAAACTTAAAATTTTAATTTTATATGAATTTTATGTATATAATTGCTTATATATACAATAATTAAATAAAATTATTTATTATATTAATATATTATGTACTATATACTATATATTATTATTTAATTAATATTATATAAATATATAAATATATATAAAAAATATATATGAGTCGTGTCGGCCTGCGGGCTGCACAGCCTGCTCAGTCATGTTGGCCCATGGATTTAAAACCCTAGGCCCAACACGGCCCGCATGATCATGCCGGGCCTGACACGGCGGCACAACTCGATTTACACCTTTAGTCTCTATCTATTACACAAAATGGCAAAAATTAGATTGAAAAAAATGAAAATGTAGGGGATCGAACCCTGTAGCTCTCACATGCAAAGCAAGTGCTCTATCATTTAAACTATATCCCCGAGTTGAACGACTTAGAAATCATTCATATAAAATTTGTATATTTGAGAAGATTGGGCCATCTATATCTCGAATATTATATTCATCCACGGAATTCAACCTTAATGATTTGGATAGGCAACGAAACAACACAAGGAAAATCTCCCATGCGAAGAAGTGTTGTGGGTGATGCACTAGTCTAGTCTGGATTTTTATGCCTTGTGATTATATCACATGGGAATTGCATGTTGCTGGTCAGGTGTGCCAAACAGTAAGATTTAAGGTTCAGTTTTGGAAGAGTACAAATGTAAATATATACAAAATAATACAGACATAAAGTTTTCACTACAAATTTGCATTTGTACTCCCTCCTCAGAACTTTTTGATTTGAATCAATAATGGCCGGATATAAGTACAAATCTAACTATGTCATATGAAACTCTTTGGAACATGGAGCCCATGAAAACAGACATGTTGGATGCTAGTAAACAACGCCATATGCAATTCCTCTAAAATAATGCCCTTCCCCAACAGGAATATGGTGGAACCAGTGGAAATTGAAAAAGGCAAGCTAAGGTCAATGTTTTCAAACCAAACCTGTTATTTTGTTTTACTTCTGTTTTTTTTTTTTTTTCATTGTTGATTTGGTCAAAACCCATTTGACTTGAGAGGTTTGACCTTTAACCTGTTTGATCTGATTGTTGAGTCGTGGGTTATAATATATAATGTATTAAAAACTTTCAAAGGCCATAATTCTGTCCTTGGTTGTTTGACTGGAGTTGCGCTTTTTTTTTTTGCTAATTTAGAAAATATTTTGTGATTTATGACCTATCCAACCCGAATTGTTGAACCATTTACCCACGACCCTGAGGCTAAAATAATTCAGCCTTCGGATCGGTTTTTAATACATTGGTTGAAACCATGCAGAAGTCATTCATAAAATCCACTCCCACTAGGATGGGTCATTTGTCTACAAGGAGCTGGAATCCTCCTATATGAGAGATGAACAAAGAATGTTGGACCATGGATAGAAAAGGAATGCGACTAATATGGAGGGTTTAGATGGGGTAAGGCAGACAAAGGAGAAGATTATGATTGATAGTTCCATTATCCATATCATCAACCCATATCTTTGCAAACGGGATTTCCTACTCACTTGTCCCACCCACCCACCCTCTACCGGCCGTGAATTGCAGTCACACATCTCTATTATAAATTGAGAGATGTGTGGCTGCAATTCAAGGTGGGTGGGAAAAGTGAGTAGGAAATCTGGGTTCATATCTTTGTGTTATTGCTGGATTAACACCGCTGCTAAAGTGGAAGATGTGCTTAAAGCAAATACCACAGTGCTAATTAGTCAATAAGTGACTCTCTCTCTCTCTCTCTCTCTCTCTTTTCACAATATTTTTAATAAAAATTCTTGATTACTTGTATGGTAGACATGAAGCCCATCTGAATTAGGGGTATCAATCGGATTGGATTTGGTCCAATTTGATCCAGTCCAATGTGGGTCCATTACAAATGGACCAGGTCCAGTCCAATCCAATCCAATGAATATTTTGGACCATTTTGGATCGGTTCAATTCAATGTTCCGACTGCCCAATCTGTTCAAATTTGTTTTAATTTAGATTAATTCTAGTCCAAACCTGGTCCATTGACATTTATGTTCTTATCTTCTATCAATGAATCAGATATTGGTTCAATCCAACCTAATTCAATATAAATTCATTATGGATGGACCAGGTCCAATCCAATCCAATAAATAATTTGGACCATTGACACCCCTAATCTGAATGATGCAATATTGTACCAGATATGTGGTGTATGATGCCATTTTAAGGGCCATAATAAAAGAAACAAGATATTGGCTCCAGTCATCCGGATTAATACCTTTTCTTTTATTGTGTTTTATGTAGTAAAACTATTTTATTATCCCATAAGAAAACAATGAACTGAAAACCTACATCTTTGGGCCCTAAATCTATGTTGTCACTTGGAAGGTGGAATGCCATACGGTTTGAATGTACAATGACAAATCTGTTCACTTTTCTGTTGGTATATTTGGATTTTGGAGTTTTCATGTTTCCTGACCTTTGATACATATCCTAGTTTAACTCTCAACTAGATTAGTTAATGCTGATAAACTTCATTAACGTCTTTGATTGAGAACTTTAGCTATTATCTAAGGGGACATTTAATAATAGCTGAAAGTAGGTGGAGTGAATGACTTCTTGCTTTGTGTTTTAGAGAATAAGTCATTCAGTGGTTCAACCTGTGATGTCATCAATCACCTGAATCAATGGGTTGTTGACCAAGTCAATGGGTTTTTAAAAGAATAACAGGTTGGAATTTGGCCTGATTTGGTACTAATACTATGACCCCTTCATCGGCCCAACTGGCCCAGTCACCAACAGGTTGAAAATACTGGGTTTTAAAAACTTATCACTGATCAGCCCTGTTCTTACTCTCCAGATGATGGAGCTCATTTGAGAATGACAGTTAGTTTTCTGTTAGGTTCTGTTTGGTTTGTGGGAAGATTTGGGTGGAATGAGATGGAAAAGTATAAAAATTTAACTTTCTGTTATTTGTTTTCATATATGGGAAAATAATAGGAAAACACAATACTGTTATAAGGGAGAAGAGAGAAGAGGAAGATAGAGGGAGAGACAGAGAACTCCATGACTGAAGCTCCGAAGATGTCCTCCGGCACTGAAAGTCCAAAATGGAGATTGAACTACCAATAAAAACAAACTGGAGTTGAATTAAAAGTAGGAATTCGAAAAAAATAACTAAAAATCCAAAATTTAATTGATAAGCAGCAACATTGCACCAGAACCACTCTTGCCATAACAATTCCCCGGGTACCCAGTTTTAACGATGATCTCACTTGAGAGGAAGGAACCTTGACGAATGGGTAGCGCCAATAGCCGGCCTACCATGTTTAACTGGGCTTGTAAGTGATAGAGAACTCGGAAAGGTAATGACCAATCATTTCGGGCTTGATTTCGACTTGGTTGAAGGTATTTCCATCATAAACCCCAATGATGCTTCCAATCATTTACGGTACTATGATCATGTTACGAAGGTGAGTTCTAACTGGCTCTGGCTTCTCACCAGGTGGAGCCTCCCGTTTTGCCTTATGCAGTTTCTTGATCAAAGCCATCGGCTTCCTCTTCAGACCTCGTTGAAACCTTCTGCGAGCCCTGGCTTGGAAGAGCTTCACAAGTTCATCAGTAGACATGTCGAGCAAAGCATCCAAATCGACCCCTCGGAAGCTGAACTTCTTAAAATTTCTCTTCTTCGGCTGCCCTGGAGAAACATCTATTTCGAGATCCGCCATGACTGAAGATGAAGAACCAAAAAAACCCTAAAACCCTAAGCAGCAAATTCTCTCCCTCTGTCACAGTTATTATTTTCTGTGTTCGTCGTTGAGAAGATGATGAACAGTGCTTTTTTTTGGGCGAAAAACAAATTACGGAAGAAGAAGAAAAAGAAGAAGAGAGGAGAGAAGGAGGGAGTGGCTGAGAGGGGTGCTGCCATTGCTGCTCTGCTTCTGTGTTCGAACGGGAAAGGAAAAGCAACAGTGGTTTTTCAGTTTTTCTACCAAGGTCCCACTGTTTTGGTGCAACCCCATTTCTCTATTTCCGTTAAAACAAATAAGAGAAAGGAATATTTTATCCTCATGGAGCCTTAGAAAGAACACAGTCATTAATTCATCAAAAAAAGAAAAAAAAAAAAGAAATCATCATAGAAAATGAATGATTCTGTTTGTGGTACAGGCCGGTTTGTAGTTGTGGGCTGGCGGTGTGGGATCAACCACAGAAAGGCAGAAACTGCTGTGGTTCAGCCCTCCCAACTCATTAGCGTTTCCATATCGATCGAGAAGATAAGATACACACCGCTTACTATAGAGCAAATTTGTCTAAGTAGTTGACAGAAAGAAAGATGGCTAAGCTTTTCTGCAGTTTCTTCTTTGTCCTTCTACTCCTTTCAGGTTTCTTAAGCTTTCCTCATTCTCATTTATTTGTTTGTCTCTGTTTATTCATCTATATATGATCACTTGCATAATTTTCTTATTAATTGTATGAACGATAAACAATGGTTGTTGCAGTTGCATCAATGGTGCCCAGTTCGGATGCTGCCTTATGTCGAGCTGTTGGGAATGGCAATGATTGTGATCTGGCCTCATGCCGGCAGTGGTGCACCCAGGAGTACAATGGCAATGGTCTTTGCAGTGGCAGTGGATTTAATCCCTTACGCTGTGTCTGTATCTACAATTGTAATTAAGTAGTTTAATTAATAATCTCTTGCCTGTTTGTTGGTGATGCATGGATTATTAATTCGGCTTCATCTAATTAATTAAATAAACGAGAATTGCACTACCATCTCTTCTTCTAAGTAAATGCATATTAAATAAATTGGCATTGTTCTTGTACTAATTGAAGACAAAAGAGTTTCTTTATTTGTTTTCTGCTTTAATTTGTATGTTCTTAATTAGAACGTGAACAATTTAAAGGAGGCAACTCTGTACACTAACCAGGAAGGTCAAAGTCAAACCAGTAATAATTAATAATTAAGCTTATAGCGTTTCTCAATTCATGGTAGGGATGGCAATTTCATCCTTACGCACCCCTATCCGCTTCAATAGGGTGTTTTTTTACTTGGAAAACTGACTATGGGGGCAGGACGATTTTTGAGGTTTCACAAACTTGTACAAGTACAGGTAGGTTATGGATTGATCAAATTAACCTGATCCAATCCAGTGTGAGTTCATTACAAATGGATCAGGTCCATCTTATCCAATGAGTATTTTGGAACAGTCCAGTTAAATGTTTGGACAGTTCAATCTATTCAAATTTATTTTAATTTAGATTAGTTCTAATCCAAACCTGGTCCAGTGACACTTATATTCTTATCTTTTATCAATGGACCAGATATTGGCTCAATCCAACCTAACCCAATGTAAATTCATTATGGATGGACCAGGTCCAATCCAATCCAATAAATACTTTGGACCATTAAGTCTGGACTAGTCCAATTCAATATGTCTTGTTGGTCTGTCCAATCCTCCAATTTGATTTTGGTTTGGACGAGGTCCAATCCAAAATCGGTCCATTGTCACCCCTAGTTGGAAGTCACATGAACGTACTAGTTATTAAATTTAATGATATTTTAAATTTCATATGAAGGATAATTGATGGTTTATCTATTTTATATGCTTTCTAATCAAACATTTGGAAATTTTGATGATTTTTCATATTATTTTATTTGTTTATTGCTTATATATAATTAAAAATTAGATGTGGGTTTTGGACCCAACCCATCAATTCAACCCATCCACCCTCAAATGCAGGACAGTAGGGTCAAGAAGGGTTTGCATTTTCATATATGGGAGTGTTTGGATTTTGAAAGTCCAACCCGTTAGAGGTTTTTGGGAGGGTAATGGTTGGGAGGTTTAGGGAGGCGGGTAGGATTTGGAATTTAGAATACCCTCCCCAAACCTGCCCCAGGCATGTCTAAAAAGTGTTGCATTTTCATCAACTAGCAAATAAGCATGTGTTTTGCACAAGCATATCTTGTTGAAAGTATTTTTAAAAGTGTTTTGCATTTTTTTTATTGTTGCTGTCAACGGTGCAATGACACATGGCATCAATGTGACATCATCTTGGGCATAGGATAATGCAGGCCAATGCTGAAAATGGTTATACAGCACTGGTGCCAAACAAAAATAGTGTTGTTTTCCTAGAAAACAAACTATGTGGCAGCATCCATGCCAAAAAGGAGCTGTTTTCTGAGAAAATGGTGTAACAGACCCTCATGCATAAAGCACTATTTTCTTAGAAAACATGTCTAAGGCAACGACATTGATGCCAAACACCTACTTAGATTGCATGAACACCTGTAAACATGTGACTCAATTTGGACAACTCAATAGTAGTTTTTAACTAATATTATCTTATCTATTGTCTTTCAAAATTGTACTTTAAGATGTAAAATATAATAAAAATTATAGAGGTGTAAATCCAGCTGTGTTGCCCGTGGCCCAGCATGGCCCGACACGAATTTGGATTGGCTCAGCACAACGGTCTATGGGCCATGCTAGGCTCGACAGGATTGTTGGGCTGTGCTGGACTTGGGGTTTTAGGTCCGCAGGCCAGGCCAACATGGCACGACTGAGACCGAGCGGGCCATGCCGCCCACGGCCTGCATGCCAGCATGGCTTAGCCCGCGGCCCAACCTGACATAACCCATATATATTATTTATATATTATATAATAACATATACTATATAATATATTAACAAAAAAATAATTGTTTTCAATTTTATTATATTAATTTATTTAATTATTTTATATATAAGCAATTATATACATCAAAATTCATATAAAATTAAAATTTTATTTTTTTATTTTTTTTTTAAATAAATAGCTTTTGCTTGATCCACGGCTTGACAAGGCCCAAGACTTAGCCCACGGACCAACCCAGCTCGTGGCATAGAACGGCATAGCACAGGCACGCATGGGCTTGGGCCGTGGGCCATACCGAAGTGACCCCCTAAGTTATCCCTAAGGAGAACGACATGGCCTAGAACAACCCACGGGCCGGTATAGCCCATTTTACACTTGTAAAAAATCATAATAAAAACGAGAAACCTATATATATTATTAATTCTAAATCAGTTAGAAACAACAAGAACCAGTCTATACCCAATTATTAATTGGGAAAAGATAACAATACCAGAATCAATATGATCAGTTCGGTCAATTGACCCTATCCATTGGAAACCCTAAAATAAAAAGGGCATGAAATAATCGTCATAAGTAGTATATAAAACAAAAAGTAGGGGCATTATTGAAATAGTCAAAAAGGTGGTTGAAACAAAACCATACACTTTTTGTGTTTTGACCTAACAAACGAAAACACGAATACAAGTTGGGTGGATCAAACAAAAATTGGCAGTTTAAGACAAAAAAGAAGGGGAAATATTGGAATCTTAAATTTACAAAAAGATGAAATGAGGGAAAGTGAAACGGTCAAATAGTAGATGAAAATGAAACACTTTTAGATGAGTTAATGCAACATTGGGATTGCTCTAAACGTACGATTTGAACCATTGTTTCAAAATCGGATCGAACCGGATGGTCCAACTGGAAAAGCCCAGATCGGTTCCATTTCAGCTTAAAACAGTTTTTTGGCAAAAAACTGTTGATTTATCGGTGAATCGCTAGCTTAGATGTGGTCGAAATGTCAATCTGTATAATGGTTTTTGACCATTTTTTTTTATTTTATTAAAATAGGCCATCTGTTTGATTCAAATGATCAGACCATTCGAACCGGACCTAGAATGGGTCCCTATCCAATTTGGTTTAAAAACCTTGATTTGAATATAAAAAAAAAAAAATCTATTCACTTTTCTGTTGGTATATTTGGAGCTTTCACTTTTCTAGACCATTGATACTTGTCCAAGTTTAACTCTCAATTAGATTAGTTAGGTATCTATGGGGCCATATTTGATAATAGCGCTGAAAGCAGGCGATCTGAATGACTTCTTGTGTTTTAGGGAATAAATCATTCAGTGGTCCAATTATCTCGATTAATGAAATAATTGATGTCATCAATCATTTGAATTAGTAGATTGTTGACCGAGTCAATGGCTTTTTGGAAAAAGAAATAAGTTGTAGGGTATGACTGGCAAATAAGTACGTACGTTTGAGTAATAAGTATTTATTTGAATAAATACTTTTAAATGTTTGGGTTATAGTGTTTAGTGAACCACTTAACCAAGTGTTTATTTTGTGAAAATGACAATATAACCTTTACAAATGCATACATATTTTATTTTATAAATATTATATTAAACTATTTCAATGAAAATGATAATTATAACCCTCACCACACACACGAAGCTACGTGTCACACATGTGGTATTATCAAATAATTTATTTTATAATCTACAATAGAAAACTGGAATAATAATAATAATAATAATAATAATAATAATAATAATAATAATAATTTTTCTTCCTTAAAATAATAATATTAGAGGGCAATAATTCAGATATCATATAATAATACTTTTTCTTCCTTAGAATATATATGGTCCAGGATCATCCATTGAATCCAGTCTACATTGGGCTTAACAGGTCTCCACCATCTCTGTTTCTTTTGGTTTACAAACCATATTGAATTTCTCAATCCTTACGGGACAGGGAAAGGATGAAAAAATTTAAATTGTTGGGTAAATTACAAAATCCCCTTGTATATGGGTTAGTGATAAAGACTCTTAGGCTCCCTATATTTAAATTTGTCATAAAAAGACTCCTCTAAACTTTATCCATGAGACAAATGACCCCTTAACTGTTAAGTTAGATGACAGAATGCGTTAAACTAACAAAATACCCGTCTAAGCTTTCTTTATTTTCTTTTTATTGTCCTCTTCTCTTAAACCCTAATCTAACCTACCTTCATGCGTTAAATTACTTAAATCGGTCACAACGATGATTGGTTTCCACTAAAAGAAATTAAACCCACATTTTAGTCCTTTTTTTTTTCGTTCTTTCTTTATTTTCTTTTCTCCTCCGTACAGTCCCTTGCTTCTCTTGCCGGAAAATGATAATATTTCTTAAACGCAAAACGAAGAACTTCATCCTTTCTTGGTTGGGAGTTTCTTCAAGATTCAGTTTTTTTTTTTTCTTTCTTTTCCAGCACTCAATTATCATTGCGGTTACCAGAATCCATGGGGATTTGGGTGGTGATGTCTTCTCACGATTCAAATATATAAGAAAAAGGGTAGTTTGGGTTTCTAAAAACATTTAAACAATTGAATGAAAATTTTTTTCGAAGTTAATTGATGGAATGTTAACATAGGAGAATCTTTGTCTCACTGCTAATGTTCAAGGGGATTTCTGTGACAAATTAAAGTATAGGAAGGGTCTTTGTCATTGATCTGATAGCAAAGTGGGGTCTTTGCAATTTTACTTAAAGGGAAAATTCCCGATTAGTGCCTGTACTTTGGGTCTAATGCCACTTTGGTCCCTAAACTTTAAAATTTGACAATTCAGTACCTAAACTTTCAAAACGTGCCAATCCAATACTCATCGTTAATTAGCCTATTAACTATTTGTTAAGTGGCATTTGAAAAGACACAAATGCCCTTCGAGTGTTATTTAATTCTCTTTATCAACCTTCCAAACATTGATAAAAAATTAACACTCCCAAATCCTTGCCTCTTCTATTCAAGAAAGGTTGGGTTACATCTTAGTGACCCCAATTTTTTTGAATAGAAGAGGCGAGGATTTGGAACTATTCATTTTTGTCAATGTTTAGATGGTTGATAAAGAGAATTAGATGACACTCAAAGGATATTTATGTTTTTTCAAATGTCACTTAATGGCTGATTAACGATAAGTACTAGATTGGTACATTTTAAGAATTTGGTCACTAAATTATAACGTTTTAAAGTTTGGGAACCAAAATAGCACTAGGCCCAAAATATAGGTTACTAATGGAGAAATTTTCCCTTTTCTTAACATGGCCTTAGCTTCCGCTCAAACCTAGGTCCTTCCTAAGAACGATGGAGAGTTGTTCCCTCGGTTGCCAGCTGAGTGAAAGAAGTTGGTTCAAGGGTTTTTCATTTGTCATTCCAAAATTCAAAATTCTCTCTGGTCTTTCGGAGATTCTGCTGCAAAGTATAACATAATTTGATGATTATTCAGCCATCCTGGACCAAACGAGCTAGCTGTAAATCTCGTTGCTTCTTTCTTTCTTTAGGTTCAATTTGGAAAGAGTACAAATGTAAATATATAGAATGCAAAACCTTATATTTTGTATTATTTTGTATGTATTTACATTATACATATTAACATCAAACCTGAAAATCTAAGTTCACTCATTGTCACATTTGTCCATCGTCATTCCATCTCTCTAAATTTCACTTCGCTCCAGATCTCCGCCTGGGTTGCACATCGTTGCCGTGGCCACAGCTGTTCGCGCAAAAAGGAGAAGACAACAGGGTTCTATTGTCTTCTCAACAAGGAGGGGCAATTGATGGAAATATTGAAAAACTGTGGGGACAGTTTTGTCCCACGAAAAAATCACTTATCAATAGGGTAAATTAATGTAACATCCTCTAAAGTTTCTAACCCTTATTGAAACCTCCACTAAAGTTTGGTATTATAATTATTTCCCCTAAACTTTTTGACACAGTTACTAGTAAACCCCTTATGCTAGAATCCTCTAACAAGAGGCATAAATTTTATGCCCAAAATACCATTGTAGTTACTATTGAGTTTAGTTTCTAAAAAAAGAAAAAAAAACAAATTCAAACTTTATGAAAGAAAAATAAGAGAGTTTAAAGTTGCACCTTACCATTGGGGGATGGATATGAAGGAAAAATTTGGAGAAAACAAATATTTTGGTCAAAAGTAACTCCATGTGTATTTTTGGACATTTTTCATGCCTCTATCAGAAATTTCTAATAGAGGGATCTATTTACAACCGTGCTCCAAAGTTCAGGGGAAGTGATTGCAATTTTTAAAGGGAAGGTTTCAGCAGTGGTCAGAAACTTTAGGGGGGGTTTGAGCAATTTCCCCTATTCAATAAGTGCTTAACAAAAGTAGGCCTAGAGTTGCTTACTTTTTTAATCACTTATTTTCAAAAGAAGTACATATTGGGTTTTTTTTCGTCAAATATGAACGAATACTTATTTTTCCACTTATTGTGTCATTGTGTGGTCCCATCACCTATTTTAAGTACTTACTAGTAGGGACCCGTGTGATGCATGGGAAAATCTGAAAGATTTAATAATTTTATTTTTCATTTAATGTTGATTTATAAAAAAATAATCTTTGTTAATTGAATATGTACAAATATTTTTTAATAAATTTAGTTTTATTAATAATTTATAGTAATTTTAATAAATTTATTTTTTATTATTTTTAAATAAAATTTTGTTTAACTTTAAATAAATAAAAATAATTATAAAAGCAAACATTTTTATTAATTCCCCTAATAATTAATAATTATATAGGAATGACAACTGGGTGGGTTAAGGCCAGGGCACCCCATCCCTTTCCCTACCCCATAGTCAAGACATTCTACCCCATCCCCGCCCCGTCCCTAGTGTCATGCGGGTCCAGGGCAAGGTAACCACTCAATGCCGGGCGAGTTCAAGGGCAAGGCACCCCACTCCTCATCAAGGATGGAGAATTTTCGAATTCCCATGCCCCGTCCCCAGTTTGGGCGGGTTCAAGTAGAGGTGTAAATTGGGTCGTGCTGGGTCAGCAAGACACGACCCACATGTGGCCTGCACAAAGTGCGAGTTGTATCATGCTGGCCTACGAGGCGTCCCGGGCCGTGCCTCCCTCCTCTAGGATAATTTGCGGGGTCAGTTCGGCACGGCCCACGGCCCGAGCCTGCACAGATCGGTGTTGTACCGTGGGTCGGGCTGGTTCATGGGTCAGGCCTTGGGCCAGGCCATGCCGCACACCAAGCCAAGCTCAAGGCACGACACCCACTCCCCGTCCACGGTTTTTAAAATTGGATCGGATAGGGAACCATTCTGGGGTCGACCGGTCTGACTGTTTGGTCCAAACGGATGACCTGCTCTCACAAAAAAATAATAATAATAAATTAGAAAAACAAAAAAGGCCAAAAACTATTTTCAGACGATCGTCCAGGTCATATGTTCGCTAACTAAACAAATAGGTTTTGGACAAAAAAATGGTTTTGAGGTGAAACGGTGTCCGATTCCCAATTTTTACAGTCTAACCATCTGGTTTGATCCAGTTTTGAAAATACTGTTCCCGTCAACCCAATATTCAATTTGATGATAGAAATGATCGAAAGGATATATTGAGTATCAACCACTTGGTAAATTTCTAAAAGTACACTAAATTGTCTTTAATATTCAAAAATGTAATTTTATGAAAATTTTGGAAAATTTATTGTACTTGTGTAATTTTGAAAATTTCTTCAAATTTATTTAATTTATTTTAAATAATTTATTTTCTTTTTAACTGGTTTACTTATAGAATTATACTAATTTATCTTATAATTTCTAATATAAACTAACCAATAATTTTTTTTCCAATATTATACTAATTTATCTTAATAATTTGTCTAATTATTTGTTCAAATTATATTTTCCCATTTCCTATAGTCATTTATCTTTAATAATTTTCCTAAAATCTATCAAATGTAAAAAATTTTCCTAAAATTTCCAAGATATTCTAATAATTTTCAATAATTATTTAATGCATTTTAAATAAACTTTCAAATACTTTATATCTTTTAATTTCAAAAATGTTATTTTAGGAAAATGTAGTTTTATGAAAATTGTTGAAAATTTTATTATATTTGTGTAACTATGGGGATTTATTGAAAATTTTTTAAATTGTTATTAAATATGTTTTTTATCTGGTAGTTTACTAACAAAATTACACTAATTTATCTTTTATTTTTCAATATATATTAATTAATAATTTCATTTCTAACATTATTATATTTTGTTCCCCCTTTGTATTTGGTTATTAATTATAATAATAACAATAACTAAAATTTTATACTTTTTGATAATTGTTAAATATAATTCTCAATTTTATAGAAATTAGTTAAAGTGTTTTCAAATTCTATAAAATGATGTTAATGAGTTAATTAATAACAATATTTATTAATTTTTGGTAATTTACTAACCATATTTATTAACTTTTGGTAATAATACTATTTAATACTCATTGAATATGGGTGAAATTAAATATTAACCGTATTTAACTATTTATTGATTAATATGAATATTCTAAATGAGGGAGAGTGGATATAGATTGGGGGGATGCATTTTAGGAATTGATTAAGGAGTGGGGCAATATGATACTTTACTATTGGTTTAAATGAGATACCTTAGGAGAGAGATTATAGGAATATTTTTAGGTAGTTGGTGACATGGCTTAATGGGAGTGGTGGGAAGGGGAAAGGAGAGAAAGTCAAAGAGAATGAAGGGTGGGGATAATGGAGCAAGGAGAGGCATGGTGACGGGAACTCGTGCTTTGTTAAGCGAAAGTTAAACAATAGAAATGCATAAGAGTATATAATTGTTTTATATTTTAACTTTTTAATAAACAATCTGATCAAACTCAACCCGAGTTGGTTGGTTTTCTAGTATTTCAGATTGGCTTTGGTTTAATAAATATATATTAATATTTTATATTTTAAATTTAATTTTTTTAATATGGGAAAGTAGGAAAATTCCCATATTTGTTAGGCTAAAATATTTTATATCATAGATTTAAATTTTGTAATTTATTTTTTAATAATATCATTGTAATTTATGAGATTTTAAAGTATAAATCTTTTGAACAAACAAAATAAACCGAAAATAAACCCAAATCGATACAACCCAAGTTGGTGGGTTTTCGGTAGGGGTGGCAATTTTCCCCGTCCCCGACGGGTATTCGAGCTCCCTGACCCAACGGGTTGGGTATGGGGGGCACTTTGGCGGGGTCGGGGTCAAAGATGGGAACTGCAATCCCTGCCTCGACCCGCCCCTGATTAATATTATAATTATAAATTATATAATTATAATAATTATTAATTTATTTGTTTAATAGACGAATAGTAAAACTAAAACCCTTCGACTAAAGTTCTAAAAATCGACCGAGTCTTCGACACATAGAGAGAAAAGACTAGAGAGGTGATTGAACACCGAACCCTAGCATCGTCTTCGTCGCCGATTTGCCGATTGCCGACTATTGTTGCTGCTGTTGCCACTACCCACTTGCCCATCGGACATCGGACAAAGGAGAGGATAGAGATATTTGAGTCTCGAGTCTCGACATAGGACAGAGAACAAAGGGAAGAGATATTCAAAGAACAAAGATCTTCCTTCAACGTTCGTCATCGTCGCCGACCGCCGTTATGGTCACCCTTCGGACTCTCTCTCATCGTCGACCTAAACTCTCGCAATGGTCCTCTCTCTCTCTCTCTCTCTCTCTCTCTCTCTTTCTCTTTCTCAGTTTCAGTCTTTCATACTCCCAGTCTTGGTATTTGGTGAAACAAAAACACTAATACACTCCAGTTCGTCGGGGATTTGGTCTCCGACGGGGAATTCATCCCTATTGGAGTCGGGGATAGAGGGGGGATTCCTTTCCCCGCCGGGGATTGGGGACGGGGATAGGGAGTGATTTGGGGGTCGGGGTCGGGGATGGGGAATGTAATCCCCGCCCCGTTGCCATTCTTGGTTTTCGCTAATGATTAATCGATTTTGAGTGACAAATTGCGACTTGATCAAATCGATTTGGTTGGCGAGGTCTAATCTCTAATAAATAACAATAGTTTAATGTCCAATAATTGTTGAAAATTTATAGAAAATGTACACAATAATTGAAAATAAGTTTATAATGAAAGTATAATAGATATATAATAAAAATACAATAATTACAAAAATATAATAAAGTCTGAAAATATATTAAATTAGTCAATAAATAGTGTAATCTTAAATAATAGTTTAATCTCTAATAAGTATTAATCTATAAATTTTAACAAGTATATAATTACTAAAAATAAATTTATAACAAAAATACAATAAATACAATATATTAAATTTCAAAATTTAAATAATAGTTGTTTAATCTCCAATAATTATTGATTATTTTCTATTAAATAACAAAAGTAAAAATACTTTTATAAATAATTATTGAAAGCATATTTATAAATAAAAAAATGAATAATTACTGAAAATAAAATAAATATTAATTTTAGTATATATAAATATATAATGAATATACACTATTATTGTAAAATTATTACTAATAATTATAATTTTGTTTATAGTTATTTCCTATAATTATTAATTGATATAAGGGAAATTAGTTATTTACAATATTATATAGTTATTGAAATAATATTGTTATTTAAATTCCTAAAATATTAATTTTAAATTTAATAATCCATAAAATTATAATTGTACTATTATTACATAATTCATTATTAATTTTGTAAAATATTAAATTATTATTATTATGAATATTATGAATTCTATTATATTTATTTTTCTACTTTTAAGATATTTTGTATATTTATTACATAATTTCGTTATTTTAACTATTTAAAATTTTGTCATGTTAAATATTTGAATAATATGTAAAATATTTAAAAATTTTCATTATTTGAATTTTATTTGTTTAATGTTATTACGTAATATTAAATATGTTGTTATATTATTTAGCTATTTTTAATGTTTTTATTTTACATTTTTAGTTATTTAAATATTGAAATAATGTTTTATTTTTTAATGTCAATTTTTTATTATTTGAATAACATTTAAATTGAATAATTTGTAAAATTATAATTTATATCGTTACTACATAATTTCATGATGAATTTTGTAAAAATATTGAATTATTAATAATATGAATATTATTATATCTATTAATTTTTTTTGTTTTGAGTAAATATTTTAAATTTAGTATATAATTTAGTTATAACATTTAAATAGTTCTGAATTTTTTTAATTGAAACTTTCTTTAGATAGATATAGATAAAAAGCGGTGTAGAGGATAAATAGGAATTAGAGATATTTTAGGAGAGAATCTCTCTACTAAACTAGAGATAATTTAAGAGATAAATAAGAGTTAGAGATAATTAGGAATTATAGACAATTTAGGAGGAAGTGGGGGAAAGTGGTGCCACTTGGCTAAACATTAGAAAAGCAAATCCCTATTTATTTATCGTTGTTGAAATAGTTAAGCATATGTGATTTTCTTATTGGTTTAATGGCTAATTATGTGGAATTAAAAAATAAAAAAATAAAAAAAAACAGAAAATTAGGAAGGGGGATTTGAAGCAAGGAGAGGTATGGTGACATGGATCGACAAAATTTACCTTAAGTTTATTCTCCCTCCCCCCTCCTCTCAATCTACCTTATGTTTTAGCCCCCCTCATGAAAATTTCCTAGCCCCGCCTCTGGGTTTATTGGCCTAACCAGTCGAGCCATCAATAGGTTAAAAACACTTGTTTTAACAACTTATCACTAATCGACCATGTTTGTACTCTCTAGATAGGAATGGTAATGAGTAGGTTTGGGACGGGGATCATATTCCCCATCATCGACCCTGATTTTTAAATAAATCCCTATCTCGGTCCCAGTCTTGATCCCCATTGGGGATAAAAATTGTTCTCTATCCCCGATCCCCAATAAGGATAGATTCCTCATACGGGCTCAAATCCCCAAAAATTTTTAATTAATAGTATTTTTTGAAAAATAAATAAAAAATTTTAAAGTATAAATAATATTTTAAATATATTTTGATAATTTAAATACTATCAATATATAATAATATATATTTAATATGAATAATATTTAATATATATAATCAGGGACAAGGCAGGACCTCATTTCCCATCATTGACCCAGACCTCGGTCAAGGATCCCTATTAATCCCCATCCCTATCAATGGGGACAAGGCTATCCTCATCCCCATCCCTACAAGGATCCCTACTTCCTGTGATTTTTCATAATGTCAATCATTTTATTTTTGTAATTTTATTTTATTTAAAGATTAAAAATAAAATAATTAAAATTTATAATTCTATTAAAAAGGATTCAAATATATTTAACCATATTTTAAAAAACGGGGTGGATCCGTGTAGGGATCAAGAAAATGGGGAAAATTGTCATCCCAAATTCAACTGCCAGCTGAAAAGATGTGGATACAACTTGATTGAATGGAGGAAAACTGTAGAGCCTCGTGCCAGCCCAGAACTCAGGAGAGGATTTGAATTACTGGATTTAGATGGTGGGAACTTCTCACATCTATGGTTCGGAACAAAGCACGGCGAAGAACCAGTGCTAAGGCTTCTTTAGCTCATCCATATATTTTGATAGGGAAGGTCTACTAGCTCTTTCTTTCATGCAGAACTTGCGGTTGCAGCTGTTTTGTGCTACTCAGCAAGATTATAGTGAAGCAGCCAAGTGGGTAATCAAACTTATGGCAAAATCTGGGACGAAGGATGGTAGATTGACAGAAGCTCAACTTGAGGAGCTCAGGGCCTGCCTGTGAACAATAATTTAAATTAACATCCATCAAAAGAATTTTTGAGAGGATTATTCTTCACTTTTATGTTTTATTTTCATCTAGGAAATGGGACCAAAGAATAAGGCCAATGCTCAACGGAATGCTCTTGCTGTCTTGCATCTGCATTTAGACTCTAGAGGAAGATTATAAGAACACTAAATGAGAGCATTGGTGAACTCAACCGACATAGAAACAGCCTATGGTGGAGCAGGTGGATCCCCTGAGAGGAATAAAGAAAATATACCTACTGTAAATTTTGTATAAGCATTCTAATTGTCCAATTAAATTGAGTGAGGTGGTTATGTTAAGTTGTTAATTGAGCAACCGGTGTATATAAATGGAATAAACTCCTTAATCAAGAATGTTCAAACTATAATAATCCTCCACAAGTATAAATGTTTAGATCAAGCATTGAATTGTTTATACAAGAATATAAAGTACCCATGGTGCTATTAGTAATGACTTCCAAGTTCCAACAAAAAAAAAAGTTGTGATTTAAGCAGTGGGAATGTCAGATGTAAATATTCCAGAGAAGTTCTGTTATTCGTAGAAAAAAGAATTGATTAAAGATAGATTTGGATACTGGTAAGTTATAGACTCTATCTATTACAGAGAATGACAGAAATGAGATTGAAAAAAGTTGGAGATGCAGGGGATCGAACCCTGTACCTCTCGCATGCAAAGCGAGCGCTCTACCATTTGAGCTACATCCCCAAGTTAAATAATTTGGAAATCATTCATATAAGATTTGTATATTAATCACGTGGGAATTGCATAATACTGGTCAGGTTTGCCAAACAGTAAGATTTAAGAACTTTTTTTATTTGAATCAATAATGGCCGGATATATGTACAAATCTAACTATGTCATATGAAACTCTTTGGAACACAACGCGCTATGTACCGGTAGAGCCCATGAAAACAGACATGTTGGATGCTAGCAAACAACGCCATATGCAATTCCTCTAAAATAATGCCCTTCCCCAACAGGGATATGGTAGAACCAGTGAAATTTATAAAAGGCAAGCTGAGGTCAATGTTTTCAAACTGTCATTGATCATGGACTCTTTGAATCAAGGTTCAAAATATTGATGCATTTGATACACTGGTAGAGTCATGTTGGGTGAATCGATACTGATTTTTTATGCTTCTTTTTTAATTCTTTTTTTTTTTTTTGCAACCAGTTCAGGGGAACTGGTTTAAGGCTCCTTCACCCTTTGAACTGGACAGACCCCCTATACACCCACTGTAGGAGCATATCGGAGGGGTTCCGGAATGATATATATCGATTGATACGTATTAATACTTTGAACCTTGATTCGAACCGTTATTTGGTTTTACTTCTAGTTTTATTTTATTTTTTTTAACCTTTTATTTTATAAAATATCGTTGATTTGGTCAAAACCCATTTGACTTGAGAGGTTGGACCTTTAAGTTGTTTGATCTGCGTTGAATCGTAGGTTATAATATATAATGTATTAAAAACTCCCAAAGTCCATAACTCTGCGCTTGGTTGTTTGATTGGAGTTGCTCTTTTTTTTGTGTAAATTTAGACAATATTTTGTGATCTATGACCTATCCAACCTGAATTATTAAACCATTGACTTATGACCTGATGCTAAAATATAGTTAACCTTCGGATCGGTTTTTAATACATTGGTTAAGACCATCAGAGAAGTCATTCATAAGACCCACTCCTACCAGGGTGGGTTATTTGCCCACAAGGAGCTGCAATCCTCTTAGATTAGACCTGTTCATGGGCCGGGTAGCCCGACGGCCCGGCCCGGCCCGGCCCGGCCCGCACCCCGGCCGGGCTTGGTCATATAATTAGGCCCGCGGGCCTGACTTCAAGCTTAACACAGTAAGTCCGACTATGTTTCGGGTTGGGCTCGGGATTTGTCAAAAAAGCCCGGCCCGACTCAGTATTATATATTTTATAAAATATATAATATGTATTTTATATATTATATAAAATATATAAATAATATAATATTTATTAAAATATATATATATATATATATTATTTTTTTCTTTATAATTTCAATCTCTCTCTCTCTTTATTCAGCTACTTCAACATTAATAATAATAATAATATAGGCTAAATTTCGGGCCCAGGCCTAGGCTCGGGCTCGGGCCTTAAAAAAATTTGTTAATACACAGTAAAAGCCTGGCCCGGCCCGAACCGACCCATGAACAGGTCTATCTTAGATGAGAGATAAACAGTGAACGTTGGACCTTGGATAGAAAAGGAATGCGACTAATATGGAGGGTTTAGATGGGGTAAGGCAGACAAAGGAGATTATGATTGATAGTTCCACTATCCATATCATCAACCCATATCTTTGTGGTATATCTGGATTAACACCGCTGCTAAAGTGGAACATGTGCTTAAAGCATGACCACAGTGTTAATGGTCAATTGGTGAAATTCCTCTTTTTCTCTCTCTTTTTTTTTCATAATATTGTAGAAAAATTTCTTGATTACTTACTTGTATGGTAGACATGAAACCCATCTGAATTAGGTGTGTCAATTGGACTGGATTTGGTCCAATTCGATCCAGTCCAATGTGGGTCCATTACAAATGGATCAGGTCCAATCCAATTCAATGAATAATTTGGTCCATTTTGAACCAGTTCAATTCAAATGTCTGGACTGTTCAATCCGTTCAAATTTGTTTTAATTTAGATTAATTCTAGTCCAAATCTAGTCCATTGACATTTATTTTCTTATCTTCTATCAATGGACCGGATATTGGCTCAATCCAACCCATTCCAATATAAATTCACTATGAATGGACCAGATCCAACCCAATCCAATTAATACTTTGGACCATTAAGTCTGAACTGGTCCAATTCAATATGTCTTGTTAGTCTATCTAATCCGTCTAAATTGATTCTGGTTTGGATGGGTCCAATCCAAAACCGATCCATTGACACCCCTAATCACCCCTAATCTGAATGATGCAATATTGTACCAGATATGTGTTGTATGATGCCATTCTAAGGGCCATAATAAAAGAAACAAGATATTGTCTCCAGTCATCCGGATTAATACTTTTTCTTTGGTTGTGTTTTATGTAGTAAAACTATTTTATTATCCCATAAGAAAACGATGAACTGAAAACCTACATCTTTGGGCCCTAAATCTATGTTGTCACTTGGAAGGTGGAATGCCATACGGTTTGAATATACAATGACAAATCTGTTCACTTTTCTGTTGGTATATTTATATTTGGATTTTGGAGTTTTCACTTCCTGACCTCTGATATATCCCAGTTTAACTCTCAATTAGATTAGTTAATGCTGATAAACTCCATTAACCTCTTTGATTGAGAACTTTAGCTATATCTAAGGGGCCATTTGATAATAGCTGAAAGTAGGTGAACTGAATGATTTCTTGCTTTGTGTTCTAGAGAATTAAGTCATTCAGTGGTTCAACCTGTGATGTCATCAACCACTTGAATCAATGGGTTATTGACCAAGTCAATAGGGTTTTGGAAGAACAACAGGTTGGAATTTGGGCTGATTTGGTATTGTGACCGGTTCATTGGCCCGACCGGCCCGGTCACCAATAGGTTGAAAACACTGTTTTAAAAACTTATCACTAATCAGCCCTGTCCATACTCTCTAAACCCCAAAAGATATACAATCTATTGTACTTTGATGGGTTGCTGATGGAGCCCATTTGAGAATGACAGCCAGGTTTCTGTTAGTATGAACCAATTCTGTTTGTGATACAGGTTTCTAGTTATGGGCTGGCGGTGTAGGGCCCACTTCAGAAAAGCAGAAGCTTCTGCGGTTCAGCCCTCCCAAACAGGCGCTGATTCTGGAAATGTCAGAGATGGCACTGATTCTGAGAATGTTAGGTATGGTATGAATGTTTAATTTGCTGCTTGAACATTTATATGTTGGCTGGAAATACTTAAATGGAAAAAGGGAGAAAAATAATAATAGAGCACGAATTCATTTGAAGCTGAGTTAAGCATAAATACTCCCTCTTGGTTGGCTTGATACGTGTTGCTACCAAATTCTATAATGGATGGGCATGAATATTTAGTTTACTTGTAATTTGCAGCAATAACCTATGTCAGAGAAATGGCATTGTTTGGATTTCGAAAATGGATACAAGATAGTCCAGAATCCTTAGTTGTTCCAGTACTCATGATTGGTGGGCCTTTCAAGGAACATGGTGTTTGTTACTGGCAGCTGCTGCTACCATGTATGTAGTAGAGAAATGGGTCATATCTTTGTATAGCCATCGTCAGACCCTTTGCACAGAGACAACCAAAAACAGCGAAAGATTATTGGGATAAATGATAGGTCTCAGTCAAAGCTAGAGAGAGATTGAGTATTCTACTTAGGGTGAGAATAGGCACAAGAGGTTTATTAACTTTCAACTACTCCATCCATGTGGTGGGGTGGTGTTTAAATATATAAATTTCTTAACTTTCTACCACTGAAATAGTCTTAAAATAAGGGATTAGCCTTCTAACTATATAGTCTATCCCTATGCCTTATCATGCTAACAACTTAACAGAAATAACAAATAACTTATTTGACTCAATCTTACTTAAGACCAACTAACAACATGCTTAAGACTAGCTAACAATCAACAACTAATTGCTTGACCAATTCTTGTGGCTTGACCGAATCCTTCTCTATTGGGTACTGCTCTACTGGGCCGTTGCATGGGCCATGCATGATGGACTGGCTTTACATGGGCCATGCATGCGCATTATCAGTCCACGTACCTTGGGTTATGCGTGGGTACCCTATTCGATCTTCTCGGCCCATCACAATCCACCTCAGAAATCTTTGATTAATATACAGCACTAAATGCAAGACACAGTAATTATTTGAAGATAATAAATAGAGAAACCATGTTTAACATACAATACATAGCTTTACTATCACTAACACAAAATTTATTAGCTTTACTTTGTTAGCAGCAAGTAAATAATTTAACTTAATAGGCTATAATTTGATGGTTTGTAGGCTAAAATTTCTTCTTGTTAAGCTGTATCGATGGTCCATGTTAACCTAAGCTAGCTCCAAGAATCTTAATAATATGTACAGGACCCTTTTAATTTCAAAATTAAAGTTGATGCTATCCACTATATATATTGTTTCCCAATTTGGCATCAGCACATGATTTGTGGGGTGGATCATGGATGGTAATTAATTAGAGGCACTGTCTGCTCCACTCCATCCCATCTCGTTCTTCAGCTCATGTAGAGAACAAACTCAGCCTTCTGCCCATGCCACAGGTAAAACTGGCTTCCTACACCAAATTTTATACACAATCTGGGCTTTTTATTGATCAGCCAATGTCTTGGTTTGGTTGAGGATATATTAATTAATTAGATACACATTCTATAGGTTAGAGATGGGCACATGGCATCATCAAGGTTTTTACAACCATTGAAGTTACATTTGTCTTTGATATGTGTGCCACTCAAACAACTATTCTACTCAAAACTGATCCAGTTAGCAATCCAAAATACTTCCAAAACTAAGAATAACGTAGATTAAGGCCTTAACTATTCTACAGTTTTTTTTTTTTTTTTAATTTATTCCGGTGAATTCATGCATCTTAGAATTGAATGGTATTTAGGAATAATAAATCTACAGACCCACCACAACTCTATAAATACCCCTACAACTCATTAGCGTTTTCATATCGATCGAGAAGATAGGATACACAGCTTTCTTGCACGCACAATACAAAAAGAGCAAATTTGTCAAAGTAGTTGACAGAAAGAAAGATGGCTAAGCTTTTCTGCAGTTTCTTCTTTGTCCTCCTCCCTTTCAGGTTTCTTAAGCTTTCCTCATTCTCATTTGTTTGTCTCTGTTTATTCATCTATATATGATCACTTGCATAATTTTCTTATTAATTGTATGAACGATAAACAATGGTTGTTGCAGTTGCATCAATGGTGCCCAGTTCGGATGCTGCCTTATGTCGAGCTGTTGGGAATGGCAATGATTGTGATCTGGCCTCATGCCGGCAGTGGTGCACCCAGGAGTACAATGGCAATGGTCTTTGCAGTGGCAGTGGATTTAATCCCTTACGCTGTGTCTGTATCTACAATTGTAATTAAAAAATTAATTAAACTAATTAATTAAACCACTTATATATAATTGAAAATTAGATGTGGGTTTTGGACCCAATCCGTCAATTCGACTCATTCACCCTCAAATTTGCATTTTCATGTGTGGGAGTGTTTGGAATTTAGAATACCCTCCCCAAACCTGCCCCATTGCCATGTCTAAAAAGTGTTGCATTTTCATCAACTAGCAAAGAAGCATGTGTTTTGCACGAGCATATATTGTTAAAAGTATTTCTAAAAGTGTTTTGCATTTTCTAATTGTTGTTGCCAGCGGTGCAATGACGTGGCATCAATGTGACATCATCTTGGGCATTGGATAATGTAGGACAATGCTGAAAATGGTTATATAGCACCAGTACCAAACAAAAATAGTGTTGTTTTCCCAGCAAACAGACTATGTGGCAGCATCGATGTCAAACACAATAAAAGGAGCCATTTTCTGAGAAAATGGTGCAATAGATCCTCATGCATAAAGCACTGTTTTCTTAAAAAACATCTCTCAAGCAACGTCATCGATGCCAAACACCTACTTAGATTGCATGAACACCCATAAACAAATGACTCTATTTGGACACCTCAATAGTAGTTTTTAACTAATATTATCTAATATATTGTCTTTCAAAATTGTACTTTAAGATGTAAAATATAATAATAATTATAATAAAAGCGAGAAACCTATATATATTATTAACTCTAAATCAGTTCGAAACTACAAGAACCTGTATATATTATTAACTTTATTGTCTTTCGGAGATTCCGCTGCAAAGTATAGCATAAGTTGATGATCGTTCAGCCATCCCGGACCAAACGAGCTAGCTGTAAATCCCATTTGCTTCTTTCTTTCTTTTACATCAAACCCAAAAGTCTAAGTTCACTCATTGTCACCATTGTCCATCATCATTCCATCTCTCTAAGGCCCCGTTCGTTTTTTGGTAAGTTACTTTCCCATGTTCTTTTATTTCTCATGTAAATAAGGCAATGGCCATTTTAGCTATAAAAATCCATTATTAAAAAGGGAATTTTTGTCCCATTCAAGTGTTGGCGACTTTCCCCTAGGTGGGAAAATTATTTACCCCCTGATCCTCACAAAAATATGAGAAAAGAACATGGGATTCTTGGTCAATGGGAACCAAAATCCCATTGACCAATTTTCCCCCCTCTCACAATCGGAAAAAAGAATGCCCCTAAATTTCACTCCGCCCCATATTTCTGCCTGGGTTGCACATCGTTTCCATGGCCGCAGCTGTTCGCACAAAAAGGAGAAGACGACAGGGTTCTACTGTGTTCTCAACAAGGAGGAGCAATTGATGGAAATTTTGAAATACCGTGGGGACAGTTTTGTCCAACAAAAAAATTACTTATTCAATAGGGTAAATTACTGTAACCTCCTCTAAAGTTTTTGACCCTTGTTGAAACCTCCACTAACTAAAGTTTGGTATTATAATCACCTCCCCTAAACTTTTTGACACAGTTGCTAATAGACCCCCTATGCTAGAATCCTCTAACAAGAGGCATAAATTTCATGCCCAAAATACCATTGTAGTTAAACTTGCACCCTACCATTGGGAGATGGATATGAAGGGAAAATTTGGACAAAACAAATATTTTGGTCAAAAGTAACTGTATGTGTATTTTGGACATTTTTCATGCCTCTTATTAGAAATTTCTAATAGAGGGATCTATTTATAACGGTGTCACAAAGTTCAGGGGAGGTGATTGTAATTATAAAACGAAAGTTTAGGGGAGGCTTGAGCAATTTACCATATTCAATAATTGCTTAACAAAAGTAGGCCTAGGGTTTCTTACTTTTTTAATCATTTATTTTCAAAATAAGTATATATTGGGGTTTTTTGTCAAATATGAATGAATACTTATTTTTCCACTTATTGTGTCATTGTGTAGTCCCATCACCTATTTTAAATACTTATATGAATAAGTGCTTAAAATGATTAATATTGTGATGGGTTCATTGGCCCGATTAGCCCGGCCACCAATAGGTTAAAAACACTGGTTTTAACAACTTATCATTGATCAACCATGTCCCTAATCTCTAGATAGGAATGGCAACGAGCAGGTTTCGGGCGGGGATCATATTCCTTGTTCCCAACCCAAATTTTGGAATAAATTCCCGTCCTAGCATTGATCCCTATCGGGGATAAAAGTTGTTTTCTATCCCCCGAACTCCGATGGGGATAGATTCCTCATGGGGACCCAAATCCCCGAAATTTTTTAGTTAATAGTATTTCTTGAAAAATAAATTTATTTAAAATAAATAAAAATTTTAAAATATAAATAATATTTTAAATATATTTAGATACATTTAAATTATATCATATATATAAAAGCATATATATTATATGAATATTATTTAATTTTTATAATTGGGGATAGGGCGGGGTGGGGACCTCATTCCCCATCCCTGATCCCAACATCAATCAGGGATCCCTATCCTCGTCCCCATCCCTATCAACGGGGACAAGGCTATCCTCATCCCTATCCCCATGGGGATCCCCACTTCTCGTGATTTTTTATAATGTCAATCATTTTGTTTTTATTTTTTATTTTATTTAAAAATTAAAAATAAAATAATTAAAATTTATGATTCTATTAAACAAGATTCAAACATATTTAACCATATTTTAAAAAATGGGATGGGTCCTGTAGGATCAACGAAATGGGAAAAATTGTCATCCGTAATCCCACCAAAACACTCTCCATCCCCAGGATGGGGAAAATTGCCATCCCTATCTCTAGACCCCAAAATATATATAGACCCTTCTACTTTGATGGATTGGTGGAGCCCATTTGAGGATGGCAATGTCATTAATTCATCATAGAAAATGCTGACAAAAACAAAAGAGAGAAAAAAATCATCATTTAAAATGAAACAATTCTGTTAGTGGTAGAGGTTCCTATCGAGTCCAGACTACTCCTCACACAGCGCACCTTAAACCAATCTCATAGCATGTCTTGGCCACACATCGGGAACATCTCCCATACTTTTATTTATCAATGTTTTTGAACCATCATTGACCTGGATGGTTGGACCGTTCGACCCGGAAACTGTCTAAGAAACCAGTTCCGTTTCACCTCTAACCCATTCTTTGGTAAAAAAACATTGACTCCGTCAGAAAACCGTTGACCCAGGAGGTCGAACCATCGACTCATTTGACCCGGACCGGTTAACAGTTTTAAAAAGTTGCAGAGAAGAAAAACACAGGATCTCAGATCTGAGATCCAGTCTGAGACACGATCTTGATTTCAGATCTAAGATCCGAGAACTTAGATCTCAGATCTCAAATCTCTGTTACTACCGCCTTGCTGTTGTCGTCGCCATTATCATCGCCGGTGAGCGTCGAACCATCCTCCTCCTCTTCCTTCTTCTTCCCTCCTTCCCTCCTTCCTTTCCTTTTTCTTCTTTTCTTTTTTTCTTCTCCTTCTTTCTTTCTTTTCTTCTTTCTTTTTTTCTTTCTCAACCAACATCAGTCTATCAGTCTTTTCTCCATTCTTCTTTCTCATATCAATATAATTATTTGCCCCAATGCAAAGTCACAAGCCGTCCGAACCATTTGACCTGGACGGTTGAATCGCTGACCTAGAAACCAGTAGGTAGAACGGTTCCATTTCCGGGTCGGTTTTTAAAACCTTGGTATTTATTATTCATGGGGAGATGTTCTCAATATAGGGTGAGATATGGCTGTAAGATCGGTGTGAGGCGCGCTATGTGAGGAGCAGATCCCAATTAATTTAGAGATCAGATCTGCTCCTCACACAGGGTGCCTCACACCTACTGTTTTCAAAACCAGACCGGACCGGGCGGTTGGACCAGAAAAATCGGGAACCGGTCACCTGACCGGTTCCGTTTTCCTCCAAAACCGCTTTTTCCCCCGTTAAAAAATCGTTGAACCGGTCGGTTAATCGTTCGAACAGTTTTGACCGTTTTCCAAATTTTTAAATTTTTAATTCTTTTCATCAGCCGTTTGAATCGGTAACCAGACCTCTGACTGGTTCAGTTGCCGGTTCATTTTTAAAAACCATGCTCACACCGACCTCACACGCACATCCTACCATGCATTGGGAATTCCTCCTGTACTTATAAGTTATAATTCATGGGAGTTGTTTCCAATGCATGCATGGTGATGTGCCTGTGAGGTGCCCATGTGTGAGGAGCAGATCCCATAGGAGACCGGATCCCGTTCCAACAGCAGATCCCTACAAACAGGCGTTGATTCTGAAAATGTTAGAGATGGCACTGATTCTGAGAATGTTAGGTATGGTATGAATGGTTAATTTACTTGAACATTGGCTAGAAGTAAAATGCATAAAGAGACAAAAAAATAATAATAAAGGAATATAAATTCATTTAAAAGTGAATTTTTATCAAGTAATTCTTGAATTTGGTAAGAATCAAGAGGCTGGTTGAGCAGATAAGCATAAATACTCCCTAAAGGATGGGCATAAATTTAGCTCATATTCATTGTTCACTTTCAATTTTCAGGGGAATGCCATTTTTTTTAATTTCCAAAATGGCCATAAGATAGTCCAAAATCCATGAAGGACAATAGCTAGCTCCTCCAGTAGGTTTGATTGGTGGACCTTGTTAGCATGGTATGGCCTTTCTCCAAGGTTTACAAGCTTCCAAGTAACATGGTTTTTACCATATGTAGCAGAGAAATGGATCACCATCCTTGGGTGTTGTTTTTTCCAGTCTGAACCGAACACAACCATCCTTTGACCTCTTACACAGACAACCACCAACAGTGAAATACTCTTTAACTACTTTCCATCCTATATTAGGTCTTGAATACCAACCAAGCTTGTATTCCAAGCAAGCAAATTCCTCACCTTCAAGTAGAGATAAGTCAAGATTTGAACTGATTGTAGGGCTCAGTTCAGTTCAGTTCATTAAACTCAATCCTTTGATATTAGGACACAATTGTATTAGAAATATACAGCACCAAATGCAAGACACAGTAATTATTTGAAGATGGTAAGTAAATTAAGAAACCATGTTTAACAATACACAGCTTTACTATCTCTAAATAGATAGTATTTATTGTACGTGTAGTTGTACTCTTGATCCAAACAAAAGCTTGTAGTCTTCAAAGTAACATGGCTGCTGTTTCTATTGTACTCAAAGCTATTCTGTTAACAATCTAAAATCCTTCCAAAACTAAGAACCTGGGTTAAGGCCTTAATTAGAATGCCGTTTATGAATAAATCTGCAGACCCACAACTCTATAAATACCGCTGCAACTCAAATTTGAGTTGCATATTCAGAAGATACATGGTTTTCTTGCACAATATAACACAGTTCCACAAATTTGCCTAAGTTGACATAAAAGATGGCTAAGCTTTTGTGCAGTTTCTTCTTTGTCCTCTTAGTCCTTTCAGGTTTCTTAAACTTTTCTCAGTTTCATTTGCTTTTCTCTGTTCATCCATCCGTTTATGGTCATTTCTATAATACATGAATACATGTTTCTGTATCAACATCAAAAACTAACTTGCTATATTATGCATAGTTGCAAGCTACATTTCTTCCACACTGTGTTGAATTAATCCATGGTCATAGAGCACCACATAACATCACATGGTGCAACCTGATTGCTATTCTTTCTTTTGTTTATCTTGATATATAAATTTGTGCCTCCATATTCCTAGAATTTATAGAGAGTGCCTTCTCTGCTATACCGTGCAATAGATACAGACTTAATTGGTCTGATTCCCCCAAACCCTTTTCTTTAATGTTCTCTAATTTGCTTATTGTATAAATGATGGTTGTTGCAGTTGCACCAATGGTGCCTAGTTCAGATGCAAAAATATGCCGAGCTGTTATGAGCGGCCAAGGTTGTGAGTTTACCTTATGCCGCCTATGGTGCACCCAGGTGTACAAAGGCAAACCTAGTTGCAGTCGTATCGATGGATTTAATCCCTATGAACTTCGCTGTGTCTGTACCTACAATTGTAATTAAGTTGAATAATCTATTCCCTTTCTGTTGCCATAAATAATTAAAGAGGAATTGCACCACTAGTTTGCTTTCCC
Source organism: Nelumbo nucifera (assembly GCF_055504915.1). Taxonomy (NCBI): domain Eukaryota; kingdom Viridiplantae; phylum Streptophyta; class Magnoliopsida; order Proteales; family Nelumbonaceae; genus Nelumbo; species Nelumbo nucifera. The sequence continues at coordinate 21,683,602 of NC_142651.1, read as the reverse complement.
TCTACCATCTCTTCCTCTAAATAAATGTTGATCGAATGCATGTTAAATTTGCAAATGTGTCATTGCTCTACTTGTACTAATTGAAAACAAAAAGAGTTTCTTTATTTGTTTTCTGCTTTGTATGTTGCTTAGAGCGTGAACAATTTAAGGGTGGAAATTCTGGACCAACCAAGAAGGTTAAACCACGACTCTAAGGAAGGTTACAATGTCACTCAGTTCATGGTTTGAATGGCAATTTTCACCTTACAAGGTAGGTACCTGTCCCTATATATCCACCTTAATGCATGTTTTTTTTTTTTTTTCGCTTGGAAAAACGGATTTTGAGGTAGGGACAATTTTTGAGATTTTATAATTCGTACAGTTATGATATTAGGCTAAACTCAACCCTCCTTGACTTGGATATTGTTGGAAGGTACATGAACTTCTGCATATTGATGTTTTAGTAAGGCTGAGTTTGGAAGGAGTACAAAACCTTATATTTTGTATTATTTTGTATATATTTACGTCTGTACATATTTGCATTTGTACTGCTTCCAAATTGAGCTTATTATTTTGTATATATTTACGTCTGTACATATTTGCAGTTGTACTGCTTCCAAATTGAGCTTAAGGAATGAATGCTATTATGTGTGCTTAACCCTTGCCTTGGGTTTACAAGGAAGAGGTACTGTTGTATTTGGAATTGGAATCTTCTCCTCACACCGGCCTCAGCCACATATATCCCATCATGTATTGTAAATATTTCTATAAAAATAATAAATACAAGTACAAAAGATATCCTTGATGTGCGACCAGGACATGCTGTGAAGGTTGGTGTGAGAAGTTGTGCCTTGAATTCTTTGCCTGTGACCCGTTCCAAATCAAAGACACAATTTTATAGTGACTTATCATGGGATCATTTGGTAATTAAAGAAGAACCGCATATTTCCCCGCTTATTCAGTGATCATTTGTTTCTATTACTACTACTACTTTGCAATCTTGAGTTTATCATGGGATTTCATATTGTTTATTTTAACTCAACTTATGTGGTTCTTCTTCTAGCCATTCCCATCATTACGCATAGATAGTAGTCTCATACAATTCAATCGCCAGCTGAAAAGATGTGGATATGACTTGGCTGAATGGAGGAAAACTGTAGAGCCTAGTCAGTGGCCTTGTGAAGCCTGATTGAGGCAAAAGGAAATAGATTTAAATGAGTTTCTAGATGGTTCACTTGGATGGACAACTGAATTCATGTAGTTGGAACTTGGAAGGTGGAGAGAGAATTAAAAAAAGGATCATTTACTTGGACAATTAGACATCGCCCTCCAGCCATTTTACTTATCACAATTTCTTTAGTAGTAAATGACATTTTTTTACCACAATGTCTGTCCCACCAAATTAATTAAAAGAAAATGAAAATGAAAACGTTGATTTTATCCTAAGTTTTGTCTTTAAAAGGTTGTTATAAGAGAGCATCTAGGGATAATTTCAAAATAAAAAAAAAAATCCTATGCCCATGTCCTTTCACATTTTCCACTTGTTCCAAGTGGTCACATGACCTATAGAGGGTGTGTTAAATTACTAAGTAATTTAATTAAGGTGTCGTTTGATAAATCTGAAATTTCAGATTTAAAAAGTTAAAAAGATGTTTTTTGTGTTTAAAATCTGAAAAGAAGTATAAGTGCTTTTTTACTTTTTAGAAGCTCTAAATCCATAAATTTGTTTGTGTTGGATCAACCCTTTACCATATGAAATTCACTGATTTTACTATTTTACCCCTACGACTTGCAGTGGCGAAAAGACAGGGGGAGAGAGCTAGAGAGAGAGAGAGAGCCACCACCCTTGCAAGTTGCAGCAGCGGTGGCAGGAAGACAGGAGAGAGAGAGAGAGAGTTGTAGCGGCGTTGGCGGGAAGACAAGGAGAGAGAGAGAGAACCACCCCTGCTGGGAGTTGTAGCGGCGGTGGTATGGAGACGAGAGAGAGTTGTAGCGGCGTTGGCGGGAAGCAAGGAGAGAGAGAGAGAGAGAACCACCCCTACTAGGAGTTGTAGCAGTGGTGGTATGAAGACGAGAGAGAGAGAGAGAGAGAACTGCTACTACAAGTTGTAGTAGCGTTGGTGGGAAGATAGGGGGAGAGAAAGAGAGAACCACCCTTGTCGGGAGTTGTAGCGGTGGTGGTATGAAGATGAGAGAGAGAGGGAGAGAGAGAGGGGGTCGAATGGGGTAGGGGTATTTTTGACTTTTCAAATAATATTTCAGATGCAACACCAAACAAAGGTGGCATCTAAAAAGCAACATTTTCAGATTCAAATGTATGAAAAGTGCTATCAAATACCACCTAAGTTAATTAAATGTATTAAGTTAAAAAAATTAGTAAATTTATTTAAATGGTCAATTAAGTAAAATGGTTGCAAACTATGGGAGTGTTTTGAATAATAAACAAACTATAGGGGATGTTTTAGTAATGATCTAAAACTATAAGGGTGTCTAAGTGTTATTGAATCAGCTTAAATAAGTTAAATTAAGTTAATATTAATTTATTAAGGTTAGTCATTTTTAATAAGTAGTACGATTAATTAATTATGTTATAATTACATTAATTAATCTATGTTAAATAAATTAATTACATTAAGTTATTGGGTAAATTTAATTAATTAATTGTGTTAATTAACATATTAATTTTTAAATTAATTTAATTAAGTAAAGAAAATTAATTACTTTAATTATTATTAGAGAGCAATAATTCAGATATCATTATAAAAGTACATTCTCTTCCCTATAATATATATGGTCCAAAAATCCGGATTGCACTGGTTGCACATCAGGAACATCTCCCATAATTGTATGTTGTTATTTATGGAAGATGTTCCCAAAGGAATGTGGCTGTGAGTTCAGTGTGAGGAACAAGCAAATCCCAATTCATGATTCAGGCTCATCCATTGAATCCAATCCAATCCAGATTGATTGGGCTTAACAGGTCCCACCACCATCTCTATTTCTTTTTCTTTACATGTGTATGGAATACTGAATTCCTTATTTCTAATGGGGTGGTCAAAAAAGGATGAAAAATAGTTACATTGTTTTTCTTAACGATCACGTTAGTTTTCACACTCTAAGCCCAACAACTGAAAACCATTAACCAGCATTCAATGTTGGATCTTTTGAGCAATACATAGGCAATGTAGACATCAGTTTTGTCATCAAATAACCTAGTGATAGGCACCCAAGGGTCAATTTTCAAAGCCGTTGATAGCTATGATGCAGAGCTCTGTGCAATCATCCTATAGAGTTGCAATGACAATCGGTGCGAGTTTTCTTGGATGATGAACTAATGGTAAAGAAGTTAGACTTTTTAGTAATGGACCGTACATGGATCGATCAAGTGCATTTTGGGTGGATTTTACATCTCTAAAATTAGTTTAGAGACTTAAAATTAACTAGTAAAAGTGTACGTGCGTTGCATGTGGCAATATCAAATGATGGTGATGATAATAGTTAGCAATCAAATGACCTTACTGGTTGAACCATTAACCCATTTTACCAAGAAAATGGACTATGATTAAGACATTAGTTCAATTTTTTTCTTTGTATTTTAGTCATTTCTATTTTTACTAACAATAATTCTTATTTCTCAAATATATTTTTGTTTAATATGAATAATATATATATATATAATAATAATAATAATGCATGTTTAAAATTTTCTATAAAATTTATAAAAAATTCTATATTTTTATTTTTATTATTTAATTTATGAGATAATAAAAATTACTTATTTACCAAGAAGAAATGCAACTCCAATATATTGTTTGAATATTGGTTTTTAATATTGTGGTCAAATCAATTATTTATTTATTTATATATATATCATTTATATATAACATATATTTTATTTATTATTTATTTATAAATATGTCATTTATATTGCAATTTTTGGAAACTTCGTATATGATAAAAATAGTTGAAAAAATACTTATATTTTTTGTTTTTTCTTTATTTCAACTATTATATTTTCTTTTCCTTTTAATAATTTATTATTTTTTAAAATTAAATCAGATCATATTAGATTCAAATATCCAACATCTTGATCGGATTTAGATTCGAAACAATATTTATGAGATCCGATCAGATATTTGGATAAAATCGAATTCAAATAACCCTGATTCAAATCCGACCCGATCTGTTTGGTTCCCTATCAAACCACTTGCCAATAATGACCTAGCTAATTAAATCATTGAACCATTTGGCATTGTCAGTGGAGTCATGTGTTAGACATGTATGCTCTTTATTTTTAACATAATTTTTATCCCATTTATATCTTTAATGAAACTAATTCTCATTAATCACACTTTTTTTATATGATGAATATATAATATTATATAATGTACCCAAAATTATCTACAAATTTCATTTCTAGATTTATGTTAGAAATATAAAATTTCATTCTATTAGTAATTATTATGTGTGGATTTATTAGTGGAATTTAATGATGATAAACAAAAGTACTTTTTATATTTCTAAATTTTTATTATTTATTTATGACATCATGAAATTATCCATTTAACCCAATTGGTTGAATTACTTACCCACCACCTAGATGAAAAATATGATTTTATTTCTATGTTTATTTTAAAAATATAAAATTTCATTCTATTAAAAATTATTGTGCATGAATTTATTGGTGGAATTTAATGATGATAAAAACAAGTATAAATGTTGGATTCAATGAGAGAGAATGTGATTTATTTGATGACTTAAATGTGAGGTTAATGAGAGATAATTGAATGTATTTAATGGTATTCTTTTAATTACATTTTCTACCCTTTCAATGGAGATGAACTAAATTCAAGATGAGAGGTATTTCAGTAAAGAAAAATTCCATAAGCCAATATTTCCTCATTCGTACTTTTATAAGTAATATAGATATACATATCCAGAACTAAGAACACACTAGCTCATCTTTAAGCTTATTGTGTTGGTAAGAATCAAAGGCACTCTACTATGGACATGCTACCTTGTACAACTTTATCTACAATATAATTTAATACCCTCTCTTTTGCCAAAAAAAGGGATGCCTAAGGTTTGTTTCCGCTCAAAGCTTAGGTCCTTCCTACGAATGTCACTTAGTCACCAACAAAGTCGATGCTATTATGGAATGGAGCGTTTCTGCGGCGGTAGCTGTTTGCGCAAAACGGAAAGACCATAGGGTTCTATTGTCTTCTCAACAAGGAGGGGCAATTGATGTAAATTTTGAAATGTTGTGGTGACACAATTGCAAGTAGACCCTATCTGTTAGAATCCTCTAACAAGAGGCATGGAAATATCCAAAATATCCATGTAATTACTAATGAGTCTTATTTCTATAAAAAAAAAATAATTCAAACTTTATGAAAGAAAAATAAGAGAGTTTAAAATTGCATCTTACCTTTGGGAGATGGATATGAAGGGAAAATTTTGAAAGTAAGTTAATTTAAAAAAAGAAATTGGAAAGGTTTAGGATAGAGATTGATATGAAGAGAAAATTTGGAAAACAAATATTTTGGTCAAAAGTAACTTGTGTATTTTGGACATTTTTCATGTCTCTTATTATAAGTTTCTAATAGTGGGGATCTATGGCAACTGTGTCACAAAGTTCAGGGGGGAGTGGTTGCAATTATTAAACTTTAGGGAAGTTTCAGCAGCAATCAGAAACTTTAGGAGAGTTTTGAGCAATTTACCTTATTCAATAAGCACTTAAAATAAGTAGGCCTAGGGTTACTTATTTTTTAATCACTTATTTTCAAAATAAGTACATATTAAGGCTTTTTTGTCAAATATGAATGAGTACTTATTTTCCACTTATTGTATCATTGTGTAGTCCTATCACCTATTTTAAATACTTATATGAATAAGTGCTTAAATCAATTGATATTGATGGGGTTCATTGGCGAGTTCAAATCTGCCCCACCCCCACACAGAGCGTGCCCCAAAAACGGCCCATAACACATCCCGCGTGTATTAGGAACATCTCCCAATAACAAATTCCGGAGATGTTGTCAATGCCTGCTGAGATGTGCATGTGGGGTGTTTTTGAGGCGCATTCTGTAGGGGTAGATGTGAACTTTTCATTGGCCCGACCAGCTGGGCCACCAATAGGTTAAAAACACTGATTTTAACAATTTATCACTGATCATCAGCCATGTCTCTACTCTCCAGACCCCAAAAGTTATATAGACCCTTCCACTTTGATGGATTGGTGATGGAGTCCATTAATTTGAGGATGACAACCAGGTTTCTGCTTGCAAGCACAAAGTCATTAATTCATCATAGAAAATGCTAAAAAAAAATCATCATATAGAAAGAACCAATTCTGCTGCGCTTCATCCTTCCAAACAGGCGCTGATTCTGAAAATGTTTGAGATGGCACTGATTCTGAGAATGCTAGGTATGATATGAATGGTTAATTTGTTTGAACATATGTTGGCTGGAAATACTTTATATGAAAAAACATAAAAATTAGGTCATATTCATTGTTGACTTGCAATTTTCAGAAATAAACTATGCCAGAGGAATGCCATTGTTTTAATTTCCAAAATGGCTATAAGATAGTCCAAAATGCATGAAGGACAATAGCTAGCTCCTCCAGTAGGTTTGATAGGTGGGCCTTTGTTAACATGCTATGGCCTTTCTCTAAGGTTTACAAGCTTCCAAGTAACATGGTTTTTACCATATGTAGCAGAGAAATGGGTCACCATCCTTGTGTAGCTGTTTTTTCAGGCGACCATCTTGATCAGACCCCTTGCACAGAGACAATTCCACAAACAGCGAAAGACTTTTTAACTATCTACCAGCTTATTTTCAAACCTTGAATCCCAGTCGAGCTTGTATTCCAAACATGCAAATTCCTCACCTACAGGTAGAGATGAGTCAAGATTTGCACTGATAATAGGGCTCGTCAACTCAATCCTTGGATTGCGAATGTACAGCACCAAATGCAGGAGACACAGTAAATATTGGAAGATGACAAGTAAAACACCATGAGTTTAACAACAGCAGCTTTACTATCTCTAAATAGATAGTATTTACTTGTACTCTTCAAAGTAACATGGTTGTTTCTATTGTACTCAGCTATTCTGTTAACAATCTAAAATCCTTCCAAAGCTAACAACTTAGGTTAAGGCCTTAACTATTCTACACCTGCTTTTTTAGTTGATTCATGCACCTTAATTAGAATGTCATGTGTGAATAATTCTACAGACCCACAACTGTATAAATACCGCTGCAACTCAAAATCATTTCCATATCCAGAAGATACAAAGTTTTCTTGCACAACAGAACACTTTCTGCAAATTTGTCTACGTTGACATAAAGATGGCTAGGCTTTTCTGCGGTTTCTTCTTTGTCCTCCTAGCCCTTTCAGGTTTCTTAGTCTTTTCTCATTTTCATTTCTTTGTCTCTGTTTATCCATCCATTTATGATCATTTCAATTATATATGAATACATCTTTCTGTATCAACACAAAAAACCAACTTTCTATTTGCACAATTGCAAACTACATTTCTTTCATACTGTGTTGAAGCCATGGTCACAGTTAGGGCTGGAAACGAATTGAGCTCTTCACGAGTTATTCAAATTTGTTTTAAATTGAGCTTCAAGTTGAACTTGAACCCAATAAAGCTAGGCTTATAAGGTTTGTGAGCCTAATCGAGATTATATATATGTGTGTATATATATATATAATAAAAATATTATGTATATATATAATCTTTTTAGTTTTTTATAAATAATAATAACTAATTTTTATAATTTTCAAATTTTTATATGTGGAATAAAAAATAATTTTTATGTATAGTTTTTTAATTTTATGGGAAATTCGGCTCACAGTCGAACTTGAGCAGTGTTGAACTTGAACTTATGAGCTTTCGAGTGGAACCGAACTCAAACTCAACTCTCTAACTTAAACCGAGCTTGAACCTCATAATTTTCTGGTGAACTGAACTCGAATAACGAAATATCAAGCTCGACTCAGCTCGAATACACCTCTAATCACACTGCACCACATGACATCATCACACGATCATGCAACCTTCAACAGTCTTGAGATTGTTATTCTTTCTTTCGTTTATATTAATATATAAATTTGTGTTTATTATTTGTGTCTCTATATTCCTAGAATTTATAGTACTGGGTGCCTTCTCTTCTATACATGCAGCCATTTATGGGTGACAATGGGAATCCTGGTGCCTTCTCTCCTATAAATTTGTATTGTTTATATATTCCCCTGTCTCCCCCCATTTTTTTAATATTCATTTGCTCATTTGTATAAACGACGGTTTGTTGCAGTTTCATCAATGGTGCCCAGTTCAGATGCAAAAATATGCCAAGTTGTTCAGAGCGGCTATGGTTGTGATTTCGCCAAATGCCGCCTGTGGTGCTTTCAGGTGTACAATGGCAAAGCTACTTGCAGTGCCGGCAGTGGATTTAATCCCTATGGCCTTCACTGTGTCTGTACCTACAATTGTAATTAATTAAGTTGAATAATCTCTTCCCCTTTAATTTGTTGGTGATGGAATTCAGCTTCCTCTAAATAAACAGGAATTGCACCACTAGTTTGCTTTCGCTCTACCATCTCTTCCTCTATGTAAGTGCTAGCTGAATGCATAGGAGGCAATTCTAGACCAACCAATGAAGGTCAAACCCATAGTAATTATTCACTCTAAAGAAGTTTATTATAGATGGTAGGGATGGCAACTTTTTAATGGGGTGTTTTTTTTTTCCGCTTGAAAAACGGATTTTATAGTAGGAATAGTTTTTGAGATTTTACCACTCCTACAGTTACAAGTAGATTATGATATTAGGCTAAACCTAACTCTCTCTAACATGTACAATATTGGAAGACACATGAACTTCTCTATTAGATATTGAATTTAATAATATTTTATATTTTATTAAATGATAATTGATAATTGATCTATTTTCTATTTTTATAATAAATTTTTTAATTGGGACCAGTCCGGGTCCAATTTTTAATTGGAACAAGATCACAAAACCTGAACTGATATAATCAGTTTGGCCAAGTGACCCAACTCATTGACAGCCCTAGTATAGAGTAAAAAAGCAAGGACATTATTGGAATAATCCGTGTAGATAGTATATAAAACCAAAGACATGGGCATTATTGGAGTCTTTACATCATGACTAAATGAATGGAAAATGAACTCTTTTTATATGGTAGATTTATAAAAATATAGGGGTATTATTGAAATCTAAAAATAATGAAACTAGTCGCCTCATTCAATTTTCCAAAAAAAAAAAAGTGAAACTCTCTTTCTATAGTAGATAAATAAAACTTAAAAGAGTTTTGAACATCATAAGCCATTCTCTCACAAACATCGGCTCTTTTTTTTTTTTTTTTTTTACACCCACAAACATTGTTTCTAAGGCTGCGTATTTGGAGTTTTACTTTATTCTGGTTCATGTCTTAATTCACTTAATTTGTATTGCAATCAAACAAAATAAGTTAAAATTTGAAACAAAAATAAGTCAAAATTTACACTCAAATCATTTGCACTGCCATGATTTTGCATCAATACAAGTTTAATTACATTGCAACCAAACACAGCCTAAATTACATGCATAGATGCTAGATGGAGTAAATTCTATTTTTAGGATTTGTTTAATTGATGGTTAGATTAGGTTAGGTATACAGTTTCAATATTTTGGTTGATCAACAAGCTTCACTAGTTCCATTTAATTAAAAATTAAGAAAAACAAAAAGATAAAATTTCATAATAATTTAATTTATGGTCGAAGTGTAACTTAGTGGTTTTCATTTGGGGTCTATCCACATTTAGCTTTTGAGTCCGACTTGAATACGATATATCATATATAGTTTGGGGGTTTTCTCTTATCTACTTTTAGCTTGAAAAAGAAAGAAGTCGGAGAGGTTGTGTTTCGTTCATAGTGAATTTTCTTTGATGAGAAAATTTATTGCTGAGTTTTCTTATCTACTTTTAGCATTTGGGTTTAGGGTTTCTTTGATGAGAAAGGTTGTATGCAATTCAGTATTATTTATTGCTGAGTTCATAGTGAATTTTCTACTATCCCTTTGCCCATGGATGTAGGCTCTAAGCTGAACGGCATGAGTTTCGTTCTCTTGCTTCTCTTTAGTCTGTCTTATTTCATTTTTCTCGTGTCATTCGAATCTGTGTTCTGGGTTTTGCACAACATATAGTGTCATAGGGCAAGAGAAAGTAATCACAATTTTATATGAACTAACAAACTGGTGACAAGGTTGAGAAAAAAAGCCATGTGAAATTTCAAATTTCTATGGGGACAAGTTAATATGAGAGCTATGTTTGGATCTGAATATGCCTTTTTTGCTACTCAATTTTACCATTCGCTGAATATAAGATATTGGGAAATGGAAACACCAAACATGAATTGTTAAACTATATATAAAGTTAGCATATGATCTCATACATGCCATTATAATTTTTTTTTGAAAACCCATAACTATCCCTATTTAAATTTTTTATTAGCTTTTTTTTTTGTTTTATTTTGCTTTTTTGTTTTTGAAGAAGATAAAAAGCGGGAAGATGTGAAGGCTTCCCATGATGTACATGACACCCAAAAAGCATTTATCTGTAATTCAACTTGTTAATATTGCATGCGTTTATTTATTTATTTATTTATTTTTTGTTTTTACTTACGAATTCAAATGTGAGACCTATTCATTTTTCTACACCTGCAGGTGTGGATAAAGATTACAACAGGCCCCTCTAGATCAAGATTCATTTGCTTGATAATTCCATTTTTTAAACCATAAAAATCAATCTCAACACTATCTTCTCTTCTTCTTAATATCTTACATTAAAACCCGTCTAATATTAAATATCCTTAGATATGTAATCTGCTTTCATTCGATCCTAAAAGATTAGGGGAATATCGATTCATAATGTCACAAATCTGGTAGACATACTTCCAATCTGCAAGTTCTCTGCAATTTAATTAGGACCCATATATGTACAATCACATATCCAGGTTTCTTTTGGACTTATGTTTTTCTTGTTTTTGGGAATTTGCATGATTTATTATTATCAAGGTTCAAAAGGACATTGCTGGTTGTTGTTAATTCCAAAGTTTTCGAACTGCCGTTGGCCTAGACGGTTGGACTGTTCGGCCCAGGATCCGTTCAGGCAACTGGTTCTGTTTTACCTTAAATCTGGTTTTTGGCAAAAAATTGTTGAAAAAATCAACAATCCATTGACCTAGGCAGTTGAACTGTCGACCCGTTCAATGGTTTTGACCATTTTTTATTTTTAATTAATTATTTATTTATTTATCAGAATGGGCTATCCATTCGAATCGGGCAGTCAAACCGTCGACCCGAAAACCAGTGGTCAGAACGGTTCCGTTTCTGGGTCATTTTTTAAAACGTTGGTTAATTCACATACATAGCTAATTATCTATTTCCTCTGCAAATTAAGTGAATCTATTTCCTATGAATCATATATTATTTGCTAATAAGCAGTAGGCATGTAATCTACTTTGCCTAGTTGTGTTCTCAGTTCTCACATGTCACATCTATTCAGTGATTATTTGTTTTTACTACAGGGGGTGTTTTAGTAAAATGTAAATTATAGGGCAGGTTTAGATAAATCAATGAAACTATTGGGATGTTCTAGTAAATGGCCCTTATTATTATTAGGGGTGAGTATTCGGTTTATTTGATTTAAAATCGAATTGAATAAATCAAAATTTTCACTTCACTTTTCAGCTATTTCTGTTAAAATCGACTTTCAATAATATATAGATATTATAAATATAATAACATATAATATATATCATAAAACCAAATTTCATTAGAAAATATTATGTATAATACATCAATATATAAATATTATGTACTACACATTATATAACAAAATTCGGTTAATTTCGTTTTTTTTGATTAACCAATTTTAACCGAAATATTTTCTAATCATTATTATTTTTTTGGGGTAAGAAACTGGAATAAACATGAAGTAATGAATTCATGATAGAAAATAGAAGTGCAAGTTGGGCCTAAAGCACAAACCTGAGGTGAAGCCCGAACTATCCATCCCAAGCGCAGCCCGCACAAGAATTTGATACTCCCAGATTGGGGCTCAAGTTGGTCAATCTACCCATAATAATAATTGGTTATATATATATATATATATATATATGAATGCAGCATGCAAAACAGCAAATGTGTCGATATATATGTATATAATTAGACTGGGGTTTGTGTTACTTAAATGCTCCAAACTGTTGGGCCCAAGCCCATCCCAAGGACCAAAAATATAAGTCTAGCCCATATGAAATTGCGTACTGGATTGATCTGGGGTCAGGTTCGGCACGCCCAATAAGCTGCATGGCTAATAGAAAATGAACCAATTCTATTCATTGTACAGGTTTCACATTCTGAGAAGCAGCTGTTCTTCAGCCTTCCCAAATGGTCGCTGATTCTGAGAATGATAGAGATGACACTGATTCTGAGAATGTTAGAGATGAATGGTTTACTTACTACTTCAACATTGGCTGAAGTTAAAAGGAAAAGGAGAAGAAAAAAAAAATGAATATGAATTCATTTAAAAATTAATTATCAACTTTGCATCAACAATTCAAATTCTTGAATTTGGCAAACAACCCCTTATTGGATGGGCATGAATATATAGCTATAAGAAAACAGAAAAGTAGGTCATATTCATTGTTGACTTTGCAGCAATACCCTATGCTAGCTAGAGAGATGACATTGTTTGAATTTCCAAAACGAATCTAAGAATATATATATAGTAGTCCAAAATCCATAAAGGACAATAGTTCAGCCCGTGTGATTGGTGGTTCTTGTTAACATTGTATGGCCTTTCCCAGAATTAAATTTACAAACTTCAAGTAACATGGTGTTGTGTTGCATCTATGTAGCAGAGAAATGGGTCACCATCGATCCTTGTGTAAGCTGTTTTTCCAGTATGACATTAGGCACAACCATCCCTAGGCTCGTCCTTTCACAGAAAACCACAAACAGTGAAAAGACTCACTAACTACCTCCCACCTTATTTTAGGCCTTGAATTCCAACCAAGTAGAGATGCATGAGAGTCAAGATTATTTGCTCAGCTCAGTTTCGCTCATAATTCAACCGATCAAATCTTTAGATTTTAGGTCAAAATTTGATTAGAAATATACAGCCCTAAATGCAAGACCCACACTAATTATTTGAAGATGCATGATAAATAAATAAACCATGTTTAGCAGAAATTTGCAGCTTTGACTTATTATCTCTAAACAGAGGGCATTTGTTGCCCTAAAGAAAAACTTTTCCATGTTCACCTAACTTGTAAGCTTCTTAATAAGATGTACTGACTGGACCCATCTGATACTTCAAAATTAAATTAAAGTTGAAGTATTTTTTAACCTGCCAATGCGACCAACCCCAAATCTTACATATATAAACTGGATTATTCTTGATGACCAGCCAACTTTATGGTTTTTGTTCATTAATTGATAATATAATTGACCCTTATCATCAATTCTTGTGTTACCCTTCAATTCAATCCGGTTCAAGTTGTGGATTTCATAGTGTATGACTATGGGTTAGAGAATCTTTAAGAGACGAGCAAATTAATGACCCATTCATCAAGGCTTTGCCACACATTGAAGTTAATTACATTGTCTTTGATTTGTGTGCCACTCAACCCAATCTATTTGAAAATTTTCCTCCCAAGTTCTAATATCTCATGGCTTAGAAAACTGAGATGCATATTTGAGCTGACCTTGTGCCCAACTAAATTAAAACATACTATTGTAGCAATCCGAAATACTTCCAAAATTAAGAACTTGGATTAAGGCCTCTACTATTTCACATTGTTTTTTTTGGTTGATTAATGCACCTTAGAATGCTATTTATAAATAAATCTCCAGACCCACAACTCTATAAATACCCCCTGCAACTTATTATGGTTTCATATCGAGAAAATACACAGTTTTCTTGAACAAAAGAGCACGCTCTGCAAATTTGTCCAAGTAGTTGACAGAAAGAAAGATGGCTAAGCTTTTCAGCAGTTTCTTCTTTGTCCTCCTACTCCTTTCTGGTTTCTTAAACTTTCCTCATTTTCATTTGTTTGTCCCTGCTGTTTAATTACCCACCCATTCATGATCACTTCTATAATAAACGAACACATCTTTCTGTATCAACATTGAAAACCAACTTGCTATATTTGGACAATTGCAAGATACAGTAACCATGGTTACATCACATGGTGCAACCTTCAACAGTCCAAGATTGTTATTCTTCCTCTCAGTTATATTTTTATATAAATTAATTTGTGTTTATTATTTATGGCTCTATATTCCTAGAATTAATAGAGGTTGCCTTCTTTGTTATATGGGTGACAATGGGAATTCTTAAAGGCGGAGCCAAGAATTTTCTTTTGGGAAAAATGGACTGAAAAGGTTTGGATCGATCTATTACAACCAACGACCTACTTTATTACAGTATTAACCCTGTCTCCACTTAGTAATCATATAAATAATAGTTTTAACAAAAACTTTGGGGGCCAAGGATACCCCCCTCCCCCCCTTTTTTATGAAAAATATTCATTTTCTTTTTGTATAAACGATGGTTTGTTGCAGTTGCATCAATGGCACTCAGTTCGGAAGTAAAAACATGCCGAGTTTTTCGGGAAGGCTTTGATTGTGCCCCAAGCGATCAGTGGTGCGCCAAAGAGTACTTTGGCCATGGTGTTTGCGATCCTTATGTCTGTATGTGTGTCTACCGTTGTAATTAAGTTAAATAATATATCTCTTCCCTTCGTAGTGGTCAGGGAATTCAGCTTGCACTAAATAAACAGGAATTGCGCTAGTAGTTTCCTTTCTCTCTACCGTCTCTTCCTCTTAAGTAAATGCATATTAAACAAGGTGTTGAGCTAGATGAACGCAAAAAAGTTTCCTTATTTATTTTCTACTTTGTATGTTCTTAGATCGTGAACAATTTAAAGGAGTCAATTCTGGATTAATCAGGGTCAAATGAATCTAGCTTTTCATGAGTTATTCAAGTTTGATTTGTGAAAAGCTTAATTTAACTCAGTTCAAACCAAGTTTCAAGCTAATATATGGCTTCATTTGTTAGTTCTCTCACGAATATCGGTTCTCAATTACATGATGCTAGATCACGTAAATTCTCTTTTTAGGGTTCCTTTAATTGGTTAGGGCTTACGGTTTCACTATTTTCATTGATCAAG
This sequence comes from Nelumbo nucifera, assembly GCF_055504915.1. Lineage (NCBI taxonomy): Eukaryota > Viridiplantae > Streptophyta > Magnoliopsida > Proteales > Nelumbonaceae > Nelumbo > Nelumbo nucifera. The sequence goes on along the minus strand of NC_142651.1, from coordinate 21,668,377 downwards.
AAACTGCACTTTTTTAAGTGTTTATTTTGGCTACTTCCTTTTATTGGCGCTAGGTCAATCAAGAGAAATTTCATGCAAGGAGGGAATCAGAAATTGTGAAATGCGAAGAAATTGATTATGGGTTTGCCATGACAGAATCAGTGCCAACAAAGATGAGACAAGCCCACTTCTTGAATTCTTTGTTTGTAACTCTTCTTGACCAACTCTGAATCAAGTTGAGAAAAACTTGAAGCTAGTCAAAATCTCATAATGATTTGTATTGAAAGCATCGTTGCAGCGGTACGTATGAACTCAATCCGCATCTAGCCTATGGATCCAACTGAAAAATGATATATTATGTAGTTTGGGGGTTTATTTTTGACTTTTGAGAGAGAGAGAGATGGGTGTAGTGGGCTTTGGTTTCCTCTCCGTTTCTAATTTTATGGGGGTTTTTTGCTTCTTCTTCATGAGTGGACATAGGCTATAAGCCGAACACATAAATATGCGTGTGTTCTTCTCTTTAATTTTATTGGTGCTGGGATACATCAATAAGCACTTATTTGTATTTGGGGAATAAGTCCGAAATAAATGTTTATTATTTGAGAAACCTAAATTTTGAACTTATTTTTAAGTGCTTATTTCTTTTTGGGTCTATGTAGGCCCACCACGTCATTTTTAAAATGCCTATATTACCCATATTTAAAATAAATGCCTTTTTCACCAAACACTAATAAGTACTTATTAGAATAAATACCTGTTTTTAAGCACTTATTCAATAAGCACTCCCAAACTTGATCTTAGTATGCAAAACCATTAATTCCTACTTAGAAAAACTGAAAATAATTAGAGAAAGAGAAAGCAGACATGCGCAATTTTGTACAACTAGGTTGATCCCTTGCAGTGATACCAACTTGGCTAAAATTTTGAATATTTGGCATGAGCTAACTAACAAATGGTGACAAGTTTGAGAAAAGAATCCATGTATATGCAAGTTAATATGAGAGCTAGATTTGGTTCTGTATATGTTTTGTGCTATTCATTTTTATCATTCTTTGAATTAAGATATTGAGAAATGGAAACAAGAGAAGTTAAACTACATATAAATTTAGGGAGCAATACTTGAACCTCCCCTATCCATTTTTGTACGCATGCATCTCTATATGTGTTTTAACATATTCTAGTTAAGCATTTAATGTAATTCAATTTACAGTCAAGTTTTTTCCATAAAAACCTTCATTTCTAGCTATTAGATCCAACTTATTTGATGATCGATATCGTTTCTGCACAAATATAGGATTTTTGGCCTAACAATTAAGGGGGCGTCCTTTTTTTCGATTTTGATATCAATGGGATTTTGGTTGTTCCTATTGACCAAGACATTTAGGCAGCGTTTGAAATTGATGTAAAACGTCAATTTGTAAATATTTATGCCAATTCGATTTTGTCAGTGTTTGGAAGGAGTGTACAATCTTGATCAACGTAAAACTCTGTTCCAGTTCAGTTTTGTGTATGTTTGGATGGAGTGGAGTTTTACGTTGTAAATCGATGTAAAAGTTCTTTAAAACAGAGTTTACATCGATTATTGATATAAATATTACATTGATAATGGTTCGTTGTAAAATGTCATCAATGTACTTTTACACCGATGACGTGTTACATCAGTTCCAAACGTAAGCTTATGTTCTCTACTTAGATTTATGTGGGGAGCAAGGAAGCTTTATTTTCCACCTAGGGGGAAAGTTGGCAACACTTGAATGGGACAAAAAAATGCCCTTTTATTAATGGAGTTTTATGGCTAAAATGGTCATTCCGTATTTAATTGGGAAATAAAAGAATTTAGATAAATGCACTTACCTGGGTAATATTTCCCAGGAAACACTTACCCGAATAAATGCATTTACCTAGGTAAATAACTTGGGGCCGTTTGGCAAGTCTTTTGGGGAAGATCTTCTAGTAGATTTGACAATTAAAAGGTACATGAAGCTTTTGTATTAAGATCTGAGCAGCGTGAAGCCCATTTGGTTAAGGCATGTCTTTCTGCGCAAAAACGAATAGAAAAAAACGTAAAAAGTCCATTTGGAGCTTCCCAAAAATCACCCCTTTTGGGCTTCTTGCAGCGTTTCGGTGCATTGACTTTTGACGGCTAAATCTACCGCAAAGCAAACAGAAAAAGACTAAATCATGGTCTGTTGGACTTATAAATAGCCGATAGACCGCATGAAATGATACGTCAAACGGGACCTTACCAAAAAATGAACAAAGGCTAAATGCATGTAAAAGTTTTGGAAATCATTCTTATAAAACCATTCAACCTATTTGTAATTTGTATGCACTTGGGCCATAATTCATCAGCAACTCAAATATTTTATTGATCCAGGGGATTCAACCGAACTGATTTAATTTAGGGAATGAAACAGCACAAGAAAATCTAGCTCCTAGCTCCTATATGAAAAAGTGTTAGTTCCTATATGAAGAAGTGTTAGTTAATTGGGTCATGCAGTAGTCTAATCGGGATTTTGATGTCTTAAATCATGTGGGAATTTCAGGTTGATGGTTAAGTGTGCCAAATATATAGCAGGATTTAATAAATTGATACAGAGGGATCAATAATGGCCAGATATAAAATACAAATATAACTATCTCGTATGCGGTTAGATGGGGTGAGGACTAGTCCATCTCCAATGTTGGACATGTTAAATATGCTAGAAAAGGAATGTGTCATCAACCACCTGAATCAATGGGTTAGGTTGTTGGGTGTTTCGCCCGAATTGGTATTGTGACCAGTTCATTGGCCCGACAGGCCTGGTCAATGGTCACCAACAGATTGAAAATATTGATTAACAACTTTTCACTGATCAGCCCTGTCCTACTCTCTAGACCCCAAAACATATACAGTCTCTTTTATTTTAATGGGTTGGTGATGGATCTCATTTAATTTGAAGATGGTAGTCAGGTTTCTGCTGCTAGTAAACACAATGTCATTATTATTAGCATCGGAATTAATTTTGATCGTCTCTCCCCTAGGACAGTTTCCTCTGTGGTGCAAGCATTCCTAGGGATTTATCTTTTATTTGTTTGGGTGACTTGTGGGCTTGAGTTACCCCGTCTTGTGTAACTCGATCCTATTTTTATCAAAAACACTCATTATTTTTAGGGTTGTTTATTAAAATACCCCTAATATATAGTGTCATAGATTTGCAAGAAGACCTAACCTGACCAACCCAAACCAAGCCAACCCGAGTCGGCCGGGTTATCTTCAGTACCGGTTGGTTTCGGGTTGTAAAACATCATAAACCGATGGTTTGGATCGGTTTCGATTTTCTTGTGTGAAAATCGAAACTGATCCAAACCAAACCGACTAATTGTCCCTTTATGAAGTTTAAATTAATTAAGCTCCTATAACTAAGTGTCCCTCTTCAAATCTATTACAATAGCTAGATTAATGATTGTAATTAACTATCCTGAAGTCTCCCTACAGAATTCATCCAAATCCCAATTAAGACAATTAAACTTCAAAATGAATATATAATCAAAGGGATAGTTGGTGGTTTTGGAGATAAAACTTAATTACTGAAAAGATATATAACATATATACCTCTATAATAGGCATTATTATTATATATGGGTTTTGCTCTTCTTCTCCTCTCCAAAGTCCAAACTGTGGACTAGAGGTATATCCTGTTTATCAAAAACAAGGCTTTTCCCGCATTCACTACCTCACATACTCTGGTGCCACAGTCCCCACATATATATTGCAGTTGAGTTTCTGTCAAGCATAGTTGAACTTAGAGTCGAAACCGACCCAAACCGACCCACCCGACCCAAACCGACTAGGTCGGTTTTGCTTAACACTGGGTCGGTTTCGGTTTCAAGTTCAGGTAACCCGACCAGGTCGGGTCGGTTGGAAAAACCTTAGTAAACCAACTCAACCCGACTTGTGAACAGCCCTAGCTAAAATTACCCTATAATTTGTGTTTTCCTAAAACACCTTGATAGTTTGCAATCGATTTATTTGATCGACCTTCCATTAGATGATACTGGAAAATGACAGTTTTGATTTAATGTCCATTTGAATGAATTTAATTAAAAGAAAATAATCATGAAAATACCAGTTTTGCCCCTACTAAGACACGAGCAAGTACTTTATTTGGTCAATTTAAATACTTAAAGTACCTTTATGGTTTAACAAATTGACAAAAACTTATCCTATTGTTTAAAAAATGACTTAAAGACCCTTAAGTTTTTTTACAATGAACAAAATCCACCCCTACTGTTCACATGTGATGTCACGGGTCGGACTGGGTCGGTTTATTGATGTTTTTCCAACTGATCCGACTTGGTCGGGTTACCTAAAATTGAAACCGAAACCGACCCTGTATTAAGCAAAACCAACCTGATCGGTTTGAATCGATTTGGGTTGGTTTCGGCTCTACTTAGTGGTGACTTAGTTGTTGTTCAAGTGTTCATTTCTGGCTCTACATTCCCAAAGGAAACCAACATTTCCTTAATGTTTTGTGGCCCATCCATGGATCCAGTTGTGGAAGGAGCAGAGTTTGAGAGTACTATTTGCCAACTGGTGTCCACTTACACTATAGAGATGAGAGTACTAAGTAGGTTGTAACTACTAACTAGGAACTAACTACTAAGTCAGTTCGGTTTTCAAACCGAACCGAATCATTGGTTTATGATTTTTTATAACCCGAAACCGACCGATGATAAAGAAAACCCGACCGACTTGGATTGGGTTGGTCCGGATTAATCGGTTTGGGGTTTCAAAACTATCTTTTTGTGGTCGATTTTTCCCTTCATCGTTCTTTAAATTTTCAAAACAAAACCTACTTGATCGATGAGAGAACCCCAAAAAATAGATTTTTTGGGGTTTCAGGTGAGAGACTTTTATATACAGCCATTGTATCTCTTAGCTTATTTTCCATCGGGATTTGTTAGAACAACTAGACTATGTTCCTCGTCAGCTTCCGCCAGTCAGGGACTCATTCTCTAGCTTCTTACTCGGCTTTCTTCTCATTCTCGGTTAACAATCTCAACCCATCTTCTATCAGTGGAGGACTTGCCTTTCTAATCTCACTGGATGATGAGATGGCTGCCGATCGATGTTGGTGGGTTTCTTGGCCTAATTGGAAGGAGCTCCACATCCAGGTTGTTGCCGTTGAATTTGACACGCTGAACGGATGTGGAGTTCAAGGACATTAACGGGAACCAGGTTGGCGTGGATCTAAATAGCTTGGTTTCTTTCATGGGCAATTTGGGTGCAGTAAATGTGGAACTGAAGAGCAGAGATGTCGTGAATGCTTGGATAGATTATGATGGCTTCACTGACTTGTTTACTGTCCATGTTTCTTACCCAAATCTTCGGCCAACCGATCCCTTTTTGTCATTCACTCCAGACATGGATTGGTTCGTAAACGATTTCATGTTCGTGGCTTTCTCTGGTTCAACTCAGGGGTGTACTAATATTCATTCACAACATCAATGGTGGAGCTTTAATTTAGTTCCTCGTTTGGTGAAACTTCCCCTAGCGTCTCATCTGCTCCACCTCCAACGCTTACTTCTATAGCCCCTATGGCTAGTTCTATGATCCCAATGGCTAACACTTTGAACTCGTTAACTCCTTCATCTCTTATCTTCTCCTCACACCGTGAGGTGCATCACACATACATCCTATCATGCATTGGGAATATCTCCCACTTGTTAGTTATTATTATTCATGAGAAATGTCTCCAATGCACAGTAGATGTGCCTGTGAGGCGCCCATCTGTGAGGAGCAGATTCCTCACGGTAACAACGGGAGGTTTTTTTCTTGCAATTTTTGTTGGTCCGCTCATTGTCTTTTCTCTAAAAAGCTGAAATCGCTCAAAAAATTAGAGTCTCCTGCACCAGATATCATTAAGACCCCAAAACAGTTTAAAAAAGGGAAATACTCCACATGGATTAAAGTGTCTTCTTTAAAGGAAGGAGAGCGAAGTGAGGTGGCTTCCGTTAATGAACTAAGAAAGCCTTTTTTGAATGGTTTTGGAGAGGCTTTCAGATTCTCTTGTGGGGTTTGTGGGATTGAGAGAGGCAATGAAGCTTCCATTTACAGTTCTATAAGAAACCAGATAAAAAATCCATAGGAATGAAATTGTAGAAGAGCAATACTACAAGAAACCTTTTGTCTCTCTTTTATTTCTCTATAGTTGAGAATCTCTAGTTTGGATTCTTGGAGGTCTGAACTATAGAGGTTTCTCGGGATGCAGTAAGGGGACAGACAAAACAGGGGTTGGAGACCGGAGAGTGGGAGTGGAGTGGAGGGGAGAAACCTGGCATGTTGGCCAATACAAGTTCAGTCAAGGGGAGAAACCTAGAAGAGTTTTCCTTTTTCATATAACATTCTAAGTTGGTGTGCTCCACAAGGCATTTGGTCAGTTTTCTCTCCAATATTACATTTTGAAAATTTGGAGAAAAATCAAGGGAAAATAGTCTTTTCAATCTTTTCATTACCATTCCTAAAGGTTGTTCGTTGCCAAAGACTATAGGGATATTTAAGTGACTAGTAATTAAGCACATGCGTTGTATATGAGAAAAATTTCTTCATATTAATTACTTGAATTTTAGATATATCATAGTTAAGATAGAAATTGAAAATTAAAAAAAGTAACAATATGATTAAAAATAAATTAAATATTTATTATTCAATTATGACATCATGAGTTTCTTTGAAAAGTTGGATCACTAACCCACCATCTAGATAAGAAAGTAATTTTTCTTTTCAACTAGTTTTACATTAGAAAAAATTATAGTCGAAGCCAGCTTTACATTTAAAATTATAAAATCCCTTGCAATGTCATCAGAGGCTTATGTGACTGTTGCCAACATGGGACTCTTAATCCATGTTGGACACAACAAAAAGCTTATACTAAAATTGCCCTTTAATGTTGGGTGATTGAAAAAAAAAAAAAGAGTTTTTAGTTTCTCTCTCTCTCTCTCACAATCATCTTTATCTACTCAACGACTCTGTGATTTGAAAATAAATAAAAATGGTTTTTGGTTTTTGTATTTATGTTCTCTATATCAATTTCTCTCATTCTTTTTCTTAGTCGATTTCTCATTGTCCCTTAATTTCTACCATTCTCCCTCAGTTTCTTTCCCACTCTCTCTCGTTTTTTTTTCTTACACACTTATATGGTATTAATCATATCGTATAAAAAAACATGAGACCAATTTGGTATGGTTCAAAAATTATTACACCAATTTGATAAAAAATCACAAGAAGATTTTAGCTATTATTACACCAACTAGAGAATGATAGAGATCGAGGGAAAAGGAAATATTGATCGAGAGGGAGAGTGGGGGAGAACAATAGAGAGAGAGAGAGAGAGAGAGAGAGAGAGAGGTTGATTTGGCTACAGACCGAAGTTGAGAGAGTGGAAGAGAAACTGGAAACCTATTTTTCGATAGTTTTTTGTTGTATCCAACATGGACTAAGAGTCCCATGTCAGCAACAACCACATAAGCCTCCAATGACATGGTGGGGGCTTTCGGTTGTTAGAGTTTTGTTGGTTTTTTGACCAACCTACAACATAATTTTAAATGTACAATCGACTTTGACTATGATTTTCCCTTTAAATTATATATTTTATTTACGTTATATAAAATATTTTTTACTTATCACAATTAACTTTTGTTTGTCTATTGTATCATTTGACTCAAACCACTAACCCACCATCTAAAAATAAAAATTGTTTGATTTCTAGGTTGATATTAAATATTGTATTACATTTCCATCATTGATAAAATTATTTCTTATGTATAAAATTTATTTTTGTTCAATATAATGAATGTAAAATATTAGAGATGTATCTAATATTTTATTTTTTTTATAAATATAAAACATTAGATATGTGCCCAAAATTTTCTTTATCTTTTTTTTTTTAATTTTGTGAATTTTTGTATTTTCTATTATTAATAATTTTATTATTTGACTATAACATCATTTTATTTCTAGGTATATTTTGAATTTGTCATTCTATTTTCATATCGTTATGTGCGATGGCGGCCACTGCAACTTCCGAACAGCAAAAATTTGGTGAGAAGGAGGTGAAGAAAATCGAAGGAGATACCGCTGCTGCAACTTGCAGCTCTGAACAGTGGCGATGGCGGAGGAAAAACGAAAAACAAGAGGAACCGGGAAGAAGAGGAGGAGGTCGTTGAGTTCGAATCCACCGGTGCAGCGGCGGAAATGAAACAGAGAAAAGAAAAGGGGGAAGAAGAAGAAGAGGAAGAAAGAAGATTAGAAGAAAAGGGAGAGAAGGTCGTTGTGAAGGGGTAGCCGCCGCTGCTCTGTTCTGGGTTCGGACCGCTGCTGACGAAACAGATAACAGAGAAAATGTTCACCAGCTGCACCCCTCCTCCTCCACCGTAAAATGCACCCCTCGAGTTGGATACTGGTAAGACCAGCCTGCACAGAACCGGCTCCACCAATAGTAGTGTCACAGCTGTCATCTGCAATGCATTGTCCCCCTTGTTCAGCCATTCTGGAACCGCTGGCAAGCTCTGTTCGTAAGGACCGGGAATCACCATGGCTGGGAACGAGAGATCTCAATATCGCCGGAGAAATTGTTTCCGCTCAGGATGAGGCTACGAAGAGTTGTAATATTAGCAAGCGTGGACGGGATTGGACCCACAAGGTAGTTCTCTGAGAGGTCCAGGTGCTGCAGTTTTTGACAGGCGGAAACAACCATTGCTACTATTACGACTCACAAGTCTGATTACAGAACGTGAACAAATCCCTCGTCTCTCTCCTCCTTCGCCGGCCAGGCAGACTCCTCGAAGTATTCAACAATTAGTAATTTCAATGTCCTAATAAGCTCCGCCATAAGCATTCAAGGGGTGAAAGACATTCAACTTATCAGAATAAAAAAAAATCGTCTGATACAATCCAGAGAAAACAATCTAACCTTAGCTTTGGAGATAATCTTCACAGCCACAGCCTGATCCTTGAGCTCTCCCTTTGCCCTTAGCCGAGAATGAATGCCCAAAATGGCCACGACCAACCTCCTTACCCAATTCATACTTGGCACCAAAACTCTTCCCGTAATCGTCCTTGGGAATCGACCCTTCCTTGGACTTTGGCGGGCCTAGACGCTTCGCAAGAGATGCCTTGATATGCTTCGCCGGCGAAGGAGGAGGGAAAGGCCTGCAGAAGAATAGCTAGAGAGAGCTCAAGGGTTTGTTTCTGCAAATGACTGAACAGGGGAGGGAAAGCGGGAAGAAAAAAAAAAGAAATAACCTGGGGAGAGATTGGGGAGATAGGACGTTACCACCAGGTTAAGATTGTAGAGAGAGAGAATAGCTAGAGATGAAAGGGGTTTGTCGCCGCCTTTGTTCTCGTTGTCGTTCGATGGGTCGAAGATGATGAACAGTGAAGAATGTATTTTGCAAAAAGGTTCAACCTGAGTGAGAGTTAACGGAAGGGTAAAAATGTAAAATTAATTTTTCCGTCCTAATTTAACAACGATGACAATTGTCATAAAACTTAAGGTCTACAATACAATAGCTAAACAATAAAAGTATCATGTGTAATTAGGCTAAACAATAGGGGTAGTTTAAGAGATTTATCTAATAAAAAATCATGAACCTAATGGCAAAACACTCATTGAAAAAGATTGATTAAGGTAGTTTTAAGTAAATATGTAAAACTATAAGGTGTATTCTAATAAATGACCCTAATAGAAACACGTAAAAGTATATAATTGTTTTATATTTTCAACTTTTTAAATAATTAATAACTATTCATATTTTATATACTACACTTTAATAAGTTTTTTATAATATAAAAATAACAATAATTAATTTCAGTTAGGTTTATTCATCAAATTAATGAAACCTACCAAATTAAAGGTATTTATATACTACACTTTAATTGTTATTCATCAAATTAATAACAATAACAATAATCGGTTTTTGAACCGATTGACCAAACCAGAAAATCGACCTAAACCGATACAACTTGAGTGGATCGATTTTCACAAAAGGTTAGTTGGTTTCAACTAACCAATTCCCCAGCCTGACCAGGTCAATTTGGTTGGCCAAATAACCTACAACCAAATTGAATCAACTCATGAACACTCATAATTTCAACTGAATTAATAGTCTTATCTCTAATAAATAACAATACTTTAATCTCCAATAATTATTCAAAATTTATAAAGAAAAAAAAACAAAATTATCGAAAATATATTGATAATGAAAAAGATACAATAATTACTAAAATTATATTAACTTAATTAATAAATAGTATAATCTCAAATAATAGTTTAATCTCTAATAAATATTAATCAATAAGTTATAATAAAAATACAATAAGTACAATAAGTTAAACTTAAAAATTTCAATAATAGTAGTTTAATCTCCAATAATTATTGAAAGTTTTCTGTTAAATAACAAAACAAAATAAATTTATGCAAAATCATTGAAAATACATTTATAAAAAAATAAATAATTACTGAAATACAATAAATATTAATTTTAGCATATATAATTATATAATAAATACAGATTAAGAGTTTAAAATTATTATTAATAAATATTTCTTTTGAAATTTACTTTCTCGAATTATTACTTGATATAAGTGAAACTAGTTATTTACAATATTATGTAAAAATACTAAATTATTATTAATTTCAAAATTATGTTATAACTATTTTTCTAGTCTTCAGAATTTTTTTAAATTTTTACATAACTTCTTTATTTTAACTATTTAAAATCTAGCTATGTTAAATTTTTTTATTTAAAATATTTTGTTATTTCAATACTTAAATAATACGTAAAATATTTAAATTTTAAAATATTAATTATTTATTGAATTTAATTAACCTTAAAATCATAATTTATACTATTATTACATAATTTTATTATTAATTTTGTAATATATTAAATTATTATTAATTTCAACATTATGTTTTAATTGTTTTTCTACTTTGAAGAAAATTTTTAAATTTATTACATAACTTCGTTATTGTAACTATTTAAAATCTAGTTATGATAAATATTTAGTTATTTAAATATTTAAAAGTTTTGTTATTTGAATTTTATTTATTTAAAGCTATTACATATTATTAAATATTTGAGAAACATTTAAATTGATAATCCGAAAAAACATAATTTAAATTGTTAGTGCATAATTTCGTGATATATTTTGAAAAAATATAAAATTATTTTGTGTTTTTAATAAATATTTTAAAGTTATTATATAATTTTGTTAGAATATCTAAATAATTTTTAAATTTTTTAATCCAAACCCTCTTTAGATAGATATAGATAAAAAGTAGTGGAGAGGATAAATAGGAATTAGTGATAATTTTGGAGAAAGTGGGGGAGGTAGTTTTAGAGAAATTTTAGGGGAAGAGATTATTTAGGTTATTGGGAAAGTGCATCCCATTGATTGTTTAAAAAATGACATGGAATTAAAAAAAATAAAAAAAAGGAGAAAATTTCTAGACTTCCTTGTTTTAATCTATATCTATCTATCTATCTATATAAATATAAACATATATATATATATATATATATATATATATATATATAACATAATTAAAATACTAAAAATATTGAAAAATTACCAAAATTTTATATTAATAAGGGTATTTACTAAAAATAATTGAAGTAAAATTAATACTATATTATTATTAAAAAGTACCAAAATTATTAAAAATATCCAAGCCAGAAATTATTGAAAAATATTGAAAATTGGATGCAGTTTTTTTACTAACTATGGTATTTATTTAATGGTTTAATTTATTTTTACTGAAAGCAAATACAAATTAATTTTGTAGTGACTTATATGCAAAAATAAATGCTGAAAATAGTGAAAATTATTGAAAAATACTCATATGCAAAAATTACTGAATAATAATGAAAAACACCAAAAATTAATTAAAAATCCAAAAATTCTAAAAAACCTAAAGCTTAATAGAAATAAATAAAAAATTAAATTAATTGTATTTTATTGCAAAAAATACTGAATAATAATGAAAAAAAGTGTATTTTAATTATTAATAGTAATATATTTAACAATAATAATTTTAAATTGTAAGAAACAATAATTATAATTTAAGCTATAAATAGTAGAAAATTACATTTAATTTCTAGAAAACTAAATTTAATTAATTTTAGCCAAGAAATTAGCAATATTTCTGAAAATATGATAATTTCTAGAAATTACTGTATTTTATATAAATACAATAATTTAATAGTAACAGTATTTTAATAATTAATAATAAAAAGTAACAATCATTTATAAATTAATCTAACCCGATTAGATCTATAAATTTGAAGGCTCAAGCAATTATTTTCTTTCGAGTTAGTTCTAAAAATAACTTAACCTAACCCAATTATTAGATCTAAAAATTATTAACAGTAATTATTTTTAAATTGTAATTAATAGTAATTATAATTTAAGCTATAAATAGTAGAAAATTACATTTAATTACCAAAAATTTATATTTAATTACCAAAAAATTACAGTTAATTAGTTTTAACCAAGAAATTAGCAATATTTCTAAAAACATGATAATTTCCATAAATTACTATATTTTAAATAATATAGTAATTTAATAATTACAATATTTTATTAATTAATAATAAAAAATAATAAATCATTTATAACTTAACCTAACCCGATTAGATCTATAAATTTGGAAGCTCAAACAAATATTTTCTTTTGAATTAGGTCTATCTGCCTGCACATTATAAGGGATAATCAGGTTCAAAGTCTAACTGGGTATCAAACTTTTGGAGTCCAATGATGGCTTTAGCAGATAGGGCCCAAACTTAACAACTCCGAATAAGATCAACTTGGAAGTTATATGCATATATGGTAAATATTATTATATAATATTTAGATAACAAATTTTATATTAGTATATATATATATAAATTAATGTTATATATTTTTTATAATAAAATAGAATTAAATAAAAATTTTAATTTATAAAAAATCATAGTTTTATAATTAACACGAGACTCTTTATCAACAAAAAATGTGCAAGCCCGAACTTGAGCCTAACCTGGCCATTGGGCCTAGATCTTGAGCTTGAGCCCAGCCTTTATATAAAGCCTGGAGCTCAAGCCTAAATACCCCCCTACACTCATTAGCGTTTCCATATCGATGGAGAAGATAAGAATAAGATACACAGACACAGCTTTTTTGTACGCACAATACTATAGAGCAAATTTGTCTAAGTAGTTGACAGAAAGAAAGATGGCTAAGCTTTTCCGCAGCTTCTTCTTCTTTGTCCTCCTACTCCTTTCAGGTTTCTTAAACTTTCCTCACTTTCATTTGTTTGGACAGTTGCAAGCTACACTTTTAAACTTTCCTCACGTACATTTTGTTATAGTTGATGGAAATGATGATGGTTAATTGTTGCAGTTGCATCAATGGGAAGGTGCAGTAGTGATCAAAAGAATTGTTATGTTGTTCGCGAGGGCTTTGGTTGTGCCCAGTTGGAACAATGTCAACAGTGGTGCTCCCAGCAGTACAATGGCCGTGCTCTTTGCAACCCTAATCCTAGCCGATGTATCTGTTTCTACATTTGTAATTAATTAACTCCATCCAATTACTAGTTATTAATTTCCTCTCTCTCTCTCTCCCTCTCTCCCTCCCTCTACCATCCCTTCCTTTAAATTAATAAATGCATATATAATAAATCAAAGCAGAGTGGAAATTAAGCTTACAGTGTTTCATTATTTGTCATCTTGTATGCTCTCATCAGAATCAGAATGTAAAGTTGTATACACTTTAGAGCAGGCAATTCTGGTTTCTGTATCAAATATTAAGGTCATTCATTACTCACTCTAAACGAAAAGGAAGCTTTGAAAAGTGTAGGTTGGAAGTTGGAACGGGAGTGGACCATTCAGAAATCAGAAGCCATTTCTCTCACACAATTACATGAATAAATTCTCTTTATTAAGCCATTCAGAAATCGAATATGATATAGATCTAGAGGAATCAATCAAACTGATTTATTTAGGGGCTCAGGGTTTAAGATTTAAGAGCTTAGGAAATTTAGGGTTTAGATCTAGAATTAGGTGGTAAGGGTAGGAGGCCTGCCCTCCAACGTGGTAGGAGCCAAGTATTAATTGCTCCCAAATTTTGGAATAACGCCACTGCTAAGTGGAACATGTCCCTACATCATGATCGTAGTGCTATTTAAAGGGTGAAATTTATTTTTTCTCCTTTTTTATAATATTTCAGAAAATTTTCTTTACTCTCTCTCTCTCTCACCCATGAGGATGATACAACATTCTAGCTCCCAGTCTACCAGATGTGTGCCTAAATTTTAGCATGGGCTCTATTCTAGTCTAAATTAAGTCTCAGTTTTGGAAAAAATATAAATACAAACATGTAGAATGCAAATACAAGGTTTTGATAGCATATTTGTATTTGTACTCTTTTCCATTTCAGGCTCAATTTGGAAGGAGTACTACAAATGCAAATATGTATAGTGCAATTACATGTAAAATAATACAAAATATAAGGTTTTGCACTTTACATATTTGCATTTGTACTCCTTCCATACTGAACCTAAAGAATAATTCAATCAGACATTGGCACAGGATTAATACCTTAACCTTATTTTGGTATTCTTTTATGTAGTGAAACTATTTTATTATCCCATATGAAACCAATGAATTGAAAATGAACATCTTTCGGACCTAATCTATATTGTCACTGCATAGTGTAACAAATCTGTTACACATATTTAAATCTGCAACTTCTGCAATTTAGGATCTATAAATGTACAAACACATATCCAGGTCTCTTTGGGACTTGTGTTTAAGTAGATTTCTTTGCGACTTAGTATAATTTATTATTAGGGAAATTGTCTAAAACTCATAATGACTTTTCAGCATTTCTCTTAAACTCACCATAGCATTTTAAAACGTCTAGAGAACCCCATGTCAGTGAGTTTTTCTTTTCTAAAACCCACCTTCCATCAGGGAACCACTAGTGTTCATTAGCAGAAATTGTCCACATCAGCATAAATACATTTTTCATGACCAAACTGCCCCTGAATGACGAGTTAGGGAAAAAGGGTCACTTAGGGTTAGATTTATTCTCCCAAAACTCTCTCTCTCTCTCTCTCTCGCATGCACGCATGCACACGCTTGCTTAGATTTACTGTTTGAAGGTCACCGTTGCACCACCACTATCCCTCTCTCACTTGCTCATATGTTTGATTTGAAGATTTGAAAGAATGAAGACTATGATCAGAAATTTCAAAGATCTCTAATGTTTTTAAATATTTGAAATATATTGTAAATTTTTGCAAATTGAATATAGAAAGTAAATCCCTATTGAGGGCTCTACAAATTTTGCAAAAATATTTTTATAAATTTTTATCTGATTGCTTGAAATATATTATTATTATTATTATGTATTTTGAATGCTTGGTAGACCAGACCAATATGACGTTTCCACGTAGAAATTAGGCCAACTTTAGGCTATAAATCAGAGCCAGATTCACCTGATATGTTCCAACTCATTGTCACCCACCCCATTCAATTCGCAGGATGCCCCCAAAACCACCAATTAACCTTTATACTTTTGAATCCAAACCAACAGCAACAGGTCCATGGTGGCATGGGTTAGCATTAATTTCCTTGTGGATGAGTCAATCACTTCACTTGAACGTCTCTTTGTGAGTTTTATTTTATTTTTAATTGGCCTCTCTAAAACCCTTAATTCTAGAGAGTAGATTCAATCAACTTTGTCTCAGCTTTTGGCTGGATTTTCTGGATTTTTCACCAAACATAGCTTATTATTGTTCATATTGGCCCACCTCAGAAAAGCAGAAGTTGCTGCGCTTCAGCCCTCCCAAACAGGCGCTGATTCTGAAAATGTTAGAGATGGCACTGATTCTGAGAATGTTAGGTATGGTATGAATGGTTAATTTGCTGCTTGAATATATATTGGCTGGAAATGCTTAAATGGAAAAAGAGAGAAAGGAACAAGAATTCATTTAAAAGTGAGTTTTCATCAACAAATTGTTGAATTTGGCAAGACAATATATATATATATATATATATATATAAGAAAGAGTTTGTTGACTACGATGCCGGAAAGACGTAATACTGAAAAGCTTACAACCAATCAGATGAATTTTTATCTACCAATCACATGTGTTTCCGGCAAATGGATGTAAGATAGTCCAAAAATCTATAAAAGACAATAGCTCCTCCAGTACGTATGATTGGTGAGCCTTTTTAACATGGCACCGTATGGGCCTTTCACCAAGGTTTTAAAACTTCAAAGTAACTTGGTGTTTGTTACTGCTGGCAGCTGCTGCTACCATATATGTAGCAGAGAAATGCTGTGTTTTCCGGTATGGAGTCACCGGACACAACCATCTCATCTACAGCCTACAGGTAGGACCGTAAGAGCCTAAACTTAAACCGGTGGGGATGAGCTAAGATTTTATTTGCTCATTCAACTGATCAACCCTTTGACATTAGGCCATGCAAAATTGCATTAGAATTTAGAAACATATATACATACATACATACCCTCAAACAACATTGAGTGAAGTTACATTAATTGTCTTTGATTTGTGTGCCACTGCCACACTCAAACAGCATACCCTCTTGAGTCTTGAGTCTTGACCTAATCTGTTTGAGTATTTTCCTCCCAAGTTGTAATATCTCATGGCTTAGAAAAGTGAGTGATCAGATGCATATTTGACCTGACTTTGTGCCCAATTGAATTCTATTTAGGAATAATAAATCTACAGACCCACCACAACTCTGTATATAAATTCCCCTACAACTCATCAGCGTTTCCATATCGATCGAGAAGATAAGAAATTTTTCTAAGTAGTTGACAGAAAGAAAGATGGCTAAGCTTTTCCGCAGTTTCTTCTTCTTTGTCCTCCTACTCCTTTCAGGTTTCTTCTTAAACATAATATAATTAATTTCCACATGAATATGCGTTTTATGATGATCATTTTTATAACATAGTACACGAATATATATGCATCTTCATTCCACACTGACACTGCCATGGTCACTTCACATGCATGGTGCAACCTTCAACACGGTCCAATATCGTTATTCTGTTATTCTTTGATTTTAATTAGTATGTATAGATTAATTTGTGTTTAGCTCTATAAATATTCTTAATTAGAATTTTAATTAAATGTGTAACTAATTAACGATGGATGGATGGTGCAGTTGCAGCATCAATGGTGGCGGGTTCGGATGGTGCAAAAAGATGCCAAGTTAGTCAGGAAGGGAGGGGTTGTGATCTGGCCTCATGCCGGCAGTGGTGCCTCCAGTCCTACAATGGCAATGGTCTTTGCGCTCCTGTTGGATTTGGTTCTTTTCGCTGTGTTTGTGTCTACAATTGTAATTGATCAATAAATCAATAATCCATCCTTCTCTCTTTCTCTTCCCTTTTCCCTTTTCATCATCATCATCATCATGGAAGATTTCTGCTTCCTCTAAATAAACAATAATTAATTTTAATTGCACTAGTTGTTTATTTCCTTTATTTCTCTCTACCATCTCTTCCTCTAATCAAATGCATACCATTTTAAATAAAAGAGTGGCTTTTGCCTTCTTTGTTCTTATTTAGAACGTGAACAATTTAAAGGAGGCAATTCTGAACCAACCAAGAAGGTCATTCCAATAGTAATTACTAATTATTCACTCTATTCAATTCAGAATTATGGAATAGGAAATACAATTTTAGTGGGTCCAATCCGAACCCGAACCAATCGATCCCACAATTTTACATGGGATGGACTTGGATTTATAGTCCTTGAACTGAGCCTGGTCCCAAAAGTTCTGATTGGCATTGAGCCTAACCCTTAGGTAGCCCAATACTGCTTCATCCTAATCCCAACCTGAAGGCTGAAGCCGACCCAATATACATGCACAATAGAGGCCGACCCAAGCAGGGAGTTGGGCCGTAGCCATGCTCATCAGGGTTGTAAATGTAGGCTTCATAATGAGCTAGACCAAATATTTGAACCATGATTGTATCTTTCCTTTAGGCCTGCGTTCAGAAGGGCCCATTTTAAATCACCAATCCAGGCCAGCCCACTTAAAGATTGTATAGGCTTGGATTGGGCTACAGCGGCTTGCTCAGTGCTCGAGATAGACCGATCTTAACAGGCTTAGAATGAGGAAAAATAGTAGAGCCCACTCCTATTTTCTTGTTTCCATGGTCCATTCATTCCAATGTACGCCTATAACCAATCAACCACTCTTATCGGAGTTTCACCTAATCAAACTTCATTAGCAGGCAACGACAATGAATTACTCTTAGATGGGGAGGTCTGTAATTGGATTGGGTAAGTCGGGTTTGGGTTGGATTAAGATACATCGGATTGACTTCGGGCCGGATTAATTCTGAGTTGAGCCAGCAAACGTTAGAGTATAACCCTAAACGTTAAGGTTAGAATTGATCCATGCGTCAATTCGAGTCATCCCTAAAAATAATTAGAATTTTAAAAATGAAACAGCATAAAAAGTTTGAATCGATCCTCCAAGTTTCTCATAGCGTAGTAAATGTTCTACACCGGTTCTCTAAGTATAGTACGTTTTTGCCCTTTTAGTGCAGCATCGAAATTGAATTAAATCCCTTTAGCATCTGTAAATCATGTAATACGGGTATCTTAGTTTCTATGAAGAAATTTCTGTGTTCAATCATAAAAGAAGGGCAAATTTGGGTTTTTGAAATAATATAAATTGTGCATGCAAACCCAATTAACATGATGAATAACTAATAACAGAAGGTACTATTTGTCTAATGACCCCACCCCACCCCACAAGGGAGGCCAGAATCATTAAAGGAGGTTTTAAGCTGTATTTTGGCAATCCTTATTTTAAGGATTTATCTCCTTTCTTAGTTAACAACTCAGTTTTCTTAGGGGCATTTTAACTGTAAAAAAAGAAATAAGTCCTTAAAATAAGGATCGTCAAATACGACATTAGTATTTATAGAAAACCTTAACATTTTGTTTGATTTGAAAAAAAAAGGTAGAGAGAGGTGAGGAAGCCGGTACAACGTTCTTACTGAGTTTCCTACATTTTCCTTCATTTTTTTTTCTACCTTTTCTTTCAAACCAAACACAACAGTAAAGAAAGTTTAAATATTTCGTAAGGCAGTATATACCATT
Organism: Nelumbo nucifera; assembly: GCF_055504915.1. Lineage (NCBI taxonomy): Eukaryota > Viridiplantae > Streptophyta > Magnoliopsida > Proteales > Nelumbonaceae > Nelumbo > Nelumbo nucifera. The sequence continues at coordinate 21,649,220 of NC_142651.1, read as the reverse complement.
ACCACTTATTCACAAAGAAGAATGACACAGTCCTCCCTATCTTCTCATACAACCAGTAGTATTACCAAGATTTTAACTGAAAAACATTTGTGAGGGGAGGTCTTTGTCCCAACTAAAACGACTATGAAAGGGGTGATATTGGATTTTTAAAAATATTTAGCTGCAGGTGAGGCTTTTTGTCCCATGATATCACCCAACAAGGGATGTCTTGGCATTTTGCATAAATGTGTGGAGAGTTTTATGGTGCATAAATTGCACCTAGAAGATGCAATTTGCAAGGTGCCAAATGGCACTATGTATCTTCCACCCACAGTACACTATGTATTACCAATAAGCAATTGGGTTCAGCCAATTCAGCAGTTTTCAAATGACCCCTAACAAAGTGGAAGTTCTTTAATAAAAGATGTTCCATGTATATTTTATTATACCCAGATTGCCCTTAAATAATGGGTGTTCTATAAATGAACAAAATGCCACTGACCTAGAGATGGACCTATTTTAAGTGACATTATTGAGCATGAGGATATATCAATGTCAGGTGTTGGTGCAGTCATTGATGATGCATGTTTTGGTAGCTACCGACTAGCAGATGACTCAGATGCCTAGATGAACAATTCCTACCTGGAATGTAGCTTGGACATATAGCTGAATGGTTCCTAGCTGAAAGGTGGCTCGGACGCCTAGCTGAATGGTGACGAGCTGGAAGGTGGTTGGGATGCCTAGCTGAACTTTCCCTACTTGGAAGGTGGCTCTGACTCTTAGCTGAATTGTCCCTAGCTAAAAGTGGCGAGCTACATAGTTTATTGGTTCGACCTGCAAGGAAACTGTGTCAGAGTGCCCGGGCTTCTTTACCCAAGGTGGGCACTCCGATGCTTAAGTTAGCGAATGCGAAGATTTTGTGAAAGCTAAAAGTAAAAGAGCTAGAGAGCTACGTTGTGCATCTACCTACTGAGGTTGGAGGTAAGGCCTTTATATAGGCATTGTTTGGCATGGGCATCACGCACCGTGTCCAATATCTCTTGGAAGAGGTGCCTAACTGGTCTAAAGTCCTTAGAGGTAGTTGTGCATGTAGGCTGACTTTTGTGCCTTACTCGGTTTCCTCCGGAACACTCGATGTGAGAATTGACTTCCAAGAGACCCGAGAGTGACAAGATGTATGCAGAGTTGGTCGACGAGCATGTCTCGCAGGTCGTCACCTGGACCTCAATCAGGTCGGTAAGCCTTCGAGGGAGGTCGCTTCTCACGTCGATGTCACTTCGGCCGGTACTAATGAGGTACCACAAGTCGGCCCTAGACGAGGTGCTGCTAGCCGCCCTGAGTTGTGGACGAGGTCACCAGCTAGATTTCCACTAGGTCGGCAGCAGAGGCAAATCACCTGATTGGTAGCAGAGGTAGGTAGCTAGGTTGGCAGTAGAGGCAGGTCGCCAAGTTGGTGGCGGAGGTAGGTCAGCAGGTCGGTGATAGAGGCAGGTTGCCAGGTCGGCGATAAAGGCACGTCCAGGTTGGCGGCGGAGGCAGGTCGCCAGCTGAGACTCCATCATTTTGGCCAAAGCAAGTTGTCACCTAGGTGATGTTGGGATGTCATCCAACTGTTCTACGATGCCATGTGTCATGATGCCAGTGGAGGGCCAAATCTGCCCTCATAAGTCATGAATTCATGATCAAAATTTAGATCTTTGAAAGTATTATTACATGACTCGGTTTTCGTATTTCAATTTAGGTAATGCCAATGAACAGCCAAATCAATGTACTTCTTTGTTTCTTTATCCATATAACTAGTGTGTAGGAGCACGTCTATGCATGAGAGTTCAGTTTATTTTTCAAAACTGAACTAAATAAACTAAAATTTTAAAAATCAAAATTAAAACCTAAAAACCAAACTGAAATTTTTTTTTTCAATTTTCAGTTATTCTGGTTAAAACTGAATTTCAATAATATATAACATATAATATATTTTATGAAATCAAATTTCATTAGAATATGTTACATATTACATATATATAATAAAATTTAGTTAATTTTGTTTTTTCGGTTAATTAAATTTCTCATTTTGAAAATTAAAACCAAAACCAAAACTTTTTGTTTGGTTTTTCGATCTTAACCGAATAATGCTCACCCCTAATTATTATTATTTTCTAGAATAAGAAACTGGAATAAACACAGTCAATTAATTCATCATAGAAAATAAAAATGCAAATTAATCGAATTGGGCCGGTTTAGCTCAACCCAGGCCAAACCTAAGAATTGGGCTTAAAGCCTGAGCCCAAGGTCAAATCCGAATTATCCATTAAGCCCAGCCCACACTAAAATTTGATATTTGAGGTAGGGCTCAGGCCTGAGCTAGGCTCAGGTTGGTAAATCAACCCACAATAGTTGATATACATGTATGTGTATATCTACTCATGTATGCATGCTAATATGTGTCTAGGCCATGTAAAATTGCACATTGCATTGCATTGATCTGGGGTCGGGTTGGGCACACTCAAGCTGCATAAATGAACCAATTCTACTACGTACGGTAAAACAGCTGCTCTTCAGCCTTCCCAAACGGCCACTGATTCTGAGAATGTTAGAGATGAATCGGTTGCTTGACCATTGGCTGAAGTTAAAGGGAAAAGGTTGCTTAATACGTGTTGCTACCAAATTACCCCCTAATGGATAGACACGAATATATATAATTATAAGAAAACACATCCATTGTTGGCTTTGCAATTTGCAGAAATAACCTTTATATAGAGAGAACTGCCACTGCTGTTACTGGCAGCTGCTACCATGTATGTAGCAGAGAAATGAGCCACCATCCTTTATAGCTGTTTTTACAGTATGAACTGGCACAACCATCCACAGACCCCTTTCACAGACAACCAAAAACAGGGAAAGACTCTTTAACTACCCACCAGCTTATTTTAAGCCTTGAATCCCAATCAAGATTATTTGCTCAGCACAGTTCAGCTAATGATCAATCTTTTGATATTAGGCCAAAGTTGGATTAGAAATATAATATACAGCCCCAAATGCATGACCTACAGTAAATATTTGAAGATGATAAATAAAGAAATCAAACCATGTTTAGCAATTTGCAGCTTTACTATCTCTAAATAGATAGCATTTGCTGTACACTCATGTACTCTTGAATCTTAGCTTGATCCTATAGCTACGAGTGAAGAAAAACTTTTCCATGTTTAGCTAGCTTCCAAGTTTCTTACTGGACCCATTTGATACTTAAAAAATTGATACAATCCTACTTGTTTACTAAGATGGTGTTTGGAAAAGTGGACGTTTTTTAGGACCGATTTTCAAGAAAAAATGCCCACGCTTCTAAGACATATTTTTTGCAAAAAAATACTTTTGCCACGTAAGCAGTGAGCAATACTATGCTGTTTGGTAAGGTACTTTTTTTCATGTATGTTCTGACAGGTAAGCACCACATAGGATACACATCAGTCAACCGTTGGATGAAACGGTTCACCGTGTTTCATGCATCGGTGGGGTCCCGATTTACGAGACATGCCCAATTTTTCAATAAACACCTGAACCAAACATTCATATATATGGGCATTTGTTGAAACGCCTATGTGGATCCGATGTGGCACCGTTTTTTTGAAAAATGACCACGGTTCTAAACATCCCCTAAATTAACATGATTAGCATACGACTTCCAAAAATCCTTGTCTTTTGGTCCCTTTCGTGGGGGTGGGTGGTAACTAGAGGACTGCCTTACACCATCTCATCATGTTTAATAAATAGAGAACATACCTAGCCATTTGTCCACCAACTTGGACGTAAAACAGGCTTCCAACAGGATCAACACCAAATCTCATACACAAACTGGACTATTTTTTATGAGGAGCCTTTTTTTTTTGTTTCTGATCATTAATTGATAATTGATCCAATCAATTCTTGTGTTACCTTCAGTTCCGGTTTTTAAGTTGAGGATTTGATGATACTCGGGGCGTTCTTTTGGATTTTGAGAGAGGGAAAGTTGGTCAATGGGATTTTGGTTCCTATTGATCAAGAATCCCATGTTCATTTTTCAGATTTATGCAGGGATCAGGGAAACTTTATTTTCCTAGTTATCACTTATCCATCTCCTAGGTGGGTAAATAACATTCCCACTTAAGGGAAAATTTGCTAACACTTGAATGAGACAACAACGTCCATTTTAATAATGAATTTTTATGGCTAAAATGGTCATTACCTTATTTAGCTAGGAAATAAAAGAACATGGGTAAATGCATTTACCTGAATAAATGTTTTTAATTACATTTACCTAGATAAATAACTTATCTAAAAGTGATAGAGCGTGACAGTATCTTTAATTAAGAGATGGGCATATGGCTCATTCATCAAGCCTTTGCCACGCATTGAATGAGGTTACATTGTCTTTGATTTGTGTGCCACTCAAGCAAAGTAACATACGCTCCTTGACTCAATATGTTTGAAAATTTTCCTTCCAAGTTCTAGCATCTCATGGCTTAGAAAAGTGAGATGCATATTTGACCTGATTTTGTGCTCAACTAAAAACAAATTATTGTACTCAAAACTGATTCAGTTAACAATCCAAAACTAAGAATAACGTAGATTAAGGCCTTAACTATTCCACAATTTTTTTTTTCCTGGTGAATTCATGCACCTTAGAATTGAATGCTATTTATATAGGAATAAAAATTCTACAGACCCACCACAACTCTATATATAAATACCCCTCTACAACTCATTAGCGTTTCCATATCGATAGAGAAGATAAGAAATCAGTCCTAACAGAAAGAAAGATGGCTAAGCTTTTCCGCAGTTTCTTCTTCTTTGTCCTCTTACTCCTTTCAGGTTTCTTTCTTAAACATAATTAATTTCCTCATTTTCAATTGTTTGTCGTCTCTGTTTAATTTACTCATCCATTTATATATGATCACTCCTAACAATAATACATGGACACATCTCTTTCTCTATCAACATCAGAAACCAACTTGCTATTTGGACAGTATTGCAAGCTACACACTGTTGAAACCATGCATGGTTACATCACAGTGCACCACATAACATCACATGGTGCAACCTTCAACAGTTCAAGATTGTTATTCTTTCTTTCAGTTATATTTATATATAAATTTGTGTCTCTGTGTTGCTACATGCAGCCATTTATGGGTGAAAATGGGAATCCTGTGCAACAGATACAGACTTGGTCTAATTCATTTGCTTATTGTATAAAAGATAGTTCTGTTGCAGTTGTATCAATGGTGCACAGTGCGGGTACAACGTGCTGTGCTCGGATGATGGACGGCATTGGTTATGCCACAAGTCGTGATCGGTGCGTCCGGGATAATATATATATGGTGGCCGTATTTATTGCTCAGGCAATACCTGTGACTGTTTTTACGATCGGTTCAAAACCGGATCGGACCAGAAAAATTGAGAATCGGTCAGGTGACCGGTTCCGTTTTATCCAAAATCATTATTTACCCCAAAACCGTTGATTTGATCAGCAAATCGTTGACTTGAGTGGTCAAAGTGTTTGAACCGTTGGAACCGTTCAACGGTTTAACCAATTTTTATTTTTTTGTTAGAATGGACTATTCATTCGATTCGAATGATCAAACCGTTTGACCCAAAAACTGAACCCCTGACCGGTTCAATTTTAAAGACCTTGATTTTTACCTTTGTAATTAAGTTGAATAACCTCTTCCTTGGTGAAGGAGTGCATCCAAATAAAAAGGATTGCAGTGGTAGTTTCCTTTCTCTCTACCATCTCTTCCTCTATATTAAATCACACTACAGAAAAAACAGTCTAAGGCGGCAATCTTTAGTCTGTCGTCCCAGTGACTGCTGGCTTAGGTCAAGACCACCGCCTCTGATGACTGGTCTGAGGCGGTTTGAAAAAAAAGAAGAATTTCATTATTTGCGTTATTGTACGTACTAATGTAAACATCTTAAAGGAAAGCAATTCTGGTTTCTGGACTAACCAAGTAGGTAATTCTGGTCTCTGGTTTCAAAAGATTCATCATGCATGGTTTTTTGGACCGGATCATACGGTCAGACCAGAAAAATCTGGAATTGGTCAGGTGATTGGTTTCATTTTATCCTAAAACTGTACTTCATAAAAAATTATTAATTTGGCCAGCAAACCATTAATTTGAACAGTTTGATTGTCCAACTCGGGAATCGGACCTTTGACAAATTCTTTGTCTGATTCAGTTTTAAAAACCTTAACATCATGCTTAGAAAACCAAGGGGTTGGAAGTTGGAAGTTGGTACTTGAGTGGACAATTCTAAATCATGCAACTCAGTTTTCATTTATTTTATCAGGTTAGATATTTGAAGCACAACTACAACGAAAGAGGTCATTTGAGATCACCACGGATGCTCTCTTAACCTTTGCAAATGAAACTTAAAGGGAGAAGAGGATCCTCACTTCCATATTAGAGAATGGAGACCATAATGTTGTTGATATGAACCACATGCTTCACAAAGTCATTTCCTCCAAGTATAGCATTCTCTTAGGAAGAAGATCCATGAATGCAGATTGGAAATTACATTGAAAGCAGTTACGTTGTTGAGACTTTCCTATAATTCTCTTTTACCAGACCAGGGTTCTATTAAATGCACATAAAAAAAAAAGTCTAGATATTTAGTTCATGTGGGATTCTCTACAAATCCTAAGCTTAGGTGCTTACCTACCAGATAGGATGGATACAGTTCTGGCTTCAAACACAACTGCCTGATTGCTTATTAACTGTAGTTGTTTTCTAGTAAGTGTATCGGCAAAGGCATTTGCCTCAAACAAAACAGCCCAAAATAAGTTATTCCTTCCCACCCCATGTTTAGCAAATGTACCATCAGAGGCATTTGCATCTCATCTTATGACCCAATTACAAGACACCTCTATCCCATGTATAACAATTTAACAGCTTTCTTCTTTTCATAAGTGTTGCACCATCATCCATCTTCCTCTTCTTTTAGGAGCCAGCTAATTACAAGTTTTGAATTAACTTTAAATAACAATTTCCTGACATTCATCTCTTTAGCTTTTTGGACCCCTTCTATAACCAGCATAATTTCAGCTAGGGCAGATGGACCTGAGTAGAGTGTGATGATCGATATTTCCTTCTTCATTCCTAAAAATTCTATCTAGGGAAGATGGACCTGAATTGCCTTCACTACTACCATCAAAGTTGAGCTTAATAAAGTCACAAGGGGGTGGGGACCAAACAGGCCTAACCACCTCCTCTTTAGGAGTAGAATCAACTACCTCTCTCCACTTTCTCATCCCCTCAACGCCGAACACCTTTAAAGATGCCCAAAGACTTAACCCAGTGAACCACCTTGATGGTAATAGCTTCAATGACAGCTTCTCTACTTTTATTTTCAAGGAAAATTCTTTGGCTCCTTTCCTCCCAAATTGTCCAATACACTGCTGCCCTCGTGCATCTCCATAGAAATCTTCCCCTCTTCTTTGATTGAAATGGCTGTTAATTTACTAACATCCTTTTAAATATTTTATAAGTGCATGCTTTTGCTTCTTACTGAGCTGCCCACCAAAAAGTTAACACTATTAAAAAGGGTGCATTCTTGTCAATTTTACATCTTATAGATGCCTGTTTTTGCATGTCAACTTTTGCTTCTTACTGATGTCTGATGATTATGTATGCCAAATTTTTTCTTCTTATGAACGCCTGCCTGTTCACAGTCAGTCACACCTGACATCTACAGGCCTGACCTCACTTTTGATTAGCATCAATATTCCCTCTTGCTTAGCATGTAAGGAATATGAATTCATCAATCTTAAACAAGCTAATTCTTGAATTTTATGGCAAGAAGCTGATTGAGCTGTTAAGCATAAATACTTCCTCTTGGTTAGCATGCACAGTTGCCTAATACATGTTGCTACCAAACTATCCCCTAATGGTTAGGCATGAATAGTTGTCTAATTATAACCCCATTGTTTGGATTTCCAAAATGGATCTAAGATAGCCCAAAATCTATAAAGGACAATAGTTCCTCCCTCCGGTACGTATAATTGGTGAGCCTTGTTAACTTAGCAGGGCTTTTCTCTAAAGTTTTCAAACTTCAAAGTAAGATGGTGTTACTACTAGCAGCTGCTACCGTATGTATCAGAAATGGGTCACCAGCCTTGTATATCTGTTTTTCCACTATGAACCGAAAACAACCACCTTCAAACAGTGAAAGACTCTTTAACTCCCTGCCAGTTTATTTTAGGCATTGAATCCCAATCAAGCTTGCATTCCAGACATGAACGTGAGTAGGAGTCTAAATTAGTAGAGATGAGCCAAGATTTGCTCAATTCAGTTCAGCTCATTGAAGTCAATCCTTTGTTATTAGGCCAAAATTGGATTAGAAATATACAGTCCCAAATGCAAGACTCACGGTAATTATTTGAAGATAGTAAATAAAGAAAAAAAATGGTTCAGTCATTGATAAAAAATGATGGTAAATAAAGAAACCCTTGCAATAACCCTTTGCAATTTGGATTTCCAAATTAAAATGGATCTACTGGTAATGGTGTTGTTATGATTTGTGGACCTTGTTAAAATGGATCTACTGGTAATGGGTCACCATTCCTTGTGTAGCTGTTTTCCCAGTATGAAGTGAACACAACAACCATCTTCAGACTCCTTACATATACAACCACAAACAATGAAAGACTCATTAACTATCTACCAGCTTATTTTAGGCCTTTTATCCCAATCAAGCTTCTATTCAATGGCAAGAAAATTCCTCACCTACAAGTAGAGATGAATCAAGATTTTCACTGATAGTAAGATTCAGCTAAGTTCAGCTCAGTCAACTCAATCTTTTGATATTCTGTCAAAATTGGATTAGAAATATACAACCCTAAATGCAAGACCCACCGTAATTATTTGAAGATGGTATATAAAGAAACCATATTTAGCAATATGCAGCTTTACCATCTCTAAATAGATAGCATTTACTGTTATTGTACTCTTGATCCTAACCAATAGTAAAGAAAAACTTTTCCATGTCTACCTAACTCCCAAGCTTCTTAATAAGTTGTACTGGACCCATTTGATACTTAAAAAATTCGATACCATCCAATTGTTTCTATTGCATAAAACCTAAATATCCAAATTTGAATGACACCCAAAAGCAAAAGAAAAACAAAGATAAAGAGAAGTAAACAGAGATAACACACAAATTTACATGGCGAAGGAGGAACAAAAGTCCACTACGAAATCAACAACGGTGAAGAGTATAGAGTTGTGCACACACAACCTCACTTACTGAAAATCCTAAACCCCAAATACACCCAAATCGTTCCATTTCTCTCTCAAGTGACGTGTCATGTCATTTAGGCCAAATTGTCCAATTGTCCAACTTGTGTCGACAGCTGTCCAACTTGTATTGACATGTATATATACATCTCTAATATGCAAAAATGAATTATCATTCGAATTCTTCATTCTGAGTCTTGATTTTCTTAGTATCAGAGCCTGACCAAGTCAGGGTGTTTTCGTATCTCTCCCATGAACATTCTCCATTAGGCGGTCTTCGTCTCTGATGCCAGTGAACTTCAACGTCTTTGTTCCTTGTCTCCAGTGTTGCTGAACTACAGTATCGTCATTCTTGATACCCTGTTTTCTTGAAGTCTAAAACTGTCATGGCCGGAGATCTAGATCCATCCTCTCTGTATCTCTTGCACCCGTCAGATAACCCTAGTGTTGTTCTTGTATCATGCCTCCTCACCAGAGAAAACTACCCAACGTGGCAACGCACGATGCGAAATGCGTTGAGAGCAAAGAACAAGTTCTGCCTAGTAGATGGCACGTTAGCTCAACCAGATCCTTCCTCCCCTAAGAGCATGGATAAAATGTAATTACATGGTCATATCATGGATTTCAATTCCCTGGATCGAGAGCTCCATGAGAGCGTAACTTATGTTGATACGGCAAGAGAAATTTGGAAGGACCTTGAGGAACGGTTTTCCCAGGGTAATGCGCCTCAAGTATACCAGCTCTAGAGAGATATGTCTCTCCTGCATCAAAATGAGCTTTCGGTTACTTCTTATTTTACCAAAATGAAAGGATTATGGGATGAACTTGGGATGTTGTCCACCACACCGGATTGTACTTGTGGAGCTGCAAAGGAATTGGCAGTCGAACGAGAGAAAGACAAGCTCCATCAATTCTTGATGGGCTTGAATGACACCTTCAATAGTGTGCGGTCGAGCATCCTTGCTTCCGATCCACTTCCGATGATCAATCGTGCTTATGCACTTATTATTCAAGAAGAAAGACACCAACTCATGGTGTCTCAGAAGGGCATCTTGATGCAAAGAGTCCACTATGTTCAATGCATCTGTTAATCGACCCTTGTTCCCAAAGAAGTATAATACTATCAACACTCGCCCAAGACCACGATGTGGTTACTGCAAAAAGACTAGCCGTACCAAAGAAAGATGCTATGAATCAAATGGATATCCAGAAGGTTGGAAAAAAGGCAGCCCAGACAAGAAGAATGGATCTGCAGGCAGCCGTTTTGGAACTCAAATTATAACCTGTGCCAAGGCTGACCAAACTAATCATTCTACAGCATCCCCAGTGGCTGGTTTGATAGCTGCTCAATATGCCTAGTTAATCCGATTGTTGAATGCTGAAAGGCAATCAATCTGTGCCTCAATTGCGTCCGGTAAGGCCTTTCTATCTCTTGATACTTCTATTTGTTGGATTCTAGACAGTGGTGCCTCAGGCTACATGGTTTCAAACACATCATACCTCAGCCACTGTGAGCCTCTATCTATGCATCGTTCGGTTTTGCTTCCTAATGGTGAAGCTCTTAAAGCCACACACATTGGCTCCTTCTTGCTTACTCCCACTATCGTTGTTCCCAATGTTCTTTATGTTCTTGGGTTCAAATATAATCTACTGTCAATCAGCAAGCTCACCATTCAATTCGACTGCATTGCTTTGTTCTCTTCTGCCTGTTGGTCATTACAGAATCGAGTCTCGAAAACTCCAATTATCAAGGTGGAATTAAGCGATGGTTTGTACATTTTATGGACCTCCTCTACCAACAATAAGATACCTGCATTTAGTTCTAGCACTACAGATAGCTCAACGCTATGGCATAATAGGCTCGGACATCCATCCTCACGACAGTTATCACTACTACAGCTTGGCCAATCCCACTTTTCAGCTCCGTCTATTTGGATGCATGCCATCAAACAAAGCATACTCACATTTCTTTCTCAATAAGCATGACTCAAGCTTAAGCGCCATTTGATTTGATACATTGTAATATATGGGGACCCTATCATATTGCCTCTAATTCAGGTGCACGTTTCTTCTTAACCATAGTCATGATTACAACCGCTCAACATGGGTATTCCTCATGAAGTACAAGTCTGAAACATATCAACTTCTTGTAGCATTTTGTAATATGGTTCACACTCATTTTGATCAAGTAGCTAAAACAATAAGATCCCACAATGGGAAAGAATTTCTTTCTGGCCATATGCTGAAAGCACCGACACCTCTTGGAGGTTGCTCGGGCATTACGGTTTCATGCTGGATTACCAAAATTATTTTGGGGAGAGTGTGTTCTCACTGCAGCCTACCTAATCAACCACTTACCTACTGTGCCTCTTCAAGGCAAAACGCCATATGAAGTTTTGTTTGGTAAGCCTCCTATTTATGATCACATGTGTACATTTGGCAGTTTATGTTACGCTCATGCACGACCTCTTTCCAATGATAAATTTGAGCCTTGGGCCTCTAAATGCATATATGTGGATTATCCTTTTGGGCAAAAAGGATGCAAAGTATATGAGATGGCCACTAGACATATTTTCATGTCTAGAGATGTTACATTCCATGAACACTTGTTCCCATATGCCAGCACCGCTACGCCCATCAGCTAGCCCACACAAATTGTTCCATTACCAATTGTTGATGATCCCTTTGAGCCCTTCAACCAGCCCATTGACAACACCACTATCAATAGATTTACCACTACTGATGAAACCACTACATTCGATCAGCCCATTATCACAACTGATCAAACTGAAAATACCATTACGGGTGGCCAACCCAGTTCCACCACTGACCAACCAGTTGGGATTTCTAGGCCCACCTGAACTAGGAAACTTCCTTCTCACCTACAAGATTATATCTGCCAATTTCCCACTTCACTATCTTCGACTGTCATCTGTCGGCCTAATCACTTGAGTGAACCCACTACACATTCACAAGCAACCAAAGACCCAAATTGGCGCAATGCTATGAAGAAATTGTTGCACTTGAACAAAACCATGCATGGTCAATCATAGATCTTCCACCCAGAAAGTGATCCATTTGGTTGAACGAAACCATGCATGGTCAATCGTAGATCTTCCACCCAGAAAGTGATCAATTTGGTTCTAAGTGGGTTTATAAACTCAAATACCGGGCTGATGGCACTATTGAGCGCGTGCAATTAGTAGTTAAGGGGTGTATTCAAGTAGAAGGGTACGATTATCATGACACATGCTCCCATAGCCAACCTTGTAACACTCTGTTGTTTGCTTGCCCTTGCTGCAGTTCAGGGTAGGGAACTTCACCGATTTGATGTCAATAATGTCTTCCTAAACGACAACCTGAATGAAGAAGTTTATATAACCATTTCTCCTGGCTTTCTTAAACATGAGAAAAATAAGGTGTACAAGCTCCACAAATCATTGTATGGCGTCAATCAAGCATCCCTGTATTGATTTGAAAATTTTGCAACTGCACTCAAGCATATTGGCTTTGTACAATCAGTGGCTGATTATTCCTTGTTTACATCCAAGGTGAAAGGATCATATGTTATATGTTGTAGTTCTTGTATATGTCGATGACTTAGTCATCACAAGGGATGATACAACATGAAGCAATTCTCTCAAGGCCTATTTGCATGATTATTTCCGCTTAAAAGATCTGGGCCCATTTCAATATTTTTTGGGCCTTGAAATTTCCATATCATCCTTTGGGATCTTCATATGCCAGAAGTATGCTTTAACTGAAACAGGGATGTATGACTGTAAACCACTCACACCCAATGGAACAACAACAACACTTCGTTGACATGGACAGCCCATTACTTGACGTTCCGGCCCAATATAGGCTCCTAGTAGGTTGATTGGTTTATCTGGCCATAACACAACCTGATCTGAGCTACCCTGTCCATATCCTCACTCAATTCATGAACTCTCCATGTGAGGAACACATGCAAACAGCCAAGCAAATCCTACGCTACATTAAATCTGATCTCAGTCAAGTTATTTTCTTCTCCATAGACAAGGACTTAGTTCTCTATGGTTATTGATTCTGATTGGGCTACATGCCCTTTGACATGGCGGTCCACAACTGGTTATGTGACAATGCTTGATCGGATAACTATTACTCGCTCATTTGCTGAGGCAGAATACTGAGTCATGGCTGTAGCTACAAGTAAGTTATTGTGGCTCCAATGAGTTCTTCATGATCTTGGCCTACCTCTTGATCGACCTATGCAATTATTTTGTGATAGTCAGGTTGCCATTCACATTGTCACTAATCCCATCTTCCATGAAAGTATGAAATACATCGATATTGATTTTGTATGTGAATATGTACAAAGCAAAGAAATTAAACTTCATCATCTTGGTGCATACCAAGTCTCAACCAGCTGATCTTCTCACCAAAGCTTTGGGCACTGATTAGTTTTCATTGTTATTAGGCAAGTTGGGCATGACACGTGCTCCAACTTGAGGGGGATGTTATAACTAAAGACGGTTGTAATAAACTCAAGTGACATGTCATGTCAATTAGGCCAAATTGTCCAATTGTCCAAGTTGTGTCAATAGTTGTCCAACTTGTATCAACATGTATATATGCTGTACAGAAATGAATTATCATTCGAATTCTTCATTCTTAGTCTTGATTTTTACAAACTGCCACAGGGACTCTACCCCACATACACTTTCATCATAAACCACTATGAAAATTTTCCTTTAGAGTTTTGCAAGTCACAACAAAGAATTCAAGGCACAAACATAATAGTTTCTTAAATTGGGATGAGCACATGACTACCCAATTCCATGTATTTTATGGGGTGCATGAGTGGTAATTACTAATTAGAGGCACTGCCTCACCCCATTTCATGCTTCTATGGAGAACATAGTTAGCCATCTGCCCACCAGCTTGGAGGAAAAACTGGATTAATTCCAACGCCAAATCTCATACACAAACTGGACTATTTTTTATGACCAGTCAATTTGTTGGTTTTTGTTCATTGAGAATTGATCCATTCAAGTTGAGGATTAGGTACTCGTTCTATGGGTTAAGAGTATCTTTAACAGAAGGGCATATGACCCATTCATCAAGGCTTTTCCACCCATTGAAGTTACATCGTCTTTCATTTGTGTATCACTAAAACAACAAACGCTCTTGATTCAATGTTTTTGAAATTTTCATCCAAGGTTCTTATTTCTCATGGCTTGAGATGTATATTTGATTTGATTTTGTGCCCACTAAAACCAAACTATTGTACTAAAGACTAAGGGTGAGTAAAAAAACTGAAAAATCGGTTAACCGAATTGATTAATTTGGTTTCAGTTCAGTATTTATAAAAAATTAAAGGTATCAGTTCGTTTTCGGTTAACCAATACAGAAAACCGACAGTTAACAGAACCGACCGGTATACATATATTTCTATATATTTTATATATATATATATATATATATATATATTTATGTATATTATATATTTTATATTTTTATATATTATAAATTAATAAATATGCATTATATATTTATAATATATGATATATTATTTATTATTTAAAATATAATATTTTTTATATATTTATAATTTTTTATTATATATTTATATATTTTTTTATAATATATATTGTAAAAATTAACAAACCGACAATTAACTGAACCAATCAATAGATTAACCAATTGATTTTGATTCGATTTTGATTACTGATTTTCCAAAAACCGATAATACCGATTAGGTTACAAAAAAAAGGCCCACAGTACCGTGAGCACCCCTACTAAAAACTGATTGAGACCTTAACTATTCTACAGTGTTTTTTTTTTTTTCTTTCTTTTGGGTTGGGGGTTGATTCTGATTCATGCACCTTATACTTCTACTTATCAATAAATCTACAGAACCAGAACTCTATAAATACTCGTACAATTCATTTTCATTTCCATATCGAGAAGCTACACAAAGGTTTCGTGCACGATAGAACATGCACCGCAAATTTGTCTAATTAAGTTGACATAAAGATGGCTAAAAACTTTTATGAAGTTTCTTCTTTGTCCTCATAGTCCTTTCAGGTTTCTTAAACTTTCCTCGTTTTCATTTGTTTGTCTCTGTTTACCCATCCACTTATGATCATTTCTATATAATATATGAATATATCTTTCTGTATCAACATCAAAAAACAACTTGTTATACATGAATGCATCTTTCATTTTTAGTATTCCTTCACTTTATAGAGGCTGCCTCCTCTGCTATACATGAAGCCATTTATGGGTGATAATGGGAATCTGGGTGCAATAATAAATACAGACTTGGTCGTCTGATTCTCCCCAGTCCCCACCCTGTTTTTGGATATTCGTTTTCTTATTGTATAAACGATGGTTGTTGCAGTTGCACCAATGGTGCCCAGTTCGGATGCTGTAAATACATGCCAAGTTGTTCGGAACAGCAATGGTTGTGATCTCGCCTCATGCCGCCAGTGGTGCTTCAAGGTGTACCATGCCAATGGTTTTTGCTATGCCACTGGCTTTGCTTCCTATCGTTGTGTATGTATATATAACTGTAATTAAGGCTCAGTTTAGAAAGAGTAGAAATACAAATATGTATAATACAAATATACATATATATAATAAGAAATATAAGGTTTTACACTCTACATATTTGTATTTGTGATCCTTCAAAACTGAGCCTAAGTAGAATAATCTCTTTCCTTTTGTTGATAATGGAATTCAGCTTGCTCTAAATAAACAGGAATTACACTAGTAGTTTGCTTTCTCTCTATCATCTCTTCTTCTAAGTAAATGCATATTAATTAATAAAAAAAAGTGGCTTTGCTCTTGTATTAATCGAAAACAAAAGAATTTCTTTATCTGTTTTATGCTTTGCATGTTCTTAAAACGTGAACAATTTAAAGGAGGCAATGCTGGACCAACCAAGAAGGTCAAACCAATACTAAGGAAGCTTAGAGTGTCAATTCATGGAAAGAATTCAACATAAAGCTGTCAGCTGTTCTCACCAACCTAAGCTGGTAAAAGATAATCGAAGGTTGGAGAAATGTCCAATGGTGCTCCATGCTCAAATGGCAACATTAGTTGTATCATGTATGTTATTAGAAACCGAGAGCAATACTGTTGAACGGATTGAGCTCACAATATAGAGGTCTTGGATGATATGGGAATGGAATGCGGCCTCAATGGACCTTCTTCTTCTTTGTGATGGGCCATCTTCTCTATAATTCCACCGAAGCCATAAGGTATGCCATGAATGCTTGCAGTCCCTACCTACCCAACCTCCCAATCTCTATCCTCCCCAAAACCCCACAGTGGGTTAGATTTTCAGAATCCAAATGCCCCCCACATGAAAAATGCAAAACCCTCCCTATCCCTACTTTCTTCGCATTTGAGGGTAAGCAGGTCTAGTCCAAAACCCACATCTAATTTCCTTTTATTTCTTACTAGTTGGAACTTGTGCGATACACAGGATTTTTTAATCGAATTGCAAATTAGAGTTAGTGGGCTTTTAAAGAGCTCTAAATACTTATGAACACCTTACCACAAAATTCATCACAGATGTCCCCATTTAACCCTTCATCACACTAAGATTTTAATTTGGGCTATCTCATTAACTAAAATATTCATTTCTTAAATGCCCTTGATCATACCATTTATGGACCAATCAAACCCACCAAATGATCCAAGAGACCAATACCTCTAGAAACCCCATTGTCAGTACTTTATTTTTACCCAATTCATTGTTGAAACCCCAATTTACCCTGAACACCCGATTAGACCATTCTGATCCTTCTAAATTACTTAAAAATCCCTGAACACCGTAACCAGACCTAGGACCTCCATTTATTCTTTTATCAAAATCAAGAATCTTGGTGTAATGGAGGTGAAAATGAGGGAATTTTTTTGTTGAAATTTGGTAAGGTAGTGTTTTTTAGCATTATGGGTTGATTGGTAGGGTTAGATTGGCCCAGTTATGCCAAGACTAGGCATATTTGGAAAGGACTTGATCTAGTCAATGCGAAATTTGATCCAATCAATGTTAAAATTTGGTAGGGTGTTGTTTCTTAGCATTGGGTTGATTGGCAGGGTTAGATTGGCCCAATTATGCCAAGATTGGGCAAATTTGGAAAGGACTTGATCTAGTCAATGCGAAGCTTTGAAACGAAATCTTGGTGTAATGGAGGGGCAAACAAAGGTATTTTAGGTTTAGGGTTTTTAGGGTGTCTAAGTTCTTATGGAAACATCTGATTGATTTTGGAGGGCCAAAATTATGGAAGTTTGGGTCAACGAGAGCACTCAAAATGGAATATTTGTTCGATGATGGGTCTGAAGATGGTTGTTGTGTTCAATTTATACTGGAAAAACAACTACACAGGGAATGGTGACCCATTTCTCTACTACATATGGATATGGTAGCAGCTGCCAGTAACAAACACCATGTTATGGAAACATCTGATGATGGGTCAACGAGAGCAAAATAACACTAACAAACATCAAAATTTTCAATTATTTTCTTGAAACAAGTAGAAAACACATAAAATTAACTATTAATCATCATTCACATGAGATTCAAAATATTATTAAATTCAACACATAACACCAATTTATATCCCTGATATTCCTTAGGGGCATTCTAGATTCAATATACAAGTTTGGTAGGGTTGGGATTAGCCTAATATCATACCCGTACTCATTATGAAATCCTAAAACATGTCCCCACCCCAAAATGTGTTTTCAAAAAAAAAAAAATCCACCCTGTCAATGTAGGTAGGATGGGTAGCTTCCAAGTAGGGTGGAAATTTCCATCCCTAAATGGAATCAAGAACATTTTAGATTTTTGCAAGTTAAAATGTCTGAATTAATGGCTACGAGTGAGCATTCAGTTTATTAGGTTAAACCAAACCGAATAAATCAAAATTTTAAAAACTGAAATAAAAAATGATTTTTTTAATTATCGTTGAAATCATTGAATTTGTCATTTTTTTTTCCTTCAAAACTTCATTACTTTTTATAATTTTGCGAGTATTTGATGTTTTGAACTGAAGTGAAAAGGAACGAAAGTGAGAAAATCTGGAAAACGGAATAATATGGACCGGCCCGGCACCAGGCCCAATGGGCTACGGGCGCAGGCTCATCCTGCCCGTGAATTTGTCACTTTGTTGGGTCTTCATTCTTCATCTCTTCTACATATTCATCGGTTCATCCCCATCGATTGTCCAATTGAACCAGATGATAGAGAAGAAGAATTCGGAGGAATGGTACAGAGGATACAGAATAATGATTAAAACTTAGAAGGTCCCTGCTTCTTTTGCCGCTTCATGTTGATCAAATAGTGAAACATACCCCTTGTGAGTAAAGGAGAGGTAGAGAGAGAGAGAGAGACCCTCTGGACGGACTCTCTTTCTCTCTCCCCCTCTTTCTTTCTCTATTCTCTGTAAAAGCTACGAAATCAATTCACATAATGAAGCAAAATCAAATACAACAGAATATGTAGAGAAGTCAGGGGACCTCTATCTCTCTTTCTCTCTCTCTCTCCCCTGCTCCGGTGCTCCCGGAAGCGGAGGAGCTTGACAGGATCCATATAACATCCATCTTGTTCTTGTGTTGGGGAGTGGGGACGTAAAAGTTAAAACTGTTAAATACGTAAATGGATCCGGATCGGATTCGCGTTAAAGCGTTCCATTTTCATTTATAACAGCACCCGAGTGTTTCAAAAGCGCGGGAAATCGGAAGCCATTCTCTCGAGTCTTGTGACAGACATCGGCAGTCAATTACATGATGCTAGCTAGATCGACTGAATTCTCTTTCTAGGGTTTGTTTAATTGATGGTTGGGCTAGGGTTTACAGTTTCGATGTTTTCGTTGATCAACAAACTGCACTAGTTCCTGAGAGCGTTGATTTTGGCTACTTCCTTTCATCGGCGCCAGGTAAATGAAGAGAATTTCCAGACAAGAGAGAATCCGAAATTGTGAAACGCGACACAATTGGTTATGGGTTTGCCACGAGAGAACCAGAGCTGACGAAGATAATATGTGTTGTTCAACATGTGATGAACGGATTGATCCAAGTGTGTGGTAATATCTTTCAGTAACTAAAATTTTGTTAATATGTGATCTAAAGTTTGGTGCAAAACGAAAGAAATTCAGTAATTGACTGGAAATAAATATGAGGTCAGAGGACCAGAAAGATAAGATAATTGAAAAACTCAGAGAGAAATTCAGATGGTGGCTTGTAGATGTCCTTGTTTTATGCGTTTGTAGTTGTGTTTCGCAAGTGTTTGTTAATTTTCTGATTTCTGTAGCACTTTTACCTCCTTACTTGCCTTTTTCCATCATCAGCGAATGGAGAAGCATAAATGATTTTATTCTGCATGCTATTGTAATACTATGTCTGGTTAACCCTTTAATTTTTCTTTCATGTTCCATTTTCTTCACTTTCAAAAGCGACACTGAATGTAAACAAGTCTTAATCACGAAACTTTCATATCCTTTCTAAATGTCCTCTGGTGCTAGTCTTATTTGAAATTATGAGATTTGAAGCAGGAAGGTTATTTCAAAAAAAGTTCTGTGATGTAAATAAACATGAACATTGCCCTTTTTGGTCTGCAAATAAACCTGGAATCCAGGATCTGTAACTGTGCTGTAACAGGCTGGAGGTATGGCAATCCATGCCCATCATCTTTAGAGAGTCAACATGTTGGTGTGAAACCCAAGTTGGTGTCATGTAAAAAGAGTCTTAGTCAAGTAAGGAAATTATTAATTAGTTAATTCTTAACTTCTTTTATTAACTTCCTATTTTACTATAAATATATTGTCTTCGGATTCCTCATAACTTGCCATTTGTCTCATTTAGAGGAAACCAGGACCCATGATTGAAGCAGCTGAACCTGAAAAGGTTAATTGAGCTAATAATCACCTTGAACAGAACAGATTATGGCAACTTTTTACTGTAGTGGGGCTCCATTAAAGACAAAACAAGCAAATAAATAAGAAGAAAGAATAAAGGAAACATACATTTTCATAACTTACATGCATAATGCTCATCTGATCATGCTGATTTTTGGAAAAGGCAATAAATTACCCTCCCACGTGGAGCCCATCCACATCCATGTTATGTTAGGTATCATTCCCCTGGGCATGGAAATTGTTGTAGGGAAGCACCTGAGTTTAGAAAAGAGTCTTTAGGAAGGTTATTGGAATCTCAAGTTTCTATAAATACGAATTTCTTGAAGATTGTTTATAAGGTTGGATAATCAAATTGTGTAGTGGATTATGGTCAATGAAATTATATTTGAATTAAGATTTTCTGAGTTCATCTGTACTATTAATTAACAAGGGTGCATGCATGTCAAAATTTTACATCTTATAGATGCCGATGCCTGTTCATGCATTTTAACTTTTGCTTCTTACTGATGTCTGATTATGTATGTCAGACCTTTTCTTCTTATATTGAACAGGCGTTCACAGTCGGGTCACACCTCATTTCTTGTTTTGGCAAATCAATGAACAAGAGTTTATGGGTGGGTGTCATATTACTTTTATGGTTTAGGTGTTACCCGATCCATTAATCCAATAGAGTTTTTTCCCGGGTTGGTTGGTTGGTTACATACAGCCAATCTTAGGGTAGCAATACAGTTGTCAATCTGACATCTACAGGCCTGCCCTTTACCCTTATTTATTCATTTTTTATGTTGAACGGTAGCTAAACCAATGTGACGTTTCCATGTTGAAATCAGGCCAACTTTAGGCTTTTCTTAATCAGTTCCAGATTCACTTGACAGTTGACACAATCCAATGTCACCCCATTCGCAG
This sequence comes from Nelumbo nucifera, assembly GCF_055504915.1. Classification (NCBI taxonomy): domain Eukaryota; kingdom Viridiplantae; phylum Streptophyta; class Magnoliopsida; order Proteales; family Nelumbonaceae; genus Nelumbo; species Nelumbo nucifera. Next base: position 21,628,159 of record NC_142651.1, on the reverse strand, counting down.
TAAGCCCAAAACCCACAAACCATTTTTTTTTTTTTTTAATTTTTGAATCCAAACCAATAGGTGCATGTGCCACCATGCAAATGGGTTAGCATTTCCTTGTAGATGAGCCAATCACTTGAACTTCTACTAGTGAGTTTTTAAAATAAGTTGGCCAGTAAAAAATGTTTGATTCTTGAGAGTTAATTAATCAGCTTGTCTCAGCTTTTGGGCTTTCTGGATTTTTCACCAAACATAAACTGACCAGTCAGAAGCTGCTGCTATTCAGTCCTCCCAAACGGACACTGATTCTGAGAATGTAGATGACACTGATTATGAGAATGTTAGAGATGAATAGTTTGCTTGAACTTGGCTTGAAGTTAAAGGGAAAAAGAGTAAAATTAAAAGACTATGAATTCATTTAAAAGTCAGTTTTCATCAACTCGGTGTTTTAAAAGCACAAGGTGCAGAGGTCAATTTGTGTATGAGGCGCACATCTTTTTAAGTAAGGCACAAAAGTAAAAACAAATGCCATAAAAATCAAAAAATTATTAAACATAGTATTAATAAAAACATAAACTTAAATTTTAAATAAATGTTTTAAAAAACCTATTATCTAAAATTAAAATACATAAGCATAACATGTAAAGCATATTCAAATGAGAATTTAAAAATAAAATCAAGCATATAAAACATTTCCAAGCATGTATAACCCACGATTTCTTTTTTTCTCAATTGCATTACTTCAAGTAGCTAATGTGATGTAAAACATATTACATTCTTGATTCTACAAGCGACCTTTGTGCCACGCCTCTCGAGGCAAGCCCAAACAAGTCCACGTTAGGGTCTTAAATTCTTAGCTCTCACAAAAAAAAAATGATTTTATAACTTTAATTGCTTTTTAAAAAGATATTTTATTAGGATGAATGAATGGACAATATTGCCAAATAGGGGGTTCTACTCCACTCTGATTCACTTGCTTTGCTCGACTCAAAAAATGCAAAAAAGCGTCAACTGTGCGCCTAGGCATGCCTTTTAAATCACTACATCAACTAATTCTTGAATTTGCTGTCAATAGGCTGGTTGAGCAGTTAAGCATAAATACTCCCTCTTGGTTGACATGCATGGTTGTTTAATACATATTGCTACGAAACTACCCCAATGGATAGGCATTAATAGTTGTCTAATTATAAGAAAACAGAAAGCTAGCTCATATTCATAATTTCATATTGGCTTACAATTTGCAGCAATAACTGCCACTGTTTGGATTTCCAAAATGGATTTGGGATAGCCCAAAATCCATAAAGAACAATAGTTCTTCCAGTATGTCTGATTGGTGGACCTTGTTAACATGGTATGTCCTTTTTTCTAAAGTTTCCAAACTTCGAAGTAACATGGTGTTGCTACTAGCAGCTGCAACTATATGTAGCAGAAATGGGTCACCATCCTTGTCTAGCTGTTTTTTCCAGCATGAGCTGAACACAACCATTCTCAGGCCCATTACACAGACAACCACAAACAATGAAAGACTATGTAACTACCTGCCAGTTTATTTTAGGCTTTGAATCCCGATCAAGCTTCTAATCCCAATATGCAAATTCCTCACATATAAGTTAGGAGCCTAAACTAATGGAGATGAGTCAAGATCTTCTCAGCTTGGCCTCTGGCTCAATAATTGATGGTAGGGCTCAGGTCAGTTCAGCTCATTGAAGTCAATCCTTTGATATTAGGCCAAAACTGGATTAGAAATATACAGCCCCAAATGCAAGACCACAGTAATTATTTGAAGATGGTGAATAAATAAACACCATGTTTAGCAATATGCAGCTTTACTATCTCTTAAGAGATGGCATTTACAGTACTTGTACGCTTGATCCTAACCAAAAAGTATAGAAAAACTTTACTTGCTTACTTTGTTAGCAAATAATTTGTTAGTTAATAGGACAGAGAACAGGTGGATCCACTAATTACTTGGTAAGTGGACACAATTAAGTCCAATAGTGTGGAATAAGTTTTGAGTTGTCCTAATTTGATGGATTGTAGGATAAAATTTCTTCATGTTAAGCTTTATCTTTCATTGTTAACCAAGTTCCAAGCTTCTTAATAAGATGTGCTGGACCCATTTGGTACTTCAAAAGTTGATACCATCCACTTGTTTACTAAGTTGGAATGAGCACATGACTACTCGAGCCCATGTCATTTGCTTTCCTTTTGTGGGGTGGGTGGTAATTACCAACTAGAGGCACTGCTCCGCCCTATCTCATGCTTCTATAGAGAACATACTTAGCCATCTTCCCACCAACATGGAGGTAAAACTGGATTCCAACACCAAATCTCATTCATAAACTGAACTATTTCTGATGACCAGTCAAGTTGAGGATTAGATACAGATCGTTCTATGGGTTAAGAGTATCTTTAAAAGATGGGCATATGGCCCCCATTCATCAAGGCTGTTCCACCCATTGAAGTTACACTGTCTTTGATTTGTGTGCCAATCTAACAACATATACTCATGACTCGATGTGTTTGAAAATTTCCCTCCCAAGTTCTAATATCTCATGGCTTACGAAACTTTTCTACCAAAAAATATGGATTAAAAAACTGAGATGCATAGTTGAGCTGACCTTGGAACAAACAAAAAAAATTTGAGCTGACCTTTTGCCCAACTAAAAGCAAACTATTCTACTCAAAACTGATTTTGTTAGCAATCCAAAACCTAGATTAAGGCCTTAACTATTCAACAGCTTTTTTTTCCTGGTTGATTCATGCACCTTAGAATGCTATTTATGAATAAATCTACAGACCCACAACTCTATAAATACCCCTGCAACTCATTATCATTTCCATATCCTGAAGATACACAATTTTGCTTGCACAATAGGACACACTCTGCAAATTTGCCTAAGTTGACACAAAGATGGCTAAGATTTTCTGCAGTTTCTTCTTTGTCCTCTTGGTCCTTTCAGGTTTCTTAAACTTTCCTCAGTTTCATTTGTTTATCTCTCTTTACCCGTCTGTTTATGATCATTTCTATATACATGAACACATTTTTGTGTACCAACATCCAAAGCAGACATGCTATTTGTGCAGTTGCAAGCTACATTTCTCCCACACTGCATTGCAGCCATGGTCACATCACAGTGCACCACATAACATCACATAGTGCAACTTTCGACATTCCAATATTTGTTATTCTTTCTTTTGTTTTAGTATTGATATGTAAATTTGTGTTTATTATTTGAGGCTCTATATTCCTAGAATTTATAGAGGCTGCCTTCTCTGCTATACATGAAGCCAATATGAGTGACAATGGGAATCCTGGTGCAATAGATACAGATTTGGTGTGATTCCCCCACCCCACCTTTTTTTTTTTAATATTCATTTGCTTATTGTATAAATAATGGTTGTTGCAGTTGCATCAATAGTGCCCAGTTCGGATGCTGCCGTATGTCAAGCTGTTCGGAATGGGAGTGGGTGTGATCTGGCCTCATGCCGGCAGTGGTGCTCCCAGAAGTACAATGGCAATGGTCTTTGCAATGGCAGTGGATTTAATCCCTTGCGCTGTGTCTGTATCTACAATTGTAATTGAGTAGTTTAATAATCTCTTCCCTGTTGTTGGTGGTGGAATTTGGCTTGCTCTAAATAAACAAGAATTGCACTAGTACTGTTTGCTTTCTCTCTACCATCTATTCCTCTAAGTAATTAAATGCATATTAAATACAAGAGTGGCATCACTCTTGTACTAAATGAAAACAAGAGTTTCATTATTTATTTATTTTTTTGCTTTATATATATATATATATATATATATGTTCTTAGAATGCATTGTGATAATTAAGGCATGGATGATGTTCTTAGAACGTGAACAATTTAAATGAGGCAATCCTGGACAAACCACAGTCAAACCAAGTAATTACTCACTTTGAGGAAGCTTATAGTGCCACTTAATAATTTATGGAGAAAGTTCAACATAAAGCTTTCAGTTGTTCTCACCAATATAAGTTGGTGAAGGATAACTGATCAAGATTGGCGAAATATGCAATGGTGGCTCCATTCTCAAATGGCCACATCAGTTGTGTCTTGTATGCTATTAGACACTAAAATCAAACAATGTTATGGACACACTGATCGGCGGCGCACTATGACGCAGTCATAGGCAGCAGCACGCACAATAGGCCGCACAGCAGCAGGCACCGCTCGGCAGCGCCGCACAGCAGCACGCGCCGCCCGACAGCGCGCAACATGCACTACCCGGTAGCATGCAGCACGCACCGCCCAGCAGCGCCGCACAATAGCATGCACCGCCCGACAGCGCGCAGCACGCACCGTCTGGCAGCACGCAGCACGCACCGCCCGGCAGCGCGCAGCACGCGCCGCACAGCAGCGGCACTAGGCAGCAGCACGCACTCATGGCAGCAGCACCGCGAGACGCGTGCACCGCCCGGCAGCAGCAGTAGGGCGGGGCCCACATGACAGCTCATCAAGGCGGGTCCACACTTATCTTACCACATCATCTCTGCCGCCAACTCGCCGCCAGCTACACCATTCCTTATCCCTTATCCTTATCTTATTTTATCTTCTTAAGTAAGAGTTGTGTTACCATTAGGAGTAGGTAATTAGGAGTTTTAGTTTGAGTTGGATTACCCTAGCTTAGCCAAATCCAACAAGGAATTTCCCTCTGTAATCTCCTATTTAAGGAGCTACGAATTGAAATAAAGGCATTTAGTTTTTGAGTCAATAAAAGAGTGAGGAGAGTTCGGGTGGTCTCTTGGACAAATCACCCAAAATGAGAGTTTGGGTGGTCTCTTAGATAAATCATCCATTCAGTTTCCGCAATCGGGTTTACACGCAAGGGAAGGCGCAAGGGAAAGCAGGGATTTCTCCCTGTGGACCGACCCGTAACGAGATCCTACGCGCGGGCCCATAACAAACAATACCATTTGACAGATTAGGCTCACAAGCTCCAATCCATCTGTGAAACTGATTGTAGATTAATTCCTTACAGGTCTTTGGACGATATGGGAATGGAATATTGTGGCCTCGGAGGACCTTCTTGCTTCTTCTTCTCCTTCATGATGGGCCATCTTCTCAATAATTTCATTGAAGCCAGAAGGTATGCCATGAACCCTTATTGCAGGCTGTAGCTGTGTAATGTACGTAGTAGTACCTTCAAAGAGGAACTTGGAAGATGAACAATCTTGTGGTAACTGATGATATTCCCATCTCTCCTTCATAAATGAAATGAAGCGTTGTATTTGTATGCATACATTGGTATTGGTGAAACAGGAACTGATCAATATGAATGGGGAGGGTTCGGTAAATTTTTTTATAGAAACCAAAAGGGGTTACACAAGACGGGGCAGTACATCCTCATAAATCACATTATAAAAATACAAGCTAAATTCTAAGGAAAATCAGCAAGATTGAGACTTAATATACCCTATAGGGACGAAAAGAGAGGGTTCGGTAAATTACGTTCATATGAACGTTGGGCCACCAATTATGTTCTAATCTAATGTCGGACCTAAAACCTTTACATACGTAAATGGATCCGGATCTTTCTATTTTCATTTAGAAAAGAGCCCGTGCCTCGAGTGTTTCAAAAGACACGTCGAGCTTAGAAAAAGCGCGGGGTTGGAAGTTGGGGAACGAGAGTGCTTAGAAATCGGAAGCCAATTCTCTGACAAACATCGTCTCTCTCTCTTACATGATGCTAGATCGAATGCATTCTCTTTTTAGGGTTTCTTTAATTGATGGATAGGGTTTACAGTTTCGATATTTTCGTTGATTAAGAAGCTGCATTAGCCTCTGACTTGCTTTGTTGGTGTTTGAATCTTTCAAATGTATTAGTTCCTGATCGTTTATTTTCGCTACTTCCTTTTTATCGGTGCAAGGTAAACGAAGAGAATTTTCAGACGAGAGAGAATCAGGAATTGTGCAATGCGACGAAGATGATATGTGTTGTTGAACATGTGATGAAGGGATTCAACCAAGTTTCTGGTAATTTCCTTTAGAAACTAAACTTTTGTTAATGTTACGATTTTAGCAAAAAAATGAGAAATATTGTTAGACAGTTTTGTATGCCCTTAGCTTCAATCAGAATGATGTAATTTATGAGTTTATTGTAAATGAATAAAGATACATATTTGATTCATGTTCCCTTGGTATGTTTCTGTGTAATACCCTTAAACTGGACACTTAATGAGACTCGTGTTAGTTTAGAATGTTCACAGCCAGTGGGTCGGTCTGGGGAGACCTATCCTGACAAGGCTGACACTGTGGTGCCACCAAGTCGGTTGGGGTGGCCTGTCTCAACTGCCAGGATGAGACCCTAGGCACATACAGTGTAGGATTAATTGAATCTTTGAACTGGACTAGATTTCCAGTATTGCCCTGGACCTTGGAGATTGATGGGCAAAACTGGAAAGTTACACCCGACCCCTAGACTCGATTATGATACTACACTAGGTGTCGGATTGGGCTGTCTTTGATGTGCCAATCAGTGAGATCCTTAGTGGGGGTCAAAACCTGGGTATGTTGGGACAGTCCGAGAATTCATCTGAGTGGGTGATCATAGTGACAGGATCAGCCCCTTTGTCGGACAAAGGTAATGATCGGGGATGCACTCTCACTGATGGAAACCAAGACTGCCGGCAGCCGATTTCAACCGTTGAGATTTGTTTTGCAAAATATATTTTATATAAGATATAAAAGTATATATGTATGGTTTCTAAATTGTTTGCAAGAAGGTTTTAATTCCCGGGATCCATATAAGTGGAGAGTGCAACACTGTTCCTTGCAGCCGAGGGAGAGGTCCTCTCTTGTCGGGCAGTGTATGATCATTATGGGCTGAGAGGTTAAGTGTAAAACCATTGAGGATAATACCTGATGGGCTAATCTTGCATCTGCCCACAGTCCCTGGGTGTTACAAGGTGGCTTGCCCAGGGACCACTTAGTGTAAGTGTTGGGCCCATAGAGCCCATTTGATGGGTTTCAGGGGGTGCACTGTCATTAACAGTGTATTCGGCCAGGCCTTGTAACAAAGGCTGGGCCGAACCCATGTGGCTGATGTGTAGATCAATGCTTGGGTTCCACGCCATACAAGGAAGCCCAATTGGGCAGCAATTTAGAAGCCTTTTGAGTACATAACCTAAATGGGCCTTAAGCCCATTTCGAACTGAGCTGATTTGATCAGTCATTTAAAAGGGGCGAATTCTAAAGAGGGTCAGCTGAAAGGATTGGGCTTAGACCCTATCCACTCAGAGAGTCCAAGATCTAAATGGGATTTAGATCTGGAAACCTCCTAATTAGATTAGGAGACAGCTGATCTTATCTGCAGATAAGATAAGGGTTATCCCTTATCACTAAGGGACTTCTAACCCAAATATGATTTGGATTAGCAGCTCCTAATCTGATTAGGAGCTGATCCCTTTTGAGATTATAAAAGGGGAAGGGGGCGGCAGCCTACTACAGAACAACATCCATAGCATTCTTCTCTTTGAAGAAAGAGAGATTGAGAGATTTCCTGCATACTGCGAATTCTCTCCTGCCGCCACCTTCCTGCTTTTGCCATTCCTTCAGTTCGATCTCCAGTTCTTGGGAGCAATCAAGATTGGATCTTGATTTCAATCTTTTAGGGAAAAGATTGGTTGGAGCTGTACTCAAGTCATCCAGTTGATCCTTAAGAAAGGTCAAGTTCTTTTGGAAGAACGTTGCTGATTCTGCTCCACCCTGCACTGCGCCATCTTCAGTGGGAGCAGTCTTTGGATTCTTCCTTGGGCGTGAACACCTCCATTGGGAGATATTACATCTCTGTATCAGGTATAATCATCTCCCACTCCTTTTGGTTCAGATCTGGTTCAGTTTATGGTTCAAGATTGATCCTTGAAAATATGATTTTCTAAATAGGGAATACGATTCCCAGTTGAAGGGAGAGATAAAATTTTTGAAATTCGCCCCTTATTCCGCAATCTTTGGGCGTCCATAGGATGGATCTCTCATCCCTTCAAATATGTGATCTAAAGTGTGGTGTTAAGTGAGAGGAATCCAGTGATTGACTGGAAATAAATATGAGGTCACAGGTCCAGATGTTTTCTCTGATGGATCCAAGAATTGTCTTATCCGACCATGATGTATTCTATTATTGCAAGGAATTTAGGGTTTGGAAAACGAGTCTAAATCTCTTTCTTTGTAGCGAGGGATATTTTTGGTATTAAATTCAAACATCTAACATTCCACAATGGCATTATTGATATTTCTCCCCATTCTTTCAAAGCTAAACGTTGAATGCTGCTTTAATAGGGGATGCTGAAGGGTTAAGATGAAACTGAGGGGAGGTTTTTGTATTTATCTGAAGTCTCAGCGGAGGTTTGCACACTTGGCTACTAAAATGTTATTGTTTTCTATATTAACCTCTTTCCCTATTGTAGTTACCTTCTTTAAAAAAAAATCTATAAGTAGGAGATCAAAATAATTGGAAAATTACTCCTACAAATTTCTACTGCCTATTCCTTCTATTTTGTGTAAAACCACCATTAAAGCGACATGGAAGTGCCCACAAGTTTGAAATATTTCTGCCTAGGTTCTCATGCTACACCATTATATATTATGACAGTTGAACAGAGCTTTGTATCCTCATCTATACATTTTCCTTTCCTATAAACGAGTGTTTTTTGTGTTACTAGCTAGGTAATGACCATGGTTATCCAGTTATCTAATGCCTGTTTGTACAAAACGTTCTTCGGAGTTATGCTACTCCATTTTAGAGATTACATCCTTTATTAGTTACTAGAGATTGTTGACTTGATTTTCATTATTTCTTCTTTTGACCTTTAAATTAAATTAAATTCTAGTTGTCATCAGTATTGGAAATGGTGTAGCTGATGATATAATCTGTACGTGCATAGAAAGAAACAAAAGTAGATAGCAAGAAAGCCAAAGAAAGAAAGAAGAGAGAGAGAGAGAGAAAAGACCAGATTTAACGTGGTTCAGCCAAATTGCCTACGTCCATAGGCAACAACTTGTAACTTTTCTTCTTCACTATAAATAAGAGAAAATACAACACTAAAATAACCTCATCAGAACCTCACTCGTACCCGTCACCCAATACACCCAACACCACACTCTTCTCAACACACTATATACAATGAAAATGAAATGGATGAACGGAGGAGGGGAACCCTATTTATACTTGTAGAAAGGGGTATAAAGGGAATTTTGAAGAAAAATTACAATCACATACTTAAGCGGTGAAAATAGTCTTCACTGCCAAGTAATAAAAATAGGTGGGCTCCTACCGGTGGGCCACCGATTGTGATATGGTGGGCTTAGTTGGTGAACCACCGTTTGTAAAATGGTCGGCTTAGTCAGTTTGTTTTACTAGCCCACTGAATCTATTTTAACATTCTCCCACTTGAAAACTATTTTCGTAGTGAAAAACCCTATCAAGAATAGTTGTTGATCATCTTTTGTTAAGTGGCTTCAAGACCTAGAGAAGTTCTGCACTAGATAAACTTCTTCTCATCACAGGCTTTGTTAGCATATCAACAACGTTATCGTTGGTGTGAATCTTTTGTGATGAGATATGCTCATCCTCAATTACTTCACGAACAAAGTGGTATTGTACATCAATGTGTTTGGTTCGAGCATGAAAGACGGGATTTTGTGCTAAGTGTAATGCTCTTTGACTATCACAATGAATAGTCACCACTTCTTCTTTGATGTGGAATTCTTTAAGCAACCTTTTTAGCTAAATACTTTATTTGCATGTTTGTGTAGTTGGCCTATATTTTGCTTTTGTTGTAAATAAGGCCACTATAGATCGTAATTTTGATGCTTAATTCACAGTGCCATTAGCTAAAGAAAACACATAGCCGGTAGTTGATTTTCTATTATCACGATTTTCTGCATACTCCTCATCTATATAACTAACTAGCTTCAAGCTTTGGCCACTATAACAAATGAAGACTTCAAAAGTACCCTTCAAGTAACAAATGATCATTTTTACCGCAGTCCAATGATCTCTTCCTAGATTTGCTATGAACTTACTGATTGCTTCCACTGCTTGTGCAATGTCTGGTCTGGTGCACATCATAGGAAATATAAGACTCCCTATTACTGATGAATATGGTATGTGGGACATCTTTGTCTTCTTAGCTTTAGTGTTAGGAGATTGTTCTAAAGACAACTTGCAACCAACAGGAAATGGGATACTAATTGGTTTGGATTATTGCATGTTGAAGTGGCGCAAGATCCTTTGAACATAACTCTTTTGAGTTCTCCAGACTTTCTTGTTCTTTTTGTCCCTATATACCGTCATCCCAAGAATTTTATTAACTGTCCCCAGATCCTTCATGTCAAACTCCCTAGCTAAATGAGCTTTCAATGTTGTGATACTTCCTTTATCAACTTTATCAGTACCTGCAACTAGCATGTCATCAACATATAACAATAAAATGATGAAGTGATCATTATCAAAGTATGTATAGGCACAATGATCTCCTTCACATTTGCTAAAGCCCAAGTTCACAATGAAGGAATCAGATCGCTTATACTAACACCTTGGTATCTGCTTTAGACTGTAAAGCGATTTGGTCAGCCGACAAACCAAATCCTTTTTGTCTTCTTCGACAAAGCCTTTAGGTTTAGTCATATAAATATCTTCTTCAAGATTACCATGCAAAAAGGTAGTCTTAACATCTAACTATTCCAACTCCAAGTCAAGTACTGCAATTATACTCAATATAATACGAATAGTACTTAATCGAACAACAGGAGAGAATATTTTGTTGAAGTCGATACATGATTTTTGAGCATATCCTTTTACAATTACTCGATATTTGCATCTTTTGACATTCCCGCTACTATCCTTTTTGAGTTTGTACACCCATCTACAACCAATGGCCTTTCGACCCTTAGGTAGTTTGACTAACTCCCAAGTTTTGTTTTTCTTTAGAGCTTTCATTTCCTCCTCCATAGCCACTTGCCAATGGCGGGCATCTGGACATTTGCATGCTTCCTGGTATGAACAAGGCTCATTCTATTCTGTAATGCATGCGTAAGTTATTATATAATCCTAAATCCAGACAATAGGTCGTGTAGCTCTCCTTGATCGACCTTGATCTTCGTGAATAGAGGTGTAAATCGGGTTGGGCCGCCCACAGCCCGACACGAAGGCCCATGGGTCATGGCAGGCCCGGCATGGAGGTTCATGCCGTGCTGGGTCAGGGGTTCGAGGCCCATGGGCCGGCATGGCACGGCACAAGCTGTCTTGCCATGCCACCTGCGGGACTCGTAGCGGGCCATGCCTGGAATATAGCCGTTGCGCCCCCCTGGGGGGGTTTACAGAAATACCCCCCTAATAGCTATAAACAACCATATTAGGGGGGTATGTGTATTTTGCTTATGGGGGTTGAAAAAATGACATAAATGCCCCCTAACAGTTATATAACTAGTTTAGGGGAGCTTTATGGGTAAAGTTATAAATAACTTTACAATGACCAAAATACCCCTCTTAACAACTAGTTTTTTTGGTATTTTGGGCAATTGAATTATGTTCAATTCCTATAAATAGCCCTATCCTCCATTCTCATCACACCAATTCAACAATTCTCTTAATCTCTTCTCTCTCTCTCTCATACTCATACATTCTCAATTATCTGCAATCTGAGAAATTCTGATTAGCTGATTGTCTGATTCTGGATTCTCCAATTCTCAAGTCTCAACTTTATCGAAGTTTCGACTTTCAACAAGAAGAAGGCTTGCTCAAACAACTCAAGTATCTCAATTCAGGAGGCTTGGACGTTGAAAGGCTTCAACCGTTGAAATCAAGTTGGGATTTTGAACCGGCATTCCTGGTAAGTCGAATTAGATTAATTTTTATCTTTTTAGAATTAAAAAAAATGGCCAGCTCTTCTGAAAACCGGTTCCCCAACATGTTCACCATGGATGACATTCAATGACATCACGATATTGTTAGCACTGATGTGATTGATGTCGATGGAAGTGGAACTTTCACCCCTAGTAGTAGTGATACTAGGGGAAAAAGGAGGGCTTCTAAGCTGAGTAGCCCGTTTGGAAAGTTTTCAAAGTAGAGGATATTGATGGGAAGGGGAAAAGGGCCGTTTGCTAAAAACGTAGGAAAGACTTTAGTTATTGTAACAAGGGTGGTACGGGTCATTTGAGCAGACATATGCTCGCACATGAGCGAGAAGAAGATGAAGGGAGAGAAACAGCCCAAACATAGATCGAGAAGGGGACTAGTTTTGGTACTTTTGGATATTCACAAGAAAAAATTAGACAAGAATGTGCTAAGTATATTGTACATGCAGAACAACCATTTATATTAGCTGAAGATCCAAAGCTAGAAAAATGGTTGCGTACTTCTATAAACCCACAATATAAAAAAGTTTCTAGGAATACTATAAGAATTGATGCTTTAAAAATTTTCTATTCATATAAACAAAATTTAATTTCTTTGTTAGCAAATCTTAAGTTTTACTAGGCTTGAATGGCCACATAGTGGCCCAGCTATTGCTGCAAGTATTTTAAATACTTTGCATGCTTATGGAATAGAAAATCATTATTGTTGGCATTATGGCAACATAATGCCAGCAATAATGATTTTGCAATAAATATTTTAAAATCTCAATTAAGACCATGCTTAAATGGTAAATTATTTCATATTAGATGTGCATGTCACATCTTAAATTTATGTATTCAAGATGCCTTGAATATTATTTCTACTCATTTCAAAAATTAGAAATTGTATTATATATATAAAAAGTTCAAGGGCAAGAAAACAAGAATTTAAATATTTATGTCAAAATTATGGTTTAAAATATAAACATTTTATATTAGCTTTAAAGCATAGGTGGAATTCTACCTATGCTATGTTAGAAAGTTGTATATCTCATAAACAAATTCTTTCTGATTTTTATAATTTAAAAATGCCTAATGATATGATATTTGAGGAAGACTAGGAAATGGCAGCCTGCATAAGAGAATTTTTAAAACATTTTTATGATGCAACTAATGAATTATCTGGAATTTATTATCCAACTAGTTGTAATTTTCCTTATCAATTAATGGTTAATAGTGATTGTTTTGCAAAATATAGAAATAATCCACAATTTCAATGTATTGTTGAAATCATGGAAAATAAATTTAAAAAATATTGGGAGAACATTTCTCCCCTTTATTGTATAGCTACAATATTAGACCCTAGGATTAGGAAAGATGGTTTAGATATTTTACTTGAATCATATTGTGAAAATATGAATATTGATATAGGAAATAAAAAAGAAGAAATTAATAATTTATTATTTGAAATGTACAGTTTTTAAGAATATGAAGTTGTAGGAATATTCCTACAACTTCTTCATCATCTTCTTCTACTTCTGACCTTGAGCCCAGTAGTAGAAGAGAAAAACTTTTTTATTTAATAAGTAGAAGGCATAAATCTATTAGTTCTATAACATCTGTTAGTTCTACAACAAGTTCATTTACTGAACTTAATTTTTATTTACAAGCAAATTTTTCTAATTTAGGTGAATGATCAAATAATTTTGATATTTTAGCCTGGTGGAGTGAACATTCAAAAAATTATCCGATTCTCGCCACCATGGCACATGATCTACTAACCCTTCTGATGTCTACAATTCCATCGAAGTCTTGTTTTAGTACAGATAGACAAGGTGTTGAATGACAAAAGAAGCTACATAAACGATGAGAGCATAGGGATGTGCATCTGCTTCAAGGATTGGCTAGATTCAGAAGATAGATTACAAGACAAGGGAGGGCATGCTACATCGGATATTTCACCCGAAGTAGATGATGAAAGTCATGAATGATGATTCATGAATTTGACTACTTGTATAAAATTTTTTATTTTTTCAAATTATTGTAATTTTTTTTAATTTTATTTAATTTATTTGGTATATTTTTTTAACTTTTTAACCATGTAATTTTTTATTTTCAATTTGTAACCATATTGTATTTTTTATATTTTATTAATTTATTCCATTTTCATATTTCATTCATCCAAATATGCAATGATCCTATCATTGTATTTGTAATTTGTACCATTCAAATTTAAATGAAATAAAATTCCTATTTTTCTTCCAATTTGTTATTCCATCATTCTTATATTTCAATTTGGTTAAGTATTTTTTTTTCATTTATGTGTTAGATAACTTAGATTTCTCATTTCTTAATTTTTTAAATAGTTCACAATTCTCAAAGTTCAAAGGAAAGTTAAATATTTTAGTTTTACAATTTTACTTAGAAAAGAAATCAAAATTTTCAAAAAAAAAAACAAAAAAAATTAAAAAAACAGTGCAGCCCGGTTCGTCTCAGGCCTGCCCTGTAGCCCAGACCGGCACATCCTGCAGCCCGACACGGCATGGGCCTGGGCCTGGGTCGTTCCGGGCCGACCCCCAAATTTCCATCGGGGAGGGTGGCATGGCCCGTGACGGCCCATGGGCCAGCACGACACGACCCACTTTACACCTCTATTCGTGAGTCTCTCCTTTAAAATTTTCAATGTGTTTTTCATCGGTTTCATCATTAATTGCATCAACTTGTTGCTCTTGAATCTTTTGAAAAGATTTCACTTCAACTTTCTCTGTTGTCTTCGAGCTTAATTGTGTATTTTCTTTCTACATCGAATCTTCATTGAAGACATCTCAGCTAATAACTATCTTGTGGGTAGTAGGATCCCACAATCTGTAAACTCTCTTTAAACTCTTGGGAAGGACTCAAATTGTCCGAGGAGAACAAATTGTGGCTAGAAAGAGAGTTTCAAGAACAAGAAGTAAAGGATGCAGTTTTTAGCATGGACAGAGATAGAGCCCCTGGCCCTGATGGCTTCCCAATTCTATTCTATCAGACATGTTGGAGCATCATTAATTCAGATTTATTACAGGTATTTAATGATTTCTATCATTCAGCCATTGTAAACAAAGGAAATAATTCCAATTTCATATGCCTGATTCCCAAGAGAAAGGGTACTTTAGAACCAAAAGAGTATAGACCTATCAGTCTAATTGGGAGTGTCTACAAAATTTTAGATTGAAGAAAGTCTTAGGTGAAATCATATCCCCGAATCAATTTGCTTTCATCAAAGGGCGTCAAATAATCGACAACACTCTAATAGCAAACGAATGCGTTGAAGAGAGGAAATTGAATGGCAAACCAGGTGTGATTGTGAAATTCGATTTGGAAAAAGCGTATGATAAAGTAGATTGGGAGTGCCCCATGGAAACTATGAGACTAATGGGTTTTGGAAACAAGTGGATTCAGTGGGTTGGGGGATGCATTAGTTCCACCTGGTTCTCAGTTCTAATAAATGAGCAGCCAAAAGGATACTTTAATGCCAGCAGAGGCCTAAGACAAGGATGCCCCCTCTCCCCATTGCTTTTTACTCTAGTTACAAAAATTTTCAGCCAACTGGTGAATAAGGCAATCTCTCTTGGACCATTGAGAGGATTTGAAGTCGGACAGGAAGCCACCCAAATATCTCATCTTCAGTTTGCTGATGACACTATCCTTTTTCTAGAAGCTGATGAAGTTTATGTGTCAAATCTGAAAAGGGTCATCACCTGTTTTGAATGAATGTCGGGACTGCAAGTAAACTTCTCAAAGAGCAGTATTGCTGGCATAAATCTAGTAGAGGCTAGCATCACAGAGATCTTGGGATGCAAAGCAGAGAATCTCCCCTTCTCCTATTTGGGGATGCCTCTTGGAGGGAACCCAAAAAATCAAAGCTTTTGGGATCCAATTCTAGAAAAATGTGAGAAGAAACTAGCCACATGGAAAAGAAACTACTTGTCAAAAGGGGGGAGGCTCACTCTAGTTAGAGCATCCTTGGAAAACCTCACCGCCTACTACCTTTCCATCTTCCGCATGCCCAACAAGATAGCCATTTAGTTAGAAAAACTTCAGAGAAACTTGGGAAGGAGGGGGGGAAAGGGGCTTACACCTTGTGAAGTGGTCTCAGGTTAGCAAACCAAAGGAGAATGGAGGTTTGGGAGTAGGTCATTTGAAAGAAAGAAACACCGGCTCTTCTTAGTAAATGGTTGTGGTGATTTCCTCTAGAGCCAACTGCACTATGGATTGCTGTAATCACTAGCAAATACGGGAAGCACGCCAACGGTTGGGATAGCAAGCTTCACTTGAATCGAATCAAAGACACCCACCCTTGGAAAGGTATAATCTCGACTTACAATTTTTTCATATCCTTTATCAGATACAAAGTGGGAAAGGGTGGCATAATTAAGTTTTGGACTGACCTGTGGTGGGGTAATTCTACTTTAGCTAACTCCTTCCCTCGCCTATTCAGCCTTACCTTAAACCAAGAAGCTTCCATATCCCAGGTTTTACCCCCCTCCCCTCCTTACTTCAACTGGAATCTAACCCTTAGGAGACCTCTAAGGGACCCAAAAATTAGTGAAATCTCTAGCTTCTTGCACACTCTAAGAGAGGTCTACCTCTCACAAAATTCCTCTGACCTTCGTATTTGGACCCTTCACCCATCAAGTAAGTTTTCAACCAAATCTTGCTTCAAAGTTTTAGTTAGGGAAGAACAAACTAATGGTCAGTACCCCTACAAGAGAATCTGGTGTGCTCACATCCCTACCAGGGTATGTTTTTTTGTGTGGGAAGCCAGCTTAAAGAAAATCAACACTTTTGGCCTCCTTCAGAAAAAGAACCATGGCAGGTACTATTTATCTCCACATGGCAATGGTCAGGAAGAGGATTAAGCAAAAGAGGGAAAATCTTATGGCAATCTGCTGCTCATGCTATTTTTTGGACCATCTGGGAAGAGATAAACAACAAGGTCTTTAACAACAGAACAAAAAACTTTGAGGAGCTGATGTCTCCAATATGTTACAGATGCTTCCTATGGACTTCCAGCTCATCTCATTTCAGAGATGTCCCTTTTGATGACCTCCAAAGAAATGCTGTAAATTTCCTTCACTCTAAACAAATACAGTTCAGCACTACTCCTAACTTCAGATCTGATGTGGAGGGCGAGACGACCTTGTATTTTGATGGGAGTGCTTTTGGAAACCCAGGTACAATGGGTATTGGAGGTGTAATTCAAAATAGAAATGGTATCAGTTGGGCTTTTAGTGGGCCGATTGGAATTGCCTCATCAACAAAGGCAGAAGTCTTGGCAGCTCTAACTAGCATCAGGATTGCAAAAGACATGAGTTTACGAAGTCTTACCATTAAAGGAGATTCAGCCAACACCATTAACTGGCTTTCTAGTTCTGACAATGGGCCTTGGGCCTTAGCTCACTACCTAGCTGAAGCGAGAGACATTCTTGCCTCTTTAAGTGGCCAGGTGGTCTGGATTCCGAGGGAGCTAAACTTTGAAACCAATAGTCTAGCTAAATCTAGTGCTCACAGGGATTCTCTTTAGTGATAGCTCTATGCCTTTGTAATTTTTTGAGAGTTTTATATGTCGTGTACATCGCCTCATGTACCTCTCCTTTTGAATAAAGTTAACTTTTTTTCAAAAAAAAAAAGGATCCCACAATTTGTACCCCTTTGTACCTTCTGCATAGCCAAGAAAAATACACTTTTTGGACCTTGCATTTGACTTGGTCCTCTGCTCCTTAGGAATCCAAACATAAGCACCACAACCAAAAGTATGTAGGGAAGAATAATCAATAGGGTTTCTTGACCATGCCTCTTTTGGAACTTTGTAATCAAGTGCCATAGTGGGAGAGCAATTTACTAGATAATGCTAATATTGAGTGTTTTTGCCTAAAAGCATTGCTCTAGCATAATTGCACTTAACATGCTTCTAGCTCGATCCATAAGCGTATTATTCATCCATTCAGCAACTCTGTTTTGTTGTGGAGTTCGAGGAATTGTATACTGTCTCGAAATGCCGTGCTCACTCCCCTTTTGATTTTCAGCTAAAGCTTTGAATTTCTTAAAATAGGAAAAAGTATCAATCTTCCTTCGGAGCATATACACCCATACTTTCTTAGAGAAATCATCAATAAAGGAGGTAAAGCTTAAAAAAGCATCCAAAAGATAGTAGCTTCCCAAGTATCAGAGTGTACTAGATCTAATACCTCTAAACTTTTAGCTTTTGACTTGGGAAAACTAGCTCTATGATGTTTCCCAAATAGATAATCTTCATAGGAATTCAAATCAGTAGATTTTAAACCAGGAAGTAGATTTCGATCAAGAAGTACCTTGAGTCCTTGCTTCCTCATATGGCCTAAACGTATGTGCCAAATCATGACTGAATCAGTCACAACATTTGCAACGATGGCGTCATCGATCAAGTGGTATAGCTTTCCTTGTAATTTTCCCTTTGCAAACACCATAGCTCCTTTACTGATCTTCAATTGGCCTTTTTCTCCAAAAAACTTGTAACTGTCCTCATTAAACTTTCGTAGTGACAAGAGACTCTTTCGTGATTTTGGAACATGTCGTACACCAAAGATTGTACAAGTGATGTCGTCAAACATAGTAATTCTAACGTCTTCAACTCCCACTATTTTACATGTGTTGTTGTTGCCCATGTAAATAGTCCCACCATCGCACAATTGGTATGTGTAGAACCAATCTTTGCATGGCGTCATATGGAAAGAAGCACCAAAATCCAATATCCAGTTATGCTTTAGATTTTCATATGAACCAATAGACATCACCTCACCATCTTTTGATGAATCACTTCCTTCTATGATGTTTCCTTGGGAATTCTTTGAATCTAGATCTTGGTCAGAGTTGGGCCGATTTTGATCTACTTTGGGTTGTCTACAATCTTTTCGAAGGTAGCCTTTCTTACCGTAGTTCCAACACTTGAGTCCTTTTGTTTTGCCTCTCGACTTGGATCTCGTTTTGATTTCTGCTAGAGTTGCTTCTTTCATTGGATCTACCCCATACCATCATTGCATCATCTTAAGAACTCTCACCAACTTATCTACGAGATTCTTTTGTAAGCAACATAGGAATAGTAGATTCTAATGACATATCTTTGGTATTGCTCAAATTCATTATCAAACTATCCCAAGAATCAGGCATGGAGCAAAGCAAGAGAAACCTTTTCTTCATCGTCAATACGTACCTCAACAGCTGCTAATTTACTTACTAGAGTGTTGAACTCATTCAAGTGTTCTTGTAGAGAGGCTCTGACCTTCATCCTTAGGTTGTAAAGTTGTCGCCGGAGAAAGATTCTATTGGACATCGATTTCCCCTCGTAGAGATTCTGCAACTTGTCTCATAAACCTTTGGTAGTGGTTTCCTCAGACACGTCGAATAGAACTGAATCTTCTAAAGCAAGAAGAATATTAGTTGTGGCTATTTGGTTTTTCTTCTCAAAATCTTCGTCCTTCATACTAGTAGGCTTTTCTCTTTTCCTTCCGAGGCAATTACATAATCTTCTTTCACCAACACAGTATGCATCTTCAGCTTTCAGATTGCATAGTTGGATCCATTGAATTTTGGTATATCGAACTGGGTAGAGGTCAAACTTGCCATATTCAACAGGTGCATTGGACAATATAATTTGTACGTGCACAGAAAGAAACAAAAGTAGATAGCAAGAAAGCCGAAGAAAGAAAGAAGAGAGAGAGAACACTAGATTTAACATGGTTCAGCCAAATTGCCTACATCCATAGGCAGAAACTTGGAGCTTTTCTTCTTCATCATAAACAAGAGAAAATACAACACTAAAATAACCTCATCAGAACCTCACTCGTACCCGTCACCTAATACACCCAACACCACACTCCTCTCAACACATTGTATACAATGTATACAATGAAAATGAAATGGATGAAATGAACGGAGGAGGGGACCCCTATTTATACTTGTAGAGAGGGGTATAAAGAGAATTTTGAAGAAAAATTACAACCACATAACGGTGAAAATAGTCTTCACCGCCAAGTAATAGAAATAAGCAGGCTCCTACCGATGGGCCACCAATTGTGATATGGTGGGTTTAGTCGGTGAGCCACCGTTTGTAAAATGGTGGGCTCAGTCAGTTTGTTTTACTGGCCCACCGAATCTATTTTAACAATCAGTAATGAAAAGAAAATAAAAAGACTCTTGAGTAGAGCTGGAATGCCAATGGAATTATGAATTTTAAGGTTCTACTTGCTATTGCATGCTTTTTTACTTATGGACTCAAATGTGACACCTATCCATTTTTCTAAACCTGCATATCTACTTGTGTAACTTATTAATTCACAGTCAAGCTTTTTCCATGAAAACCTTCATTTCTAGCAATTTGGTCCATCTTATTTGATGATTGATATTGTTTCCACACTAATATAGGATTCTTGGGCTAATCTATTAAATGTAAAAGTGCACAGAATTGTCAAATACAAAGCAGTAAACCATGATGAAAGTATAATGGTTGTCCACTAATCTGACAAGGTGGCTTCCTTGAAGTTAATTTCTTTCTTGGGTTCCATTTTTTGTCACTTTCAAAAGCGACACTGACTGAAATGAGTCTTAATCATGAAACTTTTCTACTTGTAAGTACCAAATCTTGGTTGCATGTCTTTTCTCAATGCCCTCTCACCTCTGGCACTTGTCTTATAAATTATGAAATGTGAATTGAATGTTATTCCAAGAAAATTTTTGTATTGTAAATAAACATGAATATAACCCTTTTTGGTCTGCAAATAAGCCTAGAGTGGCTGTGCTGTTGACAGGCTGGGGGTATGGCAATCCATGCCCATCTTTAGAGAGTCAACATGTTGATGTGGGATCAAATCAAGTCCTATGAAATCTCAATGTGCTGTCATGTCTTTAAGTAAAAGGAGTCTTAGTCAAGGAAAGAAATTATTAATTAATTAATTCTGAGCTTCTTTTGTTAGCTTCCTATTTTACTATAAATATCTTGTCTTTGGATTCCTCTAACTTGCCATTTGTCTCATTCTGAGGAAATCAGGACCCATGATTGAAGCAGCAGAACCTGAAAAGTTAATTGAGCTAACAATTGGTTTGAACAGATTATAGCAACCTTTTATTCTAGTGGAGCTCCACAAAAGACAAAATAAGTAAACAAGTAAATAAATAAAACAAAAGAAAATGAAGGCAAAGAAGAAAGGGGACATTTTCAAAACTTATCCATGCATAATGTTCATCTGATCATGCAGATTTTTGGCAAAGGCAACAACCTACCCTCCCATGTGGAGCCCCACCCACATCCATGTTGGGTATCATTTCTCTGGGCATGGAAATTGTTCTAGGGAAGCATCTATGTTTAGAAAGGAGTATTAGGAAGGTTATTGGAATCTCAAGTTTCTTGAAGACTGTTCATAACTTATTAGGTTGGAAAATCAAATTGTGTAGTGAATTATGGTTAATGAAATTATATTTGAATTAAATTTCTGTAATTGCATGGGTGCTGTTTTAAACTCTTGGAAGTTCTTGATTTTTGAATGTTGGCTTTTGTCTCTTGATCTTACTTTGCAGGTGTGGATAAAGATTTCAACAGGTCCCTCTAGATCAAGATTCATTTGCTTGATAATTCCCTTTCTGAAACCATATGAATCAATCGTATCCCCATCTTCTCTTCTTCTTGGTATCCTACATTAAAACCCTTCCAATATTCTAGATATGTAATCTGCTTTTATTCCTAAAAGATTAGGAGAGTGTCCTCAAGCAATAACAGTGTAACAAATCTGTTACTCATATTTAAATCTGTAAGTTCTGCAATTTAGGACCCATAAATGTACAACCACATATCCAGGTTTCTCTAGGACATGTTTTTCTTTGATAAGTAGGTTTCTTTGGGACTTAGCATGATTTATTACTGTCATTCTCATTTTAACTTTTCCTGAGAAAGCTTGCTTCTGTGCACTTCCAAAATCAGCAATGATATGTTGTTCAAAGTAATATACAAGTCAAATATCTATTTGAATTATGATAGTCAAATAACAGTTATTCATTCCAAAGGACATTTCTGGTTGTTTGTTGCTGTTAGTTTACATAGCTTATCTTTTTCCTCTGTAAATTAAGTGAAATTTATTTCCCACATAACATATATTCTTTGCAATTAACAGTAGACATGTAACTACTTTGCCTGTTGGGGAACCTAGCATACCCTGTATGTGGCTTCTTAGTGGGGTAGCTTAGAAATATATATTTTGACTTGTTTGTGTGTATCATCACTACTAAACAGTTTCTGATGTGACATATGTACCAACAGTTTCTGATGTGACATCTAACCATGCATTGGATGAGGGAAAGAAGAAAATAATTGGGGTATGGACACCTGGAACAACTCCACTATAAGCCTGATAGTGTATAAGAATCCTATGCATGTCAAATTTACATCTTATAAGGCATCTATTTATGCATGTCTAATTTTGCTTCTTACTGATGTCTGATTATGTGCATCAAACTTTTTCTTCTTATGAACACCTGTTCACATTAAGTCAATAGAGTTTTTCCCAAGTTGATTGGCTACAAACAGACAACCAACCTCATTTAATTTGGGTAGCATAGTTGTCAACTTGACATTGCGACCTGGGTGACCAGAGTTCAAATCTTGGAAACAACCTCTATGTATGTGTAGGGGTAAGGATGTGTACATCTATCCCTCCACAGACCCTGCATCAGCTGGAGCCTTATGCACTAGGCTACCCTAGTTGTCAACCTGACATGTACAGGCCTGACCTTTTCCCCTATTTTTTATTTTGAGCACTTATTAGCTAAACCAATATGATGTTTCCATGTTGAATCCAGCTTTAGCCTTTTCTTAATCAGATCCAGATTGACCTGGCCCAAGCCATTGCTACCGCCATACACAGCATGCCCAAAACCCACACACTTTTTATTTTTGAATCCAAACCAGTAGGTGCATGTGCCACCACACAAATGGGTTAGCATTTCCTTGTAGATGAGTCAATCGCTTGAAGTTCTATTTGTGAGTTTTTAAAATAAGTTGGCCAGTCAAAAATGCTTGATTGTAGAGAGTAAATTCAATTAACTTGTTTAGATTTTGGGTTCTCTGGATTTTTCACCAAACATAGCTTATGGGTTATTCATGTTGGGCCCACCTCGGAAAGCCAGAAGCTGCTGCTCTTCAGTCCTCCCAAATGGCACTGATTCTAAGAATGTTAGAGATGGCACTGACTCTGAGAATGTTAGGGATGAATAGTTTGCTTGAACTTTGGCTGGATTAACATGAAAGGGGAAAAAATAAAGGAATATGGGTTCATTTAAAAAGCATCAATACTCACTCTTGGTTAGCATAAATAATACTCCCTCTTTGTTAGCATGCACAATGCTTAATACATGTTGCTACCAAACTTCCCCCTGCTGGATAGGCATGAATAGTTGTCTAATTATAATAAAACAGAGAACTAGCTCATACTCCTGTTGATTACCAAACTTCCCCCTGCTGGATAGGCATGAATAGTTGTCTAATTATAATAAAACAGAGAACTAGCTCATACTCCTGTTGATTTGCAATTAGCAGCTACCCTTAGCCAGAAAGGACAATAGTTTCTCCAGTAAATATGAGCGGTTGGCCTTGTTAACATGGTATGGCCTTTTCCTAAAGTTTTCAAACTTCAAAGTAACATGGTGTTACTACTGGCAGCTGCTACCATATGTGGCAGAAATGGGCCACCATCCTTGTGTAGCTGATTTTCCAGTATGAACTGGACACAACCATCCTCAGACCCCTTACACAGACAACCACAAAAGAGTCAAAGACTCTTTAATTACTTGCCAGCTTATTTTAGGTCTTGAGTCCCAATCAAGCTTGTAAACCAGATCTGCAAATTCCTCACCTATGTAAGAGCCTAAACTAGTTGAGATGAATCAAGATTTGGTCAGCTTGGCCTCTGGCCTCAGGCTCAATAACCAATAGTAGGGCTAGGGCTCAGATCAGTTTTTTTTTATCAATAGGCTCAGATCAGTTTAGCTCATTCAATTTAATCCTTTGATATTAGGCCAAAATTGGATTAGAAATGTATAGCCCCAAATGCAAGACCCACAATAATTATTTGAAGATGATAAATAAAGAAACCATGTTTAGCACTATGCAGCTTCACTATTTACTGGATTTGTACTCTTGATCCTAACCATGAGTAAAGGTGGATGATCCACTAATTACTTGGGTAGGTGGACATGATTAGGTCAAATAGTGTGGAATAAATTTTGAGTTGTCCTAAGTTGATGGCTTGTAGGCTAATATTTCTTCATGTTAAGCTTTATCTTCCATTGTTAACTAACTTCCAAGCTTCTTAATAAGATGTGCTGGACCCATTTGATACTCAAAAGTTGATACCATCCACTTGTTTCCTAAGTTGGCATGAGCACATGGCTACCCAAGTCCATGTCATTTGGTTTCCTTCTGTGGGGTGGGTGGTAACTGGTAATTACTAGTTAGGGCCACTGCTCCACCTCCACCCCATCTCATGCTTCTATGAAGAACATACTTAGCCATCTGCCAGCAACTTGGAGGTAAAACTGGATTTCAACACCAAATCTCATATACAAACTGGACTATTTCTGATGACCAGTCAGTTTGTTGGTTTTTGTCCATTGAGAATTGACCCAATCAATTCTTGTGCAACCTTCAATTCCAGTGCAAGTTGAGGATTAGATACTTGTGCAACCTTCCATTCATCAAGGCTTTGCCACCCATTGAAGTTAAATTGTCTTTGATTTGTGTGCCACTCAAACAACATGTACTCTTGACCCAATGTGTTTGAAAACTTTCCTCCCAAGTTCTAATATCTCATGGATTAAAAAACTGAGATGCATATTTGAGCTAGCCTTTTGCCCAACAAAAAGCAAATTATTGTACCCAAAACTGATTCTGTTAGCAATTCAAAATACTTCGAAAACTGAGAACCTAGATTAAGGCCTTAACAATTCCACAGCCTTTTTTTTTTTGGGGGTTGATTCATGCAACTTAGAATGCTATCTATGAATAAATTTACAGACCCAAAACTCTATAAATATTCCTGGAACTCATTACCATTTCCCTATTGAGAAGATACACAGTTTTCTAGCACAATAGAACACACTCTGCAAATTTGCCTAAGTTGACGTAAAGATGGCTAAGCTTTTCTGCAGTTTCTTCTTTGTCCTCCTAGTCCTTTCAGGTTTCTTAAACTTAATTTCCTCATTTTCATTTGTTTGTCTCTGTTTACCCACCCATTTATGGTCACTTCTATAATGCATGAACACATCTTTCTGTTTCAACATCAAAAACCACTTTTTGCACAGTTGCAAGATACACTTCTTCCAACATCACATGGTGCAATCTTTTACAGTCCGATTTTGTTATTCTTTCTTTCATTTTTAGTATTGATATATAAATTTGTATTTATTATTTGTGACTCTATGTTCCTAGAATCTATAGAGGCTGCCTCCTCTGCTATACATGCAAATGGGTATCCTGGTGCAACAGATACAGACTTGATCTGATCCCCCCTCCACCCTTGATATTCATTTGCTTATTGTATAAATGATGGTTGTTGCAGTTGTATCAATGGTGCCCAGTTCGGATGCTGCAAAAAGATGCCAAGTTGTTCAGAACAGCCAAGGTTGTAATCTCGCCTCATGCCGCCAGTGGTGCCTCCAGGCATACAATGGCAATGGTCTTTGCAGTGCCACTGGATTTGGTTCCTATCGCTGTGTCTGTTTCTACAATTGTAATTAAGTTGAATAATCTCTTCCCTTTTGTTGGTGATGGAATTCAGCTTGCTCTAAATAAACAGGATTGCACTAGTAGTTGCCTTTCTTTCTACCATATCTTCCACTAATGCATATTAAATAAAAGAGTAGCATTGCTCTTGTACTAGATGAAAGCAAAAGAGTTTCGTTATTTGTTTTCTGCCTTGTATGTTCTTAGAACGTGAACAATTTAAAGGAGGCAATTCTGGACCAACTAAGAAGGTCAAACCAATAGTAATTTCTCTCTCTCTTTCTCTCTCTAAGGAGGCTTGCAGTGTCACTTAATAATTCATGGAGAGAGTTCAACATAGAGCTCTCAGCTAATCTCTTGGCGTAATATGCACTGGTACCTAATGACATCGGTTGTATCATGTGTGTTATTAGAAACTAAGAACAATACTGTTAACTTATGGACAAATTAGGCTCCAAGTTCCATGATTCCATCTGTGAAGCGAATTGTAGATTCATTGGAGATCATTGGATCATATGAGAATAGAATGCGGCCTCAGTGGACCTTATTCATGCCAAATTGCCAAATAAAGAGAAATATTGGACAATACATTTAATTTCCATGTGGGACCTACCAATTATGTTCAAATTTCTCATGTAGGACCCGCTAATTCCTTCTATAAGAATTTCTCATACATGTTCAAATTTGGAATAAGCATGGCTATATATAACATACATTTGGAAAATACCTATTCACGCCAATAAAAAGAAACATTAGATAATAAATCTCTATTGACCCTAAAAATAGAATCAAAGCGGTCTTTGTGTTATTATGCATGATGTTATGACCTTAACGGTCATTTTCAGGGGACACCCAATTAGTAGTGCATGAAAATGAAATGGTTCGCGCTTACGGAACCCATTCAACCACCAGCTCTAAATGTAATTCATGTTTGGGGGAGGGGGGGGCGTTCATTTTATGGTTTAGACGGCCAAGTCAGACCGACCAAACTGAAATGGGCGGTTTGGTCTAATTTAGTTGGGAAATTTTAAAATTTCGGTTTACGGTTTTTGTCTGATTTTCTGAATGTTAAAACTTAAAATCCACACTGGACTGTAAATTATTAATAATAATTTGATGCCGTGAACACGCCTGAACTGAATCACGTTGAACTGTATTCGGAACCCAAATAAATGAACATAAGGATCCATATTGTTTTCGGACCTAAAACTGTTAAATACGTAAATGGATCCGGATGGGATTCGCGTTAAGGTGCGGGGTTGGAATTTGGAACGAGACTACGAGAGTGAACGAGTCGGAAATCGGAAGCCATTCTCTGACAAACATCGGCTCTCAATTGCATGCTTAGATCAAGTAAACTCTTTTAGGGTTTCTTTAATTGATGATTAGGGTTTACAGTTCGATATTTTCGTTGATCGAGAAATTGCAATAGCCTCTGATTTGCTTTGTAATGGAGCTTGAATCTTTCAAATGTACTAGTTCCTGAGCTTTTATTTTCGCTACTTCCTTTTATTGGCGCCAGGTAAATGAAGAGAATTTTCAGACGAGAGAGAATCAGAATTTGTGAAATGCGACGAAATTGATTATGGGTTTTCCATGAGAGAAGCTTGAGTCGACGACGATGGTATGTGTTGCTCAACATGTGATGAACGGATTGATCCAAGCGTCTGGTAATATCCTTCAGAAACTAAAATTTTGTTAATGTTACAACTTTAGCAAGAAAGTGGAAAACATGTGATCTAAGTTTTGGTGTAAGATGAGAGAAATTCAGTAATTGACTTGAAATAAATACGAGGTCACAGGACCAGAAAGATAAGATAATTGAAAAACTCAGTGAGCAATTCAGATGGTGGCATTTAGATCTGTTTGTTTTATGCTTTGCGGTTGTGTTTTGCTAGTGTTTGTTAATTTTCTGCTTTTTGTAGCACTTACCTCCTTAATTGTCTTTTTCTATAATCAACCAATGGGGCAACATCAATGATTTTATTCTGCATACTGTTGTTTTACTAAGGAATACTATGTCTAATTAACCCTTGTATTGGGGTTTACGTGGTACGTAATTACATATTTCTGTGGCATGAAAAGGCTTACAGATTCAGAGTGTCTAGCAACTCAGCCTTTTTAGAGAAAGGAAATGTAGGACTCTCTTGGTGGAGCCATAACCAGCTTGGCCAAAATTTTGAATCTTTGGCATGAGAAACGAAATTGTGACAAGCTTGAGAAAAAGAAAGCCATGTAAAATTGCAAATTTCTATTGGGACAAGTTAATATGAGAGCTAGGGTTTAAATCTAAATATCTTTTATGCTACTGGATTTTACCATTCTTTGAATATAACATATTGGGAAATGGAAACATGGGTAGTTAAACTATGTATAAATTTTTGGGAGAAATACTTAAACCTCCGTTAAGGTTTCCAACAAATGTTATAACTTCCCTTACCTTCTAAAAGGACTCTAATCTCCCCTATTAGCCAATGTGACAAGAGGAACCATTCTTACGATGGCCTGCCATTAGCATATGATCATATATGTCATTATATTTTTTGCTGAAAACCCATTAGTGCCCCATTTAAATTGACCTAAATTAATTAAATGGACTGGAATGTTCACTATCTTATTTATTTATTTATTTATTTGAAGAAGAAGAAGAAGATAAGAAATACTTGTATAGATGAAAATAAAAGAGGCAAGATGTGAAGGCTTCCCACCATGTACATCGAGGGAAGATGTGAAGGGGGTCCAATTGACTTCTACCTTGAGAAATCTGTTACTTCTTTCATGTCATATAGCCATCACATAATGGACCGGAATGTTCACTATCTTATTTATTTATTTATTTATTTATTTATTTGAAGAAGAAGAAGAAGATAAGAAATACTTGTATAGATGAAAGTAAAAGAGGCAAGATGTGAAGGCTTCCCACCATGTACATCGAGGGAAGATGTGAAGGGGGTCCAATTGACTTCTACCTTGAGAAATCTGTTACTTCTTTCATGTCATATAGCCATCACATAATTGCCAAGGGGGTAGTCCTGCAGGGAATGGACCCCCCTTCTGCTTAGACCTCTTAAATTCCAGTATTTGAAACAATCCATGATGGAGATGGAGTGAGGGAAGCACCAGGAGGAGACTCCAAATAGATTAAAGTAATGATGCCAGATTTGGGTAGTGAATCTGCTATGGAACGATAAGTGATTTATTGATTCCAATACTTTAGGCCCAAAGCCCGGCCTGGCCCATGATCACCCCTAGGCATGCCTATAGCTTACCTTTAGTATAAGGTTTTATAAAATCTATATTCCCTTTACCTGACTGCTTTCTTTTCAAGCTAAAGGAAAATGAGAGTGTCCCAACCACGATGTTGGAACATAAGTTGTTTTCTCTGATAGATCTAAGAATTGTCTTCTCCAACCATGATGTATTCTATTGTTGCAAAGAATTTAGGGTTTGGAAAACGAGTCTAAATCTCAACCTCTTCCGTAGCAAGGGAAATTTTTGGTATTAAATTCAAACATCTAACAACCCACAATGGCATCAATGGCATTGTTGATATTTCGCCCCATCCCCATTCTTTTAAAGCTAAATGTTGAATGCTTTAATAGGGGATGTTTAAGGGTTAAGATGAAACTGAGGGGAGATTTTTGTATTTGTCTGAAGCCTCAACGGAGGTTTAAATATTTTACTGATAGGTACAGAGGTTTAAATATTTATCCTATAAAAATAACATACTTTACCAAAATAAGAAAAAAACAAAATAAAAACCTGGAACAATGGGCTTAAAGATGGAAAAATAAAGAGGAGACTTACACACTTGACTAATAAAATGTTATTGAAACAGTATGAATCATATCAAAGCATTGGGGAATTCTCTGAATATATTATAGTTATAGTTCATCTTAATACCAGGGAAAAATGGAAACATTTTTGGGGGAAAAATATGGTTGAAACTTTTGTTTCTTTCGTCTTTCACAACAACTAATTGGTATTTTGAACCAGGAATAAACCCTTTTGGTATTTTAGTTGAACAGAGCTTTGTGTCCTCATCTACACATTTTCCTTTCCCATAAATGAGTTGTTTCTTTGTTACTAGCTAGGTAATGGCGATGGTTATCCAATTATCTAATGCCTGTTAATATATATATGCCTGTTTGTACGAACCTTTCTTCCTAGTAATGCTACTCCACTTTAGAGAATACATCCTTTTATTAGTTACCAGAGATTGTTGACTTAAGCTTCCTTATTTCTTCTTTTGTCATTTAAATTAAATCCTTGTTATTTAAAGAAAAAGGACTCTTGAGTGGAGCTGGCATTGCCAATGGGATTATAAATTCTTAGGTTCTACTTGCTATTGCATGCGTTTTTACTTGTGGACTTAAATGTGACACCTATCCATTTTTCTAAGCCTGCATCTCTACTTGTGTTTTAACTCATTCTAGTTAAGCATTTATATGTAATTCAACTTACAGTCGTACTTTTTCCATAAAAACCTTCATTTGTAGCAATTTGATCCATCTTATTTGATAATTGATATTGTTTCCACACTAATATAGGATTTTTGGGCCAATCTATTTAATGTAAAAATGCACAGAATTGTCAAATACAAAGCAGTAAACCATGAAAAAAATATAATAGTTGTCCACTAATCTGGCAAGGTGGCTTTTTTCAGGTTGATTTCTTTCTTGGGTTTCATTTTCTTCACTTTCAAAAGCTACATGAATCTAAACAAGTCTTAACCATGAAACTTTTATACTTGTAAATACAAAATCCCGGTTTCATATCCTTTCTAAAAGAAGCCCGGATCTCCTATCCACACCTACCCACAGGACACCACAGCTGCACATTGGGAACATCTCTCCATGAATGATAACATATAAGTACAGGAGATGTTCCTGATGTGCGGCTGTGATGTCCTGTGGGTGGGGTTCTTGTGGGTAGGATAGCTGAACACTTGTAAAAGTCCTTTGATGCTAATCTTATTTGAAATTATAAGATGTAAAGAAGTTTATTCCAAGAAAGGTTCTGTATTGTAAATAAACATGAATATAGCCCATTTTGTTCTAGAAATAAGCCTGGATTTCAGGTCTGTGGTTGTGTTGTAACAGACTGGAGGTGTTGGCAATCCATGCCCATCTTTGGAGAGTCCACATGTGGTATGGAATTGAGTCCTTTGGATTGTGACTAGAATTTGGTATTTACCCACCATGCAACTTCTTAGTGGATAGCACACACACAATTAAACAGTTTCTAATGCAGTATAACCGTCATTCCCATATATCTAACCATGCATTGGAGACGCTTATTGAAGTTAAAAGAAAACAATTGAAGTATGGACACCTGTAGCAGCTCCACTAGAAACCTGATAATGTATAAGAATCCTATGCTTGGCAGATAAACCGGTTATGTTGTCCTTACTATAAACTGAGATCTTGAGTTTTTCATGCAACATTAGTTTCCTGGATGTAGAAGGATGAAACTTTAAATATTAGAGAAGCTTAAGTTGTCCCCAAATACCTATGGGGTCTCAAAGCACAATTACAATTGGGATGAAAGAGGTAGTTAGTGATCGATCTTTATCTTTTAATGAGCTTCCATGGGACCTAGCTTTCATTTGCTTCTGTGATATTTGGGGACGTGCTACCCCCCGTTTTGTGTAGCCCCCTCTGTTTTATCAAAAGAAAAAAGAAAGAAAGAGGTCATTTGTGATCACCATGGATGCTCTCTTAACCTTTGCAATAGTAATTGAGAGGGAGCAGAGGATCCTCACATATTAGAGAAATGAGAAGGGCTATGGAGCTCACCTTTCTCACAACTTCAAATAATGTTGTTGATATGAATCGTGTGCTTCACAAAATCATATCCTGCAAATGTAACATTCTCTTAGGAAGAAGATCCATGAAAGCAGCTACTGTAATTTGGAAATTCCATGGAAGTAGCTACTATGTTGAGACTTTCCTACCATAATCAGTATTCTGTTAAATGTACATAAAAATGTCCAGATATTCAATAATGTTAACTTCAGGTACGGTTCTCTGCAAATTCTGAGTTCAGGTGCTTACCTACCAGTGAGGATGGATACGGTTCTTTCTTCAGACACAACTGGCCGGTTACTTGTTGGCAATTGGATTCTTAACTACTGCGGTTGTGTTTTTAGCAGCATTGTTATCTGTTGCTACATGACTAATTTATTAGTTGTTGATCACTGTTCTTGTTATGCATATTTTATCTAGTAGTTATGATTGAAAATTTGAAATGGCTGTTAATTTACTAGCGGCCTTTTAAAATCTTTTATTGCTTAAGGTGCCGCTGAGTTGCCTACCAAAAAGGTAACACTATTAAAAAGAGTGCATGCAATTGATCAAAAAAAAAAAAAAAAAAGAAAGAAAACGGGTGCGTGCATGTCAAATTTGCTTCTTATAGACGCCTGTTCATGCATGTCTTTGCTTCCTACTGATTTCTGATTATGCATGCCAACTTTTTCATCTTATGAACGCCTGCTCACAGTCAGTCACACCTCATTCTTGTTTTGGCAAATCAATGAACAAGAGTAGATGGGTGGGTGTTATATACTTCTATAGTTTAGTTGTTAGCCTGATCCATTAAGCCAATAGGGTCTATCCCAGGTTGCTTGGCTACAAACAGCCAACTAACCTCATTTAATTTGGGTAGCACAGTTGTCAACCAGACATGTACAGGCCTGACCTTTTCCCCTATTTTTTTATTTTGAGCACATACTAGCTAAACCAATGTGACGTTTGCATGTTGTATTCAGCCCAGCCTTAGCCTTTTCTTAATCAGATCGAGATTCACCTGATCTAACCCATTGTCACCCCCATTCGCGGCATGCCCAAAACCCACACACACCCCTATTTTTTTGGTATCCAAACCAGTAGGTGCATGTGCTACACACAAATGGGTTAGCATTTTCTTCTAGATGAGTCAATCACTTAAACTTCTATTTGTGATTTTTTTTTAAATTAAGTTGACCAGTTAATAAATGATTGATTCTAGAGAGTTAATTCAATCAGTTTGTCTCAGCTTTTAGGACAACATATTCCATCATTAACAATTCAAACTGATTAACTGGAAATGTTTGTGCTAAGACATTTCATTAATGAGTTATACCAGAAGTTAATTGAAAGGAAAAAAAAGAAGATAGAATAAAGAAAGAAAATAAAAGGTAGTAAAAGGGACTTAATGTTAACAAATATTCTTATAGCTGGATTCCTCCTATGAAACTAATAGTTTCTGATGGCTTTTGGCAGCTAAAATACATAAGCTTTTACTCGCAAAGGGAAACTGATCCAAACACAAGTTTTGGTTTATGCCTGACATGCTCCAATCTGTTACAGCAAGGTTGGTTCAGGGTGGGTAGTTTGTCTTTCCATATTATGTGCTGAACAGTTTAAATTATTTGTACTTCTTATCATTTCTTAAAGGAATTCCCCTGGAACTATTTGCAATAAGATATTGGTTTTCACTGAAATTCTAACTTTTCCATGACCCCTAGGCATAGATGACATGGGAAAAATAAGATAAAAAGTGACAAAATTGCCAACTATGATCAGCTAAAATTCTGACAATCTAGATCTGCAATACAGCCCTACTTCAGAACAGTTGAAGTATCAACAATTAACAGTTTAAACAAAAAATCCTCCTCAGAACCAAGATTCAGAGATCAACTGTGCTTACACAGCCCTAAGAAAAACTGTTAACTAAAGTTTTATTTGTCATCACTAGCACAGACCTCGCTGGCCCCTGGAGTCAACATTGACTAAACTGAGATTAAAGAGTCTTAAACGTGCTAATACCTGTACTTATTATCCCTAATATATTATTTTACATATAAATCCTTGCACCAGCTTCATTCCATGTCACTTGTAAGTCTTAAACCTAGAAAGTTGAATCCCCATCTTGTAAAAACCAGATAATGCTCTCAAAGACTTCAGGGACAACTGTACTTACTAATCAATTAGTACGGCTCACTATACTTCTCGTTCACATGGATATTTGTGTTTCAATTAATACATACTTGTGACCATATTAGCTTCACAAAGCAGGAGAGAGAGAGAGTAGGCTCTCTAGCAAGAAATGTGGTATTGGTTGAATAAGTAAAGTGATTCAAAGCTTATAATAAACAAGATTGCCAACTATAAAACAGGCAACAGTCGAGTTTAAGCATCTTCACGTGGAAACCTGACCTCCCCGTACCAGTACAACTAGCTTTTGCTTGTTATTTATATATTTTTTGTACACCCCCAGCATGCGACACTACAAGCTACAAACCAAGCACGCATGAGCACCACCCTTTTTAGTTAATTAAGAGTCGTTACAGATTAATTTAATCTCCTTGGTCTCCTTTCATCCCAGTGAATCCCCCACAGCCTTGGGTGTCTCACACTCAAACTCCGTAATTTTTGAAAATGGTAAAGCTGAGAACAAGATGATACCCTAGTTTTTGAAACCTGATTAATCTATCTTCTGCAGATTTCACATGCAACCCAATTCTCATCTTTGATCAGAATATATAGTGGTGATGATGATACGTATTACAATTGTAATGTCTTGGGTGGCATCTTATCATTGTGTTTTGTTTTCTTTTTTTACTTGAATGGAGTGAATGGTTCATTGTTATCGTTTTCTTTTTACTTGAACGAAGAGAATTATTCATTTTTTTTACTTGAATGAAGCGAATAGTTCATTATTTTTCTATTCTTTTTTACTTGAGTAAAGTAAATGGTAGTTGTTGTTCCTGGTCAAATGGGAACACGAGGCCAAGCAACTGGAATTTGAATTTGCTTTAATTCAAAGTAATTGATTAAATAAACTGTTGGGCTGCAAGAAAATTGTCTCTTAGTGTTCGATGTTCACTTTGAATTTTGGGCTCCTATAGAAAGTAGTTTACTTAATATTTTCTCAATTGGGTAAAGGAGAAGCAAACCTCTAGCCCACTGCCCACAGTTTGGTTCTTTTAAAGAATTGTCACGTGTCATATACCCTCATATTGGAATCCAATGTAGCTCCAGTTCTGATCAATGGTTTCTGATGTGTGTACATGTTATGCTCTGATACATAAATTATGGTCAGTGCTCCTTAAAATTATACATTCATAGGGAAAAGAAAGGGTAACTTGTACACTTTGCTTATCCTGTACAGAGTATAGACTATAGACCATTCAATTCAATGGGTCTGTCATGAAGAAGTAGAATTTGCTTGAGGTAAAAAATAAAATAAAGTCAATCTAATTGGATGACTCAACCGTTTGATCCATAGAATTATGTTCGGACTTGAGAGCTCAATAATTTTTCGTTTTGCTGTCCAAAGGAATACAACAAAACAAACCATGCAATCTTAATCGCCTAATCATTTTTTGGACATTGGCCCCACTACAACTCACTATGTGATGGATTACTGACCCCACTCCCCCAGTCCTGATTTTGATGCGTATAGATGAGATGGTCATAACCGTTCCAAGGCACCAATGGGTGTAGCCAGGGAAAATCCTTTTTTGGTGTGGACTGTGGAGAGGAAACAAACGGGAAGGAATGAAGGTGACATATCAGACTCTCTCTTGTCAATCGTTACTTTTGTTGGTTTAGAAAGTCGATACACATGCGTAAGAACAGCTTAATATTCTAGTGTCAAGTTTAGTTAAGTTAGTTAATCTTCTCATTAGTTAAGTTAGGATTAAATTGCAGGGTGGCTCCAAGGTCCAAATTCCAAACCAGAGAAATTAGCTACTCTAATAAAAGTAATGGCCGACCCACACGAGTGGTCTAGAGAGAGAGAGAAAGAGAGAGATGGTTGAGGTGAGGTAGGAATCCAAAAGCGGGGTGGGGCCCAAAGTGTGTAGTCTGTTGAGAAAGGGGGCAACGCACGCCTCTTGATGCCCCCTCGCTCTCTCTTTAGTAGACCAAGGTGAAACTGGACCACACGCTCCATGCTCTATAAGAAGGCCTTGCCTCTTGCCTCTTGCCTCCATTCAACATTACAAGGTGAAATCTCGCTCGCACCAACCAAACAAGGCCTTTAGTCATTCCAGAGAAGATAAGAGAAGTGAAGATTCTACATCTTCAATTCAACAAGATGAAGATGAGCAGTGCTACCATGGGAGCCTCCAAGAGAAGGTTGTCTGGAAGAGGACTCGGAGGAATCCTCAGGGAACAGAGGGGTCGGCTTTACATTATAAGAAGATGTGTTATCATGCTTCTCTGCTGGCATGATTGAAGGAAGCTCTGTGATCTTCACCGAGTCGCCAACAGTTATCGGCAGCGGCGCTTCTTTTTTTGAGTGTAAATAGCCAAAGGCGAGTTTTGTCAAGCATTGGCAAATGCCAATTTTTGTATCAGTTTTTGGCCTCTTGGGCTTGTTTTGTACATCGGAAAGAAGTTTAATGACAAGTTAGATTTTCTATCTCCCAAATGTCTGTCTGTTATTCTTGTTCTTGTTCTTTTACTTTCCTAAGCTTTAGACAGAAGTGACCTTCAGATGAAATCAACCATTTTCTGTTTTCTGTGAATTCCATCTCTCCACACCATGGTTAGTGTCCTCCAAACCGATTATATCCCATTTCTTTCTTCTTTCTTTCAATCTTTATAAAACACTTGAGCCTGAAAAACAAGTCAAAGAATTGTTCAGTTCATTGAAGGAAGTGTGGTAAAGTATATTTGATCAGATACGCTGAGGAGGGTTTGATAATGAAATGGTTGAAATGCATGGGATTTGTTTCAAAGTGTAATGAATTCTTGCTTTCTTTTCTTTTCCAAGACTTTCTTCAGTACTTACAGATTCGAATCCAAGTGAAAGAAAGAATATTTTTGAGTTTCTTCAAGCAAGTTGGATGGAGAATATCTGAGATTAATCAAAGTGGTAGATGAAGAAATGGTTAAAGAGCAACTTGGGTTTTAAATTTGTTGTACTTTTTTTTTCTTTCTTTTCAGTCTTTCTGCAGGGATCTTTACATTCTATAATTGCCCAGATTGCCAGTCGGACACCTTTAGTTGCTCATTTAGATCTCTTTTTTCTGTGAAGCCTATAGGTCTAGCCTATGGTTGATGTCTTGATGATTTAGAATAGAACTTTTCTTCGTCACTGACTCTGCAACTGATCCCATTACATCTCTTTCTTGCTTTTCGGTTTACATCATTTCTACCAGTACCCACTTCAGAAGTTTCAGATTCAAAAACAAGTGAAAATATCTCACATTTATTCAGGTAAGTTTGACTGTGAAATTTGATATTAATCAAGTAGATTTGACACCAGGAAGAGCTGAAATAAAAAAAGAAGAACCATTGAGAAAATCCGGGGTTTGATCAAGCCAAGGACGTTTGGTGAAGAAAGAGCTCAAACGCTCTCTACTTGTTTTGAATAAGAAGTCAGAGAAGTAATCTCTGCAATAGAGACAAGGTACAAATGGCTAGCCCAATTGCGGATTCCGTGAAATGTTGTACAATTTTGTTAAAGTGAAAACGAACGAGTACAGACTACACAACTCTCCCAGTCATCCACCAAGAAATGCTAGAAGAGTTCATGCAATTCTTTGTTTTCTTCTCTCTCTAGACAAGGTGGGACCCATGAAAAGACGGTATTTATGGGCCTCACCTTGTTAACAGGGAAAAGTTTCCAAGAGTTGTATATACTCTTCTCCTGTGTCAACCTGCAGAAAAAAGAAAAATGAGATTTTTCCATTAGAGTAACTTTTTTTTCAGTTGAATCTAGTAAATGCAGATACTGTAAGTGCTGAACCCTGAACTGTTGTATTACACTCCCATGATACTATTTCCATCATCTTCCAAAATTTCCCACAATTAATGATAAGTTGATGACTGGGTTGTTTATCAATATAAATGAATTTAATTTTAAAATAAAAATAATTGCCACTTTAGCAAAAAAATAATAATAGATAATGGTAAACACCCCAAAATGGTGGGTTGTGTTTCCCACACTATAAATTGGGAGGGATAAGGATAATAAAGAGGCCCACCAGTCTCTGGTTATGTCGTCCTTGTCCAAAAAAGCTACTAGAAAGGGTGTATAATCATATTCCACCACCATAGTTCTAAGTATCTGATACGTATTGTACCATATCATATGATACATATCGATTTTCAGTTTATCGAAATACTTAAATACTGAGACTATGAACCTTTTAATAGGTTCAAAGGTTGATATCCACATTATATATTTATTTATAAACAACAGACTCACAGGTGATGGATGAGTCAAGCATGATTATCTATTTCTGGGCATTTTTACATTAAAACCAAATAACCAATATACTGAAGAAAAACTAACATTTGATCAGCCAAAATAATAAAAAGTAAGACCTAAGCATCCGAATTTCTTTTGATTGTATAGAGGAAAAAGATATTAGGGTTTCCTTTTTTCCATTTATGATCAGGTCTCTACTTTGTGAGTCCACAAAAGTTATGGGTTCCAGCCCAACAAGCACATTTGCCACGTGTACGACAAAAAAAAAAAAAAAAAGAATAGGAATCCAACAGCATACCCTTCCCCTCTTGTTTGGTTTAGGAGAAAAAGAAGTGGGAGAAGGAAAGAAAGAGAAACTTGTTTGTTTGTTTGTTTGTTTGCTTGCTCGCTTGTGAGGGTGGGATTGAGACGTGAGTGTTTGTTTGCACAGGAGATGATCCCAATCTTATATTCTGTTGTCTGCCACTTAAGAGCTGGAGAGACCCGACAGAGTGTGATTGGTCAAATGGCAGCTTTATCATGCCCACGTGCGCACCAGAATCCCTTACCCACCACTCCCCACCACACCATTAATGTGTGATTCTTTTCCCAACCAACATGGGTCCCACTCAATGGTTCCTGGCCCCAGATGTTGTGCCCGAAATAGACTCATCAATGGTTGTTCTCATCGGTTTCCTCTCCCATCCACCACTGTATATGGACAAAGACAAACACTGTTTCAACTTTGAAATCCCCCAAAAAGAATTGTTCAGTATTGAAACCCAGCTGTTCATCATTGAAAACGGGTCGGGTCGAAACCGGGTTCAGTGATGGACTCGGTTGGCTGAGGAAATAATAAATGATACAAATTACAAAGAGGTCAGGTGGGTTGGTGGGTCGGGTCAAGATTTGTTACCTGTATATAGAATGTGAAAATGTCGGTGCACCAGCAGTTTATTGTGTTGCCACATATGACATATCTGTTACTTCATGTATTTTGTCAATTTGTTTGTATTGCAAATTCAAATCAGACGTGAAATTTTCACCTAAGTTCAGATTTGCCTGCATTTGTTTGTAATCATGATTTGCACTGTTACCCAATGTTAAATTTGCACATTTTGTCTGATTTACATTGGTTGGCAGTACAAATTTTACATTCCAGAACTGTTGTAAAATGCACCTGTCTTGCTCCTACCTTTGTTCTCTTAAAGTGGAGACCACATGATTTTACTTTCCATCTTACTTCTCTCAAACAAGTAAGATTCCTTCTAGTTTCATTTTCTCTAAAACAAATGGGGATCACGTGAATTTTATTTTCAATTTTTACCCCTCCCAAAGGACCCAAACATACAAAACAAACGAAAATCAAAAACAAAACTAAACCAACATTTGTACTCACTCCATTTGTGCTCAAGGCTCAGTTTGGAAGGAGTACAAATATAAATATGTACAGTACAAATACGTACAAAATAATAACAAAATGTAAGGTTTTACACTCTACATATTTATATTTGTACTCCTTCCAAACTGAGCCCAATTGAAAATTGCACTACCAACAAATGGAGTGCAAATGTAAAACTGAGATGGATTTGCACTCCAATTCAGTTTTACAAGTGTTTTGTAATAATGAAAGCATTTTTTCCTAACATCTTTGCATTCAAAATGTAAAATAGGTAGACTTCAAGTCTTGGAATTTGTACTTGTACCCATTAGAACCAAATACATACCAATGCAAAATTAAACCAAATTTTCATTTATATTTTTTTTATCAAACTTGCATTACATCAACACATATGTTTTTTTTTTTCACTCTTGCCAAAAACAGCCTTAAAATAAGAAATTGAAAGGTATCTGCCGACACTATCATTAAGAGTCATCAAGTTCATCCGCTTTGTTGAAAATATGATAAAATGTCTTGTAATGAAGAGATTTTTGTCCCAATCAGATTTGTTTCTATCTGGGGACCTCAAATGCAAACGTGAAAAGGCCAAGCCAAACCAACCAACCAGCCCAAGTTCTTTTGTCCACACACTTCTTAGTGCACTAGCCAGGAAGGGAGCAAAATAGTCTCCCTTCTCCAATCTTCCAAGGAAAACAATGGCCCATGTGAGTAATGTCCATTGACTAAAGCACCTCCTAGGGCACAAATGCCAGCTGAGCCTCTTGGCACAGGCCAATCATGCTGCTGCCCATGAACAATAAATGAAGGGCCCCCTCGAGATGAGACTCATCAAGGGGCCTTGGCCCAACGTCCCCTCTTGGCCTCCCTCAATTTCAATTTCAACTTTCAAAGCCTGCCCCTGATAGCCTTACCATCTCTGCCAATATCAACCAAAAGTCCAC
This sequence comes from Nelumbo nucifera, assembly GCF_055504915.1. Lineage (NCBI taxonomy): Eukaryota > Viridiplantae > Streptophyta > Magnoliopsida > Proteales > Nelumbonaceae > Nelumbo > Nelumbo nucifera. The sequence goes on along the minus strand of NC_142651.1, from coordinate 21,588,009 downwards.
ACAACCTCCATGACTCAATGTTCATGAATGTATCAGTATCACTCACCAAACTTTGTCACCTTCATTCATCAAGATTAATGTGATTTCCTCTTGCAATAATTTAAGCCCATATTTCCTTGGGCCTTTTGGAGCCCACTCCTTTTAGTCATCTCTCTGGCTTCTGGCTTCTGGCTTCTGGCTTCTGTTTCAGAGTTTGGCCTAGTCCAGTAACCCTTCATGAAGTCAGGTACTTGTTTGGTAACCCCAAAGCAGCAAAGATACAGCACACTTCAATGCATCCTTGTTGATGAACATGAACAAATAGGCCAGTCAACTTCATGAGGTCCCCATGAAATGATTTAGCGGTCAGAATCCCAAATACTTCTCAGCCCTCAACTCATTCTGAGGTACATGGCTACATGCCCTTTTGGGTTTTCATTGCAAAGAGTTTAGTGTGGAAGAGATTCATCGCCTAACCAACTTTGTCCAGACCACTGAGATGATTCTGTCCCTGTGCTTAGCAGAACTTGTTTCACAAGGCCCACTGGGACAATATTGGGATTAGGGTTCCATCTTCAGATACAATAGATGTCTATTTTGAGCTCAAACTGGAAGTGGGTTTATATATATGTGAATGGAATCACAACAGAGCCTTGAAGGATGTGATAGAAAGGCCATCACTTAAGAAAAGAAAAGAAAATCTGAATCTCTCTGATTCTGTGAAGAATCCAAACAAATTCTAATATCTATGCTCTGAGAAAACTCAAAACTGTACCTTCACTTTTCAGCTTTAGCCACTTGGAGTTCATTATTGTGCCTACAGCTTAGCTTTTAAGGTGCTGAAAGGTACGTCCTCCTGTACTTTCTGTAAAGCCTGCCTTGATGGGTTTCGGACCACGTAGACGCCAACGTAGCAGATTCGAGCCCTGTTTTCAGGAATAAGTGATGTGTTCTCTCAGTCTCATGGGAATAAGTTCACTCACGTATGGGCCTTTTCTAATAACAGGCTAAAAGCTGAAGCGGTTGAACAGTTGAACTGAACGACTTAATTAATATGTTACTTTAGTCTTTTTATGGATTAAATAATATTTTGCTTCAGCTTCAGCCTGCCACAAGTAGCTCATAACCTTAACCTGCTAGAGGACAAATCAACAAGTATTTTAATTCAGCCGCTTCAGCTGTTCGGATAAGTTTTTGAGCCAAAAAAAAAAGTGTTTTGAGTGTTTAAGTAAGAATTGCTTTCAAAACATTAATATTAAAACCCTCTTAATTCCCATATCACAAAGCCTAGAATTGATGCTTTGTGATTGTGGACTTTAAAAGCACAAATCCTAAGATCCCATATCTCCTGATAGCAAAAGTTGTATATACACCCAAAGAGAAATCCCTTCTCCAATTGTAAAGCTTATCCAAACATAATTTTAATTTTCGCAAGTAAAAGAAGAAAACAAATGATATTTCCACCTGTGTTTTCCTTGCCAATTGGGACATAAAAACTTGTGAAGTATATAACCCCTTAATAAAACAAGAAAGCAAGGCCTATATGTTTGGTTGCAGGCAAATGGTGTAAATAAATAAGATGAATGTAAATTCTGATTTATTTTTGCTTTATATTTGACCATGTCGTGTTCATTTGATGTGGTCTCCATCATATGCAAGGGAATGGAAATAAGAGGTTATTTGTTTGGAATGAGGTAAGACACAAAGATGATGTGGTGCCCAGTTTATATGAGAGAGAATTGAAGTAGGAGAAAGGCCATGCAAGTTTTGCATAAGTTAATAAGTGCAAATGAAACAAAAAGTATAAATTTTGTATCAGGTCATGACTGTAACTTGCAAACAAATAGATGTAAAATTGAAATGGTTGCAAAATTTGTATCTGATTAGGATTTGCATTTTACACAATGAATTGCTTTCTCATATTTTTTGTGCGGAGGATTTACATCCAACTTGTTCTTTGTTAGGATAAAATACAAAAACCTCCCCTAAAATTTCTGACAATCATAAAAACCTATTTTACCCTTTCAAATATCTATTTTACCCTTCACCCTCTCCCGACGAAATCGAAACCTTTTGGATGGTTCACGCCGTCCCCTGTTTGAGCCCATCGCCGGTCACCATTTCTTCGATGGTGACGGCATGGTTCACGCTGTTAGCATCCAGGAACGACCCCCTGTTCGAGCCCGTAGCAGCTAGCTACGCTTGCCGCTTCATTGAGACGCGGCTGAACTTCCTCTGCGGCGGAGAACAATGGATCCTTCTCCCACTGGTCGAAACTCGAAGTCATGTTCTATTAGTCGAGTTCCGACCGTTTTTCAGTCAAATCGACCTCATAAACCGAGGTTTCGTTCGGACTCAGCAATCCCCAGTGCCGTTCAGTTCCCGGTCCACCCTTCTGGTTCTCGTTGTACAACGCAAAAATGAATGTCGGTATTACTACACTTGGACGGGCCGGAGCTCCGGTTGCTAGTTTGGACGTCATTCTCCGGATTAGATTTCGGTTATATGTAGCTGCGTTGAAGATGTTCGCTCCGATCTGGTCGACGTCTCCGGCATTGGGCCACCCTATTTCGGCGATTACCAGCCGAACGTTCGGGAACCCAAGCTTGGTCATGGCAAAGATAACCGAGTCGAGCATCTGGTCAAGGAGGTTGGTTTAGGTTAAGCTGCTTCATGGGTCGGTGTAGGTTTGGTTCCCTTTGAAAAGCACATAGTCGAGATTAATGTTCGTGGGATCGCCGGACCAGGGGAAGTCAGGGTAGGCGTCGAGGAAGAAATAGGATTTGGTTCGGTTCAAGAACTGTAACAGAGGCTTCATCACCGATATGGAGATATCAAACCGAAACGTTCCGTTTGACAGTGGGAAGGACGATTGAAGGACACCCATGGCAGTTGTAGTCCCAATTTTGATGTTTCTGATGTTGTGGATTTTGAGGGAATACTTGAGTCAGCGCATTGCTTGGACGAGATCGTACCACGTTTGCCGATCTTGGTCGGAGGAGAAGCTGAAGATTTCATTGCCGACAAGGAGGTAATGAATCAAGGTTTTGGGATAGAAAGGAACGACATTGGTTCGAACCCATTCGTTTGCGAGGGACTGGCTTGAAGAAATGTTGGAGATTAATTGATTGGGAACCATGATTGATACTTGGATGTTGGTCCCTTCGAGGGCCTTCAGAATATCTGGGTTTGAATGTTTGACGCGACCTGCTTTCAGACGGTGAAGGGAGGTTGTTGCCCAGCTAGTTGACGCCCATCTTCCTCGAAATCTCTACATCTGTTAAAAGAAAAATGAAGAGGGGTTAGAGAGGAAGCATAAAGAAACAAAACCTATGTTCTAGTTTCATCAGAAACTTATTAGTGTCCATCGACCAAAGTGCAGTTCATTGGAATTCCGTCTGACGAGAGTGAGAACCATACATCGATGAAGACTTGTGACTGAGGCTGAGGTTGAGTCTGCGGGTGCAACAGATTTACCTCAGTGGGAGAAGGGCAACACCCAGCGATAAAATGGTAAAGTAGGTATTTTGAAAAAAAACCATCATTTGTTTAACGTTTTCCGTCAAGATTATTGACGGAATGGAGGTTTTTGTCAATTTTTTTAAAATAAAGGGGAGGTTTTTACTAAAATGAAATTATATGAGAGGTTTTTATGATTGTCAGAAATTTCAGGAGAAATTTTTGTATTTTACCTCTTTGTTATATAACCAACACTTATATACATCGGCAATCCCATCCAGGTTTAAAGTAGAAAAAATTGCAATTATGCGTTTCCAAGTAGTGATAATCTATTTGTTCTCTTTTTCAGGATGATAATTCATGGTGAATAACTGTGGATGGGATTAGCATTTTAAACCATTCCCACTCAATATTTTTTTTGTATTGAATAGTCTTAATACCTATACGATGCATACAATACAATGCATATGTATCTAGATATCTAAATTGGGTTGTGTCGCTTGTGGCCTAGCACAATACAGCAACAACGGCATGCGAGCCATGCCAGGCCCAGCACGATGGTCTGGGTCGTGCTGGGCCTAGGGTTCCAGGCCCACTGACCAGCAGTACGTGCCATGTTGCTCGCGGGCTGCGAGCTGGCATGGCCCAGTTTGCAGCACGGCTCATCACGGGCTGGCATTACATGGCTCGCGGGCCCATAGTGGGCTACACTCGGCCCGCCCTAGGGGCGTATTTATGTATTTTGGTTTTGAGAGGAGAGAGAATGACACAAATGCCCCCAATAGCTATATAAAAGCTAGTTTGAGGGGGCATTTTGGGTAAAGTGATAAATAAATTTATAATGACCAAAATACCCCTCCCAACAACTAAAAAATGGCTACTTTTTAGGGTATTTTAGGCAATTGAATTATTTTCAATTCCTATAAATAGCCCTATCCTCCACCATTCTCATTACACTAATTCAACAATTCTCTTAATCTCTTCTTTAGTTCTCATACTCTCTCATACATTCTCTGATTCTCCAATTCTTAACTTTATTGGAGTTTCAACAAGAAGGCTTGCTCAACAGCTCAAGTATCTCACGTTAACAATTTGGGAAGCTTGGACTCTTGGATTTGAAAGGCTTCAACTGTTGAAATCATGTTGGGATTCCGAACCAACAATCCAAGTAAGTGCAATTAAATTAATTTTTATTTTTTTAGAATTTAAAAAAAATTGTTGACTCCTCCCGAAACCAATTCCTCAACATTTTCAATGTTGACGATATTCAGTCGCAACATGGTAGTGTTAGCAACGATATGGATGCTATTGATATTATCGGAACTTTCACCCCTAGTACTGATACTAGGGGAAGAAAAATAAGGCCCCTAAGTTTATTAGCCCGATTTGGAAAATATTTAAAGTAGATGAGGTTCAGGGGAAGGGAAAAAAAGTTGTTTGCAAAAAATGTAGGAAAGACTTTAGCTATTGTAGCAAGGGTAGTACTAGCCATTTGGGCAAACATTTGCTCACCCATGAGAAAGAAGAAGAAGAAGAAGAAGAAGAAGAAGAAGGGTGAGAAACAACACAAACACAAATTGGGCATGGGGGTTTGGTACTTTTAAATATTCATAAGAAAAAAAATGAGGCAAGAATTAGCAAAATACATTGTACATGCTGAACAACCATTTTTTGTTAGTTGAAGATACTAGACTTGAAAAATGGTTACATAATTCTGTAAATCCATAATTTAAAAATTTCTAGGAATACTATTAGATCAAATGCTTTAAAAAAATTTTTATTCATATAAACAAATTTTAATTTATATGTTACAAATCTTAATTCTAAAGTTGCAATTACTTCTGATATTTGAACTTCTAAATTTAACATAAGTAATATTTGTGTTACCGGTCATTTTATTGATGAAAATTGGCTTTTAACTAAAAGAATTTTAAGTTTTACTAGGCTTAAATGGCAACATACTAGCCCAGCTATTGCTTCAAGTATTTTAAATACTTTACATGCTTATGGAATTGACAATAAATTATTTTCTATTAGTTTCAATAATGTTAATAATAATGATTCAGCAATAAATATTTTAAAATCTCAATTAAAACTATGTTTAAATGGTAAATTATTTCATATCAAATGTGCATGTCACATCTTAAATTTATGTATTCAAGATGCTTTAAATATTATTTCTACTCATATTTCTGAAAGTATAAACTGTATTATATATATATTAAAATTTTTGGAGCAAGAAAACAAGAATTTAAATATTTATGTCAAAATTATAGTTTAAAATATAAAAAATTGTATATTAGATGTTAAACATAGATGAAATTCTACCTATGCTATGTTAGAAAGTTGTATTTCTCACAAAAAAATTCTCAGTGATTTTTATAATGCAAAGATGCCTATTGATATTATATTTGAGGAAGACTAGGAAATGTCAATTTGTATAAAAAAAATTTTAAAACATTTTTATAATGCAACTAATGAATTATCGGGTATTTATTATCCAACTAGTTATAATTTAGCTTATCAATTAATGATGATTAGTGATTGTTTTGCAAAATATAGAAAGAATCCACAATTTAAAAGTATTGTTAATATAATGGAAAATAAATTTAAAAAATATTGGGAGAATATTTCTCCTCTTTATTGCTTAGCTACAATATTAGATCCTAGGATTAGGAAAGATGGTTTAATGCAAGTACTAGGGTGTTGGACAACAAGAGAATTCAGAATCCTCCGATGTCTACAGTTCTATCGAAGTCTTGTTTTAGTGCAGGTACTAAGGTGTTGGATGACAAGAGAAGTTGTACAAATGATGAAAGTCTAAAAATGTGCATCTGCTTTAAAGATTGGCTAAATGTTGAAAATAGATTACAAGACAAAGGAGGGCAGGACATTGCACCCGATGTTTCACCTAAAGCAGATGATTAAAGTCAAGAACAATAGGAGAAAATGATGAAGTCAATATTTTTTTTGTATACTCAATAGTTGTATAGATTTTTTCAAATTATTATAAATTTTGATTTAAATTTATTTAATTTATTTGATATTTTTAATAACGTAATTTTTTTATTTTCAATTTGTAACTATATTGTATTGTTTATATTTTATTAATTTATTTCATTTTCCAATTTTCATATTTCATTCATTCAGCCATTGTATGTTTTATACCATTCAAATTTAAATGAAATACAATTCCTATTTTTCTTCCAATTTATTATTCACTTTGAGCCTTTCTATCTTTATTCTTATTTGGTTAAGTATTTTTTCATTTCTTTGTTAGATTCCTTATTTTTTCAAATAGTTCCCAAAGGAAAGTTCAATATTTTAGTTTTACTTAGCAAAGAAATCAAAAATCAAAAATGTCAAAAAAATAAAAAATAAACTAGTTTGGCCTAATTTGACCCATACCCAAGGCCCGACATGTGGCCTAGCCCAACATGGCCTAGGCCCATGGCATGACATGTAGACCACCCAGCTTAAGCCTGCGGCACAGCATGACATGAAATGGGCTTGCACGGGCTTGGGTCATGGGCCGTGTCAGACCAACCCCCCAAATTATCCCTGGGAAGGGCAGCATGACTAGAACGGCCTGTGGGCCACAAACGACCTGACACGACCCGTTTTACACCTCTATATTATCCATATTATATTGATATTATATTATATCTATATGTATCCATAAAATTCCAATTCAGAATCCCAAAAACCGATACGATTCATATTATATTGATACTTTAAATCTTGCTTTGGACAACAGGCTTAATTTCTTAGTTGCATGGATTCTGAATTGGAATTTTATTTCCCATTGAAGGGTATTTATAAGCCCTAGAGGAGAAATGAAACTGAGCTAAGCTTCCTGTTTTGGGAGCCGCTACTTCATAAACTAAGTGGATTGCTAGGGGTGTCATTTGGATCGGGTTGAGTTGAAAGTTTATTACATTCCGGACAGGCCCCTGGCTATTTTGTGTTTGCAGTATTCTTATACCATGAGCATGATATAACAAGGAACTAACACTAAATTACAGTAATTCTCAAAAAAGAAAAAAGAAAAAAAAAACACTAACCTACAGTACAAATCGGAGCAGACCAAAGAACAGGTTTGATGACCATCATAACTGATCTTGGGTCATATTGTGGTCTGTGAAAGCTAGGCATGGCCTACTGCGAATATTAGCCCATGATATGCCCTAGAAAAGCCCAACTCACTCGTTCGACCTATTAGATAACTAGAATTTCCATCATTTATCATTGCATGATACATGTAATTTATACACGAAGAGTACATTAATAGATGGATATAAGCATTTTAGCTCAAAGTTATCTGAAAAGCTTTTTGTATCTTTTAAAATATTGATACGTATGGGATCATATCTGCCAATACTTATCGTATTAGGGGCTTTTCGATATGCTCCTATAGGAGATGTTTTCGGGGTCTTGATTGGTTCAGAGGATGGACGGATCTTAAATCAGCCTCTCTGAATCAGATTTGAAAAAAAATTAAAAATAAATAAATAAGTTATCGATACTGCCCAATATACCACTACCAGTATATCGGGCATATCGATATTTTGAATAATAATGGCTCAGTTTATTTGCAGTATAAATTACAGTTGCAGTGTTGCACTGGTGTAAATATGGAAATACAAAAAAGTTGACAGTAAATTCCGGTATACTTTTGCTTCACATATGACTGTTTTTTTTTATTGTAGCTGCACTTTGCATAAAAGAGAATGTAAGTAGGAGGAGGGTTATGAGTGAGGTAGGATGCAAGATGATGTGATTTTCACAAAGAATTGATGTATAAAAAAGGTGGTGTAAAATTTGCATCAATTTTTAAGATGCAAAATTTGTATTGTCAGTTAATGCAATGGAGACAAAATAATAAATACATACAAAAATGTGTACAAAAGAATTTGCACCGCAAACAAACAGTCAGAATTTTTAAGGTTTACCTTATCCCAACTCCCATCTACATGAGGTCGGCTACATGAATTTTTGGAATTAATAAAATATTAAAAAACAATAATAACAGAAATGAAAATTAAAAAAAAAAAAATATATATATATATATAAACTACTTATTTTTATCTATACAAGTTATACAAATATCGAAATTAATTGAACGTTTTGTTGCCCAACTAGCAGGCTTGCAAGCCCAAGCCCAATAGCTCAGTTTGAGGTCAGCCCAGGGACAGGCTGGGTATGTAAAGTGAAGCCCCGTGGGCTGTGGCCTGGTCCGACCAGGCTTGGAATCTTGGAATGGCTCTGTTTCTGAGCTTCAGATCAGAGCTTGCCCAATCGCCTGGAGCTGATCTTAGCTGAGAAATTTCCACCCATGAAATTGTTGAAAGTTGAAACAAACATCATTTGACAGTTAAATTGATCTTAGGTTGTTGTGTTTCTACCATTTCTACATAAATTGATCTTACCAAATGCATTTCTTTTCTGATTTTCGGCATAAATATTTGACTTTGCAGGCTGATGCAACGAATTGGTTGTAAAATAAATTCTTTGCGAGCATGCTCTGATGTTTCCTGCAAAAAAAACGCAAAGCTCTGACCCAATATTCTTTTTTTTGTTGTTTACCAGGATACTTCGTTTGTTCTATCAAATCCTTCCTATTTTTACTGTTCTTTCTCATGGCTTTCTCTGTTGCTACTGGTTGGTTTTAGGGCTTTTTTCCGGATTGTTCCACAAGAAAAGCTGCAAAATGACCTCCGAGACTGAGCAAATCAGTTGTTCTAAGAACGGTGAAGCTGCGAATAATGATTTTCTTCAGAAACAAACAGAACATGCTCAATGAACCCGTGAAAGATCGGAGAATGGAGGAACCAGCACTAGAGATGCAGATAAAGAGAAGAGAAGCGCAATGGGACCGCACAGCCTGACACTGAGGAAAAGGTTGTTGCGAAATGTTTGTTTATGAAAAGCAGTAATGGGTCGATATTGATTTGATTTGGGTGCAGAGCGATAGGCCTAGGCAGCGGAAGGTAATGATACTGCAAGTTGCAAGATATGTGCAAACAAGAATGAGATTATAATGGCGAGGATGACGATGGCGACATCGACTGGTAACGGTGGTTCTGCTTTAACTGTACTCTGCACAATGGTTAACTTTCGACGATGCTGTCCACTGTGATGTACGGTTATGTATTCAATCTCTTGCTTTGAATTTGAAATTTGTTGGTTTTTTTTTTTTTTGAGATATCATGTTATGGGCCCGAGCGTAGGATCGCATCACAGGTCGCTCCACCGCAGGAACCTCATATCTTTCCTTGCCCTATTTTGACTATCTCGTGGGTGATTTGTCCAAGAAATCACCGAACTCTCCTTTACTCTCTTTCTTAACTGAATATTTGATATCTTCATTCAATAATGGCGTCTCCTTAAATAGGAGATTACAAGAGGAGGATTTCTTGTTGGTTTTGGCTAGGTTAGTCTTAAACGGACTCAAACTCCTACTTCTATTTAGACTACTTTACTTTTAATGGTACTACAATTCCTTCTAAGAACAGGGGATAAGGGATAAGGCGTGTTCTCTTGACGTATCCAGATAAGGGTGGGCCCACCCTATGAGCTGTCGTGTGGGCCCCGCTCTGCTGCTGCTGCTGGTGTGCATGCGCGCGGCTCATGGTGTTGCCACCGTGTGGCACGCGCGGTGCCGCTGCCACACGGTGCGTGCGGTGCCACTGCTGTGCAGTGCGTGTGCACGACTCATGGTGCCGCTGCCGTGCGGTGCCGGTCGTGTGCGCGCTGCTACCTCAACTGCTGCCGTGTGGTGCGGGTGCTCATAACATCACTCCCCTCCTGGACTACGAGCTTGTCCTCAAGCTCGAGGTCTGGATAGGCGTTGTGGAGATCAGTCCAGGGGATCCAAGTTGCCTCTACTGGAGGTAGTCCTTCTCATTCGACTAAAACCTCGAAGGTTCCTTGATGGATGCGGGACCGGATAAGGGCACGGGGTCGGAGGATAGGTCTGCCGTCCTGCAAGGGGGGTAGGGGAGGCACATGGTCGAGAGGAGTGCCAACATAAAGCTTTAGGAGGGACACATGGAAGATGTCGTGGATCCTGCTGTGCTCTAGGACCTTAGAATCTTGAAGGGCCCATAGAATTTGGGGGCCAGCTTAGGGGGCCCCCGGCGCCTGAGAGACAGCTGCCTGTATGGTCGGAGTTTCATCCAAATGTACTGCCCTGGTTCGAAGGTGACTTCGCGGTGCCGCCGATCGTAGGCGTGCTTCATACGTGCCTGCGCCTGTTGTAAGCGCAAGGAGACTTCGACCAGGAGGGCATCACGAGCTTGGAGGCTGCGGTCCATTTCTTCCAACCGCGTTGAGCCCGGCTCATAGGACAGAAGGCTTGGAGGATCTCGACCGTACACAACTCTGAAGGGAGTCATTCCAAGGGAGGAGTGATAGGATGTATTGTAGCAGTATTCAGCCCATGGGAGGTACTCCACCCAGCGCCGCGACTGGTCACCCACGAAGCAGCGAAGGTACATCTCAATTGTCCGGTTCACCACCTCTGTTTGGCCGTCTGATTGTGGATGGTAGGCTGAGGAGAAGGCGAGGGCCATGCCTTGTAATCTAAAGAGCTCCTTCCAGAATGTGCTTGTGAAGATCGGGTCCCGGTCACTGACGATGGACTCCGGGAGTCCATGTAGGCGAAAAATGTCGGTGAAGAAGGTATGGGCGACCGAGACTGCGGTATAAGGATGGGATAAAGGGAGGAAGTGAGCATATTTGGAGAACCGGTCCACTACCACGAATAGGACTGACTTCCCCCCGACTTTGGGCAGCCCTTCGATGAAATCCATGGCAATATCGGCCCAGATCTGCGTTGGGAGGGAGAGGGGTTGGAGCAGGCCTGCGGGGTGCAGATTTTCCCATTTTTGCTGTTGGCAAACTGCGCAGTTCTGGATAAAGTCCCGCACCGAGGCCCTCATAGCTTGCCAGTGGAAGTCAGCATGAATGTGATGCAGCGTTTTTTGAATGCCCTCGTGTGTCGAGTGGTGTATGCTGGCGATGATGGAGGGAATTAGGGGGCAATCGGCAGGTAGGTAGATCTTCTTTTTGTAGAATACCAGCCCATCGTGGAGAGACCAGTTCAGGTTAGCAGACCCAGACTGTATTTCTTGGACCAAGTTGTTCCATTCTGATGACTGTGGCAGTGTGTTCCGAATGTCTTCTAGCAGGGTGGCTCGTGGTTGGGAGATCGCATGGAGGAGCATACTATCTTCTCGTCGGGACAGGGCATCTGCTGCACGGTTCAGGGATCCTGCCTTGTAGTCCACTCGGAAATCGAAACCCAGAAGCTTGCTGACCCAATGTTGCTGTGGGGAGGTGGTCAGTCGTTGTTCCAGCAAGTATTTGAGGCTGTAGTGGTCTGTTTTGACGACGAAGGGTCTGCCCCACAGGTATGGCCTCCAGTGTTGCACTGCCTTGGCTAGGCCAATGAGCTCGCGTTCATAAGCGGGTAATTTGAGATGGCGATCAGCTAGCTTGCGGCTGAAGAAGGCTATCGGGTGCCCTTGCTGCTGAAGGATGGCTCCTATGCCTGTGCCGGAAGCATCACACTCGACTGTGAACAGGAGCCACTGTCTTTCAGAGTCCATGAACTGGAGCATAGGCTCGCAGAAACCAGTATGGAGGTCCGAGAGGTCAAAGATGACGTTCGGGAGCTGCGTCGCCTGTTAGAAGCGTTCCTCTCCAACAAAGAAAAGAACTCGGAGGGACTAGCCTCTACCAGCAGTCGCCGCACGGACGGGACAGAATCAACCAACGAACATCAAGCCACAGCACTGACGACTGCAGTTGTCCCCAAGTACAGCCGGCTTGAATTTCCATCTTACGACGGCACCGGAGACCCATTAGGTTGGTTGTACCGCTGCGAGCAGTTCTTCCGCAACCAGCGCACGGATGACAGAGACAAGGTCAGCCTGGCAGCCTTCCACCTTACGGAAGAGGCACAACTCTGGTTCTATCACGTGGAGCAAGAAGAACCCGGGCTCAGTTGGGAGCAGTTCAGGTCCTATTGCCTCCTCAAGTTTGGACCCCCAATGACGAGCAACCCGCTGGGTGAGCTAATCAATCTCAAGCAAATGGGAACCGTGGCTGAATATCAACGCCAGTTCCAAACCTTGCTTGCCAGAGCGGCCACGGTTAGACCAGATCAGCAAGTGGACATGTTCACAGCAGGGCTGATAGAACCCTTAAGGGTAGACGTAGAGATGCAACATCCCCCAAATCTGGTTACGGCGATGAACCTCGCCCGCGCCTTTGAACGGAAGATGTAGCTTACTCACGGACCCTTCAGCATTGGACGGCCAGCCACGACTTGGGCACCGTCAAGGCCAGCGGGAGTGTCTACCCCTGCGCCCAACAGGGAGCAGAGGACCCACACCGGTAACCCCTCCAAATCAGTATCACAGACAGGGAGCAGCAGGGTGTCACCCCCCATCCGGCGTCTGTCCCGAGCCGAGATGGCAGAACGGCGCGCGAAGGGGCAGTGCTTCAATTGCGATGACCTATACTTCGCAGGGCATAGATGCAAGAAACTATTCTGCCTTCTAGTAGACGAGACTGAAGAGGATGAGGAAGAGCCATCACCAACTGAACCCGAGATCTCACTTCACGCAATCACAAGGATCAGAACCTCCCAGACAATGCAACTAAGGGCGCTAGTGACGGGGAAACCAGTGCGCATTCTGGTAGACTCCGGAAGCACCCACAATTTCATCAGCAATCAGGCGGCCCGCAAGTTAGAGTTTCCCATGGAAGTCAGGCCACAACTACAGGTAGCCGTGGCAAACGGGGAAAGAGTCCACAGCCCCGGGATCTGCAAGAACACCAGAATTCAGGTTGAAAAAGAGTCCTTCCGAGCAGATTTATTTGTACTATCCTTGGACGAATTTGACATCGTCCTAGGCGTCAAATGGCTGATCACGCTAGGCCCAATCCTGTGGGACTTCGCTGCCCTGACCATGACCTTCCACTTAGATGGCAAACCGGTTACTTGGCAGGGAACCCGGACAAGGACCAAGACACAACTACATGCACTCCAGGGGGAGAATTCCCGCACAACTGATGTGGAGAGACTTCTCACCGATTACTCAGCCGTTTTCCAAGAACCCAAGGGCCTCCCACCTCCTAGAGCCTGCGACCACCGGATCCCTCTAATTGTAGGATCAGACCCGGTCGTGGTTCGGCCCTATCGCTACCCCCACCGACAGAAAGATGAGTTAGAAAAGCAATGCACAGAGATGCTACAGCAGGGGATCATTCGGCCCAGCCACTCCCCTTTTTCCTCCCCAGTCCTGTTGGTACCCAAACAGGATGGGACTTGGAGATTTTGTGTGGACTATAGGGAACTCAATAGCCGAACCGTCAAAGATAAGTTCCCGATCCCCATCGTAGACGAATTATTGGACGAACTCCACGGCGCACAATTCTTCTCCAAATTAGACCTCAGGTCAGGCTATTTCCAGGTCAGGATGTCTTCCGCAGATGTAGAAAAGACAGCCTTCAGGACGCATCATGGCCATTTCGAGTTCCTAGTTATGCCATTCAGCCTCTGCAACGCCCCTTCCACATTCCAGGCTCTGATACCAAGATGTTATGGGCCCGAGCGTAGGATCGCGTCACAGGTCGCTCCACCGCAGGAACCTCAGATCTTTCCTTGCCCTTGGACTTGCGTACAGGCCCTATTTTGACTATCTCGTGGGTGATTTGTCCAAGAGATCACCGAACTCTCCTTTACTCTCTTTCTTAACTGAATATTCGATATCTTCATTCAATAATGGCGTCTCCTTAAATAGGAGATTACAAGAGGAGGGTTCCTTGTTGGTTTTGGCTAGGTTAGTCCTAAACGGACTCAAACTCCTACTTCTATTTAGACTACTTTACTTTTAATGGTACTACAATTCCTTCTAAGAATAGGGGTAAGGGATAAGGTGCGTTCTCTTGACGTATCCAGATAAGGGTGGGCCCACCCTATGAGCTGTCGTGTGGGCCCCGCTCTGCTGCTGCTGCTGGTGTGCATGCGCGCGGCTCATGGTGCCACTGCCGCACGGTGCGTGCGCGCGGTGCGTGCGGTGCCACTGCTGCGCAGTGCGTGCGCGCGGCTCATGGTGCCGCTGCCGTGCGGTGCCGGTCGTGTGCGCGCTGCTGCCTCAACTGCTTCCGTGTGGTGCGGGTGCTCATAACATATCATGACATGCTTTCAGTTTCTGCAGATCTGTGGAGAACGTAAGGAGTCTGGGACTGTTTAGCTTAGCATGGTTTTATTTTTGAACTCTATGCTGCACAAGAAGCAGCTTCCCCCCAGGTTGAAACAGAAGTGATCAATTGAAGCAAAGATGGTAATGTATTTATTCCTGGCTGTTAGATTTAATTCAAGTCATGTGATATGCTCGTCCTGGTTGATGCCCTTGTTGTAACCTTTGTTGAGTGGCCTGTGGAAAAGAACTTCTTGAAAGCTGGTCACAAGCATGTAATCTGCTTATAGCAGACAGTGCATTAGGTTAGTTGTAATTTTCTAGGCTGATTCATTTTCTTTTTATAAATGATTACTTTGTATTAAAACTGGAAGGGGGGAGAGGTTCCCTCAAAACAATGAATATGTAAATGGATAAAAGAAAACACAAGATCATAAAAGGTGAAATCTAGATGTACCCTTCCCTATGCAGAAAAGGAAGAGTGAAAAACTAAAGCTGTCCCAATGGCCCAAAAAGTGATCAGGCTTACAACTAGCAGAGGTCTTTAGAATAACTGCCCAATGTCTGAGTGTGCATTCAATCTTTGCAATTATAACCTTTTGAGAACTTTTTCCCTTGAATATTCTTTGCCTCCTCTCCTTTTGTACAGACCAACATGGAGCGGATGGTAATTGGTTCCACATAATTCTTTCTGTGGAACTACAGCCTTCCACCAACCATAAAGACATCAGCATAGGTAGATTTCCAGGTGTCAACTATTCCTGCTTGAATGGCTTAAAAAATGGGACCAAATCACAAATGGAACACTTACAGCCACAAAGGTTACAATACAAATGTTCTCGATGGCCATCCCTTTGTTGGTGAGATGATCAATAGTGGGAATTTTGTTTAAGGTGGCTATCCACATGAAAAAAGAGATCTCAGAAAGTATGTGAGCTCTCCAAATCCAGATCCTTGGAAAAGAATCAAAATCTTATCCCCTCCAAAAGAGTCATAAGATGATTTGACAGTGAAAGCACCTGAGATCTCCACATTCCAAATTCTAGTATCATGTGTTGCTGGATATTTGTGAATCCTGTTGAAACTTTCCAACTATGATACTAGTGGCAGTAATATTTTATTTGTATCAGTTACCATAACATGGTTTGCTTTTGTCTTTGTATAGTAATAGACCCTTCCATTCATGCTTGCGTATGTGCATGTAATCAAAATATGTTGTCTCCTAACTTGATGAAAAACCAATTTTTGTTATGTGGAGAGAAGTGTGGCCTGAATCTTTGGATAAAATCTAGATTGTTTACTTTCAGAGGAAAAAAAAAAATAGAACAAAGGGCCTACTTGTGAGGTTCTAATCAAAGTAACCAAAAGTTCCCCAAGGAACTTGTAAGCCTTTAAGTCAAACACTGACTAATTAAACTCTCTGTTTACAATACTCTGAACAAATCTAAAGGCATCTGGATTGAATACCAAGCCCAAAAAGCATGATCTATTCAAGCAGATTATCTTATTTTCCATATATTTATTTTTTCATACCAATTCATCAAGTCTATAATTGATTTTGATGCTGATCTCTGACTAGCCAATCTGATAGGGCCATTGCTTTGTTTTTCTAGAAGTAGGAATTCTGAGTAATTTTAATTTAGCTATATATAATTTTATTGAAGCCCCAAATAGGCAAAAAGTCCTTTTACAGAAGTCTTTTAAGAGTTTTAATGAGTTTCAAGTTATTTATTTTTATATGTCTATTATGTAAAGAATCTCCATTGATATTTATATTACGGTGCATAATCCATTTTAGCATCCAAAATGTCGCCTTTGCCTTTTTAGTTTGGCAGACACATTGGCTAGACAGGGAGTAGGAAGGAATCAGATGTAATGGGGACTGATTTCCCAAGGGGGAAATTTGTAAAAAAAAATAAGGGTTAGAAATGAATGCAATTGCCTTGTAGACCAAGTAGCATCTTCCTCTGATGATGTGTTGAACAGTAAGTCACCCTCATGGCCAGACATCTTCAATTGAAGAGACAAGATATTCAAAATAGGTGATGAAATTCTCAACTCTCACTTTTAGCCAATTTTTTTTCATTTCTGGTACCAAGATGTTTCTTCCCTAATTGTTAATCTGACGAACTCTTTGAGCTCCATTAGCCTGTATTGGTCAATGGTTGAAAACCAACCGAGGAGTAGCTCGTTGGTATGTTAGCTGGTTAGTTCCAGCATTGATGCGGAATCAAGTCCCGCAACCACCAATATGGGGAAAAGGGGGGAGGGGGGGGGGGGGTTATTAATGGTGTGCATGGCACCAAATACCAAGGTCAATGGTTGAAAAATAGCTTGATTCAATGAACTGAATTTATTCTTTTTCTAGTTTATTTCAAACATTTTATGCTCAACATCTCCAAAACTCTCCCTGTTCCAGCAATTTTTTTCAGTATTTTTTTATCGCTATCCCTATTCTAACCAAGGTTCAAAATATCGTTACGTATTGGCTCATATCTGCCGATACTTATCATATCGGGGCCTTCCCGATATGCCCCTACAGGGGCTGTATCGGGTCAGGCCATGGTTCAGAGGGTAGCCGGGACTTAAACCGACCCCTCTGAACCGATTTTGAAAAACTAAATAAATAAAACACAAAAAAAAGGACCGCGCATCGGCCTGTATCGATATTTAGAACCTTGATTCCAACATTTCAAAGAAGACATAAGTAGATTCGGGTGTCGTATCTACAAAAAAAAAAAGGAAGAAGGGGAGAAAAGAGGATATCACCAGTATTCACAATTGATGCTTTTATTTTTTGACTAACAGAAACATTTTTATCTTAACTAATTGGTAGTAATTATTCTTTCCAAATAAATACTGAATACGTCATGGGGTTTGATCAAACAACTTGTTTCATGCCTTCTCTTTAATTGTATGTGACCCTAATGCATGCTTTTCAAAGCATCTCTTATTATTTTAAATTGGATATACACAGTTACATCTAATATAGCTACTTTCTAGATGAATTCAACCACCACCACATGCAAGTAGAGGAAAAAACAAATGATCAAGTATATTAAGTGGGCTCAACCAAATAAACAAGTACATATAGTGGTCATCGAGAATGACTTGTATGAGAATCATTTCATTTTAATTTTAGTCAGCACTTGAATTTGTAAATTCATCTAGAATTTACTAATCATCAGATGTTAATAAAATTGTAAATGAAAAACATCTTGAGACCATATAATGACTAAATTCCTATTTTTGACATCATTATTATGAATTTATTTTACTTGCAGTTTATGGTTTCAAAAGTTAAGGAAAACTCTGACATGAAATATTCTCTCTGTACGCATTTTCTAAACACAATCAAGAGAGATGTAAAAGACATCATCATTGTTCCCAAACTGTAAAAAATACCAACTATGCCTGCAAATCCATGGCTTTGCATTCCATCACAAGATACACATGTAAATAATAGTGGTTTTAATAAAAAGCTGTTATCAATTATTAGAGGTGTCTATGATACACATGGTTTCATATATTTCTTGTATCTTTTTCTGAAAGCAAACAGGTATCCTCTTTTTTGTGAAAGTGTTCTAGGCACCTGAGAGCTTGATAATCAAGGTGTTCTACATCTTTTTGGGTGATTAATCAACAATAGAATTGCTCTCTGTTAATTTGTTTGGAAGTTGTATGAAAAATAAAAACCAATACTGTTATGGAAAATGTAAAGATGAGAGTAAAACTCCTGTAGGCATAGTATTTCTATATCTTTTCTTGGTACAAGTAGTTCATTTCGCCAATGGATGTGTACAATCCATTCAGCCAAGAAGAGACAATGACTTAGTTTAGTCAAGGTTCAAAATATCGCAATGTATTTATCAGTGCATGTTATACAATATGCATCTGTTTTTGAATCCGCCAAAACACTTTTTACTGAGTTAGGTGATGTCTATATATTTAAATGTTCCTATCTGTGGAATACTGGGCTGAACAAAAGAAAAAAGAGTATTGCCTTTGGAAACTCACAATACACAAATAATGAGTACCGAAGTTTGTATGGGCAACTTCATGTAAGGCCAAAAACATGTTGCAGAAGTTTGTGTTCATCTCACTTCAATTTACCTTTTTGGGTAGTCTTTATGTGCATTCCCTGTTGGGCTGGTCTTGTGACCATTCCATCTCTGTCTAAAAATGAGGTTTCTTTGGTGGCATTGACTCTTATTAGGTACCTTGCGATTTAAACTTATATTGAAAGTTCTCTGCTGTGCTTTTATCTGTTCAAGGTTAAGAAGAGCCATTCAGTTGACATGTAGCTCCCAGACCTTGGATATCAATTGGGGGTTTACTTTATTTCTAGGGTTTCACCATATATACTTACAGGTAGCAGATCCACAGCATGCTGCAAGTCTGCAACAGTTATGCAGTTTGCAGCAAAGACCTCTAAAGGTTTTACAGTGGATGAGATCTGCTGAAAGCAAAAAGCATGCGAAGATGCTGACTGCTGAGAGCACAGCATCCAGTTGCACATCGGGGACATCTCCGATCTCCCTATAAATTTAACGTACAAGTATAGGAGATGTTCTTGAGGCTGGATGCCATCCTCTCAGCATGTTCGCAGGCTTTCTGCTTTCAGCAGATCTGGGCTTGTTTTGCATCACCACATAAATCTTATAAAATTTTGATTTTACATTAGGTCTTGGATAAATCTGGTTAAAATTATCTAGATGGTGTTCATCATGGTCATCATATCCCAACTTTTGGGGTCAGCTACATGCCTACATGAGTACTGTTTCGCCATTCTATTCCATTCAGTGGCAAATTATCAAGATGGTGGAAAAATGTAATAAAGAAAGCAAGGAACATTCAAATAAGCAAATCGTTGTAACAGGTGGAATTGTGCCGGAACAGGCCTTTATTCCACCTATGCATCATGTAAGTATTAATCATAGGATTAAACCTTGCTTGTTTGCTTCTTCAACTGTGCCCCATCTTCAATGTAACAGGACCCAGATGGCTGAGTCAGATAAGAGGTCTTGGCCTTTTAGCTTTTCTTCCTTTTGGAGCTTAAGAAGATATGTAAAGAGGTGAAGTGGACTTGCAGAGACACTTACAAAGGACGAAAGGTGGCAACATTTGATTGGTAGAAATTAGAATTGTCAAAACATGCTATTTTGCTCGACTAATGCAATGACCCTTACCATCCAGAAAGGTCTAAATGGATTAAAGTTTTGGCCTTTTGGGACCATTTTCCTCCCGAACATGTCTAATGAATCAACCAAACGAAAGGTCCTGCTTTACAGGGAGGCGAAAGTAGCAACTTTAATTTTGATGTCTATGGACGATAACTCCTCCACCGTGAAACTGTTAGTCTGTAACAGAAACTAGCAAGGTGTTTTGTTTTATTCCTTGATTATTTTGTATTCTGCTTTGGAGTATCCACCGAAGCAGCATCATTCAGAGGCTCACAGAAATATATCAAATGGGTAGAACCGTCGGACCTGAATAACTGGTTCATCCCAATTCCCCATGAACAGGGTGGGGAGCTACTGTGAGCATTTCAGCACTGGAAGTATTTGGTGAAGCCGTACAATAAGCAATCGTTTTAATTGATTTTGCTTGGCGATGTGAACCCAATACACCTCATTCAGTTTTGGGAGTCTTGACTCTTGATCTTCAACTAGGAGCTAGAAAAGATTCTGATTTCACTTGTTTTGGTCGAGACTTTCAGGGCTACCATGCTCTCCATTAATGTGCATAGAATCAAACAATCTACAAATACACTTTATTTGGCTCTGGTTCATTAAAATCATGGAGTTCATGTTTCACATAGTTCATGTCTTCTATCTTTTAGTAAATCATAATCATTCTAATAGTAAGGAATCATATCTAAAACAACCCTACTAATTTGAGGGTAACCCAGGTCCCCAACTGCTTTGAGTTGTTTAATCCTTCAAAGCCAGGATCCACAGACAGCTAAATGATATCAAAATCCCCCTTCCCCTACTAATTTACAATATCTAGTAAAAGAACTGAGGAGTCATAGCAGGAAGAAAGGGAAAAAATCAGTCCCAGATCTCTACAATTATGGGTTGGATTCATTTGGAATGTAGAGATATCCAGTGAACAGGATGGGAATAGAGCAGCCTTACTGTTCCTATCATTCTGAGGAAGGAGATGAGCACCCATTGTTCCTTGGAAGTTGGATCAAGTGAAGCTCGGATTGGATTGGATATCCCATTGATGAGACGCGGGGAAGAAAAACCGTAGATTCACAAGTTGGACGCAGCGAGCAGCTGCTGCTATTGGTGCATTGTTGGCGGCGCCACCGGATAAGCCATTGGGACCATGTAGGGGGGATGGGGATGGTGGCCGGGAGGAAGCATAACAGGAGTTCCAACAGCTGAAACCATATGGGGTGGAGGGGCGGCAACGGGCTGGCCGATTGGAGGTCCATACATACCTACGGCAGGCATATTCGGCTGAGGCGGCCGGTGCTTCACGGCGGCCGGCGTCGCTGCTGTGGGGGTCGTGTGTGGTTGTTGTCCCGTAATGGGGGCTTGGGGTGAGGACACATCTCCACTGTTGACACTGGTAATGTCGTGGATGCTGGATCTCCTCCTGTCTCTATTCATAGAATTCAAGCGAATGAAATACTTCTGAGCATGGCTTGCCACCTGAGTAGGCGTCCTCGAGATAACGAAGTTCCTCGATATGCTTCTCCAATCCCCCTTGCCGAATTTGTCCAGACCGAGCAGGAATAACCTGGATGGATGATAACAAACAAGTAGTGGCACCCAATTAGCCATTAGTTCTGACACAAAGTTCAATTATCACTCTATCTATAGTAAGAGAATTCAGATTCAAAATTAGCTTTCTGAACTGTAATTCTTTTCCTAAGAAGGTATAATGATACCTGTGCTCTTCTTCTGTCCATGGAATCCCTTTTCTTCGCTCCTGGTCTGAGCGAGACCCGGCTTTCCCACCTTGGCCGCCTGAATCACTGCCCAACCCAGAGAACCCAGTTCCAAAGTTGCAATTCAACCTCCTATCAGCAGACCCAGCGGGGGGTATTACGTTCTGATCTTTGCTCGCAGCTTCGTCCTTGACGTAAGTAGGAATCGGGATTCGACCAGCCTCAATGGCATCCACATCCTCGACGAGAATCTCATAGTGTTTCTTGAGGTCGGCCAGTGTCTTGCTCGGAACCATTGAAGCAATCTTCTCCCATCGGTTGTTGGAGTCCCCACCGCCCCACTGCACGGCAATTGCATTCTCGAAGGCTTTCTCCTCTTCTCTGCTCCATCCTCCTACACTTGCCATGTTTCTTGTTCCACTGTTCTAATCAAAGCTCAGTCTAGTAAGTGACCACGATGTCGACGACGGAAAACTAGAATAACCCATATGCTGCTTCTTCGATGGCCATTTTTGTGAAGACTGGGAAGGTTAAGTGGAGACTCAGGAGGGAAGAAGGAAGGAGGATGGTGCGCAGGATAAGCAGAGAGAGATGGGTATCAATGGAAGTGAAGGACCACCTTGAGACTGAAATTGAATGGATGGGTTTTTTTTTACTTGCATATACACATAGTAATCATGGAGTGGGCAAAAGAGTGTGGAGAAGACGAGAGCCAGAGAATCTTTCAAACTACCGTCTGTCACTTGGAGTCACAGCCACTCTATTCGCTCTCTTTCTCTCTCAGACACTGACACAGAGACGTGGCTATTTCTCCATTACTCGTTTAGGCTAGAGTGCAACAGTGCCTTTTTTTAGCTTTTCCTTCCTTTTTTTTACCATGTTCACACTTCAAAGGCCATGGCCCCCATTGTTGTCTGCATCTCCTTCATGGTAATGCATAGAAATGGAGTACGCTCCTTGTGCTATTGTATTAAAGCTGATATCTTCTTCAAAGCTCTTTGTCTCTGATCATGGTGGACGGGTAGGTCTAGGCTCTTGTTTTTCACTCTTGGGTAGAGATTAGCTGATTTTTCTCAGACGATCATCTGATGTACTGTTGTCCTGAAATGGCTTAGATTGATGAATGGGTGATGATTTGTAGATGCCCCTGTTTCATTCTATCACCACCACTGTGCAGTTACTAAATTTTATAATTTTTATCTTGGTTGGATCTAGCAGTGGAGTATCAACTTATTCTGAAAATATACCAACCTAGACAGATTGGTTTTAAAGAAGACCCTAAAGCTTCAAGTTTTTTGCAAATGGATTTTTTCTACTTGTTCTACAAAAGACTATTTTGTGGGTCCTTTCCATTTTCCCTCATCATCTACCGTACATTTACAGTTTGTCCCCTTCCAACCTTGAAAAATCTTCTGTCTCTCTCTCATCATCTCTGAATGTATTCAATTTTTTTTATCAGTTCTCTGAATGTATTCAATTGAAATATAGACTTCAAATGAAGGCAATTAAACAATTTTACAGAGGTCCTTAGGTCTTCACTTTTCCTTACCAGGAAAAATAAATAAATAAGCATAAAATTGGCTACTAGATTGCATTTACTACATGGCCCCCACCACCCACCAAGAAGACTTCCCAGTTAACAATGATTGAAGAGCAGGACCATTTGATGTGTAGAGTTTTTTGTTTTTTATTTCCTTGGAAATTCCTTAATTCCCACCATCCAGAGGAATGAGGTTAAATGGAGTGTTTGTCACTTTTCTAGTTGAGAATATCCATTTGAATTTGTAGATCTATCATGGTGGACCATTAAATCAGGGCCCTGATCCTCTGCATGCCTGTAAATGGGCTAGGCATCCATGTGGACCAAAGCATGTCAGGCGCATCATGTAAGCAAAGCTTCCTCTGCTTGAACCTTGAATTTCTGTGGCAACCGCAAGGCTTACTATGGTGGGCCCCCAGTATGATTAATGTTCAACCCATTCCTTGGTAAACCCACAGTAACCCATTGGCCACTGCTATCCATCAAACCTAAAAACATTTTCACCTTTTCAACGAAGATCAAGAGAGTGGATGGACTACCAAAAAAAGTGAAGAGAGTGGATGTTGGTCCTTGTTTCTCTAATGGGTTCAATAAACTTGTTCATATTCAAATTGAACCATTGATAGGACCCAACTTCTTTGGGGTGGCACTACAACATGTGCAACATAGCAAGGTTTGGTCAGGGGTTGGGCTTTCTAGACTGGCTCTTTATTTAAGGAAGTTGGATGGTGGAAGGTGATAGCCAAAAGGGTTCTCCACTTGATCATCAACTTGACCTTCAATGATTAGGGTTCCTCCATTTGGTAGATTTCATGGCAAAAGGGGAGGTGACCAACCTAAGATTCTCTTTTCAAATAAAGGAAAAACAGCTCTTACATATACAATAAAAAACTGAAGTAGTTAATATAACCAAAAGAAGCCTTTACTGTAGAAAATTCTCTTCTCTTGCTTTCTTTCTTCTTATTAGTAGAGCTCAAAGGCAATTCACCTTGCAGATACCTGGCAGTGTACTCTCGTGTGAATGTTTAGGTAGGATAGATGTGTTCAATTTTGGAAACCAGAGGCTTGAAGGAAGGAGACTGTCACATCATGAATTAGGAATATCTGTTTGTTTAAATGAATACACCAGCTTCAATAAAACTCTACAATAAGATGGAAAGAAGGAATAATTGGATTATTTTAGATATGTCCATCTCCAGAGCATTGTCTTGGAATTTGGATAGATCCCTAAAACATGAGACACACAATTTGCCTCTACAAATAACTAGGCACTGAGCAAAAAGTGATTCACCAAAACATAGAATCAATATAATAATGAATTCAGACTGCAAAGGAGGGAATAATTTAATAGTGAATGCAAAGAGAAATAAACATAGTGGAAGTGGTTGTCACCATCAGCTAACAAATGGAGTTCAGTTGAAACATCAGTTCATGAGGGTATTCTTTTGGCATTGGATTTCTTCTAAATATTACTGGTAGAAAGACCAGTCTTATGATATATATGTGTTGGAGGAATCGGGTACCAAGAACTAAGTACATGAGGATCTGATTCACAAAGAGTCCTTTTCAAACAGCAAGATCAGTAGCAGAGCAGTCAACAGTGGGACTGGGGAGTAAACCATGCCCAGTTATCTATTTTAATATATGACTATTATTCTGTTTCTTCTTTGAAAGAAGATGGAGCCTACTGGATCGGGTCAATTTTGGGCGGGTTTTCAGGCTGGGCTAAGAAATGTCATCCTGTGCAGAAGAGGAAAGAAAGAAGCAATATTCGAATGGAAAGATTTCCTAATCGGTTCAACCCAGTCATCAAAACCTGTTTGCAATGGTAAGTATTGAAGGAGACTCCAGATTAGTCATTACTTGATTGCATAAAGGATAAACAAGAAACCCCAGGAAGGATCAGATGTACCATATTGTGTCCGTTTATTGATGGTACAGTGGATCAACCCAAACCATTGTGAATTCTCTCGAGTTCTGATGGATGACTTCAGAGGTGTTGTATTCACACACAAAAAAAAGGGGATGATCACCAGTTTTCTAAATTGATTCTTTTATTTGTGGCCAAGGCTTAGTTTTGGAAAGAGTACAAATACATACAAAATACAAGGCTTTGCACCCTACATATTTGTATTTGTACGCTTTCCTAACTGAGCCTAATAGAGGCTTTTTTATCTTCATTAATCAGTATTACTCTTTATGGTTCTAGTCAAATAAACACTGAGTACATAATGGGGCTTGATCAAACAATTTCTTTCATGCCTTCTAGTAACATCTAATACGGCCAGCTTTTAAACAAACCCAACCACCACAACATGAAAGTAAAAATGACTTGCAATGATAACCATTTCCGTTTAATTTTAGTCAGCATTTGAATTTGTAAATTCATCTAGAATTGACTCACATCAGGTTATAATAAAATTCGTCATCATCTAAGCCTTGTTCCAACTATATGAGGTTGGCTACATGAATCTTATTTCACCATTCACTTCTGTTCAGTGACATATCCATTATTAAATTAAGAGGACTTAAATCATTTGTTATTACTTCAACCTATGCCGTTTTTTGTTTGCCTCTATCTCTTTTAGCCCATTCAACTTGTAACAAATCACCTTTTTTTACGGGTGCTATGGATGGTCTATTCGGCGCGTGGCCAAATCATCATAAATATTTTCTTTTATTTTATCACCTATTGGAGCTATTCATAGGTTCCTTCTAATACTTCAATTCTGAGCTTGTATTGTCTAATTTTTCCATTCATTTATTTCAACATTTACATTCCTGCCACACTCATTTTTTTGGATGTATTATTTCCATACAACATTACTAGCCTTAAATCATTTCATAGAATTCTAAAATTATAAATGAAAATATCTTGAAAACTTAAAATGACTTCATTCCTACTTCTTACATCCCTGTTATGAATCTATTTTTGCTTGAGCTTTTGGGGTTCGAATGTTAAGAAACTCGCGTGAAATATTTTGTCTGTATGCAGTTGTTGAACACAATAAAGAGAGATGAAAAAAGAAACTATCACTGTCATCAAAGTGCAGAAACCATTCAATAAGCAAATAGAAGACAACTTGTTATTTGATTGATTAAAAAACTTTAGACAGGCTATAGAGATGAATCAGTTGTAGTGAGTATTGCAGTCCATCTTAAGATACAAGTGTAAATAGTGGTCTTAATATAAAGTTGTTGCATCTCTTTTGTTGAAAGCAAGCAAGTATCTTCATTTTTCTGACTAAACACCATATAATAATCCACTTTAAGGTCCTAGGCAGCTCAGAGCTTCATGAGCAGGCTGTAATGTATCTTTTTGGGTGACTACTTACCGGGGAACTGTTCTCTGTGCTTCTCTTTTGTGACCTTCATTGGCTAAGCTTAATTTGTTTCATTGTGCAGTCCTGATTTTTGGTCCTTATTCCCTGTGATATGAAAGGTCCCTCACCCTACACAAAAGCAAGTCTAAAAAAGGTTAATTGGGATTTTCTTTTTCTTTTTTTTTTTTTACCTTTTGGGAGCATATTAGCAAAGGTCTATCATCACTAACTAGCTTCAATTGATTCTTTGATTAAGCTCTTGGTTTCTTATTCTATGCCTTTAATCTGTTGCTTGTGATAGGATTCCTCTCCAATGAGACCTTATTCTAGTTATAGAGCCTCAGGCTGTTGAAAGGGCCAGGCTACATCAAGCAAATCAAAGCCACTGTGCTTATTTATAACACTCTCATGTATCATCCCATACTAATAACTGTTGATTATGATAACACTCATGTATAAATAAACCTACTGTGCTTAAAAATCTAACCCATTAGCTCAAAAGTTACAAATTAAAGAAAAAAAAAGAAATCTGTCCTTTCAAATTTCAAACCCATCATCATCTAATCCCCCACTAACCCACTAATTAGCTAGGTTAGCGTGTAGCACCCACCAGTCCTTATGGTTATGGGCTCCCCATAAACGTCATTTTGATGATTCAAGGAACCCCACTCTCACGAAACCCAATCGTTGCAAGTTGCAACAACAATTCCTTTCCTTGAAGAGTTGTTTGTGAAATGTGATTAAATGGCTGACCTCTAGTTTTGGCCATGAGACGGATCGGAGCTGGAGTGGATCCGGCATCACTTTCAATTTGACCCAATTTGGAAATCAGGATATGGGCATGAGACATCACCCAGCAAGGAATGCTGGATAACAAGAAACATAGACCATCCATCTCTTTGCAAGGTTGTACAAACTACAAACTTCAAGATAGTGTTTGGTTTGATTATCCTTTATATGAAAAATGGTGTTAATTCGATGCTACATTGACAACTTTTCAATAGAATTTGAAATGCTGTTTGGTTAAATTATTTATCAAAGAAACATTTTTTCTTGGGGCACATCTTTCAGTTTGCAGAAAATTCAAAAGAGCAAAAGATGGTCTTTTCCGTTTGATATGGTGTAGACTGAAAGACCCAAAAACAAGCGTGAAGAAAGATAAAAAAAAGCCAAAAATCGGGAAGCTTCAAATGAAGCTTTTGATTTTTTCACACTAAAAAATAAAAATAGTCTTCTCATCTGTTTTTAGTAGTATGATAAACCATGATGCCAATCAAATAATCCTGAATTTTAAAAAGCAAGACTCCATAAACTTAGATGGTGTTTAGTATGACTTTCATTTACTTGAAAATTGGTGCTAGTTCATCGCCATATGCGTATTTGTTCCAAAATACTATTTGGTAAGGAGTAAAGTTTAGCTGAACGCTTGAGTTGTTGAACCAATGATAAGGTTCCATGCCGACCTTTCACAGTGGGACTTATGAATTTATTACTGAGGTGAAACCTCATCATTGGTTCCACAGCTTGATGAACAGCCAAAGCATTCAGCTAATCCGAATTGCTTGGTAAGCCTTTTTATATAATTAACATTTCTCTCGGTTTATTTGTAAGCCAACTTTTGAGGGAAGTTTTATTTTACTATTCTGCTGATATGGCATTTAATGGCGTTTAATGGCACTAGATGCTAAACAACAATAGAAAAGACATTTGTGATCCACTTTTTCTGATAAATCAAATACAAATGTTTTTTAAATAAAGGAAAGTTATTCCAAACATCAGCTTAGTCCGTCTTCTTGTCTATTAAGCTGATAAAAGATCTACCAAGAAATCCTTGCCAAACAGCCCCGAGTATTGGAACTCGGATACTCGGGTACAATATGGATAATCGGATAATGGGTACAGTTTCAGACCAACCGAACGAATGACAATCTCGGATTCTCGATTCGTTCAAGTTCAAACGCTAATCGTGGAGCCCCACCGCCACCGGCCACCGTAATAGCTACTAAACTTGAAACTCTGCAGGAGAGAAAATAATTTGGCACTTCACCGAAACCCTAACCCTAACAGATTGATCGATCGATCGCGATCGATTCGCTGAATCGTCGCCATGGGAAATGCAGAAAAGCTAATGAACCAGATCATGGAGCTCAAGTTCACGTCGAAGAGCCTCCAACGCCAAGCTCGCAAGTGCGAGAAGGACGAGAAATCCGAGAAACTCAAGGTCAAGAAAGCTATCGAGAAGGGTAACATGGACGGTGCTCGTATCTACGCAGAGAACGCAATCCGAAAGCGTACCGAACAGATGAACTACCTCCGCCTCGCCTCTCGCCTCGACGCCGTCGTCGCCCGCCTCGACACGCAGGCCAAGATGGCCACCGTCAGCAAATCCATGACCTCGATTGTTAAATCCTTGGAGTCGTCTCTCGCGACCGGGAATCTCCAGAAGATGTCGGAAACAATGGACAAGTTCGAGAAACAATTTGTGAACATGGAGGTTCAAGCCGAGTTCATGGAGAATTCCATGGCTGGGAGCACTTCTCTGTCGACGCCTGAAGCCGAGGTTAATAGTTTGATGCAACAGGTAGCTGATGATTACGGTTTAGAGGTCTCTGTTGGGCTTCCCCAGCCGGCAGCGCATCCGGTTTCTAATAAGGCAGAGGACAAGGTCTCTGAAGATGGTTTGGCTAGGCGCCTCGCCGAGCTCAAGGCCAGAGGGTGAGAACATCGGTTCTCCATCTCTCCCTCCTTTTATTTCCTCCAGTTTCTTAATGTAATATGTATAGTTCTATAAGGCTCAGATACATGAATTGCCGTCGATTTTGGATTGAAGTACATGTCGATCTGATGTAAGAAGTCAAACATATAAAAAAGAAAAAAGAATTGTCTTCTAAGTGGATTTGTTGTTTAATGAGCATTGTCATGTTAGGTAGATCTCTAGTTGACTTTGAACTAATTTGATTTCTTGTACTCCTTTTTACTTTCTTTTCAACAATTTGTGTTTTTGATCTTTGGTCATACTGGGTCTATTTAGTTGCTGGTTGTGATTTGATTCCATGAGTAGGGAGTATTCAGCAATTTAGGTTAATGGGCTCGATTTTATAGATTTCTTTCACAAAATTTTGGTTGAATCTTGTGCACCAATCTGCCTAGTATGGTGAATCCAATTTCTGCCTGCATCATGTTAGCTTGAAGGGATTGTTTTGTTTGTTGTTTATAGTAGTAGAATTCACATAAACACATGCTTTGCCTGGTTTACTAAACTTCAGCTTCAGATCACTTTCAATGGTAACAACATGAGATCCAAATATACATGGGAGAATGTCATAGTTGATCAATATTTATCATATCATGTGTGTAATGTGCCTGAGTGAGTGAGCAATTGTCTGCCCACAATGAGCCAAATTTGGACTTATCAATCTTGTTTAGCTCAAGGGACTGGAAATCTGAAATTGTATATTGATCTTATTGTTTTATGAGACATAATTGGTAACAGGAAAGGATAGGTACTCCATGCCCTTTTATCAAGGGAAGGTTAATATTTGGTCTTCAATGAAAGCATGGAATGGAGATGAAACCTGCAAGTAGTGAGTCTTGTCTATATGCCATTAACATTCTCTGACCCCATGGACTATGGCATTGGTTATGGGATTGCACAATTGTGAAGGACAAAGGCCAGTTTAAAATTAAACTGGAGCAGTCCTAGTTAATATTTGTTGATTCAGGATCAACACTTGAATCGTTGAAAACAACTTGACGATGGATCGATCAAAAAAAAATAACAACTTGATGATGGTAGAAGGTGATAGAATTTGACAAAGAGAAAATTAAATTATAGTTTAATTCCCTAGTTCTGTACACCTATATATATATATTGAAAAAAAGCAATGTTTTTTACTATATAAGACAATTACATTTCAGTGCATGGCAAATCGTATCTGAAAGAAAGTGACATTTTAAATCTATTACTTTCTATATTTCAAACAAAACATCATTGTATAATTAGTTTTTAATTGAAGAATACCAAAATATTATTAGCAACTAAAGAAGGATACAATTTTATACTAATAAAAAATTTAAGAGTGTAATATAAAGAAAAATAGAATAAGGGATAGAGCCCTATTCTATTTAATATCTGTGAGGGAATAATTGTTGAAAAAAGAACATTTTCATCCTTGTTTCACTCCTTTCAAAACCCTTGGTTCTAGTAAAATGTTAAGACAAATGTAAGTAATATCAAAATATTATTAGCAACTAAAGAAGGATACAATTTTATACTAATAAAAAATTCAAGAGTGTAAATATAAAGAAAAATAGAATAAGGGATAGAGCCCTATTCTATTTAATATCTGTGAGGAAATATTTGTAGAAAAAAGAACATTTTCATCCTTCTTTCTTTCACTCCTGTCAAAACCCTTGGTTCTAGTAAAATGTTAAGACAAAATGTAAGTAATACAAGTAATATACATATACATATTAGGCTAGCACCTTATGACTTAGGCAGTTGCCTAGTTGCCTGGATAGATTCCTTTTGATACTAGTCATGGCATTCAGGCTAAGTGACCTTGTCAGTAGGCACCTTGACTGCTAGACAAGGTGACTGCACACAAGGAAAGGCTTGGGTTGATGCGTGGATCTAGTTGAATGGACGTAAAATGAGGTTCTTTACTGATATTCCATTTTACATTGGTGCAAAGAATAGTTGAACTTGTTGATTAAAAAAAAAAAAGGAAGAATAGTTGAATTGTTGAAAATTGAAAATGAAATTGGAATTCAATTGACGGATCGGGAAGTTAATTGTTGACCTCCTCTATGACTGATCACGCAATTTCTGCTTAGTGAATGAGTAGATATCCTTGTCTTTAATCTTACAAAGGGTGTTTAGCTCCAGAGAGTATTTGGCATATGGAAAGCTTTGGTATTCTGAGGTAGAGCTTCTTTCTGTTAGAGATGATTTAAACTGCAATAACTCGTAGGGTGGTACACAGCATTGTAACATTATAAAGCAGTCATTTTGTTTCTTTAGGCAGAAGTTGGTTTTTTCAGTATGGTTGTATAGGAAGCTAATCGCTTAGGTGAATCCTTTAATAAATAAATTAGTCTCTAAATTAAGTCTCTTGCATATGGCTCAACTGGATTGTCAGGCGCCAGCAACTTGATCTTGACTCTTACTGAAGAGAGAAATATCCCTTTCATGGAGATAATGCCAAATTAGCTACATACATTTACATCAACCATCTAGATTCTATAATCTATATGTCTTTCTTATCAATGATTTGTGATCATACATCTTTCTTATCAATGATCCCACCTTAAAGATAGAAAAACAACTTTCTAGATTCTATAATCTATATGCAAACCTGTCAACTTCTATGGTGGTTGATTCGGTCCAATATGGCTGCTTGTGCTTGGGAAAACCACGTTGGACGGCTGGACCTCAAAGAATATTAATATTGAAGAAGAGTTTTCATCAACAAATAAACAGTCAGGAATGAATTTGCTATATTATTATACAATGCTTTGGAAAAGAAAGATGCCGAGTAGAAGCTGAAACATACGAGAAGTGTTATTATTAAATATTAATGTGCTGCTGAAGCGTGTTGATTTAAGCTTTGTTCATACATCCGTATGGAGAATACAGGTTTCTGCACGGATCAAACAAGCATATCTTTTGGATTTTGAGACCACGTAGGCTGTAGCACGTACTTACATTTGATTCCATTAACACCCACTGTGACCCACTGCCCATGCCTATGTACAGAGATGCATGAACCCATCACATCTTCACGATTAGAGTACCCCTACACTCAATGAATTGGGATCTGCTCCTCACTGGGCGCCTCACACCGACCTCACATGTACATCTCACCATGCATTGGGAATAATGACGGTTCAGCCTAGGGTCAGAATTTTTAGGCCCAATGGAGTGGGGGTTTTTGACATTTTAAATGTTTATAGCTCTGCAGTGAAATTCAGAAATTTGCATTGGGCCTGTTCGTACTTCTCCATGAATAATAACATATTAGTATGAGAAGTATTCCCAATGCACGGTGGGATGTGCTTGTGAGATTGGTGTGAGGCGCCCAGTGAGGAGAAGATCCAGTCTCATCGTGCATGAACTCAAGTCATGAAACATGAGCCAATTAAGAAGGAAAACCCTTCAAAGTTCCAAGAACAACCACCCCCCAATGAAATGCAAAACCAGTTGATGCGATTCCTTGAATTTAGTGTAAACACCGGCCTGTTCCCATTTTGTTGAGGGAACTCAAAGTCATGAAACATGAGCCAATTAGGAAGGAAAACCCTTCAAAGTTCCAAGAACAACCACCCTCCAATGAAATGCGAAACCAGTTGATGTGATGCCTTGAATTTAATACAAACGCTCTTGTTGATGTGATGCCTTGAATTTAGTTTAGTGTAAACACCGGCCTGTTCCCATTTTGTTGAGGGGTCTCAGGATTTAGTGTAAGTTCCTCTGCAAGTAACAGCTCAAAGTTCCATCCACGTAAAACAGGTAAAAAGAACAAAAAGAATTGCTCCAAAATGTAGAAGAGCCCCTTTCCCCGTCTTCTCTTTCTGCTACATTTCTGAGAGTTCGTACCAATGGGAAAACGAAATATGCAAAAACAGATTACAATTTTATAACTGCAACTCTGTAATTTAACAATAGAATACCGAACTGAACGTATCAAAGAGAGAGAGGAAGGGGTGTTAATAATAAGGAAAGATTGAATAATTTTTCCTGGATGTTTTTATTTCAGTTTCATGGACATCTAGCACAGAAACCGACAACATGCTTGGATGAGTTTGGTACCCTGACCCTCAGAAGAACATAGACCAAAATGCATTAGTAATTCACACATGGTTTCAAGCATCAAAGAGCTTTACAGCAGCATTATAAGTGGAGTCCGCTCAAAAGTCAAAACAATGCAATGTCTTTCTGTTTCTGGTTTACTGAGGATAATGTTGTAAAGGACATCCTCTCAGATAAGTGAAACTCATAAATAGATAACAAAAAAATATACAAAAATGTAAATCCACTTGAGCATCATTGAGTTAAATTGGCACCCATACTCCATTCAGCCCCCACTTTGGTCCCAACCCATGGAGTATAGCTGTCCTGTGACTCGAACTCCTACAAGAGCATTTCCAAATTTCTTTAGGATCTGAGGATCACCATTGGACAATAATACTCGAAACAACAACATAAAAAACAGTGTTAGATAGAGAGGGTCAAACATACAAGCTGGCTCAACCGGAAATCTGGAGGTGTATCAAGCTCAATATTGCCAGGATCAACAACGCTCAACTTTTGGCACTCCTCCAGGTCCCTCTTAAGATCTTCTACCCCTATTTGAGCATAATCAGACAGGCGGGGCTTTTCCTTCTGTTCTTTGCCATCTCCATCCCCACTGGAGGACTGGCTCTGAAGAAGTTCATCACACAGAGACAGTCCTTCCACGAGCTGCTGAGAATCTAACAGGAACTGTGATTCACCTTCCCACCATTTTGGATCTTCCCCATTTTGATTTTCATGATTGTCCACCATGTCATTATCATGTTCATCCAGTTTCTGGGAACCTCGACCATCGGGTTTTTCCAATTTAGGTTGTATCTCATCTTCCAAGTACCTTGTCTCGGGATGCTGAAAAGCAGAAGCAAATGACTTACAAATATCAGCTAACTAATAGGATCTTAGGAAGGAGACACTTTCATTTCAAAATTTCAGTGGCAAAATGTGAGAGCAGAAATTATTTGTTAAATGAGTGTTTTCTACCTGGGAAAACGTTGTGAGGTGACTACATTCTGGTTCTTTTCCAATATCAAGGTCAGAATGCGGCCTTTCACAATCTTCTACTCTGTGATCTTGATAGTCAAGCTCATCCAACCCAGGTGGCAAACCAACTTCTATAGATCTTTTCCCATGATGCTTATGTAGCACAAACAAATTAAGATAAATAAGTGAATAAATAGCAGATTCATCACTCTATTGATCTATATCTATATATTAGCAATCTTAAATGACTACATGAATAGCAAATTCTTTAATCTTTATATTGTATGAATAGCAGAAAGGATACATTACGAGTGCTAGATGGTTTTCATTTCCCCCACTTTTACCTGGCCACAGGGTTCCATGTAATTAAATGTAGATTCTTGTTCATGTCCACGATCAGAATGTAACCTTTCAGTACAAGGTGGATCAGGAGTCACAGATTTAGGAGTAACTGGATCAACTTTTGCAACAATGGCTTCAGCAATATCAAGAGGCTGGTCTCCTTCAATTTTGTCACCTTGCTTTGCCTGTTGCTGATAAAATATCTTAGAAATAACAAACTCTCCATCCTTCTCATCCTCCCCAGTGCCAAGGTGATATTGATGCATCACCCAATTAGTTTTCTCAGGTTTTCCACCCCTTGCCATGCTCATATAGAGAACCATGATCTTTTTGCATCCTCTTTGTACTCCATCCAAAATCACAGGTTTAGTTCTCCCAGTCTTGTGCCAACGGACATCACCCAGGTCATCATCAAGTATTTTCCTCCGTTTCCGTGTTCCAGTACTGTAAGCTCTAATTGCCCGATGGAAGAAGTGGGACACACTTCCATCTTGCTTAACACCTAAAAAGTAGTATTTTTTCCTTACAAAAGTCAGTTGGCCATAGTTAATGGTCAAAGAATCAACATGCACACAGTAATTTGTGACTGACCTGGTAAGTTTTGAGGATGGGTATAACAGATTCCATCATCTTCATCGACAGTTGGAATGAACTCATCAATAAAAGGATGAGGTTTCACACCTGATGCACCAACTTTTGCAAGCAAATGCCAAATAATCTCTTGATCAGATGGATCGAATTTCACACCTCTGGGTAAACCTGGCCACTGTTGGGTGATCTGAAAATAGAGAGGTTTTAAATACTTTTAACACAGGTACAATCCCACAGGGAACTGGAAATGAAGGAAGATGAAGCAACATATGCAGAAATTTATTTCATTTTTGTTCTCCGTTTTTCCATTTTTCTGATAAAGTAGTGCAGGCATATAAATAATAAATGATAACCCTGGTTTAGAACTATAATTTTTGGCAATGGATGGGAACTTAAATGCAGGGATGGACAAATGCAACAGAAATTTCCTTTTCTATATCAACTCAGTATATCAGAAAATCCCAGTTGACTTGGTTTTGTCAGCAGCTCTTAGCTCTTTCTAAGAATTAACATTGGAATATGGACAACTACATACAAACTTAGGCCCCGTTTGGCACGTCTTTCCGTGCAGTCTTTCGGCTGCTTACAAGCCGGGAAGAGTGAAAATCGGTCTATTCCCGTTTGGCACACAGAAGATCTCGCCGCCAAAAGACGGGGCACCAGAAAGACGCGGGAAGCCCATTTTGGGCTGATTTCGGGAAGCTCCAAATGAAGCTTCCCGCGTCTTCCGCGTTTTAATTTCGCGCGGAAAGACCCAAAACGATGCACGGAAAGATTCGCATCTGTCAAATGGTCTTCGGGCTGCCCAGATCTTATGTCAAAAGCTCAATGCATCTATTCACAAAAAGACTTGCCAAACAGGCCCTTAATCTATCTACTACATAATTCAAATCACTTATATACTCGGAATACTCCTCATATGGGAGAAAACAATAATTTTTTTTATAAGTAAGAAAAAAAATGCTTCTCTTGTTTGCATAAACTAGATTCTACAAGTTAGAGGGTCAGAGTATTTTCTACAAGAATCTGTTTAAAGGTAGATGAGCAGTACCATAGTATAAAGATTGATATACTGATAAAAAAAAGACCAAAATACATGTTATAACAAAAGTTGTCACATGATGCCCTGTCTAACAATTTCTATGCTCCTAGAATTAAGCAAAGAACATGTCCATAAACATTATTCTCCTAATACATAATTATAAGTAGCTATGCCCACTATCAT
Source organism: Nelumbo nucifera (assembly GCF_055504915.1). Classification (NCBI taxonomy): domain Eukaryota; kingdom Viridiplantae; phylum Streptophyta; class Magnoliopsida; order Proteales; family Nelumbonaceae; genus Nelumbo; species Nelumbo nucifera. Next base: position 21,551,659 of record NC_142651.1, on the reverse strand, counting down.
CAAATACATACAATATGCTTTCCCTGTATTCCACTTTTAATTTATTAATTCTAATAAATGTCATAGACAGGCATTTGCCATGTATAGTCTTACTTTGTTCCTGGCATCTAAATTTGGCAATGTTGTCCATAGCTAATATTATGTAAATGGAAACTATTAATCAAAGATTTCCTCTAACTAATTTCTGTTGTTCATTAAGGGAGAAAACAGGTGAATTGCAATGTTGATGGACACCCCACCTTTAAATGACTATGCAACAGTGGTCCAACCATTTAAACTGTCAGGTAGGGGACTAGTATTTGTATTTTCCCAATTTATAACTCAGGACCCATCAATAATTAGATTTTTTTCCATTTAATACTGAAATTAAGATAACCATGAAAAACAGCTATTAACTTGTCAATTGTAATTTAACTAATTAAGTTGTAATACTTTTATGGTTGAATAGCTTTATGAGTTTTAAGAATAATATTTAATATATGATAAAATAACAATTATATGAGATGTATTGAATCCCACTTTTTTGTTCAAAAAATCGGACTCCTGGATATGTATCAGATTCAAGTCCCATGTCTTTGTCCATGCAACATTGGTGAATTGTCAGAAAACCTATGAAACTTAGTGAATCATACATCATTGTTGTCAATAATATGGTTACACTTTGGACAGGCTCTTGTTGGGTTGCTTTTCCATTTGATGTTTCTAGGATCACATGTTGCAGATGCACTCTTGATTTTTGTTGCAATTCTTTTGCCATCAACCAACCATGACGTCCTACATGGTTACAAAAGGCAAAAGTTAGCTGTAGTTAACTACAATATAATAAAAAACGTAAATATGTGTTGTTCTTCAAAACATTAAAGCAAAAGATTAGATGGAAATAAGACTTCAGCAAGATGAGGAACTGAAAGTATGAAACTTCAAACATGTTTAGGACACTAAGGTTTTTTCTCATACAAAGTCTGAAGTAACCAGAACTATCAATTTAGGCCCCATCCATTTTCAGGTTTCTTTTTCTTTTTTTCTTTTTTTTTTTTTTTTTTTTTGGGGGGGGGGGGGGGTGTTGTTGACCAACTCCCTCATGTTCTTTTTCAGGCAAATATGGGACCCACAGTAATGGCACTTTCCCCCAAGTAAGTTTTTGACCATTTACCCAAAAACTCTTACCCTTTTCCATTTTCAGGTATATATATATATATATATTAAGGGGGGAGTTGGCCAACAGGAAGCTGACCAACTTCCCCATGTTCTTTTTCTGGCAAATATGGGACCCACAGTAATGGCACTTTCCCCCAAGTAAGTCTTTTGACCATTTACCCAAAAATTCTTACCCTTTCCCAGCTGGTAAGTTACTTCCCCACCAAGAGGCACTAAATTTAATAAGACAAAAATGCCATTAAACAGCCACTACAAACAAAAAGATACAAGGATAAAAATGGAAACAGGGAAAACTTACCTAGGCAGAAAAGAACACAGGTAAATGCACTTACCTGGATAAGTGTTACCTGAGAAACACTTACCTGGGTAAGTGATTTACCTGAAAACGAACAGGCCTTAATGTTAGATTTTTTTTTATCAATAACAGCAGAATTTATTAATAATAAGGAACTTTAATTACAAGAGAGGGGGAAGTAAACTTTCTTAACTCCCCCATTTTAGCAAAAACAGAAATACAAGATTAGAAATGAGCCCAAAAGAGAGATCACCTATTCAGCCTCGCTTGACTAACCCATCCGCAAGTGAGTTAGCAGTTCTCTTTACCCAACTGAATTTCACCTCAGTGTCCCTAGTCAGCCACTTAAATTTTTTCTTTTCATTGCTGTAGTTCCAAATGCCAGAGTTATCTTCCTTTAGCCATCTCACCACCACCTCTGAGTCACCTTCAAAAACCACTTTTCTTAAGTTCAGCTCCCTTGCTCTTTGGGCACCTTCCAGAGCCACAAGGATCTCAGCCCTAAGAGAGTCTCCTTCTCAAATAGGGCTTGAGAACATGGCTATAATAAGCCCCTCGTCCCCCCACCCTTAAATGTATCAACTCCATTAGATGTTTTTTTTTTTTTTATTTGAGAGGAAAATGTTACAAGCTAATTTCAGATGTTCCCATTACAATGCCAATTGTCAATGGTGTACACTAAACACAAAAACCGCACCAAGGAGTTATGCATCCTTTTTCTTTGCTTCAGAATATCTAGATTAATCATAACTGCATTATCTTGAATGAGAAAATTGTTGTGAATGTACACAGTATGGACCACCACATCATTTTCCATTTAGCATACCTGTTTTGCACCTTAGTGAAAGCTTCAGCCTCAATGCCAGTTCTTTCAAGGACTCACTTGGAACTTGAAAGAGTTTAAAATTGATGTCACAAATCTTATTTTTCTTGTTTCTCTATTTTTTTCCTCAAACTTCAGTGCCCGTTTAACATATGAGAAGTACTTACAAGTTCCACATAAAAACTCAAAGAGGTCATGAATCCTCAAAGCATTTATTTCAAAATTTCTCATTAACATACTATTGTTTTTGACAGAAGATACATTAACATTAACATATACTTGTTAATTGGAGCAAACCAATAAGATGCCCAGCAACTTAGCAAGGACATGTATTTGTACAACTGAGAGTTGCCTTAAGTTGTATACCAGTTCGGTGGTCTGTAGTTTTTTCCATGTACACAGGGTTTAACATACAAAAACAAGACTCATGAAACAGGAATTAATATCTCGCTTTCATACCATTTGAAATATTACCTATAAGATGAAAGGAATTCCAACAAAATGCATAGCTTTCTCAAGGTGCAAGGTCAAACTTCATTTCTCAAATACCAAAGGTGGCCAGCGCAACTGAATTGAGGAATTTCATACCTATCAGGCTGATCAGCAGCTTCTACAAGGTCATCTCTAAATTGTTGGCGAATAGGTTGAGGAAGGTAATGGGGAAGTTCTTCCATCACAGGGTGCATTCGTGGATGGGAGACAGGTTCTGGATGGCCCACTTATTGCAAGTGAGTGCATTGATTCAAGACTCCAGCAAGGGGAGTCTGGCTTGGTTTGGCAAGATTAACTTAGAAAAGGCCTATGACAATGTGCATTGGCCTTTTGTTAATTATGTTTCACCAGGATGGGCTTCGGAGTGGTTTGGAGGAAGTGGATAGATGGTTGTATTAGTGATCTGTGGTTTTCAGTCATTGTTAACAGAGCTTCATAAGGCTACTTTAAAGGGAAAGAGGACTTCAGCAGGGTGACCCTCTCTCACCTTTCCTATTCTCTTTAGTAGTGAATCCTCTGGGCAGAATGATAAACAAGGCAGTGGAAGGAGGCTATTTAGAAGGATTTTCGGTTGGAACTGGTGGTCCAATGATATCTTTGTTGCAATTTGCAGATCACACCCTAGGTTTATCAAGAGCTGCTCAAGCAGACTTGATGTTTCTCAGGTGCCTCTTAATTTGAAGCGGTCTCTAGGCTGAAGATTAATCTTCAAAAAACCGAAATCATCACAGTGGGTGAGGTGCCTCAGATGGTTGAATTAGCAAATACTTTAGGGTGCAGCGTGGGTTCTTTGTCTTCTAAAGATCTGGGCTTACCGCTCGGAGGGCAATACAGATCTAGCTCCCTGTGGGATCCAGTCACTGAGAGATGCAAGAAAAAGCTCTCTAGGTGGAAGGGTAGGTTGTTGTCCAGCCTCCCGATCTATTATCTTTCACTATGATGAGAAGAAGCTGCATTTGGTTGCTTGGGACTCCATTTGCAAACTCAAAGAAGCTGCATTTGGTTGCTTGGGACTTCATATGAACAATGCCCTTCTTTGTAAATGGCTGTGGAGATTTGGGGAGGAACCAAACAATCTCTGGTGCCAAGTCATCCAATGCAAATATGGTAGTACCCCAATGGATTGGGTTTCCCGTGTACCACAACCGTCCTTTGGAACAAGCATTTTGTTGGGACACAAACTAAAGAAATACAAGTGTACAAGAAAAGGCCACAACAGCCTTTAAAGATTGTAACTAACAGCCAACCACTAGATCAAAGATTGTAACAAACTAGACAAGTGGACTGACAAGTGGAGAGGCTGGTACAACAGAACTGTAACAGCTGTATAACAGCAGTGTATAAATAACAACAGGCTATAATCGAATGGGATTATTGAATTGGGAATACAACCTCTCTCTCTCTCTCTCTCTCTCTCTCTCTCTCTCATTCTGGAGGCAGGCTCCCTCGAAAGAGTCCCTGAGTTAGGCAGTTCCTAACAAGTTGGTATCAGAGCCAATTCAGAGCCAAGATGCCAAGCACAACATCATCAGCAATGGAGAACAGAGTCGATTACATGGAAGGAGAAATGCAAAGAATATCAGCCGATGTCAAAGAAATCAAAGAAAGCTTTGCATCCTTGCTGGAAAGACTGGCACAGGCACCACCTGCGCAAATTCAGGAAGAACGCAGTGACACCGGTCATCGAAGTGGATCAAGAACTGCAAGAATCAAGTTTCCCATCTTCACAGGAGGAGATCCCACTTCCTGGCTTCTGCGAACAAAAAGATGCTTCGATTACCACGACACACAAGGCCCTGATCGTGTTCCACTAGCCTCTGCACACCTGGAAGGAGAGGCGATCGTCTGGTACCAATGGTACCGGCGACAACACCCAAGGGCCACCTGGGCCGACTTCACCGACGTCTTAACCATGCGATTTGGGGTCTCAGCCTTTGAGAATTATGACGAAAGCCTCGCTAAGCTACGACAGACCGGCTCCGTCCAAGATTATCAGATGACGTTTGAAAGATTGGCAGTGCGCGTGCAAGGCTGGCCAGAAAACGCGCTTGTCAGCAGTTTTGTTGGAGGACTTAAGGAGGAATTGCGGCTGGAGGTAAAAGCCATGCAGCCCACCACCGTTCTTGAAGCAGCAGCAATAGCCCAATTACATAAAGACAAAATAAACTGGGCAAGAAGGATCAGCCGACCCCTGGGAGCTGCGATCAGACCTGATGTAACCAACCAAGAACCTGGAATCTTGGGTAAACCAAAGCCCAGATCAGGAGTAGGAATCACAGGCAAGGATGCCAGCTCTGGTTCAAGCCCCGGCTCAGCCAAGAGGTTAACCTGGGCTGAGATGCAAGCCCGACAAGAAAAGGGCCTTTGCTACGCATGTGGAGACAAGTTCGGGTCAGGCCATCGTTGTAAGGTCCCGCAAGTTTTCTTCCTGCAACCTGAAACTGAATATGTCGAGCAATCAGCCAACATTGAGGAGCCAAGGGATGACCAAGAATGGGTACCAGAGACCAAGGAATACCCAGAAGTATCCCTGCAAGCCTTGACCGGTCTTGCTTCTTCTCAAACGATGCGAGTAACCGGACTGATACAGGGGCGCCATGTATCGATTCTGATAGACAGTGGCAGCACCCTCAATTTCATCACCCAAACCTTGGTCAGGCAACTAGGGGTTCCAGTCCAACCATGTGCTGCCTTTCGGGTGCATGTAGCTAATGGGAGCAACCTGGTATGTGACAGTACGTGCACAGAATTAAAGATAAGGATACAAGGACATGAGTTCGAGGTGGATCTACACCCCCTGGAAATCAGTGGAGCAGATGTCGTTCTCGGAGTCCAATGGTTAAGGCAACTAGGGCCGGTGATATGTGATTGGGCCCGCCTCACCATGGATTTCCAAATGGGCAGCTCACAAGTACATATTCAAGGGCAACGATCTAAGGGCCTAGGACCTATCAGCCTCGCCTCCCTAAGGAAGCAAGCAGCAAACCCAGCCCACATCGTTTTAATGCAGATAGACTCCCACACAAATGGCCCCATTCTAGCCCAAGAAAGCAGATCCGAAGAGGGCCGCACACAACTACAACAGCTCCTTCAGAAGTTCTCAGTGATCTTCCAAGAACCTAAGGAACTACCACCAAAGCGTGCCCATGACCATCACATCCCCTTGCTGCCCGGGACTGCACCTACAAATGTAAAACCCTATCGTTACCCCTTTTTTCAGAAACTGGAAATTGAGAGGCAAGTGCAAGAGATGCTTGATAGAAAAATCATACAACCCAGCCAAAGCCCATTTTCCTCGCCAGTATTACTTGTGAAAAATAAGGATGGGACGTGGCGGTTTTGCATAGACTATAGGGCCCTGAACAGTATAACTGTGAAGGATCGGTTTCTGATACCAGTAATCGATGAACTACTGGATGAACTTGGCAAGGCCACCATATTCTCTAAACAAGACTTGAGATCGGGATATCATCAAATTCGGGTCCATGAAGGAGACATCCACAAGACTGCCTTTTGTGCACACGAAGGGCATTATGAATTCCTGGTTATGCCATTTGGGCTGACCAATGCGCCAGCTACATTCCAGGCCGTTATGAATGACATATTTCGACCCCATTTGCGCAAATTTATACTTGTATTTTTTGATGGCATACTTGTATATAGCGCTACATGAGACGAACACCTAATACATCTACAAATCACCTTGGAATTGTTAAGGACTCATAAGCTCCTTGCAAAGGAGTCAAAGTGCGCATTTGGACAAACACAAGTACATTATTTGGGGCACGTAGTCAAGAACGGCAGGGTAGAAGCAGACCTAGAAAAGATCTCAAGCATGACAAACTGGCCCCGACCTCAAAATGTTAAGGAGTTACGAGGCTTCTTGGGGTTAACAGGATACTACCGGCGATTCATTAGAGGGTATGGACTGATTGCTGCCCCCTTGACTAGTTTGCTTAAGAAAGATGGGTTCTGCTGGACTAAGGATGCCCAACAAGCCTTCGAGACACTCAAGACAACTGTCTCCTCCCCGCCAACGCTCGCACTTCCTGACTTCTCAAAGGACTTCATCATTGAATGTGATGCATCAAGCCAAGGAGTGGGTGCAGTCCTCGTGCAAGAAGAAAGACCATGAGCATTTTTCAGCAAGGCAATGACCGCACAAAAATGGGCCAAATCAGTATATGAACGCGAATTGATAGCAATTGTTCTTGCAGTTCAGAGATGGCGTCCCTACCTCCTGGGAAGGAGATTCATCATACGAACTGACCACCAAAGCCTGAAATTTCTGTTGGAACAGTCCGTACTCTCCCCGGAACAGCAACAATGGATAGCCAAATTACTTGGCTACGATTATGACATTAAATACAAGGTTGGGCACGCTAACAAGGTGGCAGATGCATTGTCACGCCAGCCACAACTGTTCCCATTACTTCTCACAGGCCCTACATGTTCCATCATGGGACAGCCAAGGGAGGAAGCTGAAAGGCACCCACAACTGTGCAAGCTGCGCGCAGAGATCCAAGAAGACCCTACTAGCCACCCAGGGTACACAGTGGAAAACAACTTGCTACTATATAAACGCTGAATGGTGATACCACAGGATTCAGCCCATATTCAGCAGCTCCTGGAATTGTTCCACTCATCCCCAGTAGGAGGGCACTTAGGGATCCTACGCACTTACAAGAGACTAGCCACCCAATTCCATTGGAAAGGCATGAGAAATTCGGTCCAAAAATTCATAGCCGAATGCGTCATTTGCCAGAAAAATAAGGCGGATACCCAGTCTCCAGCGAGACTGCTACAACCACTCCCAATCCCGACACAAGTATGGGTAGATATATCCATGGACTTTATAACGGGACTTCCCCTTTCCTATGGCAAGTCCGCCATTCTCGTAGCAGTTGATAGATTCACCAAATACAGCCATTTTCTCCCTCTGCCCCACCCCTTCATAGCCTCCATGGTAGCTGAAATTTTTACTAAGGAGGTGGCACGACTGCATGGTACCCCCAACTCTATTGTCTCCGACCACGACCCTATCTTTATGAGTCAATTCTGGGTAGAACTTTTTCGACTACAAGGAGTGCAACTCTTAAAATCTACCAGCTACCACCCTCAAAAAGATGGACAGACTGAAGTGGTCAACCGGAGTTTGGAAACCTACCTAAGGTGCTATGCAGGGGAAAGGCCCCGCTAGTGGCTCAAGTGGCTTCATTAGGCAGAATGGTGGTACAATACCACATATCACAGTGCAGTCGGAATGACTCCCTTCCCTATATGGTCGGGACCCACCTCCCCTACTTCCCTATGAGAAGGGGTCTACAGCAGTAGCCGCAGTAGAAGACCAACTCCTCCAACGAGATAGGGTGTTACAAGATCTCAAATCCCACCTCCAGCGAGCCCAACAATGGATGACGGACTCCTACAACAAAAGACATAGGCCTGCCCAGTACCAAGTCGGGGAGCAAGTCTTCCTTAAATTACAACCATACAAGCAGGTTTCAGTAGCAGGCCACCCGGTGGAACAAACTGAGCCCGAGGTACTTCGGCCCATTTCGAATTGTGGAGCGCATCGGATCAGTGGCATACAAGCTGGACCTCCCAGCAACATCAAAATTACACCCTGTATTCCATGTATCCCTATTAAAGAAATGGCCAAAAACAGGAGCAATAACAACAACCACCCTCCCATCATTCTCAGAAGAGGGCCAAGTTCAAACTGAGCCCAGGGACTCTCTCTCTCTCTCTCTCTCTCTTTGGAGGCAGGCTCCCTCGAAAGAGTCCCTAAGTTAGGCAGTTCCTAACACATTTGGAAAGAAATAATGGCTCTGCTCCCTTTATTTCAAAATCACATCTCTTTCAGGTGTGCTAATCAGCTGCTGGCAGAGGCTTTTCCCTCACTATTTTCCTTAGCCTGATGAAGATGGTGCTGTCAAGACTCTTGAGTTGGTTAATGGTCAGGTGGTGTGGGTTCCAAGGTTCCAAAGGAACCCAAACGATTGGGATGTTGAAATCTTGGGTGAGTTGCTAAGCATTTTACAAACGGACCAGCCTGACATCAGCATCAGGGCTGCTAGAGTTTGCATCCAGAAAAAATCTGGTATTTCTACAGGATCTTATTATTTAGCTCTGCTGGGCACAGGTCAAAAAGTAGCTTGGTCCTGGATCTGGAGTGCTCAAGTCCCTTCCAAAATCCAATTTTTTGTGTGGCTGGCTGCACCGGAGAAGGTGCAGACTGCTGAAGCTCTTTTGAGCCATGGAATGGAGGTTGATTTTTTTCTTTTTTTTTTTTTTGTCAATTGGAATGGAGATTGATAGTTTTTGCAGCATGTATGGTTCAGCCTCGGAGTCCATCCAACACTTGCTAATTCACCGCCCCTATACTTATCAGGTGTGGTGCCATTTTGCAAAGCTCTTCAAGCCTTGATGGGTCCCTCCACTCTCAGTTCCAGATCTCATGTCTGGTTGGAGGGTTAGTTCCTTCCCAGTTAGAGGCAAGTTCCTGTCAAATTGTCTCCTTTTTGCAGCATTTTGGTCAGTGTGGAAGGAAAGGAATCAGAGGTTATTTATTTCCAAGGCTGAACCAGTGGAAGTTACAATAGGGAAGGTTGAGAGGAGTTTGATTAGTTGGGCTGGTAGCTTGAAGCTTTTTGTGGGAGTGTCTGTCCATATCTTTGCTGATCAGTGTTGATCCCTTCTGTTTCGATTGCTTTGTAAATGCTCTAATGTATATGATCTGTGCATACTTATAGGCACTTTTTTGTACATGAGTTGAGTTGAGTTGAGAGCACCTTGCCTACTTTTGATTATTAATACAATACTTTTACACTGCTTATAAAAAATAATATAAAAAACAAGATGAAAGTAATGCTACAATTACTCAAAAATGATTAATATTACTAGTTCATAAATCAAAGTTTTCCACCAGAAGTAATAACACAACATGTTCCTTAGTCAATTCATTATCTGCTCCAGTTGCTTCCTTAGCCCATCTTCAAACCGTGAAAATTGAAAAGGAGTAAGCAATGTGTATGCAAACCCTAAGGCTAAGTTTTCTTTTTCATGGTTCATTGGTTATGAAAACCACTATCTCTGAAGTGCTATTTAACTTTATATTTTTGCTGGAAAAAGTAATAAATTTCTTACTAGAAGGCTTTCAACTTGAAAGGTCACACATACAAGGCATGCTCTGAAGTCTAACACAAGAAGGCAACTCATTCATTGAACAGAGTTCAAAATATCCAAACAATATTGCAGATTATCTATTTATCTAATTACAATCTGTCTTCAAATGCATAAGAAAGGCTAGCAAGATATTCTTGACAAGTTTCAGTGCTTCAGAGATGACAACAAGACATGGACCATAAATCCACTAGCAATGCAAGTCGTATTGGTCCATTGGAGAAGGAAAAGTTGAACTTAAGGTACCCTTCAACAACTCAAAACTTAAGCTGAAGACTGTCAACATTATATAATAACCTAAGTGTGCATAACCCATTTCAAGGGTCATCTAGTAAATGAAACAAGATCTAGTGTAGATGACTAAAGTAAACGATCTGGTCTTTCATACTGAATAGGACCAGTGACTCGTATAAACCTTTAATACTCCTAACCAAGAAAGACCATACAAATATTAGACCCATTCTTGTTTTCCTTTTTACTTGCTTTGCCGAGGGGGGGGACAGTGAAGAAGTGGTTTTGTTCATGGGATATGGAGTATTAACAAATAGGTTTTCTGGGTATGAAAGATAATCATAAAGCCAACGTGAAGCAAAACTTGAAACCCATTACTTTAGATGAAAATTTGGCCTCAACCGCTCAATCACTCTCGTTGTTCAAAGCAAATACTTAACGAGAACACTCAAATGAACTTGACCGTCATTTAAGCTAGAGCGCCAGAAATAATACCTATTGCAACTGTTCAGATTAACCGCGCAAACAGTGCAGACGACTTGATATTTTAGGCTCTTTAGGAGGAACCTCAACATTTAAAATCAAGTAGCTGAAAATTTCTTCATTTATTTGTTTTCTTAAGATGGACACCGGAAAAAAATATATATATGAACCATGGGTGATGATCGACATGATTAAAGATCAAAACAAAGGGGATATCTCATTCCCGTCAGAACAACAAAAGGCAGAACTTGGCATCATTATATCTGATTGTCCTCTTTTAGTAAAATCTAAGTGTCCTTTCCTGAGTATTGTTTTATTTCTTGATCTCCAAAACAATCAAGTAAAATCCACAAAGAAGAAGCTAAAAGCACCCTTCTCAAGTAGTTCATTCAATCGCCGGAATATGATACCAGAGAGAGAGAGAGAGAGAGGGAAAGAAGGAGTACCCTGCCATCTTAATAAGAAAGGGTAGACCGTAGGCAGATTAAGCGAACAAAGACATCTGCATTCCTGCTTTCTTTCTTCTTCTGCTGCTGCTTTTTCTTCGGATGATAGAAGTTGGAGAGAAGAGGGTCTAGTCTCTACCACCTCTCTTCAGAAAAGTAAAACTTTCGACTTTCGAATTGGATTGAGAAAATTTTACAATGGCAAACGTCCGTCACGTCGCGCGTTCGCTGAACAATGCTCTTGTTCTTTCTATGGGTACGGGAGGATAGTATAGTAATTTCACGACCGCACTGACAAAACTTCTTCAGAAGATGGACCGACGAGTTCTTACTTCAGCTTGACCTACTGCTGATTGGACTTTTGTCCAACAGTAGACCTGACGTGACGTCGGTCGAGTAGGTACTCTCGTTTTTTCACGGTGGATGATGCTAAAGCCATGTCATCCAACGTTCAAAAATTTTCAAAGAAAAAGGACACGTGGCTTAATCATCTACCGTGAGGAGGCAAAAATTTTAGAAAGGAGGAAATGGTGGTGAATTAGGAACATCTACCGTGAATTAGGAAAGGAGGAAATGCTAAAGCTATCTCATCCTCGCAAATGGGCGCCTCACAGGCACATCCACCGTGAATTAGAAACATCTACCGTGAATAATTCCCAATGTATGATAGGATGTGTGTGAGGCGCCAGGTGTAAAGAGTAAATCCGGTCACGAAATGGTGCTATTTACGTTGGATGACAGAGCCATTATGGAGTGGCCTTAACATCCACCCTCAACAAATACCATTTCCTCTTTGCCAAAGTCAATTCGGTCGGTGAGTGGTGAACTGGTCATGAAATTTTTATCAATAGCGGGCGGGGGTCTGCCTTGCAGGGGCTGATAAGGAATATGAAATTAAATTATGCAAAAATAATAATAAAATAAAAAAGTGATAAAGTAAATTAGTTGTGTTGCATTAGATGTAATCCTAATATTTGTTGTTAAAAGAGTTCAATAACATAAATAGTTGTGTTGCATGATTTAGACAACCACCATTCAGATATCCTCCGTTGTGTTGCATTAGATGTAATCCTAGTATCAGGTGTTTCGGACCGTACTTTTTTCAAAAGATATGATACGATATGCTCTGTATCGAGTGTATTGTATCGATACTTTGAACCATGCTTGCACAACCCCCCTCCCTCTCTCTCTCTTTCCTCTTCTTCTTCTTCTTCTTCTTCTCCCCTTTGGTTATAATGGCAGTTGCCCTCCCTCTCTCTCTCCGCTGCTCTTTCCCTTTCTTTTGTTTCTTCTTCAATTCGTCCATTCCGCCACCATAGACCCTCTCTCTCCCTTAGTCTCCTTTTCTCTTCTTCTTCTTGCCTTCTTTTCCCCTTCCCTATCCCGCCACTACAATGGTTACTCTCCCACACACTCTCTCTCTCTTCTTAGTTAGGCCCTCATCCTCCCCTACTCTCCCAGACACACTCTCTCTCTCTTCTTATTCTCCCTACTCTCCCAAGATCTGGCTGATCTTAGTTAGGGATAGGAATGGCAATAGGGTGGGGCATCCACTCCCCATCGAGGATGGGTAATCCCCGAATTTTTCTCGCTCCAAGGCAATTTCTTAAAAGTTATTTATTGTGGACAATTTATACATACAAAATAGGAATTTGGGGGTATTTTAGGAATTGAATTATAATACTTTCGGGTACTTCAAAAATGGAATTATGGGATTCTAAGATTTTAAAAATTTAGGAAAAACTTAGAGATATTTTAAATATCAATATTAAACCTATAGATATTTTACTAATTTTACCTTCGGGTTCAGGTGCGAGTTCGGGGAATTATATACAAAACCCATCCCCGTCCCCGTTTAGGGTTGAGAAAAACCTGCCCCATTTGAGGCGGGGCAGGGCCCCGATTTTATAGGGGAAAATTGACATCCCTAGTCAAGAAAAGCACCACCACCATCGCCATCGCCATTGCCACCGCTACCCTCTCAGTCACCCCTCAAGACCTGGCTAATCTTAGCCCCTCGTCTTGCATCTGTCAGGCCTCAGCTCGACAGGCCCAACCCATCGTTCTGACTTTGACCTCTCTCACACATTCCCCTTCTTCCTCGGTTCCACTTTCCCACTGTCTCCCTCTCCGCCTATCTTGTCTGTTAGGCTCAACCCGTCGATCTGATTAGAAGAGTGAGTCTGCCACTGCAATTCTAGAGGAAGAGAGAGAGAGAGAGAGAGATCGAACGAGAGATTGATGGATAGCCTAGAGATTGATGGATGGTTGTCCATCTACTTAGGCAAGATGGCTTTGTCCATCGGGCTCTACTCAGCCACGCTTTGTCCATTGGGCTCTACTCCAGTGGGCTGGCTTTGTCCATCGGATCGGGTTATGTCCATCAGGCTTTTGTCTAGAGGGCTGGCTTTATCCACCAGGAAAGCATAGACCCAAGAGGCTATGTCCATCAAGCTTTGTCCAACGGACTGGCTTTATCCACTAGCAAATCTTAGACCCAAGAGGCTATGTCCATCAGGCTGGCTTTGTTCATCGGGCTATCCACCAGCAAAGCTGGACAAAGCAAAGCATAGACCCAAGAGGCTATGTCCATCAAGCTTTGTCCAGCGGACTGGCTTTACCCACTAGAAAATCTTAGACCTAAGAGGCTATGTCCGTCAGGCTGGCTTCGTTCATCGGGCTATCCACCAGCAAAACTTAGCCCAAGACCCAAGAGGCTCGAAATACCCCTATGTCACGGGGCTAGTCGTTGGGGCCCCGTGCGACACTCAAATGTGGCGAGTAAGCCTAAGCAACAAGAAACAACACAAGAAAAGGCAACAAAGATGGCACACAAATTAGACAAAAGGTAACTTGTATTGCATTAATGGATGGCAAGCATAAGCACACAGTTCAGTGTCGAGGGGATCTCATGCTTAACCTTTACATGCTCTTGATTCACTCGACTACCTACCTCCCCTCAAAGAGTACGTTAAACTTTTGGGGGAGTGACATAAAGATACATCAAAAGGATGAAAAATCATACTAGGTAATTACAAGAATGCCATTGGCAATCCCCCATACAAAAATACATGCATAGCCCACCCAAGACACACACTTGGACACTAGAGTGGCGGCTGTAGGCACGATGGATGGCACTTGATGGCGCGGCGAAGAGAACACTTGTGACACCTGTGTCACGGTCTGACACAGGCTTAGCCTTGCCTATGCTTGCCAGGCTTACGTTAAGGGACACCATCGTCATTCTCGCCTGTAAGATTTTTGGGATAATTGATGTCATCTTCAGGCAGACCTCTAAAAGCTTAACGTACTCTTTGAAGAGGGGTGGTCGACCTCCTTGGGTGCCTAACCTTGGCACTCCTAGACCAACATCCCTTGCGGGGCGACCATGGTTAATGGCTAGCATGGCTGCCAGGGTTCCTCATGGGCGCACACATGCTCATGGGGACAGTGCATGGACCGACACTGCGCTGCCGACACTCAAGGGAGGCTTGGCATGCAGGCCTGGCTCAAGTATGACTCTTCACCATGCCAGCTCCTTGACGAAGCTGAGTGATCTATCACGTTGCCCATAGCGCACAGGTGTGTTTCGGCCCAGCGGTTGCCTATCAACAAGGCACACAGGTGCCCATCATCATCGGCATATAGGAGACCCATCACATCGGCGCCCAGTCGCCTCTCATCAGTGCCCAATCACCTCTCATCATGGCCTTCCCCTTTAGCACGTAAGCAACGCCTCCCATGGACCAACAAGAGCTAGCTGAGTGCCCCAGCCATGTGATTTGAGGTCATGATCCAGTGCTACTAACCTTGATGGAGCCATCTCATCGGGTAACTCCTAACCTCTAAGCACACATAAGACTTGTCCTGGCCTACCTTGGCCTGGATGCTGCACGAGTTTCTTCTGCTATAGAACTACCCCCGTGACACCTGCGTTAGAGGCTAACGATCAGATATCATCTCTTTCAAGGGCTGACGATCAGATATTATCTCTCTCACAATTTAAAATCTTAAAGATCATTACTCAAAAAATTAAGAAAATATTCACGATGGGTTAATCATGTCATTTGTTGTTGGAGTATATGTGGCATTAATAGGTTTAATGCATTTATTGAACGGAATTAAAACAAAAATTAATATAAAAAAGTTAAGAAATTATTCACCATGGGTTAATCATGTCAATTGCGTTAGAGTATATGTGGCATTAATTATGTGCAAGAAATTAAACTTGAAAAATGAACAGAATTAAAACAAAAATATTAAAAAGAAAACAGTTATAGTACAAAATATAAGTAATAAGTATGAACGAAATTAATAACTTAGACTATGTTTGGTTTGAAGGAAAAAGTAGAGAAAGAAAAGGCAAAAAAACCTTTAAAAATCTTGTATAGATTTTGATATCTTTTCCTTCATTTCAATACCTTTTCCTTCGAACCAAACATAACTTTAATGCATAACTAATACAAACATGGAGAAAGAAAAAATGTGAATAAAATTAAATTAGGAAAAAAGTAATAACCACCGGCGACCTAAACTGACCATCATAATTTGTCATTTTAAATTTGTAGAGTTTAGGTGACACGTGTATATCCCAGCAAGCAGCATCGCCCTCTACCCAAGACAGCCGACCCAGCTATTCAAATCACCGGCAATTTCGCACCAGTACCTGAACAATCCATTCCCTTACACTGGCCTAGTCTACTTCAACGGCCAACTTCTTGCCATGTTCGAGGATGACTTGCCTTACCTTGTACGTGTGACTGCCTCCGGCGACCACGGGATAATTGGCCATTACAACTTCAACGGCCGGCTTTGCTCTACAATGACTGCTCACCCAAAACTCAACCCAGATTCAACAAAGTTCTTCACTCTCAGCTATGATGTCAGCTTCTTCCCAAATGGTCAGACTCTCTCTCCTCTTCTTATAAGATGTAAGATTAGCGAAGTAACCCGTGCTCAGCACAGCACGGGAGTGAGAAAATAAAACGTAAAGTAAAAATTGAGTATACGGTCCAACTTCCAATTAAATTTGTAAAAAAGATAAATCCATTAATCAAATATATGATTTTTTTGTAGAAAAAAATGGGCCGAATTAATTTGAAAAAACGAAATTCAATTAATAGGCACTAGATTGGGATTTCTAAAGTTCATGAGAAGAGAAACGAAACTCTATCAAATTTCATAACGTAGACAAATTGAAAAGGCAATTTGATGAGGAAGAATGACATTATTAGAGAAGAGATACCATAAATACCAAAACTTCAATGCACATAGATTCGGAATACCTATGAATCGAATTACAAGAAATTCAGAAACAACGAAAAATTAAACAAAAAATTAGATCCCAAATGTTCTAAGAAGTAGAAACGCAATGTTACTAGATGCAGTCAATTGCAGTTTTCAGAAATCAACCAAAGATTTATAAGCGGAGCTGTTTCAGTATTGGAATCATCTTGAACTCATCCACCTCTTCAGATCCCAAGCTCTTAGACCAATAAAAAAAATAACATGAAGTCTTCTTTGCTAGTTTTATTAAAATAATAGATGAAGAATACATTGGAGAGCGAGAATTAGACAATAGTAGAGATCGAAATGAATATTTATGACATTTGAAATTTTGAATTTTGATTTTAATTAATCACATTGAAGAAATCTGATAATTTATTTATTTTTCATTAATTCATATTTCAAGACTGGTAACGTCCGCAACATTAAAAATATTATTCATTTACATTTTCTTTTGTTGTTTCACAGTGCTGTTTATACACCATAGATACAGATTAACTGATTTTGCCCACATTTGAACTTAATTATACACCATAGACATAGATTAGTTAGCTGTTTTTTTTCGTATTCGGTGCCTATTTATTTATGATTATGATGATGAGGTATTTAAGAAATGACTCAAAACGGAAACCTCTGTGTGTTCATACTTCATAGAATCGTAGTAAATTACTGAATTTTGCCAAAAAAAAAACAGTGGGAACCCGCTACCCATCACTGCCGGTAAAAGCAGAAAAGTATTCTCCAACCACGAAAGCCGATAGCGTGAAGGTGAGGGCCTGAGGGGAGCGTCACTTGCGCGGATTCCGTCTTCCTCGATAACAACGCCAGTCGCCACGTGGTTAACAGCAATTCGCCCTTATAAATAAAGACACTTGCCCAATTAGCTTAGAACTAAATTGGCAAGTGAGAAAGGGGAGAGAGAGAATCTATGTGTTTTAGAGAAAGAAAGAAACAGAGGATTTAGAGAGCAGAAGAGATGGAACGTGCAGGTTTCCATGGCTACCAGAGGCACTCTAGATCAGGCTTCGATAAAGTATAAAAGCACGCAAAAATAAAATGGAACTCTCTCAACTCTCTCTGTTACATCGTTTCTCTAGTTTTGATCTTTGCCTTTCTTTTATTTGCTTTCCCATTTTGTAAATGGGGAATGTTTGTGGGTTCAATTTGTAAATAGAGATCTCGGCAGCTCGCGCCTGCCTCAAGCACCTCTCCACCTGGTTCGCCAAGGCGTGAATAGAAGAGTTCACCTACCAAAGGGAAACAAGGGATCAAAGGAACAAATAGATGAATAAAGGCCGAAGAACTCTAAAGAAGGGAGCACTTACCACCATGGCATGGGTAACGGCACGGCAGGCCACTTGGTACAGAGGGAGCTCGGTCCACGCCGCGACTTCCTCGGGAAACATGGCCTCCTTACTCTGTTGAAGAGCGTGAATAGGCGACAGCACACTCCTGAAGTCCCCCGGGGCCTCCGAGCCCGAGGGCCCAGCTCACATATGGGCAGACTCGGAGTAAGCGGGAGCCCTTGTGTGAGTAGTTTCGTTATAAGGAGCCCCCGCCGGCTCCTGCATAGGAGGAACCATTTCGGGCTCCATAGGCTGATCCTCTGCCGGGTAGTCCGGCACCTCGGGCTCCGCACCCTGGGGTGGCTGGCGCGAGCTCACTTAGCCACCCGTTTCCTCCTCTTCATGCCCTGGAACAAGTGCCCACCTCGGGTCCCTCGAGAATCCATCGTACCTGCGAAAATGAGTTCGACATCAGTAAAACAAGTAAAGGAAGAGCAAGACAGGATCGCTAGGAGAAGAACCTACCCGAACTCAGGCCAGCAGCAATAAGCTTGGCCTCCGTCAGATATCGTTGACACTCCAGCCCAAGCCGCGCCCATTGCTGGAGGCCCTTCGCCGTCCCTTTATCGAGTGTGACGCCGGAATCGGGAGCGGCCATCCCCCAGCCAGTCTGAAACGGCCACCCCAACGCACTTCGCACCCCAAAATAGTCCCACTTCCACGCCGGAACCTTATTAGGGAGTCCGTGTAAGAGATTGAAGCCTGGGCGAGGAGACAGGTAGTATGCCCGCCTACGCCCAGGAAGGGGACCCGCTTGCTTTTTCAGCATTAAAATAGAGGAGAAAATCTCCAAATCCAAAGGAAAGTTCTCGTCACAGAATAAGGAGATCGTCCCCACTAAATTCCTAATGGAGTTCGGGTGAAGCTGGCCGACCGTCACACCGAAGTGGTTTAGAACCTCGACGAGAAGAGGATGAAAAGGCAGTCGCAGCCCCGCAGCGAGCTGCTCCCGGAAAATCACAATTTCATCAGGACCGTGTTCCCAAGGAAAGCTACCCGTAGGGATGAAGTAGGCGTGCTCCCCGGGCAAATTGTAGTAATCTATGAGGGATTCAAGTCCCTCAGGCGTCATAGTCGAAGGGCCGGACTAATCTAAAGCCCGGCCACGACGGGAGGTGGACGCCGACCTACCCGAAGCACCTCGGCCTGTAGGTTCAACCTCTTCCTCAGGACCTACATCAGGCTCACTTGAACTACCGGGGGACGCAAATTGGTTCGTAGAACCTGCATCAGACCCGCTTGAACTGTCTGAACCCTCCGAACTAGGCATCAGGGAATGGAACGGGATTCCAAGAGCACTCACCCGGGAAGAAGGCTGAAGTAGACCACGAAAGCTCGAACAAGCAAGGAACCCAGGACGCGAGCTGAAGAACCTGGACGCGAACTGAAACTTAGGCGCGAGCTCAAGAGGTACAGTAGAAAGGACTGCCCCCCCCCCCCCCCCCCCCCCCCGCTATTTATATCCACAGCGGCCGGAAAGCGACGGCCCAGTTCGAAGCCAATCCAACGGCCCACAGTCGCGCTAAACCGCACGTCTTCCGAAGCCAACCAGCGTACGTCTTTCCGAAACTGGCGAGGCGTCGCGCACGTCCTGTCAGAGGACGGGGCGTCAGCACGCATCTTCTCGAAACTGACAGGGTGTCAGTGCACATCTCCTCGCAATAAAAGCATCTGCAGCACGACTCCCGAACGACTGCCATCACGTCTCCCAAACGCGCGCCCTTTTTTGAAAATCAAATTAAAGCGAGCGCCCTCAGTGCGGACCAAAACCCTCCTGCTACCTTACGAACTCCCCGCGCCAAGACAGGACCCTTGTCGCAGGGAGTGGGGGGCAATTGATGAAGGGAAATTTGGCCCGACCCCGGAATCACCCGACACGTGGCAAAAGCAAGCAACTCGGGGCAGCAGGGCGCCCAAAATGAGCACCGAAAGTAACGAAGTCCAAGCTCACTACTGAGCCCGAACTCCACCAGACCGGATTCTCTACTAGGAGCCCAAGTTCCCTACTGGGAGTCCGAGCTCCCTACTGGGAGTCCGAGCTCCCTATCAAGAACCCGAGCTCCCTACTGAGGACCCGAGCTCCCTGCAAGGAGCCCGGACTATCTCGGGTTCTAAGCCACGGCCGTGACCCGAGCTGGCCCATGGTAGCTCGGAACACTCCCCAAACCGAACTCAAGACATCTTGCCCGCCACTCCAGCACTTCGCTTCCGAAACACCAGACTGACCAAATGTACCTGACACCGAGGACGTCCGTATCCAAGGGCGGCGCACCTGACTGATTTGGGATCTGACGCCTGACAACCGCACTTCAAACGGCCTCCTGCTACCGCCACCTGCCACCGTCGTTACCAGCCGCAGAGACGGCTCCGACAAAAGGAGCAGTGGCGGTTCTGTCCGGCCAGAGGGGATGACATCCGAACTGGCAAGAGCTCAGAGATAATCATGCCCGACCTGACAGAAGCCTGGAAGTGAGTGCGCGAGGTGGTTATAAAAGGCTCCCTACCCCCCAAGAACAAGGTATGCTAACTTTCGCGCTATCTGGCTTATCTTGCCTTTAAAAGATTCTAACTTGAGCTTCGGAGCCCTTACGTCGGGTTCTCCCCGGAGCTTCTTCACTCCCTCCGTTTCAGGTCCCCTGCCACTCAGTTCAGAGGCAAGATCGTTGACAGCTAAGACCGGCCGGATTGTGTGCATCATCATTTCCTATTCAAAATCTTTTATGGTATCAGAGGCCAGGCATATCCCCACCTCTTTTTTCTCTCCGTCATGGCAAGTTTTGGGATAATTAATTCTACAAGCACTGAGACTCAGATTGAGTCGTCTGCACCTTCTGGTCCCATCACCATTATTTCTCTTTCCAGTTTTATGAACCTTATCTCTGTTCGACTCGATCGTCACAACTACCTTTTGTGGACGCTTCAAACTATTCCGGCATTGAAGGGACATAAGTTACTTGGGTATGTTGATGGAAGCGTCCCCTGTCCATTGCTGTATATTGAAGGCTCTTCTCCTCGCCAAAATAAATCCAAACTATGCATTGTGGCATGAACAGGACCAGTTGATCCTTAGCCGGCTCCTCTCCACTCTATCTAAACCAGTAGTTGCACAGGTTGTTGGTTGCACTAGTGCCTCTTTGGGACACATTGTATCGTCTCTTCTCCTCCACAAGCCAAGCTCGAGTTCACGACCTTAAGTTGGAACTTGCCAATGTTAAGAAAGGAGAGCTCTCTGTTGCAGATTATATTCAAAAAGTCAAAGGACTTGCAGATTCTCTTGCTGCCTTCAATTATCTTATCTCTGATGCAGACCTACTTCATTATCTCTTGGGCGGATTACCAGTTGAGTATGATAATTTTGTTATTTTTGTTACTACACGATTGGATGCACTTACTCTTACTAAAGTTCAAAGTCTTCTTCTCACTTATGAGAAAAGATTAGAACACCATACCTCTTCTCGTGATGTAGGATCAGCCAATCTGGCTAACAAAACTCGACACACCAACTCAGGCTTTTCTCAACAAAAGTCTACTGGTGCTCCTCATAATCATAATACCAATCCTATGAAGAATCAGCCACGAAATCGTGACTATAATCGTTGCAACAATTCCGCCGGTTCTGATCAGGCCTCTGGAAACAATAACAGGAGAAACAAAGACCCTCTGTTACTTGTCAATTGTGTGGGCACGTGGGTCACACAGCTGCAATACGTCGTCGCTACTTGGAACTCATAGGTCGTTGCCCGCAGAAACCTGCTGGTACCGCCTATATAGACGCCACCGGCTCTCGTAGGGACTCAAACTGGTACCCTGATTCTGGTGCTACCAATCATCTGACCTCTGATTTAAATAATCTTTCAGTTTCCAATGAATATCCCGGTGATGATCAGATTTCTGAAGGCGATGGAACAGGTTTGTGGATTTCTCATATTGGGTCTTCTATAGTTCATTCTCGTTCTGGTTCATTCTTATTGCAAAATATCTTACAGGTCCCACATATTAGAAAGAACTTGTTATCTGTTAGCCAGTTCTTTAGAGATAATAATGCCACATTTCTTTTTGATTCTCATGGCTTTTGCGTAAAGGACAATATGACGGGGAAGGTTCTTTTTCGCGGGCCTCTTAGAGACGGGCTCTATGAGCTCCGAGTTACTGGTACCTTTCCTCCCACCTCTGGAGCGGTTGCATTTGTTGGCGAACAGACTTCTTCTTCTATTTGTCATCACCGGCTTGGACATCCTAGTCCACGTGTTACCAAGCATGTTATTTCTCATCATCACTTACCAATCAGTAGTAAAGATGTTACTTTTTGTCATGCTTATCCTTTAGGCAAGAGTCACAAACTTCCGTTTTTTCCAGTAATACAGTAGCTCAAGCACCTTTTGGAAATTATTTATTCTGATATTTGGGGACCTGCCCCTTGTCCCTCAGTTGAAGGCCTTCGTTACTATTTGCATTTCTTTGATGGCTTCAGCAAGTTTGTATGGATTTTTCCTAAGTCTAAATCTGAAAAGACTGAAGTTCCCTCTTTATTTGTTGTTTTCAAGAACAATGTTGAAAATTTATTCAATACTAAAATCAAGATCTTTCGAACTAATGGCGGTTCTGAGTACAACCCCTTGCGTCCTTTATTTGTGGACACTAGTATTTCACGTCGTAAATCATGCCCTCACATTCATCAGCAGAATGGAGCAATTGAACGTGAACATCGTCATATGTTGAAACCTTTGATGCCTTTGATGTTGCGGTCTTTCTCATTAACTGCATTCCCTCACCCATTCTTCATATGCTATCTCCTTGGCAAAAACTTTATGGTACGCCTCCTGATTATAGCTTCTTACGGGTTTTTGGGTGTGCTTGCTACCCGCACTTACGGCCTTCTGCTCATGACAAGCTGGACCCCGCTTCACTCGCTACTCGCTGTGTGTTAATCGGATATAGTAGACATCACAAAGGCTACAAGTGCTTGGATCTGAAAATTAATTAGGTTTACATTTCCCGTAATGTGATTTTGATGAACACTCTTTTCCTTGTGTTGAGCAGGCCTCTTCTGCTGATACTACATATAATGCTCATCCACCTGGACTTTCTTTTGCTACAGGGGCACCTCCGGTGCTGTACCCATGCAGTACTGGGCCGAACTCTCCAACAGGCCCTTCAGCACCTCTGCCTATACTACATCTAATAGTGGGCCAGGTATTTCTGATTTGGGTCCCTCTTCATCGGCACCTCTCCAATCTGGTTCACCCGCTGGGTCTTCCTCTACTACTAATGTGATTGCAGAACCATCACCCGCTTGTGCATCGACTCATCCTATGGTCACTCGCGCCAAGAAAGGGGTCTTTTGGCCCAATCCTCGGTATGCCCTCACTATCAGTCCACTTTGTGAGACTGAACCCACCACATGTTATACACAAGCTTCTAAAGACCCTAAGTGGGTCCTTGCCATGGCCGATGAGTTCAAAGCTCTTCTCAGTCACAACACTTGGACTTTGGTCCCACCATCCCCGGGGAAGAATATTGTTGACAATCGCTGGGTTTACAAGATCAAACGCAAACCTGACGGGTCTGTTGAGCACTTCAAAGCCCGTTTTGTTGCGAAAGGGTACACTTAAGAAGCAGGCCTGGATTATGATGAGACTTTTAATCCCATAGTTTAGCCTACTACTATCAGGACTATTCCCTCTCTTGTTGTTTCCTACCATTGGCCCATTCCTCAACTTGGCGTCAATAATGCCTTTTTCAATGGCCTCTTACACGAAAAGGTTTATATGAAGCAACCAATAGACTTTATTGATCCTCAACATCCTTCTTATGTGTGCAAACTAAATCGCTCAATGTATGGATTAAAGCAAGCTCCCCGTGCGTGATTCACACGGTTACAGGACTATCTACTGTCCTTGGGCTTTCATGAGTCCCGGGCTGACTTCTCTTTTCTTCAAACGTGACAAGGGTGACATTATTATCCTACTCGTTACTGGATCTCGGAGCTCTTTGCTTTCTTCTCTCATTACCCAATTGTCTTCTCAATTTGCTTTAAAGGATCTTGGCGCGGTCCATTATTTTCTTGGTTTGGAAGTGCATTGTACTACCTCCGAACTTCAGTTATCTCAGCACAAATATGTACAAGATCTCTTGACGCACACTCATCTACATGAAGACCCATGCCTACTCCTATGGCTGCTTCGACTAAACTTGTTGCCCTCTGCTCTGGAAGACCCTTCTCACTTTCGCATTGCCTTTTCTGTTAACAAGCTTTGCCAGTTTCTCAAAGCTCCCACATCTGACCATTGGGCAACTGCTAAACATGTCTTAAGATACCTCAAAGGCACGATCACTCATGGTCTTCTCTTTCAACCAACGAAGTCCACCTCCATCATTGCTTACTCGGATGCAAATTGGGCAAATTGCCCAATGGATGGCAGTTCTCAAGGAGGTTATTGTGTCTAATTTAGCCTCCTGGAGCTCTAGGAAACAAAGTACCGTTTCCCAATCCAGCACAGAATCCGAGTATCGAAGCCTCGCCTCCGCTGCTACTAAAATTACTTGGCTTCGTATGTTACTCATTGAACTTTTTCGCTGTCCAGCACCCCTGTTATTTGGTGTAACAACCTGGGTGCTAAACACTTGGCTTCTAATCCAGTCCATCGCTCCCGCACGAAGCACATTTGAACTTGATATTCATTTTGTGCGCGAGAAAGTTGCTAACAACACACTCTGTACAGTTCACTCCCACCTATGAGCAAATAGCTGACGTGCTTACCAAACCTATTGCTGCTGCACCCGGATTTCTTAGCTTTCTTCCCAAGCTCATCGTGTGCAAACCCCCGTTTCGCTTAAAGGGGGGTGTTAAGAGATAAAAATGTCATAAAACTCCATCCTCAAGTCCTAAGCCTCTTGGATAGCCACGTCAACTATTCTTGATAAAGATATATCTATTTTATGTTTTGACAAGTGTGTTCGGTTGTAACCTCTTTCAAATATTCAAAATGTTTGTAAATAGAACCATTAACAGCCGCAGTCAACAAGGCTGTATTCCTTTCCTATTCAAAATCTTTTACTACATATTCTCAGTTTCTCACTTCTCAGTAGTAGTACAGGCCACGGACTTGCATGCTGATGCGGACATTATTATTTAGATTTAAGCCAGAGAGTGGGGTTAGTCTTACTTGCGGGAAGCTCACATTAATTGCAGACATTATTATTTAGATTTAATTAAAGCCATAGAAGAGAAGGAGCCCAACAATACCAGAGTGGCCGTGACCCATGATCGAGCCGTCGTGGATGCTAACAACGTGAACCATGCCATGCCATCACTATCGAAGAAATGGTGACCAGAAGTAAAAACAAAAATAAAACACACAAGACACGATAACATATCTTTGCTGGGTGGATTTTGACCCCGAGATACGATGCTATGCAGGGGAGTTTCGATTGATATCAGATTTACCTCCTCGAGCAGCAATAGTGGTCGGGGGTTACGTCCAAGATGTTGATGAAAGGGGAGGTAGTTCTGATGCGATCTTCACCTGAACTTGAGAGGGAAACTTCCGAATTCCGATAGATCTCACTATGGTGTGAGATTGGCTCGTGAGAAACCACCAAAAAATCCAACTAGAAATAAGGGTGCCTTGCCGCCACTGTTCGGGTGTCACGAGATCAAGGAAGATGAATAGTGGCTAAACGATAGATGGAGGGGAGAACGGAAAAGGGAAAGGAGAAAAGAAAAATGGAGTGGAACCAGAGGTGGAGAATGACTTTGGTGCCGCCGCTCTGCGTTCTATTGAGGAACAAGGCACAATGTATCAATGCGAAGAAAAGATGCCTGCGCTGGTGCCTGGTGGGATGGGTAGAGGGTAGAGGGTAGAGGGTAGAGAGGTTTTGTTCGGATGTTGTTCGCACACGAATAAAGATTTCAAGTGCGAAATTTCCGCACAAGAAGAAAAAATTCCCGTGCAGATTGATGCAAGCCCAGGCTGTGTCTGATTTCTTGGCCGGTCCAATCTGCATCTCAAAAGAATTGACAAAACTGAAAAAAAAAAAAAAACAGAGATAATAAAGTATAGTAAAATAACGAAGCCCCATTTCCGATGTGAACTGACATATCAACAAAGCCCCATCGTATGGTCTTATCAAAAATCTTACAAATGAGTGCAACTTTATTCATAATTTCACATAGACCCATATTAAGAGCATAAAAACAGTTTAGCGGACAATGAATCCATTTTTCTTGTTTTTGTTTTTCTGCTCTTTTGTGATGCTTGCGAACCTACCCATACTCTCTATCTTTTCTCTACATCTAATTCAGTTGCATGGTAAATTCAACAACCACCCCCTCCGGCCCTCCCAAGTCCCAAGTCTCAGCCTACCTGACTTTGCTGACTTTGGTCCATGCACAAGCCACCATTTGATACCATTGAAAACCAAAAAAGAAAAATAGCCCACATCACTTAAGCCAAAAAGGGTACGAACGACGGTTGTCTTCTGCTCAAATCTTCGTCGAATGTCACATCCTCACTGTTTTTTCAATTTCTATACCCTTTTTCTCTCTCTAGATCTCTCATGCCTACCACCTTCTTGGTAGAAAACCGTGTCCATCATCAGTTTCCATTAACTGTAGGACGAAGAGAAAAACCACAAACCACCTTCCACGAATCCACTCCAAATACCAGCATACCTGTCTACAACAACAACAAAAAATGTTACACTAACAATAGAACATAATGAATTCAGCATGTAATCAAAACCCCAACTCACAACAAATGAAAGTCAAATATGAACCAAAACCCACAGTCGACTGTCAAGGTATTTTACTTGAAATTACTTCTTTTACCATCTAATATCAAATAGGAAGATAGTGAAACAAGTACCTAGTGAAAGGATGCAAGTTGTTTAGTTTAAAAAATGAGAATCAAAGCTATAAAAAAAAAAAAAAAATCTCTCTCTGTGCTTCATGCAACAGGTGTATTCTTGCAACATAAAACAAAGAAATGATAAAAGAGAGAAAATAGAGAGGGAAAGATTATTCAGCGAACAGCTGCTTGAAACATGGACAAACTGTTTCCGTACCCTCTTTCTCTTCCTTCCTTCAAATCGCATGTGAACCCCATTTCCACCATGCAAGATGAAGAGAAGAATCAAAGCCCAACAGATATGAATCCAATACAAAATACCAAAAACCTACAAAGAAAGAATGGAGAAAAAATCTACCCAACAAAGAGAAGGCATGCGAGAACCCATGCTCCGTTGCGGACGCGGAGCCACCACCGTGGGGAAATCGTGGTCCGTGGCCAACCAAAGCTTTAACCACGACCAACCACCACCACTGTTGACGGCCTCTGCAAACACAATTAAAGCTCTAACCCAAAAACCACAACTGCAACCAGAAATAGCGCCTCCACCGAAACATGCATGCCTTGCACCCAAAAACTCGAAAAAATGCAAAACATAAACAAATCCTTGTAGTTAAACCCCAAGCGAACCCTAACAAGAAAACCAAACTAAATAGAAAAAAGGTTGAAGGAGCAACAAAACCAACGAAAGAAACAAACCAAAACCAGAGCCAATCAGCCAAAGAAAGAAAAAAAAATAGAGCAAAGTAGAGCTAAACAGAGCCAATCGTCCATATGCCCTCTCTCCCTCTCGCTCCCACACTGTCTCTTCTGTCTCCCTCTCGCTCCTACACTGTCTCTCTCCCTCTCCGCTCCCCAGAAGAAATCGTTCTTAGAGTCCATCGGACTATCGGACTATTTTGAATGTGGGTCTATCGGAGATAGACTATTCATATTTCAGTGTTGTGCTTAGCCTTTATACGTCGGACTATCCTCCACCGTTCACCGTCCACCATCCATCGGTCTTCCAACAGCTAAGCTCAGAACCAAGCTATCATCCATCGGGCTTTGTCCACCTCAGAACCCACACGTGCAAGCTTAGAACTCGCACGCGAAGATTCTATTTAGGAAGCTCAGAGGGGTCGAAAGATTTCATTTAGCGAGCTCAGGGGGCTCGTCCATACCCTTTTGCTTTTAGTATATATTATAAGATATAAGATATATAAGATAAGATTACTCATTTTGGGAAGATTATGCAATGCAAATAAGAAAATACAAAATATAGGGCTTTGGACTGTCCCGCCGCAGGGCATGTACAGTGGACGAAATTTGTAGGAAAGAAAATAAAAAAGTTAAAAAGAGAAAATTAAGGGGATGGGTTAATAGGAACACGTGATTGGGGACCGCGACAAGGATGGGACGGGGACAGGGACGGGGACGGGGATGGAAAGTGAAGTTCACACCTTGTTTTGGCCCTGATTATATATTTTAAATATGTGTATATATATTATATTATATATATATATATATATATCAAAATACTTTTTAAAATATTATTTTAAGTTTCTTTTATTTTAAATAAATATCTTTTTAAAAATAAACTTTTAATTAAAAATTTGGGAATTCAGGAACTTGTCTCCATCGAGGATTGGGGATGTATGCTAAATTTTTCCCCAATGGGAATTGGGGTCAAAGATGGGAATTAATTTAAATGTTGGGATCGGGATAGGGAGTATGATCCCTTCTCTAAACCCTCCCATTGTCATTCCTACCCAAGGGATCATTCCCCCAAACCCATAAATATAGTTCCAAACAATTACGGTAATAATAAATATAGTATCCAATACTTATAGAAATTATTAAAATTTCCCAATTATTTATTTGAATAATTGGAATTTTTATAATTTAACTTTCACAAAATTAAATTACCAAAGTTAGTAATTTTTAGTAATTAAATTACCAAAATCACTAATTATTGCTTAAAAATTATATTAAATATGAAAATTACTGAAAATATAAAAATATATTTATATTTATTGAAATTAATTTTCCACTAAAAAATAAATTATCGAAATTTTTTAATTATTATCTTATAATATCATTAAATATTAATAAATTGACCAAAATCACTAAAAATATCAATAACTACTCATTGCTAAAAAATTACTGATAATATCAAAATTACTGAAAATGTAAGAAATAAATTTATATTTATTGAAATAAATTTTTCAATGAAAATTTGCCAATAATTTTTAAATAATAAAATTGTATTTATTCATATTTTAATTAATTATCAAATTTTCGGTAACTATTGATTTCAATAGTTAATTTTCAAAAATTTCTGAAATTAAATTACCAAAATCAATAATTTTGAACATGTAATTTTTAGTAATTAAACTTTCCAATTTACCAAAATTACAAAGAATTATAGTTTAGGTTTTGATATTTACAGAATAGTAGTCAATAATATCAGTAATTATTGAAAATATCAAAATATTTTATAAATTAATTTAACCACGTTTTTTGGTTTTTAGATGGTTTATTGGGCATGTAATATAGATTAAGATGTGTTTTAGGATGAATTTTAGGTGGGAGAGATAGCTTAGGAGAAATTTCAGAAGGGGGTTGGCCCAAGTGTTTGGGAATATGAGAGAGAGATATATTATAGGATTAAGTTAATGGGTTTTATTCCTAAAATAAAGTAAATGCGTTTTCTTCCTAAATTAATAGGGAAAAAATGGGAGATTGCCGTGTTAGGTGGCAACTCCATAGGCTTTTAGAGGGAATCTTGTACCCCCTCTAGAATTGTTCCTTGGGGTAATGGAGCACAAAGAGGCCATATGAGGTGGCATAACATTAATTTATACATACATACATACATACATACATATATATATATATATATGTTAATGGGTCATTTGCTATAACACCCCTTCTAGTTTGATGGATTTATTAAATTCTATCCTATATAGTTTATGTTTTACTCAAACACCCCCTATAGTTTGCAATGTTCCTTCTATTAGATGACAATGAAAAATGATAGTTATTAAACCTAATGTCCACTTGAATAAGTTTAATAAAAAGAAAATAAAATAAATATACCATTTTTGCCCCTAATAGGACATGAGCAACCATTCTATTTGACTCTATTTGGTCAGTTTTATTTTCTACACGAAAAGGTATTAGGTGATCATGTTATCATTTTCAAATGTCAAAACAAATATTTCAAGTGAAAAGTTGATTAAGTAAATAGGTTGCAAACTATATGGGAGTGTTTTAGTAAAACAAAAACTATAGGGAGGTTTAAATAAATCTATAAAACTACATGGGGTGTTTTAGTAAATAACCCTATTTTATTTTGACGGTTCTCCTAAGAATAACCAGTTAATCTCAGCAATCCAAATTACATATGAAGATTTCAATTGATTTAGCCCATCCAAATGAGGTATTAAATCAAGTTTAAAATGGTTTGTTAAGATGGTTGGACTTAGTTGAATGATCTTAGGATGCCATTTTGATAGCCCAAGGTTTATATGTTATTTTGCACATTATTTCATTTGGCTTGGACTTTTTTAGAAAATTCGGTGCTTTGCTTGAAAGATTTGATGAAATCTTGGTATATTGCTCTGATGTCCAAGTTTAATTTGCTCTTAAAAGACCATTTTAATAGTCTAAAAATTGTGATTTTTGGAATATTTTTTGGATGGCGTAGATTGGTTAAATTTAGTACAACATTTGGGTGGTTGAGAATAATGCACTGATCTCAAGAGGCCACTTTGATGCCTAGATCTTTTGGTTAATTTGGTAGATCATTAAATCTACATAGAAAGCCATTCTATTTAATTTATTTATTCATAGTTATTCTAGACTTACGAAATCCGTGATTGTCAAAATTCATTAGTAAAACATGAGAATGAGAATACACTGTAAATTGTCAAGTTTTGTACACATTACAGGTTCCTGGTTTTACAAACTAGTTGTGTTTCACACATCAGCAATATATTAAAGAACCATGAATTTGAAATCGTAGTTCCCACCTGATCCTTCCCTTGTTTGGCCTGACGGTTTGACGATAGAAGGAAGAGGGAAAAAGATTTATCTCCAAATATTTTGGAGAGACCTAACTCATCGCTCCTTAAATAATGCAGTTCTTGCACTTCTGTTACATTTAGAAAGGAACAGTGAAAAAGGCATCTAGTTTAAGATGACAAACAGGATTTGAATAAAAGAGAGGAGTGAAAGAACATACCCATTGGTCCTAGAAGAATAAATGAGACCCAAATCAGACAAGCTATCAATCCACAGACAGGCATAAAGAAACGATGCTGAGTTCTGGATTTTATTGGCACCATAGGAAAGGAGCATCTTCTTTTACTAGGGCCAACTAATGCCATGACATCACTTTGATTTTACCCAGGTGAGCTTGAAATTACTCCAGCGTGTATGGAGGGGTGCCCTGGTAGTTTTGTGAGTTCAAGGCTACCTTGTAAAAGGGATGCCCTTTGTGGGTTGAATAGTAGCAGCTGCTGCATGTCCTTAGGAAGCACATTGAACACTGTTTGCAGATCCCCCTTCAGTTTTTGACAAACTGCTGCAGAGTCTGCACTCCCTTTTCCAGATTGTTGCAACTGAATGAAGCCAAAAGGAAAATAGTTATTATTCAACAGTTTTAAGACTATTACAAGGATACTACAACTATTGTAAAACAAGTTTAGCAATCCACATAAATATGATATTACTCGTTTAAGTGTTTCTAAATATCTTATTTTATTGTTAGTGTATAATACTCAGCGCCCAAAAAAAAAAAACAGTTGTAACCAACAAAGAAAGCTAAATTTTCTATTAATTCACAATTTATCAACTACAAAGCAATTATAAATCTAGCTATTTGATCAATAAACTAAACCCAAAAATTTGAGCTTATTTAATCCAAATCCCCATGCCAACTGGACTTCAAAAACCTTCTGGCTGATGCACATCTTATTGTTGTTTGAAAACTAGAATCATCATCCCTTGTTTGTATAGGTTGTTGATGTAGTTGAGCCTTCAACAGCAATAAAGGATATAAGAATCAGTTTCTGAAGAGATTTGAGCATCCCAAAGATACTAAAGCATACGAGTTGAAGAAGGAACCATTGGCTGCACCGAAATTTACAAGCTTATCTGACAACAATTCCTATTTTGTTTAGGAAACCATTAGTTTAAGTCAACTACTATTTTTCTGTCTTATTTTCTGAATTTCTATTCTTAGGAGTTTGTAGGATCCTGATTAGGATCAGCTGAAGTTTTAGTAATTGCTAAATTTCTATTTTAGTCAAAACTTTGAAGAGTTTTATACATACATGTGAACCTGTCCAGAACAGCAGAATTGAATGAGAACTGAAAGAGTTAACTTTTCTTCTTTATGGTTGCCTTTTCTCCTCTTGAAATTAGTGTTGGAGAAGCATGCGATTCTTCTTTTCTCTGCTATTTTCTAGTAGTTCTCTACTAGAAGAAAACTAGCAACTATTCTTTGGATTTTCCCATAGATTTAGAGCAAACTTTATTGGATTTTGATTTTTGAAGTAGGGCTACCCATTGTCATCATCGACCTTTCCTTCTATCTACCAGCCACTATTAGTTGATAGCAAAGCTAAGATGCCTCCTAAAAAGGCCTAAGGTCCTAGTTCCAATGATGAAGAAACCAGTAAATCTACCATGAAGACAATAGAGGAATTATTGTTATGGCAACAAAGACAGACAAAAAACAAAACCAGTTACAACAAAAGAATTAAATTGTTGATCACACAATTGAGGTGTCTAATTGGCCAGCAGGTATGAACCCAAAAACCGCCATTTTGTAGCCAGCTAAAAGGGTTTGCAGGGCCAACCATCCCCAAAAATCTATTTCAGTTTCATTACCAGCCCACTACCTATCTCTAACTTTCATGGCCCCAATCTCGGTCAACACGCTATTTAGTCCACAAAATCTCAAAACAACACTTTTACTATCAAACAAGCCACTTTGCCCAAGCCAGCAGTTAATAAGGTTGGTGTCAAGTGCTTTTGCTGTGGAGAATGAGTCATATTGTATCAAATTATCAGCTAGAAGAACCTGAAGATAGAGGATACAGATTTGTTCTCTAAGACTTTTATGGTCCTAGTTTGATGAACAGGCAACTACTTTATGCTCTAAAGGGTGACGATGAACATTATTTGAAACCTAATATTTTTACACCAAGTGCATTATTATTAGGTTATCATGCAAACTTATCATAACCCTACATTACTGAAACAGTGTTCTTATTAACCAACAATAGTCCATGACCTTACAAGCTTGCGGTTGGATAAAGACCATAAGTTAAAAGTTACTAAATGGTACCTTATGGCATTCTCCATTGGTGATGCATGCAAGTATACTTAGGCTCAGTTTGGGAAGAGTACAAATACAAATATGTACACTGCAAAACTTTGAATCTTGTATTATTTTGTATTGCTAAACCTTGTACTTGCACTGTACATATTTATATTTGTACTCTTTCCAAACTGAGCCTTAGACTTATGTTCTACCATAATATTCCAATAACCAGACAACATTTGCCAATTTAAGTCCTTGAAGAACAATTTGTAATTCTGCTTGAATGGAATTGCCAGTTCTTATTGGCCCAGAGAAGCATCCAATGTAGGATAGTACATATCATGTCTAACACATGCATGCTAAGCATGTAAAAGTATCAAGGTACTATAGCTTAGGACTATTATCTTTTAGCATTAACCTTACCTACTACCTGCAAAACTTAACATTTATGGCTATTGGCTAAATACCTAACTACCTGCTATACAGGTCAACGGACTCAACCGACTGCTGTATGCCATGATAGTCATAAGAAACGTTTTTTGACATTATCATATGACATGGGGTATATAAAAGCCATGCTAATCTTATAAGCACATAATTGATAGTGAACTGGTTTCCTCTGATATTTATAAGCACAGAAAAGGGAAAACCAAATTCTTGTGAGCTATGCAAGTCTGCTGTCCTGAAACTGCTGAAAGTGGGCCTTTCGTCAGTTTACAGCGGAACAACTGCTGAGGTTCCTGATCTTCATCTCTCTGAAGATGGGTCTTTGAAGGATAGCCAAGGTGCAAGGAATGTTTACAGAATTATTAAAAGTGAAGAAAGGTAGTACAAAGAAATGATGAGCTGGGTGGGCTTCAGCAGAACATTTTTTTTCTGAGGAGAGGGGTACAAGCTTTGAGGTAAACAATTATAATGGCGATTCAGAGTTAAGGGAGGCAGAAGAATCCAAAAAAATTGAGAGAGCAGAGGCATTAAGTGGAATCAACTTTCAAAATGAGAGTTTAGTAGAGGAGGAAGTAATTGATGAAAGGAATCATGTTGAAATTCTAGTGGGAAAATTGGGCAAGAATTTGGGGAGGTAGAGACCAGATTTGAGGTTGGAAGGTGCAACAAAAGGGGTTAATGCTGAAAGTAAAATCTCTTTGAAGCCAAAAAAATTGAAGGGCCCAAGCAATGGCCAGTTGGTTCATGTAACAAAGGTTTTTTCTCAGATGGAGGGTCTCTTTGGAGCTGACTCCTGTTACACATTCAAGAGGTAATAAAAGAAAGAAGATGAAAATCAAAGCTAGAATTAATAAAGGGGGATTGAATATTTAACTTCTAAACAGGTTCTAACTTCTAACTACTGTGGAGAAAGGGGCTTTGGGCCTACTGATTTGCAACATGCGGAATCAGATCTAGATCTTAATAAGACTGGCTTAGATTTGGAGGAAGGATCAGAATTACAGGAGAGCGATGATGACCAAATCGTGGATCAAGTAAGAGAAGTCAAGAAGAAAATTGGGTTGGAAGAAGTGGTAGAGGCGGAAGTCCAACTATGTAAAATAATGGGCCTTTTCTTTATGGGTAGGGAAGAATTTGCAAGGAAAGCTTTCATAAAGTTGGAAATGAGGATGTAAGATAATTTATCAAAAAAGTAAGATAAGGCTACCAGAGAATAGGAAAGGTTTTTTGGGTGGTCGCTGTTGGAGTTTGGCAATTGATTAGCATTATAGGGTTCAGTGGTGTGGGGGAGGTTGAAGGTTGTCTTGGGTGTTTCTGAGTTCTTTGTTTTAGTTTTTCTCTTTTTTCTGGCTGATTTCTCATCACCTGGTTTTGTATTCTCTTTTCCTGATTTAATAAACTTTCTTTTTTATTTATCTTCAAAAAAATGCAAGTTTGTATGCATGCATGCACACATATAAATATGCACATCCATCTTTGCATTGATAATTTGGTATACAGATGCAACGAGTATTTGCCAAAATAGAAAAACTGTCATAATCCTGGTTCCAGTATATTGTAATGACTGGAAAAGTTTTCCATATAATAAAATGCACATACATGTTCATCTGTTTTTTTAGAAAATGAAACCAAAACTACAGACTATAGTGCATGGATATCTTTTATTCATCTAATTTAAGAAGTGGAGCCAGCTAGAAAATTAGTCCATAGCAATTGGCATTTTCACTTAAATTCATAATGCCAGATATAAGGAACAAAATTCATGTGTTTTTTTATCGCCAAGAAGAGATAATTTATTAATTTTAAAGAGAGAAAGTAGTACATAATGATGAAAAGACAGCCAAACCAAACAACAGACAATTACAAAGAAGCACAAAACAGTTGCTGTCTCATGACCCCCTGTTTAGCAAGATTATCAGCCATCCCATTAGCAGTCAATCTAACCCACTTGAATTCTACATTTAATTCCTTAGAGATATTTTCCACTTCCCTAAAGGAACAAAACTCATGTTATGAAATGAACTAGATAAACAATCATATACAGCACACAGTAGGTATCTGACCAGGCATCATACAATAGATATCCTAAGATGGACAAATGCATGTGCAGTTCTTACTTTCAGGCATGAAATTACACATTGAAGATGTACATTTGGCCTTGAAAGGACACATACTAGGAAGTTTGTGCAATGCAATTCAATATGAAACCACAGACACGCCTCCTAAGCAGGTATCAAGTATCAACAATTCCAGTGTTCTTGGATTATATTTTTCATTTCAATTCTTCTCTCACCATTTCCTACATCCTACCCAAGGTCTTAAGTTTTGGAAATTTCAGTTATCTTCCATTTTCTTTGGAGTCTTTCATGGGTATTGATGACTTCATTGACAGCTTCCCAACAGAAAAACCTTAACCTTAGGGGGAATTGGACCACTCTAAAATTCTTTGGCTGCGAAAGGGTTATTTTCCAGCAATGGAAGAAAAGTTTGGAAAAAGGAAGCACAAGAGAAGAGGTCATTGACACGAGGTGCCCGAATTCTCTCATCCCCATCCAAGGGTAAAAAGCTCACATCTTGAAGGATCTGATGTTGGCGATGCTATATGTTCTAAGGTAGCTTTAGAGCAAGGGAATGTTCCCCTTACCAAGTATCTTCCCAAAATTTCACCCTATGACCTGATTTTGCATCATATCTTATATGCTGCAAAAAGGTGGGGAGTAAAGTCAAAATAGCTCTCGATGGGATTTTTAAAGAATTATTTCTAGCAGGACCCATGCCCCACCCATTTTGATGCAGCTCATAGATGCTCTTAATCACCAAGAACCACAGTGCCTCCCTTTCCTTGGGGAATATCCATAGCTGTTTACCCAAGAGTGCCTTGTTTTTCTCCTATAAGTTTGTAACCTCCCTCCCAACCCTCCAACCTGCTTTGGTTTACACACATTCTCCTTGTTAGAGAATAAAAACCTATTCAGGGATCTCACCTAACAGCTTAAGCTTTTAGGTTGAATGGTTCCTTGAGATGATATCAGAGCCTATTTGACCAAGTTGACTAGTGTTCGATCCTCACCACCCCCGTAATAATTAGTTGAATTTCAGCACAAGGTATGGGTGGGCCTGTGCTTGTCCACGCTTCAAGCCCAATAGGCTTTCGCATGAGGGGGCATGATAGAGAATACAAACCTCTTCAGGGACCTCACTAACAGCTTAAGATTTTTAGGTTGAATGGTTCCTTAAGACTCCCAATTCATAAGATGCTCAATTTTTTATCACCCCATGAACCCCACAGAAAATTCCTAATTATCTTCTCCATTCTTTGCCCTATCTTTAGTGGGGTTTTAAAGACTGAAAGGAAATAAATTGGAAGGTTGGACAAGGCTGATCTAATTAAAGTTACCCTCCCACCCTTCTACGGGTAATTCTTTTTCCAAGTATCCAACTGTTTTCTCAAATCTCTTGATGATTGCTTCCCAGAAGGATCCCTCCCTCAGATTTCCACCAAGTACTTCAGTGGCCACTCTTTTTATTCCACATCCCAAATTGTTTTCTCAAATCTCTTGATGATTGCTTCCCAGAAGGACCCCTCTCCCACAGATTGCCACCAAGTACTTCAGTGGCCACTCTTTTTATCTCACATCCCAAGTTGTTGCACACTCCTCTAATTCACCTCCTTCTGCATTCCCACTAAACTACACTTTGCGAAATTGATATTCAAGTCTGAATTCTTTCCACAATCTCCAGAATATTCCTTAAAGCTCTCATATCCTGTATTCCCCTAAAGGCCTAAACTCACCCAAAATAAGAGTGTCATCAGCAAATTGTAAATGAGAAACCACTTGCTCTTGCCTCCCCACCTTTGAAAATTCCTTTCCCATTTGCTCTCTTCAAAAGTTTATTAAATATTTCCATGCCCAAGATAAACAACAAAGGAGATAAGAGGTCTCCTTGTCATAAACCTCTAGTTGCTTCAAAGAAATTCTTTGGGCAACCATTAATGAAAATTGAAAAATGAGTGGTCTTTAGACATCCCATCATCCATCTAATCCATCTGACCTGAATCCCATCTTTTCCATTACCCACCAAAGGTAACCCCAATCTACATGAACATATGCCTTCTCAAGATCCAGCTTCTAGACAAACCCTTTCTTCCCAACCCTCCTAAATTCCTCTATTTCCTCATTTGCTATTAGAATTTGGTCCAAAATCTGCCTATCTTTGGCAAATGCTCCTTGCTCATGTGAAACAACAAGGTGGAGCACACCTTTTAGTCTTACAGACAGTACCTGATGCACGAGCTGAAGAGTCAAAATTGGAATTTTATGATATTTTATGTATTTCTGTATTTTTGAACAGTAGGCTTTAGTTTGTCTAGTTATAGTTTGCTTATGTTTAAAATTTCAGAGTTATTGCATAAGTAGGATTAAAGTTATTGAGTCTTCTTTGAATTGAAATAAGATATGGCAGCTTAGTTTGAGTCCTACTAGGATTATCAAATCTAACAGTTTGACTCCTAAGACTATTATGAGTCTAACAGTTTGTACCTTTCTTTAACTTGCTCCACTTCTATTTCCTCTTGATCATTAACCTCAGGCTGATCATGGGTGTTGGAAACACCAACAATTATTGTTTTTTCTTGGCCTGCACCCTCTTGATTTTTAATATCTACAATTTTTATAGCTTGAAATTCTTCTTCTTTAGCTTCATCTTCAACTTCAGCTATAGGATAGGCATCAACATACAAGGAATCATCTACTTTCTTTTCAACTTTGTACCTTCTTCCCATCAACTTCAAGTTCTTTGTTGTAACCTGCTGCTGCTTCTTTTGCTCGAAATTAGTCAACTCCATAGATGTATTTTTCTTGCAAACACCTCTTCATCTCTGCTCATGCACTAATTGGGTCATCGCCTCTATTTTCTAGTTGTTACTCAATAGTTCTCCACCATACTTTCGCATGACCTGTCAGCTTCATGCGCGCAAATCTAATCCTTTGTTTGTCAAGCATGTCGTGCCAATCAAAATATTCTTCTAGTTCAACAACCCAATCAAAGAATGCTTGCGGATCATCATCTCCTTCGAAATCTGGTATTTCCCTTCCTCTTTTAACATGTTTGAAAACCTTGCTCCCGTAGTCAACATTATTAGATCTGTTTTCTTCCACCATCTTCTCAAATAAGTCAACCAAAGACCCTTCATATGGTTCAGAAACCCAACCATCATTGATTCTAGACCTATAAGATTGTCTAGAACATAGCCTAGGCCTATAAAATCAGTCACTGTGAGAACATAGTGAATAAACCATTAGCTCTGATACCAAACTGATGTAGGACCAGCAGCTCAGTTCTAGTTCTTAGAGAATGTTGAATGGTCTTCTTGGATCAGAATTTTATGGCTGTTGATGGCTGTAATGGCTTCTTGAAGGAATAAGAGAGAAAAAAGGGAGAGAAAGAAGAGAGAAAATACCTGGAATCACTCATAGGGTGCCTAGAATCACTCTAGGGCATGGGAATAGACCTGTTCATGGGCCGGGTGGCCCGACGGGCTTGAACACACAAATGAGCCCGCGGTCTTGACCTCGGGCCAAAAAGCCCGGCCCGCAATAAATTCGAGCCGGGCTCGGGATTTGCCAAAATAGCCCGGCCCGACCTATAGACTAAACCCAAAAACCCTAATATCCTAACCCTTCTCATTCATCTCTTTCCACATTTCCTGTTAGCCAAACTGCCTAGTGTCGAACCTCTCTTCTCTTCACATCCTCCTCACACTCTCAAGCAGCCGCAGAACCGGCGCAACAACTCCGGCAGACCGGCGGTGAGTCCTCTCTCTCTCTCTCTTTCGTTCCTCTTCTCACTTCTTCTCTTTCAAATCTCAAACACCAGCGAGGCGACGAACACAGGCATCGGTGGTGGCGGCGGTGAGTCCTCTCTCTCTCTCACGTGAACTGACTCCTCTTTTCATTGTCCAAATCGCATCTCACCGCGAACTGAGCATCGGCTGGTGAATCCTCTCTCTCTCTCTCACTGACGCGAACTCAGCACCGACGATGAGTTCTTTCTTCTGTTAGGTCGGGCCGGGCTCAGGCTCGGGCCTAACAAAATCATGTTTATGAAGAGTAAAAGCCCAGACCAGCCCGGCCCATGAATAGGTCTACATGGGAATCACTAACCATAGCTAGCATAAGCTGAAGAAAACTCAATAAACTTCATTGCCTTTGTGTAAAACATCCATACATATTTATAGACTCTAAACTCATAATAATCCTAGGAGTCAAACTGTTAGACTCATAATAGTCTTAGGAGTCAAACTGTTAGACTCAATAATCCTAGTAGGATTCAAACTAAGCTGTTATATTCTATTTCAATTCAAAGACTCAATCACTCTAATCCTACTTATGCAATGACTTGGAAATTTTAAACATAAGCAAACTATAACTTGACAAGTTAAACCCTATCATTGGACCCCACAGAAATTGTAAAATGACAAAAATACCCCTACTGTCCAAAAATACAGAAATACATAAAATATCATAAAATTCCAATTTTGACTCTTCAGCTCCTGCATCAGTACCTTAACCACAACCTTGTACAGACTAGTTTTGTAAGACAAATGGGTCTGAAGCCATTCATAGAGGCAGCTCCCACACACTTCGGAATCAAAGAAATAAAAGTGGCATTCATTCCCTTCCCAATCTTCCCTTTTCTATGGAACTCATCAAACATCCTCTTCATGTCCCCTTTAATAATCTCCCAACATCCACAATAAAACGCCATTGTAAATCCATCAAGTCCAGGGGCTTTATCTCCACTCATTGCCATCACCACCCTCTTTATCTCCTCTAAAGAGAAACATTCCTTCAGTCTTGCTATCAAATCTGAAGGGATTCTTTCCCTACATATCCCTCTAAAATAGGTATATTTTGCTGTAAAGGAGCATAAAGACCTTTAAAAAGTGACATTATAGTATCCTCTAATTCACCCCTTTCTTGTATCTCCACCCTATTCATCGAAAACCTTTAGATCATATTTTTTTCCTCCTCCCCTCATTAGCCAAAGAATGATTAAAAAAACTTGTTACTTCCATCCCCTTCCTTTAACCACTTGCACCTTGATTTTTTTACTCCAGCAAATTTACTCTCTTCTTATAGTCAACTCCAACTCTGGCTTCAACTCCAATCTTTTTTCCCGTTCCTCCTCCTCCAAACCCCTAACCTCATCTACGTCTTTTTGATTAAAAAATTCCAGTTTCTTTTCCTCAATTGTTCCAAAGACTTGGTAATTCCATTCCTTTGGTTTCCCTTTAGTCTATCTTAGTTTTGCATAAACCGAAAGCCTGTCACACATCCACTTGATTCCCTTTCCCCCATTTCTCTATATTTTCTTGAAGTTAAGGTGTGGTGATCCACATGTTTTCAAATCTAAAAGGTGTAGGACCATAGGACATCTCATCCAATTGCAACACCAAAGCCCAATGGCCAGAGATTGGCCTACACATGGTTTTCACCACAACCGTACCAAAGTGCTCTTCCCACCCTGTGGTGACTAGGAACCTATCTAGTTTAAAACAAACAACACTTGCATATTGGACCGCAAGGGAACATCCCTTAACAAACAAAACAAGTAGACATTGAAGTCTCCCACCAAACACCATGCACCCTCACACATTCTACTAACTCCA
This sequence comes from Nelumbo nucifera, assembly GCF_055504915.1. Taxonomy (NCBI): domain Eukaryota; kingdom Viridiplantae; phylum Streptophyta; class Magnoliopsida; order Proteales; family Nelumbonaceae; genus Nelumbo; species Nelumbo nucifera. Next base: position 21,510,630 of record NC_142651.1, on the reverse strand, counting down.
TAAAACTACTCATATAAACCTCCCCTCTTTCTATAGGATGTAGGACCATAAACATTAGTCAACCACCATTTTTTACTCTAAATATCACTGTTACTGTAAAAGTTTCCATCATTTCATCAACACACTCCACCCGACTTTCCTCCCATGCTGTCACAATTCCACCTAAAGCCCCAAGAGAGAATGTACACCTAACGTTTATTCCTCAACCCCCAAATTCTCATCCAAGCGTCATTGATATTTCTATTTTTGTTTGCCGAAGCAAAATCATGGACGATTTCAACCTTTTTTATGGATATGGAAGGTTTCAAGTCCCTTCATAATCATAACTCTCCTCTTTTTCACACTACCAAGATCTTTCACATTCCAGTTGACTAGGGATGCTCATGGTTTAGTTAACCGAATCATAGGGCTATTTTCCAAACTGAACCAATACTACTGATTTTGGAAAACAAGTAACTGATACCGAACCAAAGCCAATCGGTTAACTAGTTGATTAACTGGCAATTCAGCTCGTCAGCTTTTCAGTTTTTTGATATTTATAATATATTATAAATAAATATATAAATATATAATAAAAATACGAAGTACATAGGGGTCTTCCAATTTGAATCAGAAACCAAAAACCGAACCAAACCAAACCAAACCGAATAAGCAAATTTGGTTCGGTTAATTGGGATATTGGTTTGGTTTGGTTTTTGATATGTGAAAAAAATCGGTTTTTCGGTTTCGATTCAGTTTGTCTACAAAATTTAACTGAACTGAACCGAAAATCGAACTAGTATGCTATATATAATTGTGTGTGTGTGTGTGTATATATATATATATATATGTATGTATATATGTATGTATGTGTGTGTGTGTATATATATTAACCGAACGGCCATTCCTAAATTTCCCTTTGGACTTTGGGCCCAATCAAAATCTTTGTTAGTATTAGTGTTGAAGTTTGACCTGCCATAGAATTCTGTCTTGTTCGTTGACTGTAGAGTAAAGTAGACAGCAAGAAGTAGGAGAGGAAAGAAGAAAAGAGAGAAGAGAGAAAAGAGAGAAAGGCTGGTTCGAATTAGGGAAAAAAAAAAGTTTTTTTTCCCTTGATTCGGCCAGACCTATTATTATATTATTGACTTATTGAAAAAGACTTGAGTGCCCTTCTTTAAGTAAGAGGCACTCGAACTAACATAACAGTACACATCAGCATTCTCAACAAGTACAAAGACTGAAATACCCCTTCACTAACACCACTAACACTCCCCCTCAAGCTGGTGAGTATATATCATATAATCCCAGCTTGTTACATATGTAGTCCACTCTCCCCCGACTCAAGCCTTTTGTAAACAAGTCTGCCCACTGGTTTCCCGTACTAACATATGCAGTTTCTATCACCCCATTCAGCACCTTCTCTCTCACAAAATGACAGTCAACTTCGATGTGCTTGGTTCTTTCATGAAACACTGCCCACTGCTTCATTGGAGTACTGATGTCATATCCTATCTCCTGTAGAAGGTTCCTCAGCCACACTAGTTCACAAGCAGTATGTGCCATGGCCCTATATTCCGCTTCTGCACTGCTTCTTGCCACAACTGTTTGCTTCTTACTTTTCCATGTTACCAGGTTACCCCCCAGAAAGGTGCAATAGCCTGTGGTAGATCGTCTATCAGACATAGAACCTGCCCAATCAGCATCGGTGTATCCTTCTACTACCAGTTTTCCACCACTTCTGTACAGCAAACCACGACTAGGAGCTCCTTTCAGATACCTCACAATCCTTAGCACTGCATTCCAATGTGGGACCAAAGGTTTCTGCATGAACTGACTCACCACACTAACCGCAAATGAAATATCTGGCCGAGTAATGGTTAGATAGTTTAGTTTGCCTACAAGTCGTCGGTATCTGCCAGGCTCTTCAAACACTTCACCTATATCACTGCTCAGCCTCGTATTTGTTTCCATAGGTGTCTCAGCCGGTTTAGTACCCAACAATCCTGTTTCTTCCAGTAAATCAAGCACATATTTCCTCTGGCACAAATTAATGCCATGCTTAGATCTTGCTACCTCTATGCCCAAAAAGTATTTCAACTTGCCAAGGTCCTTTGTCTGAAAGTGTTCCTGTAGGAATGCCTTCAATCTGTCAATGCCCATTTTATCATTCCCAGTCACAACGATATCATCCACATACACCACCAATATTATTTTACCTGCCGAAGAGTCAAGACTGAAGACAGAGTGATCAACTTGGCACTGTTTCAGACCAAACTTCTTGACCACCTCACTGAACCTACCAAACCATGCTCGAGGGGACTGTTTAAGTCCATAAATAGCCTTCTTAAGTCTACATACCTTACCATCCTCCCCCTGAGCAACAAACCCAGGTGGTTGCTCCATGTAGACCTCCTCGAGCAAATCCCCATGCAAAAAGGCATTTTTGATATCGAGCTGATGGAGAGGCCAACCAGACATAGCTGCAAGGGAGATGACGACACGAACTGATCCTATCTTAGCAACCGGGGAGAACGTCTCCGTGTAGTCAATGCCATAGGTTTGGGAGTACCCTTTGGCAACCAGCCGCGCCTTCAGGCGCTCAACACGACCATCTGGCAAGTACTTAACACTATACACCCACTTACAACCGACAGCCTGCTTCCCAGGAGGAAGAGCGGTGAGATCCCAAGTGTGATTATGATGCAAAGCAGAGAGCTCTTCTTCCATAGCACGGCACCACTCTGGAGAGGTAAGGGCTTCCTGGACATCCTTAGGAACAACCACGGAGGATAACAAAGATATGAACTGGCGATGGGAAGCGGAGAGGTGGGTAAGTGAAACAAAATTGGAAATAGGGTGAAGGGTGCAAGTACGCTTACCTTTCCGTAAGGCAATAGGAAGATCTAGGTCGGAGGCTGGTGTCGAAGCTGGAGCTGGATCTGTCGACGGTGATGAAGCTGGAGGAGCTGCAGCCGGTACACGTGGGCGATGTGTATACACGTGACGGATGGGTGGACGGTCAACCAATGGTGGCACCGGAGGCAAGGACGTAGGCATGACTGGAACCAAAGGAGGTGGATCAGCCACAGGAAGAGGAAGAGGAGGTGGTGATGTGGGGGAAGCAGCAGCACCGGACCCCACGAAGAACGGAGTAGACTCAAAGAATGTAACATCAGCACATACCAAGGAACGACGAGAACTAGGATGATAACACTTGTACCCTTTCTGAGTTCGGGAATAACCAAGGAAGATACACTTCAGGGAATGTGCATCTAACTTGTCAGTCCCGGGACTCAGATTATGAACGAAGCAGACACACCCAAATACCCGAGGAGAAAGCGGAAACGGAGACATGTTGGGGAATAAGACACTAAAAGGAGAACGACCATCAAGGATAGACGTGGGCATCCGATTAATTAAGAAACAAGAGGTGAGCATTGCATCGCTCCAAAAAGTTTTGGGAACATTCATGTGGTGCATGAGGGAGCGTGCCGTTTCTACAAGATGGCGGTTCTTTCTCTCAGCAACCCCATTTTGTTGCGGAGTATAGGTACATGAAGTTTGGTGTATAATGCCATGTTGGTCCAAGTATTCTCGAAAAGATGAGGACAAGTATTCACGACCATTATCAGAACGGAAAATTTTGATGTGAACACCAAATTGATTGCGGATCTCAGCATAAAATTTCTGGAAGATGGAAAATAATTCACTTCTTTCTTTCATTAAATAGAGCCACGTCATTCTTGAACAGTCATCAACAAAAATAACAAAATATCGGTATCCATTATATGACATCACTTTATAAGGACCCCAAACATCTGAATGAATTAAAGAAAAAAGACTCGACACACGGTTATCGACCCTAGAACGAAAGGGAACACGATGGTGTTTCCCAAATTGACAAGACTCACAATCTAAAACAGAAAGTTGACTCAATGAAGGGACTAAGGATTGCAACACTTTCAGCGAAGGATGACCAAATCTACAGTGCCACTGGAGAGGAGAAATGGATGACTGAAGAGCCGTTGACGTTCGTCCACCACCATCAAGATAATACAGTCCACCGGCTTCATGCCCTCCACCAATCTTCATCCCCGTCTTGAGATCCTGAAAAACACACATAGAAGGGTAAAAAGTGATGGAGCACTTAAGTGACTTGGTCAGCTTACTAACAGACATAAGATTAAATGGAAGCTTAGGTACATATAAAACAGAGGATAGGGATACAGGGTCTAGGTCAACATTACCAACACCACAGATAGATGACGTGGAGCCATTAGCAAGGGTAACAGATTGTGATGTTGAGCAATGAGTGAGAGATGAAAACACACCTGGAGTTCCCGTCATGTGATCGGAGGCTCCAGAGTCAATAATCCAGGGGTTGGGTGTGGATGCCAAACAAGCCATACCTGAGTGTGCAAAGGAAGCTGTGTTCTGCTGCGACTTGGATTGAACAAACCTCTCATACTCATCACGAGGAACACTCACCATCTCCTTGCCTGGACCATCTGAGGGAGTAGAAGGCATCGGGTCAGCTGACCGTTTCTCCTGTGTAGGGCTGAAACTGGTGTCACTAGTCATGGCATGGTTGGCCCACGTCGAGGGAGGACCATGTAAGTCATAGCAGTAGTTAATGGTATGTCCATCCAAACCACAGTGAGTACACTTCCGTGGACCCGAGCCACGTCCTCTACCACGAGCTCCCCCTGAATCTCTGCCTCCAGTACGACCACCACCACGGATATGTGTAGATCCACCACTACCACTCCTGCCAGGCTGGGTTCCTCGAGTCCCACTTCTGCCACCTCGGCCTCTTGACACTGCAAATGCTGATTTATCGGAGACATTAGAGTCCATAGATCCAATGGAAGCCCTCCGAAGACGAGCAAACACCTCCTCTAAAGATGGAAGAGCAGATCCCCCTAGTATCTGGGCTCGTACTGGTTCATACTCAGACTTCAGCCCCACCAGAAACCGTGTTACATCAAGCTGCTCTCGCTGTTGCTGTTGAACTTTGACATCTGAAGTGAGAGGATGATAGACATTTAACTCATTACGGATATTCCTCACATTGGCATAGTACTCCTCAAGGCTCTGATTTCCCTGTTGCAGATTGAAGTATTCCTGATACAGTTGATATACCCTAGTGGTATTATCCTGACCTGAATACAGTTTCTTGGCATGATCCCACACCTCTTTGGCTGTGTCAAGAAACATGAAGTTCACACTGATTTTGGGTTCCATACTGTTCCACAACCATGTAATGATCTGTGCATCTTCCTGTTCCCAGTCTTCATACTCCTGAGAATTAGCGGGGGGTTTCTCCTCTCTTATATGCTTCACTTTCTTCTTCGCCTTCAGAAAAACCTCTACAGACTTGGCCCAAGGGACATAATTCTCTCCATTCAGTTTAATGGAGGTCATTTGAACATTCAGGTAGTCAGTAGATATCATGACACTAGGTTTACTATCACTGTTATCTGCCATTGCCGAACTCCCTTAATTCTGAGCACTGAATTAGGAGCACTACACACTGCACACTACACACAGACACTTCATCGAAATCTGCACACTGATTTCAACAGCTGAGAACTGCAACACCACAAACCCTACTCACCGAAGTCTGTACACTGATTTCAGTAGTATTAAATGTTGAAAACTACAACACCACAACCCCTACTCACCGAGGTCTACACACTGATTTCAGCGATATCAAAAGCTGAAAACCACACTTGTAACACCACCAACATTAATCCACAACTATAGGAAGCTTCACCATTAAGTAGACACTATTGCCATTCGAATCACACACAAACCAGAATAAACCCTAGCATAAACCCTAGCATACTGCAATCTGAGAACCCATCATGCGAACTGTACTACACCTCTCATGTATTCCATAACAAAAAAAAAAAATATATAAAAAACTTTACCTCATCGCCTGAAGGCCAACCATACGAAGGGCTGAGACACCACTGCACCACACGTACCAGCCCTAACTAGGGCTTAGAAACCACAGCAACCAATCACCAACGACACAATCGGAGGCATAGAGACCTCCTAGGGAAGAGGGCGATCACTCCTTTTCAGCCCTTTTCCCAGTCTCCAACTCACAACTGAGAACCCCAAGTGAAACCCTAATTCGAATGCGCAGAAGGCAGAATTCTAGCAAGTCTGATTTGGTGAACCTAGCTCTGATACCATGTTGAAGTTTGACCTGCCATAGAATTCTGTCTTGTTCGTTGACTGTAGAGTAAAGTAGACAGCAAGAAGTAGGAGAGGAAAGAAGAAAAGAGAGAAGAGAGAAAAGAGAGAAAGGCTGGTTCGAATTAGGGAAAAAAAAAAGTTTTTTTTCCCTTGATTCGGCCAGACCTATTATTATATTATTGACTTATTGAAAAAGACTTGAGTGCCCTTCTTTAAGTAAGAGGCACTCGAACTAACATAACAGTACACATCAGCATTCTCAACAAGTACAAAGACTGAAATACCCCTTCACTAACACCACTAACAATTAGTATTAGGGGAATATAATAATAGTAGTAAAATTAATTACAAATTTACTACTTTACTAATTACTAATTACTAATTACTAGTATCTAGTAAGTGGTAAAGTGGATGTGGGAAATTGGGATTTTCTGATTTGGGAAACTCAAAAGACAGGGCCAGCCAGACTTGCCGAGTTGGGCTAGGAGTCTAGAGTCTAGGAGGGAGCCAAACTGTCAAGAGTGGAAAAGTTTCCAGTTTCCAGTGGAAACTCAAGAGGCAAGCAAAGCAAAACCGTGAATTACACAAATTGAGACTGAGAGAGTCAAAGAGAACAAACTTTACTGAGTTGACTCTTGAGACTGCATAGTATCAGAGATTCAGAGAACAGACTTCACACTCTTGAGACTTCAGAGTTCAGACCTGCACCAGTTAATCCAAGTGAGTTGTTCTTCTCCTTTTTCGGTTTTCTCTGCCTTTATACTTTATCTTTTTTATCATTTTTTTAGTTCACAGTTTCACAGTTCACAAAAACACAGTTCTCTAGCCTTTGCCTTAATCGGCTAGTCCTTAGAGTATAGAGATTTTTTATTATTCTATTCATTGTTCAAACAGATTTAGGTCGAGGGAGTGCAACTTCGAAACAAAATTTTTATTACAGATTTTGCATTTAGGTGGAGGGAGACCAGGGAGTGCAACTGCGAAACACAGAAAGTTCATAGATCAATAAGTTTCAATTATATATTTAAAAAAAAAAGAAAGGAAAAAAAAATAAAGATATCGCAAGTTAATGACTGAACTTCTGATTCACCAAAAAAATAAAGATATCGCAAGTTACTGATTGAACTTCGCAATTTATGATATCGCAAGTTATAATATTAAGGATATGTTTATTTGTTTTGTATTTTTATAATTATTTGATCTATGATATCGCAAGTTACTGATTGAACTTTTCTGATTCACCAAAAAAATAATTATAATATAATTAATTGGTTGAAAGTTATTTTTTCTTAAGTGACAAAAAACCGAACCGAAAACTTAATTGATTAGGTTTGATTTTGAACCCCAATTCGATTGAGGGATATGACCAAACCGAATAATCAGTTAGGTCATCGGTTTGAACCGAACCGAATTGACTGAATGTACACCCCTAGAAGTACATATAAAATATTATATTAAAAAAATTATTTATTAAATATATAGATTTATATAATGCATATATTCATTTATAATATATAGATAATATATACATAAATATACATATAATATATAAATATATGTATACCAGTCGGTTCAGTTAACTGCCAATTTTTTATATTGGTTAACCAAAACCATACCGATACCTTTGATTTTTCAAAAATACTGAACTGAAACCAAACCGACCAGTTCGGTTAACCGGAATTTTCAATTCGGTCTCATTACTTCGGTTCGGTTTTTGATGTTCACCCCTACAACTGACCATATTCATTAATACTCGCTAGACCCTTGCATCCCCCCATTGTGGATCCCACTATTAGCCCTTCTACAAGCAAAGGTTTTCATAGTTCCTATACCCAAAGTGAGAATTTCCACTTCAAACTGCCTCTTTCAAGGTGTTGTTGTTTTCTCTTTCTTATTTTGCTCAACAATTTGGATGCCCATAGCAACCGTAAAGTCTTTTGGTTCACTCTCATTCCCTTCCTCCCTTTTCCTGCCCCAATCTTGCTACCATCATTCCCATTCTCTAGCTCTTTTCTCTCATCCCCATCCTCCCCTCTTATCCCTTCCTCCAAATCCAATATCAAATGCCAAACACCCTCCCCATACTCCCCCAATTTCTCATTCTCACCACTCTACTCATTACTATTCTCCTAAGCCTCTTCATGGCATAAAGTAATGGTACTTGGTATTTTGTTTGTATTTTGACTTTCCTTTCCACCTACAATATTACAAATTTACAATCTACAACAACATAGGGTAAATTAAAAGAATAAATTGGAACGGAAACATTTGCACCTATTTGGGTTGGTTGTAAGGTATGGATGTTGGTCCAATAATATATGTTGATGAATGGATTTGTTCAGTTCCCCCGATTAAGGCATATTTTCCATTTGTATTTGGCTCCTATGTCACTTCTACACCATGGCTAGACTCCTTCAAGGCATTTTTTTGGAAATAAAATAAAAAATATTTTATTAAAACCAATGTTTTAAAAGACGTGGGAAGCATACGCCTGGAGGCACGCCCAAAACACCCTGAGGCGTATGCCAAAGGCGCTGACACCTCTGAGGCGTACGCCTCAGGTGCAAGAGGTGTACGCCTCTTGCGCTTTTTTCATGAGGCATGCTAGAGGCGTACGCCTCATGCACATCTGATATAAAAAGACAGAAAAAAAAAAGAAAAAAGAAAAAAGAAAAAAGAAAAAAAAGGAAAGGAAAGGAAAGGAAAGGAAAAGAAAGGGAAGGGAAAGAAAAAGAAAAAGAAAGAGAAGAAAAAAAAAGAGAAAAGGAAAGGAAAGAGAAGGGAAGAAAAGATAAGGGGAAAGAAAGTGGTTTGCCCCCTACCCCTTCGACTGGGGGGCTTCGCCCCCCAAACCCCCCCTTTCCGCTTCGACAAGACCCCCCCCTTTCAACTAATGCTTTGCATCTTTATTCTTCTTAATATAAAAGATTTTTATTAAAGTTAAAGAAAAAATGAGATCCCCCCTTCCTCTTCATCCTCCTCCTAACCCCCCTCCTCTTAAGGAGGCTTACGCCTCACGCCTCTAGGTAGTGGAACACCTTGCATCATGCCTCCGCATTTTAAAACATTGATTAAAACAAAAAAAAAGAGAAGATACAAGGAGAGTCACCAGAAGTCACGGGAGAGAGAGAGAAGGCAACAAACAACTCCCATAAAAAAAAAAAAAATCTACAAACCCAAAGGAACAAACTCGAAAAATCCAATACCCAAAACTCCAAGATATGAAAAACTCACTATTAATCAAGCATGCACTACGTAACAAACAACCAAGCCCAAACATAGACTAAACAAACATTTAAAACTTCAACCCAATTCAACCCTTGAATGCCAACCTTACTACTTTGACCCAGAGCATCAACGAGGAAAAAAACACCTCAACAAGACACAGTTAAGCCATCCTTACTTCTTTGATGTTCTCTTGAATTTTAACATCTTGTTTGGTCCAATTGTTGGACAGGCTTCCCACAACTTTCACCAACCCCAAGAAGACCCCCTTCCAGCCTAGCAAAAATTTTTGAGACCAAGACATCTTTATGTTTCTTTTGTTTTCTAAACTTTTAACTTCTAGAGTGTCCTTCCTGATCTTCTTCAAAACAACAGGCTCCTCATTGATTATTCCCAGTTCCATGACAGAAATTTTCTCAAAAAATCTAACATCATCCTTCGTACTTTTTTCAGTATCAACTTCTTCAAATCTATCTACACATGAAAAATTATGAGCACCATACAGTAAGGGACTCTCAAAAGTATCCCAAGTATCCTCTGCATTGGCAATCGAAAAATGTTTTCTAACTCCTTGAACATCTTTCTAGTATAATCTTCTCCCCCCAAGACAAGAATATCCAATGCCTTGCCCACTTCAAATCTTGTGTTTACAATCTTCTCCACATCCACATCTATCAATTTTTCAATAACATGAGTCTCGTCTATTAGAATTTCTTTTTTCTCTAGATTTGAATCATTTTCTTCCTCCCTTCTTTTCTAGAACATCTTCATTATCCTCTTGTAATGGCCTTGTTCTATAATGTCTCTTTCTCTTGAATACCTTTGAAGAAGGATTAATTGAAGCTTTCTCATCCCCCCCCTCGCTACCCTCCTCCCTTCCCAAGGATATAATAGTTACATTTTTAAAGTCTCCATCTCCATGCAAACTCTCTCCTCTCCCCTTCCCTCTCCTTCTATCTTATCCGCCCCTTCTTTTCCTCCACATGTTGCTTCCACATCAGTTTCTTTCTAAAGTTTACCTTCTTCCTGTAGTGATACATAACCACTATGAATAGCTGAAACAACATTTCCATCCACAGCCACAACCTCTTCACTCTTATCCCGCCCCTCTTTTGTGGCGACAAAAACTTCTCTCCAGGTTAGAATTCAAGGCCTTCATTTCCAACACAGAGAACCGAGTCCCCACACCACAAACTTACAGATACCTTAGTTTCTTCATAGAAATATTTTGTAGTTCTCCAAACAAAGCCTTTGGTTTTGTAGACTCCGTAGTTCAATATTTCCTTCTAACTTTGACAGAGACGATGGTAAACCCACACTCAAGTCTGTCTCTGTCAGGCATTCCTCTCCAAACGAACCCACTTGCTTTGGTAAAAGCATAGAAATCTTGACTCTAATGGGCCACCTTGAGTTAACTTATAAAGGCTTCCCAACATTAGGAGCAAGAATATTTAAATCCACCTCCCTCATGTGACCACTTAAGTCATCATGTGAGAGGTTTGGACTAACTGGTCCAACCCCAACTACACAGTTTGAACCAAAGGCTCTTGCCAACAGAACCGAATTCCCATCCTTTTCTCAGTCCTAGTACACACACAGACAAGCATTTAAACCATGTAGAGAACATTGATGTGGGCCCCACAGCTATGGTACCACTCTGTCCGTAGGGTAGAATGTATCTAGTCACAGCTGTGGTTATTTTGTTGTTCTGTTATTTCTAGTTTCAGTTTTATATTGGTTGTTATTTGTTAGCAGTTATGATGTAAACACCAAGGGCAGATATGTCCTTTCATGTAACTAGCATAACCTATATATATTAACTTAAAGTGGCAGTCGCAGAATATTGACATTCTGTTCTTCTCCTCAAAATCTGTGTTCTATTGCTCTTCCATCACTCTTTCTTCTACATCTTCTTCACTTTCTCTTCTCATCGAACCTAAAATCTCTTAGTGATCAAGACTGAATAGCAGTCTTGAAAACCTACATGGTATCAAAGCCAAGTTAGGGTTTTTCATGTGAGTCTAATACCAGCCGACCACATGAGAATCTCCTAGGACTGAAAGCTGAAAAGGAGGAGTTCGCAGACTGATTCTTGGAGATCGCCAGAGGTACTAGCAGCTGTTGGAAACTTGCTAGGGTTGCAGAGTGTTGGTGGTCAGGAAGGATCAGAGAAGACTAGGGGTCAGGTAACCCTAGAAGGCAGCGAACTATTTTTCCTTGTAAGTTGTTACTTTTTAATAGAAGTTCTTTCAGAGAAGATAGGTTGGACCTATCTGGAGGGGAAGGCCGAACCATTCTAGCTCTTTCTCTCTTCAATTTCCTAGGGTTTTACATCAAACCCTGGACCGAATTGTGTTTCTCTCTACTCTAGGGTTTGAAAGTGATCTGCGGCAAGCCCTAGTGGTTGACTGAACTCTGTGATCTACCTAGAGCTACTCTTAAGTTGATTGGTAGATCCGATCAGATTCTAGGGTTTCTTATTAACCCTACTGCAAGCTCATCTATACAATTTGGACTGTGCGACTAAATTGCTTCCTTTCAGGACTGATTAAAACCCTATTGAAAGCTCATCTATATAGTTTGGACTGTGCGACTGAATTGCTTCCTTTCAGGACTGATTAAAACCCTAACTTTCCCTAGCATATCAGTTTTGTTTTAAAGCTGTTCTCAGAGTTCTAAGGGGGTTAGAGATCTACGGACAGCTACTGCTGTGTTGGCTAGTTGGTTTCAGATCAGAATTACTTCGGTTTTGTGCACATACACTGAGAATACAGATCAGGCCTATACTATTTTGATTGTGATTGGTGATTCAAGTACTGTTTTGAGACTTGACAGAAATGGAGTCTAAAATTCAGGCAGAAGGCAGTCTTGGGAACATCAGTTATGGTGGTATTTCTGAGATGGGTGGTCAGATTACGACCGTAAAGTTTGATGGATCAAACTATTTGGAATGGGCCCAATCAGCCATGATGGCTATTGGTGGAAGAGGTAAATTAGGGTACCTCCTGGGAGATATGAAAGAACCTTCCAAGGGAGACCCGACATATACCAAGTGGATGCAAGAAAACTACTTGGTTATGACATGGCTGTGTAATTCTATGCAGCCTCATATTAGCCGGAATTATTTGTGGGCAAAAACAGCTAAGGAGATATGGGATGTTATGAAAGAAACTTACTCCCAACCCCTTAATGTTGCCAGAGCATATGAATTGAAATGTGAAGTGAACACCCTTAAACAAGGAGAGAAACCGGTATCGGTCTACTTCTCTACCTTGAAGTCCCTGTGGCATGAGATTGATCACTTAGAGACTCTTGAGTGGGAGAGTCCCAAAGATGCTCAGACCCATAGAAAGCACATCGAGACAAACAGAGTGTTTGAGTTCCTGGTGGGACTGAACTCAGAATATGATATTGTGAGGCAGCAGATTTTGACTAGAGACAGTGTGACTCTCTCTCAGGCTTACTCATTTGTACACAATGAAGAAACCAGAAGGAAGGTTATGATGCAACCCATATCAGCCTTTGTAGCGGCTACACCCAAATCAGGGGGTGATTCAGAGAAGGACAGGAGGAAGGAAGACAAGAAGGATGTAGTATGTGAACATTGTAAGAAACCCAAACATACAAAAGAGACATGTTGGAAACTGCATCCCCACTTGGTTCCTGCGAAGTTAAGAAACAAGAAGGGCACTGCTCATGTAGCCATGAACACTGATTCAGCATCCTCATCTGGCACAAAAGGAACATCTTTGGAGACCTTAGCTGCAGTTCGGGCTGCCCTAATACAACTAGAAAAGGAGGTTGGAAATTCAGCTCAGCCACCGCAGCCTCCATCAGCCCCTGTCACATCTGCCTTCGCCCATTCAGGTACTCGAGCTTCAGCCTATCATGCCTCAGCTCCAGGTACTACTGAACCTTGTTGGGTAATAGACTCAGGTGCATTTGATCACATGACTAGCTTGCCTTCACTGTTTACTACTTACCATTTGTCTTCTGGTAGGGATAAGGTATCTATTGTTGATGGCTCCCTGGTTCCTATTTCTGGGAAGGGTGACATCAAGCTTTCAGATACTATCTCCCTATCATCTGTTTTGCATGTGTTTAAGCTTGATACTAACCTTCTTTCAGTCAGTAGTATTACCAAGCATATGAACTGCTCAGTAACCTTCTTCCCTGACCGATGTGTTTTTTAGGACTTGGAGACGCAGAAGGTGATTGGGATTGGCCGTGAGACGAATGGGATCTATCTGCTCGGGGAGCGGTTTCGTCAGGGAGAGTCAGTAGAGAAGTTGTCTTTTGTTTCTAAGAGTGTGAGTCCGGTTATGCTTTGGCATAACCGATTAGGTCATTTGTCTTTTCGATCTTTACAGAGTCTGTTTCCTACTTTATTTGAGTCTATTGAGTTGTCTCAGCTACAGTGTGAAAGTTGTGAGTTTGCTAAGCATTGTAGAAAGCCTTATTTATTGAGTAATAAAAGGAGTGATAATTCTTTTGATATTGTGCATACTGACGTTTGGGGGCCTTATCATATCCCTTCCATGGGTGGGTACAGATATTTTTTGTTATTTGTTGATGACCATACCCGCTTTTCTTGGGTTTATCTCATGCGTTCACGAGATGAGGTACCTTCCCTAACCCAAAATTTTCACCAAATGATCCTAACCCAGTTTGATGCCAAGATCAAAGTTCTCCGATCTGATAACACAAAGGAATACTTTGCTAAATCATTGACATCTTATCTTCTTCATCATGGGGTTATCCACCAGAGCTCTTGCCCTCATACACCTCAGCAGAATGGAGTTGTCGAGAGGAAGAATAGGCACATTTTGGAAGTGGCTAGAAGCCTCATGTTTACTTCCAATGTCCCTATTCGCTTCTGGGGGGACGCTATCCTCACGGCGGTATACCTTATTAATCGGGTCCCTTCCAGGGTCCTTGATATGCGATCTCCTTTTTCGCTTCTACACCCACGTGAGGACTTGTTTTCTATTCCCCTTAAGACATTCGGTTGCACTTGCTTTGTTCAGCTTCTCGGACCCCATTCCTCCAAGTTCGAACCCAAAGCCTCCAAATGCATCTTCCTTGGTTATGCACAAAACTCAAAAGGGTTATTGCTGTTATGATCCTGTCTCCGGGAGGAAGTTTGTCTCCATGGATGTCACTTTCTTTGAGGGGACACCCTATTATCCTCGGGTTGCCCCTCAGGGGGAGAGTAGTGAGAGTGGGGGTTTGAGTTCTTGTCTTCAGGGGGAGAAAAGTGAGAGTGGGGCAGTTCCTTTACCTATTCCATTGGGTGATGAGAATTGCAATGGTGAGGGTGGTCAGAGGGATCAGGAGTTGAGGGAAAGCTGCAATGGTGAGGGTGGTCAGAGGGATCAGGAGTTGAGGGTTTATCACAGGCGGTGCAGGCAGGTTGATCCTGATCATCAGCAGTCCAGACCAGCTCCAATCTCATCTGCAGCTCCAGGTCCAGAATGCAAATGGGTATTTACGGTGAAGCATAATGCAGATGGATCTATTGAGAGGTATAAAGCTCGGTTAGTTGCAAGAGGGTTTACACAGACTTATGGCATAGATTACTTGGAGACATTTGCACCGGTAGCCAAGATGACTACTATTCGAGTTCTCTTGTCCCTTGCAGCAAGTCACACTTGACCTTTATACCAAATTGACGTGAAAAATGCCTTTCTGAATGGAGATCTGCAGGAAGAAGTTTACATGCGTTTGCCTCCTGGCTTCTATGATGCAGAAGTAGGTAAGAAGGTTTGCCGGCTCAACAAGGCTTTGTATGGTTTGAAACAGTCACCTAGGGCTTGGTTCGATAGATTCAGACTAGCACTTGTGAAGTTTGGATATGTACAGGCCCAGTCAGATCATACCCTATTCATCAAGAGGGTAGAGTCCTCTTTGACACTGTTGGCAGTATATGTTGATGATATTGTGGTCACAGGGAATGATAGCCATGAGATTGAGTCTCTTAAACAGCTTCTTCACCAAGAATTTGAGGTGAAGGACCTTGGTGTACTCCGGTATTTTTTGGGTATTGAGGTTGCTAGATCCAAACAGGGGATCTTTATATCTCAGAGGAAATATGTCCTACACCTGTTGGCAGAAATTGGAAAGTTAGGTGTCAAGCCTGCAGATACACCAATTGAACAGAATCACAGGATTAGTGCCGAGAGTGGGGAGCTTCTTGAAGACAAAGTTATGTTCCAGCAACTGGTAGGAAAGCTCCTATATCTCTACCTCACTCAGCCAGATATATTTATGTTGTTAGTGTTGTCAGCCAGTACATGCATTCTCCTAGAACCACACATCTTCTTGCGGCAGAAAGAATCTTAGCCTACTTGAAGAGATGCCCAGGTAGGGGTATACTTTTCAAGAACAACAATCACATGAAGGTGGAGGTTTATACTGATGCAGATTGGGCTGGGAGTGTTGATGACAGAAGGTCTACCTCGGGATATTGTGCCCTTGTGGGAGGAAACCTTGTCTCCTAGAGAAGTAAGAAACAAAGTGTGGTCTCCCGGTCAAGTGCTGAAGCAGAATACAGGTCCATGGCCAATGGAGTGGCTGAAATCCTATGGCTAAGGTCTCTACTTGAGGAGTTGGGTATTGAGTATGAGAAGCCCCTGATGTTGTACTGTGATAATCAAGCCGCCATTAATATAGCACATAATCCAGTACAGCATGACAGAACCAAACACATTGAAGTTGACTGCCATTTTGTGCGAGAGAGGGTCTCATCTCAAGAAGTATGCCTCCCTTACATCACATCCAGTATGCAACTAGCCGACATTCTTACTAAAGCCGTATCAAGAAAGAAGCTAGAGGCGGATCTATCCAAGTTGGGAATGATGAACATATACTCCCAACTTGAGGGGGAGTGTAGAGAACATTGATGTGGGTCCCACAGTTGTGGTACCACTCTGTCCGTAGGGTAGAATGTATCTAGTCACAGCTGTGGTTATTTTGTTGTTCTGTTATTTCTAGTTTCAGTTTTATATTGGTTGTTATTTGTTAGCAGTTATGATGTAAACACCAAGGGCAGATATGTCCTTTCATGTAACTAGCATAACCTATATATATTAACTTAAAGTGGCGGCGGCAGAATATTGGCATTTTGTTCTTCTCCTCAAAATATGTGTTCTATTGCTCTTCCATCACTCTTTCTTCTACATCTTCTTCACTTTCTCTTCTCATCGAACCTAAAATCTCTTAGTGATCAAGACTGAATAGCAGTCTTGAAAACCTACAAACCATTTGTCATTGCTTGGTTAGCAAAATCCCCACGCGCCACCCAAACCTGCTTTCTTAAGCCTAAAGTTTGCTCCTCCTAGATGCTCATCTTTTCCTTTTTCACATTTTTGTATAAAATCCAGACTCATTTGAATCACCCAACCGCTTATTGCCACATAATGTTTTTTTCTTGAATTGGTTCATCTTCCTTCCTTTGAGCATCTCTCCACAGAATTGCTTCAATGGAAGACATCAACCAAGTTGAATAGCACATCTGACCATCTAAGACTTGTATTTTTCTTGGAATCTCCTCAGGCCTCACTCCACTTAAGAAAATGGCTGCTGAGAAAAGATCTAATGCAAACACACCATCCAATCTTGCATTACACAAGGAAGCAATTGACTTTAATATTTCTGCCTTCCAAAAGCGAAGAGGACCAATAATATGAACAATAACACCACCCTCTAAGTCCGACCTCCTTGCATTCAAAAGTGGGCACCAATTTGGCAGGGTAACACATCCCAAATCGTGAACCAGAGTCACTGCTACCAAGTCTAAATTATCCTCCAAAAATTCCACTAGCACCTTGCACTTCTTGAATAGAGAAATCATTACCACCCTTTCAGATTTAAACCTTTTATAATTACATCAGCTACTTCTTTCTAATCCTTCGGCTGTGCTTTAATCTTGGCCACTCATTTCTTTTGCTAGTTTTCTTCCCCACCACTTGTTATCATTTTGAGTGTGCCACCTCCATTCCCTAATTATATGGGTATCTTACCAAAGTCAACTTCTTTCAGGTTGATTTTAGACTTCAGATCATCATCTCTGAAACCTATCTTTTCTATCAATTTTTTGTACTTCAAGAACTCTTGTAATACCCTACCAGTCTCCTTCCACCCTTCACCGCTCCTTCCCTCAAGAAAACAAGCAGCTCGTTTTCCTTTTCAACCAAAGAACTCATAAAGCGCTATAAATATCCCTTTACTATTTTCCTTTCTTTTTGCATAATAGACCCTTCCCTCATAAGCTTTTTGCGTGAGGTGTGCTAGAGGCATACACCTCATGCAGGCATCATACAAAAAAGACAAAAACAAAGGAAAAGGAAAGAAAGGAAAAAAGAATGAATGAATGAGAAGAAAAAAAAAGAGAGAAAAGAAAAGGAGAGGGAAGAGAAGAAAAGGGGAAAGAAAGTTTGGGCCAGGGGCAATCCCTGGACCCCTCCCCCCAACACTTTTTTAATGCAGTCCAAGTCACTGTTATTCATCTTCATTCTTCTTAATATAAGACATCTTTCATATATATATAAAAAAAAAGAGAGATGAAATCCTCCTTCCTCTTTCCTCTTCATTCCCCTCCTCCTAAGAAGGCTTACATCTCCTTGTGCTCGAGAAGCTTATGCCTCTTATGTTTGAACTACGCCTCATGCCTCCAGGTAGTGGAATGCCTCGCGTCATGCCTCTGCATTTTAAGACATTGATCGCTTCTTCCACCCCTTCTTCTCTGGAGACTTCTGGCACAACTAGGAAATATTCCTTCTGCTCAACCTCATCAATATCTAACAGCTTTGCCAAATCCCCTTCATAGTTGCTTACCACTTCCCCAAGCACAAAATTCCTTACTCCCTTCTTATTCCCAATACTGTCAATCCCCAAACTGGTCCCAGTTCCTGAGACTCCTATTTTTATTTTCCTAGAAACACCACATAATCATACTAACAATCTGCTTCTAGTATACCTACCTTGCCATTGAAGTCGTCTGTGCCTTACTTCATTCTAATACATTGTAGAACCACCCATTACAAGCCCAATAACCCCAAAATGAAATGTCATAACCACCTTGTTGTAGCACAATGCAGTAACTAATTGAAATCGGTACAAAGTTTTGTGATCCAAAGTCAATCTACATTGTATGAAAGAGTGATAATCTGGACTGCATCACCTTTGAATTCCATTAAGCTCCATTTTGTTCTTAAGGATTCTGAATGTGTCTTCCTTCTTCCAAAAGTATGGGAATGTGAATTGACCCAGTTCTTACTCCCAAAGTGCAAGCTCAGGAATCAGAAGGGAAGTGAAATAAATAGAGGTTACCTAGCTTTTAAGGTTGGATGTAATTTTACCAACCATAAAAATTATGTATTCTCCCTTCCAACAAGAAGTGCCTCAGAACTGTGATACTGCCTACTGTTACTAAATTTAGGAGATGCTTCTTACTTTTTGGAAACTCAACTCAACAAAGACTTATCCCAACTGTATGGGGCTGACTATGTGAATCCTGTTTCACTATATCAAGAGCCATGTTCATGGTCAAATTTTGATCCCTCAAATCATTTCTCATTACTTCAACCAATTCTTTTTGGCCTGCCCATAGCACTTATTTAGAAAAAGAGGAAAATAGATGAAGAAAAATCATTTTACATGGTCCAATGTCAAGGGTGTTTGTGTCTTTTCACAAGGGTTGCATTTTAGTAATTACATCAACTTTATGTTTATGCACAAATGTAAAACCAAAGGTGTGAACAGATTTATAACCCAACACTTGAGAATTGGATCAGCCTTCAAAGTGAGGATGGGAGGGAGGGGAGAGGGAGAGGGAGAGGGAGGGGGGGAAGGAAGATTGTGGATGTGGGAAGACCAGTCTCATGGCTAACTAAGGGCCATGGAACAAAATTGCAGAGCAACTGTAACACATAAACCTATACTATCAAGGTGTATGCGTAGATCTTCAAGAACAATCAAGATGCTTGTACACACCATTTTGCAACTTACTAAGACCAACACCAGAGTTCCTACTCTAAAGAATCGAACTCATGTGTTGATTTAGAGGTCAAATCTTTTTTGAGAGAGAGAGCAGGTAAAGTAGGATTGTATTAACAAAAGTAAACATTTTGTACAGCAAGTTGATGTATTCAGGGACTATAAAAATCTGCCCTCTCAGATCTATACCCCACCCTGCTTTACAAAAAGATTGTCATGTACAAAAGAGGAATTACAACCTATATTCTTAAAGGATTATGACAAGCAAGCCAAGAAAACATGTTTCCCAAGTATTTCTGAAGGACAGAATCCGTGGAGTTCTTTCTGTTTTTTATAATTTGTGCACTTCATTCCCGCCATATGCACCAAAAACCACAGCTGGTATTATGTTCCAAATCAGTTTTCCTCTTTTACTCAATCCTTCCACCCTCCATCCCCTTACAAATTCCTCTACTTATCCAGGACAGCAGCTTTGCACTTAATATTCATCATCATCGTCTCCGAACTATATGGGGTTGGCTGGTTCAGCCCCTATATTTTTTTGAATTTTTCTTCTCATGAATATGTTGGAATATGTTGATTTTCTTTACTTTAACATGATGTTTATACTTATCTTATGAAAATTATGGATAATTATTAAAGAAATATGGTTATAGAACCTAGGGAACTACCCTAGGATACATGTTTTTTTACTTAAAAAAAAATCCATCACCTAGGCGACTAGGTGACAAGGCGCCCCCCTGTCGCCTAGCCTCGCCATGGTGCCTTGAAAACTATGATTTCTACCATTGCCTACACTTCCCAATCATTTGGGTTTCTTCTGAACTTGGAGCTCAAACCACATTACCTTCTTGCCTCTGCATACAATCTACAACTCTAGCTTCTTAATCAGCAGCCAATTCAAAAAGTGCAGGGAAAGCTTCTGACAGGGATCTTTCTCTGCACCAAACATCCTTCCAAAATTTTACATACTCCCCATTCTGTATCTTGAACTTTTACTCCCTTTGCCAAAGCATTGTGAGCTTTCTCAATCCCTTTCCAAAGTGAGCACCTGTAGGATTCATTGGAGGCTCCTAGATCCCATCCCAAGTTTCTTTCTCCATACTTGGCATGTACAACCTTTTTTTATCAATATGGCATGCACAACCATTCTCCACAGCACTCCTTGTTTCTCCTCAAACCTCCAAACTCGAAAAAAAATAAATAATAGTTTCCTAGCAAATACCATCTCATTCATGAATGATTATCAAGATTGATACCTTTTTTTATCAATATGGCATGCACAACCATTCTCCACAGCACTCCTTGTTTCTCCTCAAACCTCCAAACTCGAAAAAAAATAAATAATAGTTTCCTAGCAAATACCATCTCATTCATGAATGATTATCAAGATTGATACCATATTCACATCAATTTTCAAGAATCAATTTGATGTTGTGAGTTAGAGGATATGTCATCATGGAAATGCAGCTAGTTATGAACAATCAATTCCATTGAATACCTACTTAAAGATTTAAAAAAGAATGCAGACAATACTTTTCCACCTCCACCAATTACCAATTTTAAGGGAAAGTTGTTACATGAGTGATAGCTCAAATACCTTATCATTATTTTTTCTTCTCTTTTAAATGGAAATACCTCATCATTGTTAATGAAAGAAATAGCAATAAAAATTTTCAGGGAAAACCCAAATATGTAAGGAATTACAGGACTGTAATCCACTTCTCTAAGAATGCACTCAAGTTACCTCTCCATATCCTTTCATTTGTGATATTTAACTCTTGCTCTTACTTAAACCTGTACTATATGAGTAGCATCAAAGAAATTCTAATTGCAGTGCGGCTATGCCTTTAAATATAAAGGCAAAGCAGATGCCAGAGCTTATAAGGAAAACAAGATGTAGCAGTGACTTTTCACTTTACTGTTGTTTTGCATGACAGCAGAAATAAATAAGAACTTAAAGAAGGACCTTAATCCACTGCTTTGAGAAAGCACTGAAGTTGCTTCTCCAAAGTCCTCCCATTTGTCATATTTAATTCCTCTTCTTAATTAAACCTATAATATATGGGTAGCATCAAAGAAATCCTAATTCCAGTGTGACTGTGTCTTTAAAGAGCAAAGGCAAAGCAGATTGTAGGCTTGTGAACAAAACAAGTTGTGGCAGTGACTTTTCACCTAACTGCTGCCTTGCGCGACAATACAAATAAGGCAAGTATCCTTGAAAAAACATAATAAAAATAAGTTAAGCTTGTGCCACATTAACGCTGTCATTCAGGTAATCATCCTTGCATTTTTCTTATGGGAAACAGTAACTTTCATTAAAAATAATGGATAAAGATTACAACTGCCACCATCCAAGGGCCTGATGGAGAACCCTTTGACAAAAACTGTCTCATAAACTGGCCCAAAACAATTCCTGCCTATTGACTCCTTGCTTCACTAAAGCATCAGTCATACCATTTGCTGATCTTCTTGCCCAATTAAACCTCACCCCAATCTCCCTTGCTAAGCTCAATATTTCTCTTAGCTGTTGTCTGAAAAGCCGCGTGCCCAAGCTTCTAGTTTGCAGCCAGCCTACTACCAGTTTGGGGTCCCCCTCCACTTCTAAATGTTGCATTCCCCATTGCTTTGCCAATCTAAGACTTTGGAGTAAAGCAAAAACTTCTGCCCTTAAAGGAGTCTCCCACTCCTACAGGGCCAGCACTCTACCCCCTTCATCTCTGAAAACACCCCCTACACCCAAGGGGCCTGGGTTGCCTAGAGAGCTTCCGTCAAAATTCAATTTCACTCTGGAGCAAGGCGGCAGGGTCCAACTTTACTATACAGAAGGGGAGAAGGATGAGGAACCAGCTATGACACTCCACCCTCTAGTGAAGTCAGTAAAGGAAAAGTCTTTAAAAAGCTCCAAAGCTTTCAGGCAAAGTATGATCCTTGGTGGTGGCGCCCTCTATAAGTGCTTCCTTGGGTCATTCCTACCCTTGGAAAATCCTATTATTTCTCTCTTCCCACACTGACCATATAACAGCTTCTCTTGTTGTTTTCCACATCACCCTGCCTCTCTTCTATGGTAACTGGAAGAGGACAGAGTTGAAAAGGTTCTGCACACACAAAGGAGGAGTCCACCTGCAACCAAATAGAGAGGGGAACCAATCCCAAATACAAGAAGTAAAAGGATAGGAAATAAATAGATGAGCCACTGTCTCATCACTCCTCAGGCAAAGGCAACAGGCATGTGGTGATGGGCACCAATCTTTCCTTTTTCTTTGAAGTACGTCCAAAGTATTGACCTTTTCAAGAACTACATCCCAGTAGAAAGCCCTTACCTTTGGTGGAACAGAAGTACCCCAGACTTGTTTTGCAGGAAAAGGGGTAGGTACAACATTAGAACTAAGTAAAGCATTGAAAAACAAAGAGCAAGAAAAAATCCCTAAGGAGGACTCTAACCAAATTATATTATTGGGCAAGACTGGTCTAGAAAAACAACACCCAACAAAGAGAATAGCTCATCTGCGAAGGCCACTTCTAAGTCCCTCAACCCTCTCTTCAGTCCCAAATCCTGAGAACCCTCATTCATACGAACAGAGGAAATGACCTTCAATTTGTTTAAAGAAAGAGAATACATAACCGAGAACATGTCCTTAAGAGGAGCATTCCCAATCCAAGTATCCTCTCAAAACAAAATTTTGTTACCTGAGCAAGCACCATACCTTATGAAAGGTTGAAAAGAAGGTAGAACTCCAACAGTTGCTTTCCAGGGGGAAAAGTGAGAGGCCTTGGGGTCAAACCCGACATTCCATTCATTTGATGCCATGCCATGAATGCTTACTACCACTTGATGCCACAAGCAACCCTACTCTAAGGGAAATCTCCATAACCACTTTCCTAACAAGGCTAGGTTTCTTAATGTAATATACCAATGCCTAAGCCTTTGTCTTCTCACCTCCTAGTGACAATTTACCACTCCACTAGATAATCCTTTTTTGAGTCACCTGGTTCCCAAAGAAAGCCCCTCATCGGATTTTCAATTTGACTTGCTATCTTAACAGTAAGCTTGAAAATGGACAAGAAACATACCGATAGGTTGCGAAAAGTAGACTTGATTAGAATGATTCTACCCCCTAGTGAGATGTAATTTCTCTTCCAATCTGCTAATTTCTTTGTGAATCTTTCCAAAACTGGGTGCCAGAAACTCTCTGACCTAGGATTTCCCCCTAGAGGCAAACCTAAATAAACCATAGGCCAATCACTTACCCCACAACCTAGAGATGTTGCCACAGGTAGCACCTCTTCTTCTTGCTTGTTTAATCCCATTACGTAGCTCTTATTCCAATTGACCTTCATAATAGAGACCCTCTCAAAGTGTGTCACTAAAAGTTTCAAATTCTCCATCTCCTCTGGTTCCCCTTCACAAAATAAAATGATATCATCTGCAAATTGTAAGTGTGTAACACTATAACTACCACTTGATGCCTCTCGATTCTCCCAACCTTTGATTAAATTTCTTGAGTCAGCCCTAGTTATAAACACACTCAAAACATCCACTATCAGAGTAAAAAGGAAAGGGGACTACCACTTGATGCCTCATTAAAAGTCATTCTTCCATTTTGTTCTCTAATTCCTCTTGAAACTATATTTCGTGAAATGTTTTTATCTCTATATTTATATCAACTTATGTTTAATATCGGGTGCCAAGTCCCATGAGTCAGACAACTTTCTGTAATTTTTGCTAATATTATCATGGAACGATCATGATTAGTCGGCCATTAAGAATTATCTTATAGCACACCAAGGAAAACAAAGAAAATTATCTCGGCATTAGAAGTTCCTACCTGTATTTCTCCAAGTAAATGTCTCTCAATAGCATTGAATGAATCAACAATTTCCAGTTCAGACATTTTTGATATGAACTCTTGGATGTTGGTCCTCATTCTTGCCTGCCTCCATAATCTCTGTTGTTCTTGTTCAGCAACAGCACGCCTTCTCTGGAACCATGGCAGAAAGTTGTGTCCTTTCAAAAAGCGCCTGTGTTGAAAGGAAATGAAGCAGCACTGATTCACCAGAGACAACATTGGAAAAAAGAAACAGAAAAGGTAGTGATAGAATTAAAAGAAGTGGAGAGGGTTTACTAGATGTACAATCAATGGCAATAAAATGCAGTCCAATGACAGGTAGATGCATTACCTGTACAGGTCCAGCCAATTAGCCCTCATCCTCTTTGACAAGAACTTCCCTGGACCCCTTGCTGATAAGTTGTCCAGGAATTCTTCAGCATCAAATCGAGGCAGGGGAGGAGGATCTAGGAAAGGAGAAGTTCCTTCTGAAGGTGTAGTGGCTCTCAAGTATCGAGCAAAAGGAGAAAGGAAGTTGGTAGTAAGTTCAAAAAAATGCCGCCTCAATATCTCATTGTTAACAACTGACATTGACTCCTCAATCCTTGGGGACATGCCTGCATCAATAAGCCTATTTAAGATAGCAGTGTCTGGTTTGGTTGTAGCAGCATAGGTGCTCCAAATGGCTTCCTTGTGTTCTGTCATGAGACAAAGAGGACCATCTCTCCTCAACTTTACAGCACTCAACAAACTTGATGGAGAAAACCTCTTTAAGGAAAGTTGTTGTAAACCAAGTCCTTCTGGTTTACCAGAAATCCTGCCAGTAGAGGAGATCCTGGGAGCAGCAGCCAACCGGTTCGAATTAGGAGCAGGGCTACCAACTGAAACAATGTGGGGGATATTTCGAAGAGCCTTAAGAAAGAAGAGATTTGTCACACCCAGAACCACTGGAGGAAAAGTGTCTCCTTCACTAAGAGAGTTGAGATGGGCAAAATCCGGGTCGTGAATGGTGAAGTAAGGTCTGAAATCAACACTACACAAGAGTGGGGTG
The DNA here is from genome assembly GCF_055504915.1 of Nelumbo nucifera. NCBI lineage: Eukaryota > Viridiplantae > Streptophyta > Magnoliopsida > Proteales > Nelumbonaceae > Nelumbo > Nelumbo nucifera. Next base: position 21,485,343 of record NC_142651.1, on the reverse strand, counting down.
ACTAGACTTACAAGGCTGGCAACAGCTTCACAACACTGAGGTGGCGTTGGCGCTATTATAAGAATGGGCTCACCGATAATCAAGAGCTCCCAGAGCACCCAAAGCTGCAAAAGAATCCCCCTGAATATACCAAAAAGATCAGCATCATGGAAGAGACCCTGCGGGACTGACTGGTTTGTAGGAAGAGAAGGAGCCATAGAGGAGAAAGACTCATCCGACACGACCCCCCACTCCAATGGCAAGCTATGAGCAGGCGGCAGGTTTACTTTAAGTGTAGCGTTCCCTATAGGAAGTTCCATTAGTTTACCTGGTACAGGAGCAGGCCATGTTGAGACGCAAGAAGCAATCTGCTCCAGAGCTCTCTTACCAATGTCAAAAAACAGAGGACCTAATATTTGTAACAAAGGCCTGAACACACTCGAGAACGGACAGTAAGACAATATGACCACAGACTTCTGCTCTCCTCCTCGCTTTAGCCTCTCATCCTGCCTTTGCCTATTGAATACATAGCCATACATGTACCTTGGGCTATTAGCATTACTGCTACTGCTCGACCTTCTGAGTGCCCTATTATCTACAGACTTTGGAGATACCACTTTCTCTTCTGCTTCAACTCTCTCCGAAGAAGATACATTTCCCAATTGAGTAGTCTCTCGCCTTCGGAACCGAAAAAAGAAGATACAGTCGTGGATGCTCGAGCGGTTTTGGTGCTGGGACACAGAATCAGGAAAGGAACTGAAAGCAATTTCGAGCTCTTCATCTTGCGTGAGACAATCCGGTGGATAACACTCCTCAATGACCTGACCCTGCTCAAGATCGAACCTAATGATACAAAAAGCGACAACCCATCGCTTCAAAGCTTTTGGGTCAACCTTACAACCGGATTCTGTCTTCAACGAGAAAGAAGGAGACCGACTCATCTCACATCCGTCTAACACCATATATCATCGATTGAATACGTTGACAGGATTTAACGGAAGACCTAATCCTAATCCTAACATCTTCGGCTACTATTAAAAACGTTCTCGGTTTTGAACGTCTCGGAGGGTTCGCTAGATTAAGAAGATCTAAGGAGGGCGTTTTGTTTACCTGAATCGATGCTTCAATCAAGATCGGAAAACAAAAGCTCGACAACGGATCAACTACAACCACAATACATGAGAAATGCCCTTTCTTCTTCTTCTTCCTCTTCTTCTTCTTCTTCTTCTTCTGTAGAAATGGAGATTGCGCAAGCGAGTTGCCGAGTTCGTTCATGTACTATGGCTGCTTCAATTATTAGATAAATATTAAGTTTACACAAATCTAAAATCCCGAGCTTCCTTTTCATAATTTCATTGTCAGATAATCTACCAAAACAAATTCAATTCTCTCACTTTCAGACGTTGATTATAACCCAGCCCCAAGGAGAACCAAAACAATGGAGGTCGTGACTCTCTGTGATGGGTTAACATTTTAGTACTGTTAAATTATCATTTATTAATGACTAAAAACTTCATTTTTTTCTAAATTTATGCATAAAAAAGCTATTATATTGTCAATGGGGTGTACCGGGTCCGAATTCCGGATCGCTCCATACCGGAGGTAGCAGTAGCACCAGTGGTCCAAGACAAGTGTCTGTGTTTTCATTGATAAAGATGTTCTTATTAACATCACGGTCTAGGGGCTAGGGGCTAGGGGCTAGGGAGAGCGATTTCTAGCCCGGCTAGGCCCGTCCAACTTTGGCCTGGGCCTCAGCTGGACCAGAGGAATTTACGGGTGAGCCCCAGCCTAGATGCTAACTCTTGGGTTGGTCCGGGTCCGGTTAGCCCCACTTCTGACCTGGCCCTGACTAAACCCCATTTATATACATACACTAACATGTAATAAAGCATTTATGAGTTCATTTGAAATTAGTTACTAGTTTGGAGGTGGAGATGGACAGTGTTGCTATGAAAGATTAGGTTAAATGAGATAATGTGTCAAAGTTTGCTCAACATTGCAAGCATTGGATTGGCTTGTGGTTGAAGCTAAGGTTGTAGGTTGATAGTTTCCAGCAGCCTGACCCATAAATTTCCAAGCTTGGGCTGGTATTTGTATGCAATCCCAGCTGGGTCTAAGGCCCTGATCAGGCCTGGTCTCAATAGACTCTGCCTGAAATATGTAGGCCTGGAACCCAATCCAGCCCGGTCCATGATCACCCTTAGTTGAAGCCCTTGCATGTTTTTTTTTTTTTTTTAAGAAAATCTTCTATCAATATAAAACCATTTATTTTCTTTGTATTTTTTTTAAGAAAAGTCAATGCCTAGATGGTTGATAAAAAATAATTATATGGCATTCTTAGGGCATTTTTAACTTTTCAAATGTCACTTAATGGTCGATTAACAAATCGGTTAACGGCAGGTACTGGATTGTTACATTTTGAAAGTTCGGGTACTGGATTGTCACGTTTGAAATTTGGGTATTGGATTGTTGCATTTTAAAGTTCGAGGACCAAATTGTCACTCGAGCTTAATAATCAAATAAATCAAACCTATGAAGGGTGGAACGAGAATACTTTACCCCCTTGAAAAATATATACAAAGTGTTCAATTGGCTCATAAAAGCTATCTAGGGAACACCCAACAACTATAAACAACAAAGATAAGGAAGCCCTAGATAGTAGGGGTGTCAATTGACCGGTTTTGGTTTGGATCCAATTCGATCCAAACCTTATCAAATTGAATTTGGATGGGTCATTATAATTATTGGATTGGGCCAATCTAAAATAAATTGGTCCATATTCTTATTGGTTTGAATTAGACATAAACCAAATTTCCAATAATCCGATCATGAGGCCAAACCCTTGTCCAATTTGAAATCAATCAAAACCGAAAATAGCATAAAATCACTTTTATGAAGGTACTTTTACAAAAGTACTTCTATGAAAACTATTTTTACAAAAGTACTTTTATAAAAAATACTTTTACAAAGGTACTTTTATGAATGCACTTTTACAGAACTTTTATAAAAGGCTAAAAGCACTTTTATAAAATCACTTTAAAAAAGTGCTTTTATGAAAGCGCTTTTATAAAAGTACTTTTACACAAAAGCACTTTTAGGAAATCACTTTTACAAAAAAACTTTTACGGAAGTACTTTTATGAAAGCACTTTTATAGAACTACTTTTATGGAAGCACTTTTATAAAAACACACACAGAAGTACTTTTACGAAAGTACTTTTATAAAAAGTAATTTTACAAAAGCACTTTTCCAAAGTACTTTTCAAAAATAATTTTATAAAAACACTTCTACGAAAGTTCACAAAAGCACTTCTACAAAAGTACTTTTATAAAAGTCTATAGAAGTACTTTCAATAAAATGCTTTTATAAAAGCACTTTTCCGAAATACTTTCGATAAAGTGCTTTTATAAAATCACATTTATGAGAATATTTTTATCAAAGTACTTTTACAGAAATGCTTTTATATAATTTTTGATATTTCATTCGGTTTCAAATCCATTTACATTTTAATGGATTGGATTTGGTTTGTATCCAATTTGAACTGGATTGGATTCAGTGTCTATTTATAAGTGGACTTGCATCGGACTGGATTGGGTTGGACCAAATCCGTCCGATTGACACTTCTATAGACAGTCATTCCTGAAAGCCTTATGCGGAAGAGTATCGCCAGATAGGTAGAGGTCATCTCGACCAGTATCACATCCCTCATATGCCAAAGCATCCGCCATTGAATTGCTTCCCTGTAAGTCGTAACAACGTGACATGGTAAACTGTATCCGTTGTATCATGTTTTTAATTTCCTGTAATTCATACCAGAGGGAACCATATTAACCAAAGCAAGGCTGTATGAGTGGATACTTAAATAGGTAAAGCCCATGGAGCAAGCAAGTTGAAGCCCATCTTTTTAAGCTTTCATATTTGTTACCTGCCCATAATATTTATTTTGAAAAATTAAAGCATACAAAAAACCGTTTGTCGACCACCTCCTACACCCGGGTTTCCCCTAGCTGCACCTGCACCATCTATGTTCACCGCTATAGTATTGCAGCACGGGGGAATCCACCAGACTAGCTTGTATCGAGCACCGTACCTAGGTTCAACGTTAACACCCAAAGCTTTTTTAACTGAATAAACTCCTCCCTTAGGGCTGGGGCCTGGGGGTGTGCAAAATTCCGTCAACCATCGTCTTACTTTACCCACCACCGTTGAAGCCGAACATGATGATTTACCTTCGAATTTCCTTTTATTTCTTTCATTCCAAACTTCCCACATAACTAGAACTGGTATCGATCTTACCGTTTCAGCCCATGCATCTTTTCTATTGCCTGCATAAGAAAACCACCGAGTAACACACTGCCAAAGAGTCTCCGTTTCACACAGAGACAGAGGGAAGATTTTCCTTGCCAAAACGAAAACATGATCCCGTGATTCTACCTCCTTAACAAGCAAACCATGGTTCATGTTTTCGACATCAATTGCGTGAGAGAAGAGAGTCCCAGTCCCTAGCCAGTTATCATACCAGAAACTCACATCCTCTCTGCCCTCCAACATTTTGTATTCTCAATTAGAATGTATGTTACGCACTCAACAAGTATCTTGGCCTCGTCGGATGGTTTTCAAAAGAGTCATGTTTCGTCCACGATTTTAGGAGGGTTTATCACGTGATCTTGTCCAACTGGAACGCTTTCGGTGTTCTCACGATTAAATCACAACCCAACCATTCTTTCTCGGTTTTGGACGAAAAGCAGATGCTTTCTTTTCTTTGCATGAAAAACAGTGGTGGAGTTTCTCTGTTTTAAACAAAAAAAAAAGGGGCGGAAGGACACCAAATCATCGCTCAAACAGGTAAAATAGCTTTCTCCATCTCTTTTCTGCTTTCTTTGTTCTGAACCTATGTTAAAAAATCTCAAATCGCAATAGGGAACGGGTGAATGCCACATCATGATTTGCCAGCTACAAGCCATTCTTCCTCTTCAGATTACTAGCATCTCCTTTTCGGGATTCGTTATCTGGGTAACGGATGACCATGCCAAATCGGCAAATCCATATGTCATATATATCTCCTCGCTCCTTCCCCTCCCCTGCCTCCCTCTCCATGATTCTCGCCATCGTAAGCTGTATACACCGCATCTTTCTTGCCGTACGCTCCTTATCCGTTATCCACGGTGGCAACGAGCTGAATTTTTCACGAGCTGAGGCTAAATTATTAAGCGAGCAGAGCTCGATTTATGATATTTGATATTTAATATATATATAATATATAATAAAATTATAGAAAAATAATATATATAATAAAAATATTATAATTATTAATTATTATAATTCTTACTTTTTAAATATAAAATAAAGAATTATATATAATAAAACATTTTTATAAAATATAAAACGAGCCGAGATGAGCCGAATTCGAATTTATGAACTTTTGACTCGAGCTGAGTTCGAGCTCAAGGTTCTAGCTAGAACCGAATTGAGTTCGAGCCTTATAGAATAGTCTCGAGCCGAGCTCGAGCCTGGGACTATTCGGCTCGGCTCGAATCCACCTCTACCCATGGGCGATCCATGTAAAGTGTGGCTATGCCGTCTTCCTCTGAGATAATTTAAGGGGTCGGCCCAATACAGCTAACGACCCAAACCTGTACTGTGTCGTAGGCTAAATTGATCCATGGGTCTGGTCGGGCTATGGACTAGGTCAAAATTATTTATTTAAAATTTTATAATTCTAATTTTATATGAATTTCATATATATAATTATTTATATATACAATCATTAAATAAATTAATATAATAAAATTAAAAATAAATATTTATTTTATTAATATATTATCTATATATATACTTATTACGGAATGGGTGGTTTCTCCTTACGCTAAATAGAATCTACTCGTGCGAGTAGATTAGCGCTATCACGTGCAGATATTTTGTACGTGTAAAAAACATCTGTTTGTTCGACCAAGGGTTTGGTTCACGAGCATACAGACCTTCGAGCCAGGAGAGCTTCGAGGGAAGAACGGGAGAACGGCGAGCGTCGAGGAAGAAATCCAACGGCGAGCTTCGAGAAAGAAATCGAGGAAGAAATCGAGGAAGACCATCTCGTTTCAGCTGTGCCTCCCGTAGAAAACCCTACTGCTCTTTGATTCGCTGTTACTGCAACCCCTGTAAGATTTCTGGAGACGGATCTGTTCCCTTCCAAGGTATGTGGTTTTAACTTTTTCTTTCATTGCATTCGTTTTGATTTTTCCTCGTTCTTCAAAATCTAGGGTTTTTCAACCTCAATGTTCTATTGTATTTGTTCTCATTGTTTTCTCTTTCTCGGTTCTCGTCGTAACTAATTTGCTCATCTTCTGTTCTCAGAAGATGATTGAGAGAAAAAATGTGGAAAAAAAGAGATAAAATAGGAATGAATATAAAATCTTTTCTTATATAACAGATTTTTTTCCTTGCATCTTGTCTGAAATTTTGAAATTCCTACAGTTTCTTTTTCTTAAAAAAATCGTTTTGAAGGAGGCCAAAACCTATATCCAAACCAAAATTAACTACTCTGGTTGCAGATCATGATTACAAGTAGATCCATCAGAGTTAAGGCTCAATACCTATAGGCTTTTTCCTAAGATGTCCAATTTTGATTCTTATGAATAATCTTGAAAAGGGCTCTTCAGTTTGAGATGATGCCCCCATTATTTGGACTTTCGTTTTGGCTTTCATTTTAGCTCAAATTCAGCTCTTTATATAGCTTGGAGAGTCATCCTTTTGGCTTTCATTTTAGTCATTCTGTTTGTAAGGCATTATGAGACTATAAGTAGAACTACTGTTCTCCCTCAGCTACCTGAAATGATCAAAACACGTTAGAAGGATGTTTCATTCCTTCACTGTCTGAAAATTTGTTCCAGGTGTCCAACGCCTAATACAGCTTCAACAACTTAGGTACAGATTCAAAACAAGAAATACAAGCTTCATGGGCGCCCCACAAACGCCCTACATGCGCATCTCAGCGTGCATTGGTACATTTACCATACTAATCAAATGGAGATGTTCCTCCCAATAACTAGGGTGGGAGGTGCATGCTATGAGTCGCCAATCTGAGCATTATTCTCGACTTCTATTACGCCTTGCTCACTGCGACATGTAGTTGAGACTGAAAAGTCGAATTTCTACTTGCTGGACTAATAGAAGAAATTATATAACTAATTGTTAATTATTAATTGTGGTGTGGAGAAGGATGGCCTTCCCTTCTCTTCAATCTTTACCACAAGTCCACAACTATTTCTTTATTTTATCCCCTCGGAAGAGAGAAAAAGACACTTACCAATTCCAAGTCCACTCTAAGTCATCTCTCTCTCTCAATGAATACGAAGAAATTAATCTATAGAAATCTGCCCAAGTTTTCTATTTACAATTAAGCACAGTTTACAATCTATAAAAATCTCTCTTTTAATTGCTTCTTCCTTATCACTGCGTTCATGAATGGAGTTCTGAAGTTAAACAACAATTGCTAACTCACCTATTATTACATTTTTATTCCCTTGCGTGACGTTTGGACAGGTAGCAGAGATTGTTAGTGAGGACCAAACCTGTAAGTACTGCAATCAAGATCTTCTTTCTAGTTCTTTTATTTTTCTTTCTTTTTTGTTTATTCTCATCAAGTATTTCTGAATCTCCATTCTCTGCAAATTAAAGATATTACAGTCCATTGAGTTGTAGGGGGTCTTGACTCGTTTGGCCATCCATTGATGCAACTTGTGTTGATGGCGCATTGAGTTACATTTCACTCCTACCTTGTGCATTGTCCTGTATCTATTCATGCGCTTACCGGATCAGGTTGAGGATAAAATTTGATGGGCTCGTGGAGTCTCTCGCCTCGGATTGGATTTGTTCACTGTTTTTTGTGAAATTTTGCTTGTTTGGGTTATGGTTGAGCTGGCCATGGATGCCACGTGGTAGCCTTTGCGGCCATTTTATCCCTCCAGCCACGTCAGCACCACGTGGGATAGATAAGTGTGACTAAGAAGGAGAGTCCCGCATGGACAAGGAAGTGAACCCTGTCGGGGAAGAGGAGTCATCCAGAAGACCTTGACGAGCAACCTCATCCCAATAACTCCAGAAGCCTCGTCCAAATAGGACATGGACCTCCGGTTATAAATAGGTAATCTTTGTTCAGGGTAAGGGACTTTTGGACTTTTATACTTCTACTTTGCTTCTTCGGCTCGGACCAATGCTACTCTACCCTACTCGGCCCGGCTTCATACCCTTTCATTCAATTGACTTGAGCGTCAGAGTGCCTACTTGGGGACCAACTCCTCAGGCCTCTAACATTCCTTGATCAATTCCAGTGTGCAACTTCATCCTTCCACCTCAGTTTCACCTAGTTGATAGGATTATTCGACTGCGATTTTAATTCAGAACAACTCGGGTCAGACAACATCCGTACTCTTTACAAGGAATACAGGGAACTCAAAAAATGAGCCTATGACCCTTTAATAGGTAAAATCAATAGGGCTGCAAGTAGGGTTTTTTATAGGGGTGGCCCGGGTTAACATTTTACATTGTTTTGGGTTCGGGATTTGAATCAGGTCTATTGAAAATTTGACAAAATCCCAATTTAGCCCGCCCCAAATTGTACCCCTGCTTTTCTTTATTTTTTTTGGGTAAAATACAAAAACCTCCCCTGAAGTTTTTGACAATCATAAAAACCTTTCCTATAGTTTTATTTTAGCAAAAACCTCCCCTCTATTTTTTAAAAATTCAACAAATACCTCCCTTCCGTCAATAACCAAGATGGAAAACATTAAAGAGATGATATTTTTTCAAAATACCTATATTTTTTACAAATTTCGTTTTTTTCTCCTATACCCTTTTATAAATTTTGGATGGTGGAACATTTTCCGAGTAGATCTTCTAGAAAATTTCTAGCTTTTCGGTGCATATGAAGCTCCTCATCGGGTTACCCCACTGGGACTCCACGCATTTACTCTGGTGGCATCACATTATGACGACAAACGAATCGTTGTTGCAAATCGGTGGCGAGAGAATAACTTTAGGCACATCGAGATCTTTGATCTAGAGCTAGAGTTGTTTTGTAGGGTAACAGAGACTGTAAATCCTTAATTTCACCACTACAATCCTTTTTTCTCCTTGAAATCAGGTTTTCTCGGATACCACTGATTCTGAGGTGTGTCGGCTTCAGGGGACTCAATCGTTCTGCATCTCGAACTTGTAACTTCTCTGGTGAGGGAGCTGAGAATGCTCTGGCTTAATGGATCATTCCCTTTGTGTTTTCCCGACGGTGACCTGATCGCATTCAACCACAACTTCGATGCGAATGTTGGCATAAAGATAGTGAGATTGGACGGCTCCAGGAGATACCGAATCGCGTTTTACACCCCGTGGAATCAGACGGAGAAGAACGTCTAGTCGTCGGACGGGATTGCGGGAATCACCTTCAATCCAAAAGATATGGATGATCGGGAAGATATTCCTGTTGAAGTGAAAATTCTAACAAGAGAGGAAACGGGCAACAATGCATTTCCGTTGTGTTCACCTGACGGAAAGTTCGTAGTGTTTAGGTCTGGGAGATCCGTCCAACTGGTCGCCGGATGGGAAATTGATAGCCTTCTCGTCTAACCAGCACAATCCTAGCAACGTGGAGGCCTTTAGCATATATATACCTTATCCATCTGAATGGAATGGAACTCCGACGAGTCTATGTGGCAGGGGCAAAGGAATCAATAGAGGCAGACAAGGAGAGGATCGATCACGTATGCTTCAGCCCGGACTCCTCGTGGCTGGTATTACAACCAATTTGGGCGGCGTATTGGCGGAGCCAGTGTCCATGCCGAATCAATTTCAACCATACAGTGATCTATACGTGGTGAGATTGGACGAAAGTGGGTTGAAGAGGCTGATGTGGAACGGGTATGAGGATGGAACCCCAACCTAGAATTCGACGACGGGGAGATGGATGTGGGTCGACTGTCAGTGGAGACTATGGTGGGAGGTAGGCTCATGGGTTAATTTGATGAACCGCTTTGGATTTCTTGCAATATGTGAGAGATAATAGATTCTGTAAAGTTCAAGGCTTTGTTTATAGCATCATTCCGAAGAAGGGGAAGCTTGAGAGTGGAGCCTTCGACAATCTTCGCGCCTTGGCTTACAGGACAAGATGACAGCGAAGGAGATTGCGACTTGGCTTGCCATCATTAACAAGGAAGAGGCATTGTCCAAGAAGCTCCACCCTGAGAACTGCCCTCCTGTGTCATCAACAGTGGGGAGTGGATCTTTCGCCATTAGCGACAACAATGAGTATAATGTTGAAGGGGTTGAGAATGATCCAAATGTTGAAGTATAGGAGTGCAAGCCTCATGATGTGAATTTGTTTAATTTGGTCAGCCAAGGATAGACTTATGGTTCCTCTACCGTTGAGTTGCTGAGACAGGGCTATTTTAGTAAAAATAGATGCACATTAATGGTAAAAGGGTAAAATAGGTATTTAAAAAAAATCATCTCTTTAACGGAAGGGAAATATTTGTTGAATTTTTCAAAAATAAAGGGGAGATTTTTGCTAAAGTGAAACTATAGAGGAGGTTTTTATGATTGCCAGAAACTTCAGGGGAGGTTTTTATATTTTACCCTTTTTTCGGTAAAACTCTAGGGTTGGTTTGTAAGTCAGATTACCCGATTTGAAAAAATTCAACAAAATGCTTCAGCAACAAGCTAGGGTTGCATGGCACATAGCAACTTCAATCGTTGTCAAACAATCCGGTTTGCCTATTAAGGTGGTGTTTGATATTGTGGTTATCCACGATACATTGAATGGTCGGCCCGTTCTGGCAGAAAAAATAGAAAAGATAAAAAGTGGTCAACGTTTTTTGGCCAAAATTTGGTTTTGGCATAAAATAGAACCGATCACCTTATTGATTCCTAGTTTTTTCGGTCCGATCGTTTGAATCGAACGGTCGACTTGTTCTAACAGAAAAAATAAAAAAAACGGTCAAAATCGTTGAACGGTTCGAGCAAGGTTCAAAGTTTCGACACGTATCGGCCCGTATCGGATGATATATACCATTCCAGGACCTCTCCGATATGCCCCTATAGTGGGTGTATTGGGGGTCTGACTGGTTCAGGGGGTGTAGGAGCCCTAAACTGGCTCCCCTTAATCGGTTTTGAAAAAAAAAAAAAGTAAAATAAAAGGGTATCGGTTTGCCCGATACGCCGGTAGAACATTGACGGTTCAACTGCCCGAGTCAACGATTTGCTAACCAAATCAACGTTTTAAGGCCAAAATAAAATAAAAAATGGTTAAAACCGTTGAACGGTTCAACCGCCCGAGTCAATAGTTTGTTGACCAAATCAACATTTTTTGGCCAAAATCCAATTTTGGCGAAAAACATAACCAGTCACCTGATCGTTCCTAATTTTTCCGGTCCGACCGTCTGATTCAGTCCGGTTTTGAAAACCATGGAAAAAGTAATAACATTTAATTGGATAAATGTATGTTTTATTATTTATTATTTTACATAAATAAATAGTAGGAATGTCAAATTGTCAATAACTTCATAAAACAATATTAGTAATATTATTAATAATACTTTTATTAATTAATAAATTTTGAATATTATATTAATCATGGTCAATTATTAGTAATTAGTAACAATATTATTAATTATTATCAAATATTATAATAATATTATTATTATTAATATTGTTAATTGTTGTTAACATTATTTTATTAATTATTAATTATTAATATTAATAATTATTATTACTAATTTTAGTTAATATTAATATCATTATTTGTTATTAAATATTATTAATGTTATTGTTAGTATTATTAATTATTATTATTATTATTTTTATTAATTATTAATTACTTTTTTATAATTTATTAATGCTTTTCTATTATATACATTACTAAAAATAAAATATTATGTTTTAATGATTAATGACATAGATAATCTTACATGTTGTAGTTGAGATGCATGGAATCAAACATAAGATATGGACATAAATGTGCCACACCTTGTAGAATACCCATTAAGGGGTGGTATAGATTCGTACATACATTTTTGTCCATGGTGCAGAACTGTTGGAATGTGGTGTAGATGAAAACACACCACCCAATTTCTCATCTACGAAAACTCCCTAAATTAATTGATGTTATTCATACAATTGAGTGTGTGTTGCATATGCGTATCTTAACTCTTTCACCCTTCTTTATTTATGCTCTACTGATACTATTCCTCTACCTCTGAAGTTGCTTTTCTAATATTATGTGACACCAATATTTTGAACCTTGTTTGGAGGATACCGTGGAAACATATTAAAGCAGTAGCAGCAGGCTCAAGTTACTATGGTGGCTCCCATAACCCAAACTATGAGGGGATGACTACTAGTTGATATGTGGAAAAATCTACTGTGACCCAGTCACATACGACCCCAATTGATTTACTTAGAAAGTTAAAGTTAGCTGTTTATAGTTGTATTATTTTTATTTTTTTCCGTTCTTTTATTTTCTATTTTTTATTTTATTTTAATTATTGTGCCATTTCCCCTACCCTCTTACTTGCAAATGGATTTTTTTTTTTTTTGGCAAATGGAATGTTCTACCCTAAGATCAAGTCTTCCTTGTATAAATTTTATCACGTCTTTATTTGAGTTGAAGTATAAATTTTATATAGGATGTATCTATACAAAATCTTATTAAGACTCAGTTTGGAAGGAGTACAAATATAAATATGTACGGTGTAAATATATAAAATAATATAAAATATAAGGTTTTGCATTCTATATATCTGTGTTTGTACTCCTTCCTAATTGAGCCATGAAAGGAGTACAAATACAAATATGTAGAGTGTAAAACATTGTATTTTGTACTATTTTGTATATATTTGCACCTTATATATTTGTATTCGCACTCTTTCCAAACTGAGTCTAAGCAAAATTTGTTGACGGACATAATGGTTCAGTTTAGTTTATTTTTCTCTCTTTTCATATTTCTTTATTTGCAATAGAGAAAGTTTAATTGGTGAACAGGTCCCATATGTGGCACCCACTATAGTTATCACTTATACTTTCCGGTTAACGGTTTCAAATATTTAGGAGTGTCTTTTTACCTAAATGGGCTTCTAGAAATCCTAATTTTTGAAAAAAGTGCTTTCTTAGCAATTAGATAAGGCTACTTTTGGTGGGGGCTTCTTGCCTTTAAACTGCTTTTTTAGAAGTGCTAGCACTTAAAATTTGCTTGGTACAAAATGGGCTTTTGCCCAAATAAAAACAACACAACCCTTAATGGTTTATAAACATAAAGATGGTGTTTGGAAGCATGTGTATTTATTGGGATCGATTTTCAAGAAAAAATGCCCATATTTTCAAGACCTGTTTTTCACAAAAAAATGCTTTAATTTTGTTTAGGAGTGTTTCTGCCATGTAGGTAGTGAGCAACACTATGCTGTTTGGTAAGGTGATTTTCATCACCGTTTTTCATGTATGTGTTGATAGGTAAGCACCACATAGGATACATGTAATTGCCAATCAGTCAACCATTGGGGGAAATTTAACGTTTCATGCATCGTGGGGTCCCGGTTTATGAGGCATGCCTGATTTTTCAATAAACGCCTAAACCAAACAATAAATATATGGATATTTGTTGAAACGCCTATGTGGATCCGACATGGCACCGTTTTTTTTTTTGAAAAGTGGCCACGGTTCCAAACATTCCTAAAAGGCATGTATAATTCAAGTCTTCTTTCATAAATTACGGTATTAAAGACAATATCTCTAATTCCTATTTATCTCCTAAACTGCCTCCCTCACTTTCTCCAAAATTATCTCTAATTCTTATTTATCCTCTAAATTATCTTTAATTCCTATTTATCTCCACAATTATGTCTAATTTAGTAGAGAGTTTCTCTCCTAAATTATCTCTAATTCCTATTTATCCTCTCCCATGCTTTTTATCTATATCTATCTAAAGAAAGTTTGGATTAAAAAATTTAAGAATTGTTTAAATATTCAAACAAAATTATAAAATAACTTTAAAATATTTATTAAAAACACAAAAAAGTAACTTTATATTTTTACAAAATATATCACGAAATTATGTACTAACAATTTAAATTAATTTTTTTTGGATTATCAATTTAAATCCTTTTCAAATATTTAATAATATGTAATAGCTCTAAATAAATAAAATTCAAATAATAAAAAAAATAAATATTTTTATAGATTATTTAAATATTTAAATAATTAAATATTTGTTATAACTATATTTAAATATTTGTCATAACTATATTTTGAATAGTTAAAATAATGAAATTATCAAATAAATAATTTTATATTTTTATATCACGAAATTAGGTACTAAAAATTTAAATTATGTTTTTCAGGTTCATCAATTTAACTGTTTTTCAAAAATTTAATAATATGTAATAACTTTAAATAAATCAAATTAAAATAACAAAAAATTTTAAATATTTTCAAATTTAAAAAGTTTCTTTAAAGTAGAAAAATAATTATAACATAATATTGAAATTAATAATAATTTAATATATTACAAAATTAATAATGAAATTATGTAATAGTAGTATAAATTATCTCCCCCACTATCCCCCATTTTATCCAAAATTATCTCTAATTTAGTAGAGGGTTTCTCTCGTAAATCATCTCTAATTCATATTTATCCTCTCCACTACTTTTTATCTATATCTATCTAAAGAAAGTTTGGATTAAAAAATTTAAGAATTATTTAAATATTCCAACAAAATTATATAATAACTTTAAAATATTTATTAAAAACACAAAAAATAATTTTATATTTTTACAAAATATATCACGAAATTATGTACTAACAATTTAAATTATGTTTTTCAGGATTATCAATTTAAAAGTTTTGTCAAATATTTAATAATATGTAATACATTTAAATAAATAAAATTCAAATAACAAAAAAATTTAACCATTTTATAGATTATTTAAATATTTATCATAACTAGATTTTAAATAGTTAAAATAATGGAATTATGTAATACATTTAAAAAATTTCTTCAAAGTAGAAAAATAGTTATAACATAATATTGAAATTAATAATAATTTAATACATTACAAAATTAATAATGAAATTATCTTATAATAGTATAAATTATGATTTTATGGATAATTAAATTCAATAAATAATTAATATTTTAAAATGTACATATTTTACATATTATTTAAGTATTTAAATAACTAAATATTTTAAATAACAAAATATTTAACATAACTAGATTTTAAATAGTTAAAGTAAAGAAATTATGTAATAAATTAAAAAAATCTGAAAAGTGGAAAAATAATTATAACATAATATTGAAATTAATAATAATTTAATATTTTTACATAATATTATAAATAACTAAAATTAATATTTATTGTATTTCAGTAATTATTTATTGTTTTTTGTGATTAATGTATTTTCAATGATTATGTATAAAATTATTTTGTTTTGTTATTTAACAGAAAACTTTCAATAATTATTGGGGATTAAACTATTATTATTGAATTTTTAAAATTTAATTTATTATACTTATTGTATTTTTGTTATAACTTATTGATTAATTAATATTTATTAGAGATAAAACTATTATTTGAGATTACGCTATTTATTGACTAAGTTAATATATTTTTAGTACTTATTGTATTTTTGTAATTATTGTATTTTTTCATTATCAATATATTTTGAATAATTGTGTATTTTCGCTATAAATTTTTAATAATTATTGGAGATTAAACTATTGTTATTTAGCGAAGATAAGACTTTTAATTTAGCTAAAATTATGAGTGTTCATGAGTTCGTTTGGTCCGACCGTAGGCTATTTGGCCAACCAAATTGACTTGGTCAGGTTGGGGAATTGGTCAACTGAAACCAGCTTACATTTTGTGAAAACCAACCCACTCAAGTTGTATCGGTTTGGATCGGTTTTCACAAAAGTTCAGTCGGGTCAAAAGATTTAAACTTAAAAAATAAATTTAATTTTAAAAATTATAGTGAAATTATTAAAATATAAATTTTAAAATTAGATTTATGAAATAAAACATTTTAGACGAAGAAATATGAGAAATTTCTCACTTTTTCATATTAAAAACTATTTAAAATATAAAATATTAATATATATCCATGGTTAGGTCGTTCGATTTTGGTCGGTTTACAAATGGGCAAAGTGAAACTGATCCAATTTGGTCAAATTGGGAATTTTTTGAACCAAAGCCAACATAAAATACTAGAAAACAGACCAACTCAGATCGAGTTGATCAGGTTGGTCGGTTTCATAAGTTTGATGAATAAACCTAACTGAAATTAATTATTGTTATTTTTGTATTATGAAAAATTTATTAAAAGTAGTATATAAAATATGAATAATTATTAATTATTTAAAAAGTTGAAAATATAAAACAATTGTGTACTTTTATGTGTTTCTATTAGGGTCATTTACTAGAACACACCTTATAGTTTTACGTATTTACTTAAACCTACCTTATAGTTTTCATTTTATTAAAACATCCCATATATTTTAACAACTTATTTAATTAATCAACATTTCATTAAGGACTGTTTGTTTTTCCATTAGGCCCATGATTTTTTATTCCAAAAATACCCTTAACACTTTTTTATACAAAAAACAAAATTGGCCAAATATGGCCAATAAAGTGGTTGCCCATGTCTTATTAAGGGCAAAAGTGGTATTTTTATTTTTATTTTATTTTAGTTAAATTTATTTAAATGAACATTAGGGTCAACATTATCATTTTTCACTATCATCTAATGGTAGGGATAGCAATTTTCCCCATTTCCTTGATCCCCATGGGGATCCACCCCGAATGGGGTAGGGATGGGGATGGAGAAATTTTCATCCCTGTTAGTAGGGACGGGGAGAGCACTCCCCGCCCCGTGGGATCCCCACTAATATATATATATATATATGTATGCATACGTTATATATGTATATATATACACATACATCTATATATTAATATTTAAAAATGGTTGAATATTTTCTAATAGGATTGTAAGTTTTAATTATTTGATTTTTATTTTTTAAATAAAATAAAAAATAAAAAAATGGTTAACATTATAAAAAATCACGGGGAATGGGGATCCCCGCGGGAATGTGGAAATCCCCGTGGGGATGAGGATGGGGATAACCTTGTCCCCATTAGTGGGGACGGGGATGGGGAGAGGCTCCCTGTCCCTGCCCCGCCCCATTGCCATTCCTATCTAATGGAAGATTAATTAAATTCGTTGCAAATTATAAGTGGTGTTTTAGTAAAATGCTAACTATAGGATAGATTTTAGTAAATCCATAAAAATATAAGGGTATTTTAGTAAATGACCCTTCCTATTATTTATCTTTCACTTAATAAATCCCGTGCATCACACGGGTCCCCGCTAGTTAATGCTTTAAAATATGAATTGAAAATTTATTACAGTAATTATGAGTTAATTACGAGAAGGTTTGGGTTCCATCTTTAAACTTCTCGACATGAGCAGGCCGGTCTAATAGTAATACCTAAGTCCATTTACTAAAATGGTCCGTGCCCAAGGTTAGCATTGCTTGGTGGCTGAGGTATTTCTTCCCACTTCACAGTCTCCAAAAGTGTAGGGACAAATAGAATTTGATTTTTATGCCAAAAGTCAAATGATTATACAGCAGCATTTGACATTCCTTATTTTAATGATTTATCTTTTTTTTTTTAGTTTTTAATTGCAAAAAGGAGATAAGTCCTTAAAATAAAGGAGATTGAATATATTCCTCACAGAACTTGTCTCATACTGATTTCATAGCATTCTTATTTGTATTTATTATTCATAGGGAGATACTTTTAATACACGGTGAGATGTAGTTGTGAGGTTAGTGTGAGGCACTCTTTGTGAGAAGCAGATCCCAATTCAAAATAAAGAATGCCAAATGCAACCTAATTCCACTGTAGGGTTGCCCTTGTTTGGTGCCCAATTCAGACCAAGGCAGCCACAGCCACATTAAAAAAAGAATTGGAGGATAAATTCTTTTGGTGTGTTTAAATCTTTAGGTTCTTTTTTGGAAGAGTTTTTATTTTTTGGAAAAATTTCCAATTAATACTCCGTACTTTGGGTCTAGTGTCTTTTTGGTCTCCGAACTTTAAAATACCACAATTCAATACCTGAACTTTTAAAACGTGTCAATCCAGTATCTATTGTTAACTAGTTGTTAATCAACTGTTAATAGCATTTGAAAAAGATACAAATGCCCTTTGAGTATCATCTAATTTTTTTTATAAACCATCCAAACGTTGACAAAAAATTAACAATCTCAAATCCTTACTTCTTTTATTCAAGAAATTTGAACGGCCTTGAGTTCGATATTTGTAAAAATTATATGGTTTTTTTAAAAAAAAATAATGACTGGTTAATAGCTACTTAACGGTTATTAACGGCATGCAATTTGGACGGCTTTGGGTTCGGTATTTGTGAAAAATTGAATTCGCCCAGTGCAAAAGCTTGAGGGTGATGAAGGATAATAACCAATTGTCCATTGTGGTCAGCTTGACCCTATACAGAACCCAAGATTTTTCTTTTATAAGTATGGTTGTTTGGCAAAAAAGAAAAAAAAGAAAAAAAAATAGCTTGCTTCATGTGTAAGAAACGTTACTATGGGTGTAGGGTAAAAAGATAATTTTAATCAATATTTTTTCAATTAATTAAAGGGAAATTGTCCAAAACCCACCATCACTTTTTATGAATTCTCTTAAACTCATCACAACATTTCAAAACGTCGAAAACTCACCATGTTACTAACTTGACATTAAACAGACTAACCGGAGTTAACACAATACCATTTTACCCTTCATAGAAAAATAAAAAAACTATAGAAATTGAAAACAAAATCAGAAAAAAAATTGTAGAAAAACACCTAAAATTATAGAAAAACATAGAAATTGCAAATAAATAACAAAAAATATAGAAAATTTTATAGAATATAGAAAATAGAAAAATGTAAAAAAAAAGCAGAAATTAGGAAAAAAATTGGAAATTATAAAAAAGTAAAAATGAAAAAAAAAGAAAATTGAAAACTAAAAAAGATAAAAGAAACTTGAAAAATATAAAGATTGGATAAAAACAGAAATTGCAAATATACATAAAATGATAAAAATTCAAAAATTATATATTATAGAAAAAAGTAAAAAGTTGTAAAAAAAACACAAGAAAGTGATAAAGTTTTCAAAATGATAATAAAAACCTACACAAAATACATAAAATGATAAAAGTTTAAAAGTATCAACTAAAAAGGCAAAAATTAGGAAAAAAGAATTTTTAATTATATATTTTAGAAAAAATAAAAAATTACAAACAAACTAATAAAATGATAAAAACTTTCAAAAAATAAACAAAAATTAGACATTAAATACGAAGATTGTTGCAACAAAATTTCAAAAAATTAGATAAACAATTAGAAAAATATTTTTTTGCATAAATTTGTAGAACCCTCAATGGGAATTTACATTCCAAATTCAAAAGAATACATTGCAAATGTTTCAAAACATAAAAAATCTTTGAAATTTATGATCGTCTTCTTTCAAATATTCAAACCAGTAGATCGTCTTCTTCAAGATCTGAGAGAGAGAGAAGGTGCTACAGCGACAAGAAGAGCCGAAGAGGGTGGTGTGACAGTGGCAAGATCTGAGCAAGAGAGACTGTGATGTCGTGACTACCTTCAAGATCTGAGTGAAAGAAGTTGGTGTGGTGGCCAGATTTGAGTGAGAGAGAGGTTGATGCAGTGATTACCTTCAAGATCTGAGCGAGAGAAGGTGGTGTGATGGCCAGATCTGAGCGAGAGAGAGGGTGATGCAGTGAATACCTTCAAGATTTGAGTGAGAGAGGGTAGTGCGGCGGCCATATCTGAGCGAGAGAGGGTGATGCAGTGATTACCTTCAAGATCTGAGTGAGAGAAGATGGTGTGGCGACCATATCTGAGCGAGAGAGAGAGAGAGAGAGAGAGAGAGAATTTCGGTCTAATCCTAACCTAAATGACCCTTTTCCCCTAATTTGCCATTCAAGGGTAATTTGGTCATGAAAAGAGTTATTTATGCTTAGAGGTGTACGGCTTGGCACGGCACGACACGAAGGCCCACGGGCCGTGCTAGACCTGACATGGAGGTCCGTGCTGTGCGGGACCGGGGGTTCAAGGCCTATGGGACGACACGACACGAAGCACAGCCCACCAGGCCCGTAGCGGGCCGCGTTCGGTTCGTTGGAGAATATAGCCGTTGCCCCCGCCACCCATAAAGGGGCCCAACGGCTAGTTTCAACTTTTTGGGGGGGCTTTTTATAGAAATACCCTTTCAATAGCTATAAACAATCATATTAGGGGGGTATTTGTGTATTTTGCTTATGGGGGTTGAAAAAATGACATAAATGCCCCCCCTACAGCTATATAACAACTAGTTTAGGGGGCATTTTGGATAAAGTTATAAGTAACTTTACAATGACCAAAATACCCCTCCTAACAACTAAATAACAGGATAGTTTTTTGGGCAATTGAATTAATTTAATTCCTGTAAATAGCCATATCCTCCACCATTCTCATCACACCAATTTAACAATTCTCTTAATATCTTCTCTCTTTCTCTCACTCTCATACTCATACATTCTCAATTATCTGCAATCTGAGAAATTTTGATTAGCTGATTGTCTGATTCTGCATTCCCCAATTCTTAAGTCTCAATTTCATCGAAGTTTTGACTTTCAACAAGAAGAAGGCTTGCTCAACTAGCTCAAGTATCTCAATTCAGGAGGTTTGGACGTTGAAAGGCTTCAACGGTTGAAATCAAGTTGGGATTTTGAACCGGCAATCCGGGTAAGTTGAATTAGATTAATTTTTATTTTTTAGAATTAGAAAAAAAGGCCAACTCTTCTAAAAATCGATTCCCCAACATGTTCACCATGGATGACATTTAATCGCATCAGGATAGTGTTAGCATTGATGTGATTAATGTCGATGGAAGTAGAACTTTCACCCCTGGTAGTAGTGATGTCAAGGGAAAAATGAGGGCTTCTAAGCTGAGTAGCCCATTTGGAAAGTTTTCAAAGTACAGGATATTGATGGGAAGGGGAAAGGGCCGTTTGCCAAAAATGTAGGAAATACTTTATTTATTGTAGCAAGGGTGGTACGGGTCATTTGAGCAGACATCTGCTCACACATGAGTGAGAGGAAGATGAAGGGAGAGAAACAACCTGAACATAGATTGGGAGGGGGACTAGTTTTGGTACTTTTAGATATTCACAAGAAAAAATGAGACAAGAACTTGCTAAGTATATTGTACATGCAGAACAACCATTTATATTAGCTGAAGATCCAAAGCTAGAAAAATGGTTGCGTAGTTCTGTAAACCCACAATATAAAAAAGTTTCTAGGAATACTATAAGAATTGATGCTTAAAATTTTTTTTTATTCATATAAACAAAATTTAATTTCTTTGTTATCAAATCTTAATTCTAAAGTTGCAATTACTTCGGATGTTTGGACATCCAAATTTAATATTAGTTATATTTGTATTATCGGCCATTTCATTGATGAAAATTGACTTTTGAATAAAAGAATTTTAAGTTTTACTATGATTGAATGGCCACATAGTGGTCCAGCTATTGCTGCAAGTATTTTAAATACTTTGCATGCTTATGGAGTTTTGATAATGCCAGCATTAATGATTATGCAATAAATATTTTAAAATCTCAATTAAAACCATGCTTAAATGGTAAATTATTTCATATTAGATGTGCATGTCACATCTTAAATTTATGTATTCAAGATGCCTTGAATATTATTTCTACTTATATTTCAAAAAGTAGAAATTGTGTTATATATATAAAAAGTTCAGGGGCAAGAAAACAAGAATTTAAATATTTATGCTAAAATTATGGTTTAAAATATAAACATTTTATATTTGATGTAAATCATAGGTGGAATTCTACCTATGCTATGTTAGAAAGTTGTATATCTCATAAACAAATTCTTTCTGATTTTTATAATTTAAAAATGCCTAATGATATGAAATTTGAGCAAGATTGGGAAATGACAGTTTGTATAAGAGATTTTTAAAACATTTTTATGATGCAAAAAATGAATTACTTAGAATTTATTATCCAACTAGTTCTAATTTACCATATCAATTAATGGTAATTTGTGATTGTTTTGTAAAATATAGAAATAATCCAGAATTTCAATGTATTGTTGAAATTAGGGAAAATAGATTTAAAAAATATTGGGAGAACATTTCTCCCTTTTATTGTTTAGCTACAATATTAGACCTTAAGATTAGGAAAGATGGTTTAGATACTTTGCTTGAATCATATTGTGAAAACATGAATATTGATATAGGAAATAAAAAAGAAAAAATAATAATTTGTTATTTGAAATGTACAGTTTGTATGAATATGAAGTTGTAGGAAATATTCCTACAATTTGTTCATCATCTTCTTCTACTTATGACCTTGAGCCCAATAGTAGAAGATAAAAACTTTTCTATTTAATAAGTAGAAGGCATAAATCTGCTAGTTCTACAACAAGTTCATTTACTGAACTTAATTTTTATTTACAAGCAAATTTTTCTAATTTAGGTGAAGGATCAAATAATTTTGATATTTTAGCCTGGTGGAGTGAACTTTCAAAAAATTATCCGGTTCTCGCCGCCATGGCACGTGATCTAGTAACTCCTCCGGTGTCTATAGTTCCATCGGAGTCTTGTTTTAGTGTAGGTACCAGGGTGCTGGATGAGCTGCATGAACGATGTAATTTTGTATTTTCAATTTGTAACCATATTGTATTTTTTATATTTTAGTAATTTATTCCATTTTTATATTTCATTCATCTAAGTATGCAATGATCCAATCATTGTATTTGTAATTCACTAATTTGTACCATTCAAATTTAAATGAAATAAAATTCCTATTTTTCTTCCAATTTGTTATTCCATCATTCTTGTTTCAATTTGTTTAAGTATTTTTTTATTTATGTGTTTAATAACTTAGATTTCTCATTTCTTAAATTTTTAAATAGTTCCCAATTCCCAAAGTTCATAGGAAAGTTAAATATTTCAGTTTTACAATTTTACTTAGAAAAGAAATCAAAATTTTCAAACAAAAAAAAAAAACAAAAAAAAAAAACTGAAAAAAAAACAGTGCAACCCGATTTGGCCTAGGCCCAAGGCTCGCCCTATGGCCAAGCCCGACACGGCCCAAGCCCACGGCATGGCCAGAAGCCCGGCCCGGTCCAGGCCTGCGTGCCGACACAGCATGGCATGGTCCCGCCTGGGCCTGTGCCCTAGACTGTGTCGGGCCGACCCCCAAAATTTCCATCGAGGAGGATGGCATGGCCCGTGGCGGCCTGCGGGCCAGCACGACACGACCCACTTTACACCTCTATTTATGCTGATATGGCAATTTATGTTAAGAAACATTAACAATGCACTAACAGAAGGTGAGTTTTGGAAAATAAAACTCATATGACATGGTAAGTTTTGGATGTTTTGAAAAGTTGTGGTGAGTAAGAGAATTCATAAGAAGTGATGGTGGGTTTTGGACAATTTCCCTTAATTAAAAGAGAAAATTTCAAATTAGTAGTATCTTGTACTTTGGGCCTAGTGTCACTTTGGTCACAGAACTTTAAAATGTGTCAATCCGTTCCTAAATTTTCAAAATGTGCCAATTTAGTACCTACCATTAACTAGCCGTCAGTTATGTGTATCACATGACATCACATGCATGTGACTTAAAACTTTTGGAAATATCAAAATTGCCTTTCAAAATAAAACACTATTCATCATCTTTTCAAACAAAAAACATTACGAACCAGTGGAATTACTACTGAAATTAAGGCCTCGCTCGCATTTCGGTAAGTTACTTACCTGGGTAAATGCACTTACCCATGTAATTGTTTCTGAAGAAAGATTTACCTGGGTAAGTGCATTTACCCATGTTCTTTTATTTTCCATGTAAATAAGGCAATGACCATTTTATTCATAAAAATCTATTATTACAAGGGGCATTTTTGTCCCTTTCAAGTGTTGGCAACTTTTCCCCAAAGTGGGAATGTTATTTATCCACCTTGGAGATGGGTATCACTGATACCCGAGTAAGTGATACCCAGGAAAATAAACTTTGTCCCCACATATATCTGAAAAAAGAACATGTGATTTTTGGTAAATGGGAATCAAAATCTCATTGGCCAACTTTCCCCCCTCTCAAAATCCAGAAAAAGAACACCCCTAAAGCTCTTCACCGGAAAATGCAGAGAGTGGCTGGCATGATAACCATTCTTGACGATGTCAAAGCACGAATCCAAAGAGTACAACTAGCTGACAGGAAAAGGCAAGCTTGGCTACGGGAAGGAGAAGGAGATAATGGCAGCAGAGCTTGCTCGACATTCGACAGGTTCAGCAGTTGAATGGCATGGAAGAACATCTGAATGATCTCAAAGTATACAGAACGAGCAGTTGAATGACTTGTGCTTGCAAGCACAAAGTGAAGCCATGCGAAACAAAAGACACAAAGAGTAGCACCATGCAAATCTCCATTCTTTTGAGTCCATGAGGAGTTCTCTGCTTATCATCCAATAGAAGTTTATCAGGTTTATTTTAAGCGATTAATCTGATCCAGCAGTACTTCTATTGTCTCTTAGTTCGAAACAGAACTAGTTCTCTCTCTCTCTCTCGATTCATCAACTAAGAGCTCGTCATTGGCTCTTGTTTGTCTTTTCCAAGGTTTCCAAAACTGGAGCGGATTGGACGGTCAGACCAGAAAAACTGGGAACCGATCCGTTTTTCCTCAAAACTGGAATTTTCCCAAAAACCGTGGATTTTGGTTAGCAAACCGCTGACCTGGGCGGTTAACTGTTCAAACCATTCGAACGGTTTTGTCCGCTTTTATTTTTTAAATTTTAATTTTTTTAACTTTTTTGTTAGAACGGGCCGACCGTTCTACCTGAGAACCGGACCCCTGACCAATTCGTTCTCCGAGTCGGTTTTAACAACCTTGGTCTTTTCTAGTCCTGATGCTTCCCTTCTAAGACATTTGAGCAGATGGTTGATAAAGAAAATTAGATGATACTCGAAGGACATTTTTGTCTTTTCATATGCCACTTAATGGCTGATTAACGGTAGGTACTAAGTTGGCCTATTTTGAAAGTTTAGGTACTATATTGACATGCTTTGAAGTTTTGGGATCAAAGTGACACTAGGCCCAAAGTATAGGGTACTAATATGAAATTTTCCCTAATTAAAAAGACTGGATTAACAATGGCATGTGCGCAGACCCACTAGCATTCACTACATGAAAAGCTTGCCAACCCGCACTTCCCCAAAGAGGAACTTGGATCTGCTACCCACAAGATACTACAGCTATACATTGGAAACATCTCTCGCGAATGACGATCTACAAATCCTGATGTGCAGCTGTAGAGATCAAATCAGCCCCCACAAGAGGGCACCCCACATCACATCCCTGTCGTGTATTGGGGACACCTGCCAATGATAGTACCAGAAATTATGAGGTATCATCGGAAGATGTTCCTAATTCACGACAGGGATGTGCTGTGGGACGTTGTGGGGCACCCCTTTGTGGGAGGTTGATTTGAACTCACAGATGTAATGCCTCATGGGTAACAAATCCCAACTTATTGAGAAGGAGGAGTGCTGAGTAACCAACTGAACTATTGAAAAGTTCAATTTTTGTAATAAAAGCGCTTCATCTCCAAGTTCTCATTAGCATTGATCATTTGGAAAAGTATGGACATGCTCATTGCAGATTTCTGAATTCCACTGCAGACCTATACATCAACACCCAGTTCAGATTCGGTGCATTTGTATTCGAAGGGATTTTTTCTTCGAGTCCATCAATGTTTTGACACGTCATTCAGTGTTTAATTGACCATCACTTACAACCAATTGAAAAATTATTACTAATAAAAATATTTTTAAATAAAAATTGATGAGTTAAGCTAATGTTGAGAGAAAATTCCAATGCCCTCGTTTTCAGATAGAAACAGAGGTTAGGATGCCTATCATGGCAGAAAATAGAGTGACCGATGTAGGCGAAGTAATCGGGATTAACACTGCTGGCACATACGAGGTCATAGAGGATGATGCGGTAGTGCTGAGAAAAATAGGGTAGTATGCATTGCCAAGCTGATTGATCGGTGCCAAAGCCGTAGGCGAGGACGAAGATCTTCTCGCCGGTACTGGCGACCCTAACATTGAGGGCTTCTAAGAGAGTGTTTTTGTTGAATGGGACCCTCTATGACTACGATTCTTCTTCTTCCCCATCTACCTCTCTACGGCGCTCCTCCTCTTTTGAGTTAGGCTTCTTCCCCTCTTCTCTTGTAGCAGAAGAAACAATTAGGGTTTAATCCCCTTTCGTCACGACCAGTTACAATTAGGGAGCCTAGGTACAGGGTTTATGCCTCTCCCTCTCTCTCTCTCCCCCCCAAGGAAGACAATGAAGAGAAGTCTCTCTCCATGGTGAATGATTTCTCCAGTTTATTGAATGGAAGAATATTAATTAATCAAGGGAGGGTTTCGCACGATCTTCCGCTTATGCTTATGAAAAAGGAGAGAAACCTTTCTCCTTTCAACAAAGATTGCCCGCCGAAGTGAAAGAAGAAGAATTCTCGCTTCTTTCTTATTTAATCCCTCTTCAATTTTTTTTTTTTGTTTAATGGTATAGAGTTATGGAAGAGGGAATTCATCGTGCCAACTAGTTCCCCTTCTCTTACTTTTGATGTGTCACAAAATGGTTGGAATCGAAGGGAAAATCTCTTCGAATCCAAATGCACCGAATCCGAATTGACCTACACTCGCTTGCGAATTGTCATCAATTATGAGCTGGCACCTACCCAATTGTACTTTGGGCCTAAAAGTTTCTGACCCTAGGCTGAACCGTCACTCTCCCTTGATCATTTTGCCATTAGTCTCTTATCACATTAATGTGAGTGACCTCTACATCCATAAAGACTGTTTAGAGATGCAACTTAGGTCTTAGGTCGGATTGGAGTGAGATTTTTTTTAGGGATAAGTGGACTACAATCCACCTCAGAAATTTGAATTACAGTCCCCTCCTAGTCTCCTAGTAGCCCCCCTATAAATCTCATCATGCCCGTGAATTTGACATCAATTCACGGACAGGATTTAGTCCACCCCTAGAAATCTTAGCTCCACCTTAGGGGTGGACTGAACTATAAAACCCCCTTTTTTTTTTAAATTATTAATAGACCCAGATTTTAACCTGATCCAGTGTTGTAAGACTTGGTCCAAACCGGATGGTTAAGCCATAAAAACCAAGGCTATGTTGGGTTCCAGTTGAATGACAGTTTTAGTGGGGTTGCAAATGGATCGGATCATGATCGATCCGATTTGAGACCCAATCCTATTTAGTTGAATTTGGATCACCCCTATTTGGATCTTTGGATTAGATAAGATGATAGGATTCGATTAGAAAATCGGATCGGATTCAGATCAACCCCATATCCTATCCGATATATACTATATATTTATAAATATAAATATATAATACATATATATATGTTATTTATTTATTTATAAATTTTTTATATTATTTATTTTTTATAAAAACATATATATATATATATTATATGATGAAAATAATTAAGAATACTTATACTTTTTGTTTTTACTTTATTTAAATTTTCTTTTAATAATTTATTAATTTTTAAAGAAAACAAGTCAGATTGGATCAGATCCGAAGATCCCACTTACCAATAGGATTTGGATTCAAATAAGGGATGGCAATTTTATGGGAATTTTCGAGTATTCGACCTATCCCAACCCTAATAGGATCTGTTTATCAAAACCCTATAGGGCTTGGGATTTTAGATTAAAACCTTATAGGATTTAGGATGGGTTTGGGTTTTGACTTTAGGGTATCCGATACTTGATACCTTGGATGCATAAATATGAACCTATTATATTATATATCAATGCATAAATTTATAAATTTTAAGTACTAAGATAATTATTCTATTATTAATATTTTATTTTTATAAATTTCTTGTGATTAAAATCATCATTTGATTTAAATTTGGATTTGATAGATTGTTTGTTGCATTTAGTTATAAAATGTTAATTTTAAATACTTTTTCTTTTAATTTTTAGTTAAAATTGTTAATCATATAAATGTATTGATGAAGGCAAAAATTAATAAAATTTATTTTATTTCATTAAATAATACAAAAGGTAAGATGGCTTAGTGATTTAAAGTAATACTAAGAGATTTTGGGCTATTATTAATTGATCCAGGTTAAAGTCACACTATAAGTATTAAGAAACATTTTATTAGTAGAAAACGTTGGTAAAGGGGTTTAACGGGTTTGGGACGGAATGGGTTTAAAAAATTGAAAGGAAAAATTATACGGATTTGAAACATATTTAAAATCAGGGATATATACATGAATTTAAAAATGAATGTGACAATTTGCACAAATACGCTATTCCCATTTCTATCCACAATCTTATTCACTCTGTAAGGATGACAAAACCATAATCCAGTTCAGCATGTTTGGCTGTTATCAAACGGCCCTAAGTGTATTTCTCATGGTTGGTGGCAGATAGCACAAGACTGTGCCTACCATTGTTTAGTAATTAGTAGTAGCAAAACTAGACGAAGCTGGAACTAGGTTTTTTTTTTCATTTTCTGTCCTAGGTGTTGGGTGGTGGTTGGTAAGCGTCAACGTCTTATCTCCCTCTACATTGACAGGAGAAATAAATGAAAAGAAAAGAACATAGTAGGAGAGTATACTATATTGACACGACACACAGCCACACAGGAATAAACAAGAGAAGCCCTGTTTAGAAACTACTTCAGTTGGACAGAGATGGAGATGTCTCATCTTCCACACCACAACAATTGACATTGAGTTATGTCTCATTTCTTCTCTGTTCCACCATGCAAGATATAAATGCTGCTGCTGGCGATTTTTGTTGCTCCAAGCATTCAACATCTCAACTACAAGTCATAGGAAGCAGGTTTAATTAGGGATAAAGAGTAGTCAATAGGAGGAGGGGGGAAGAAACATTAATGAAGTAATGATCAAGGTTGCCCCATTGCTTGCGGAAAATACACAACTGAGCATTAGGAGTAGAAATTCATCAACCATGCTGGGATTGGTTTAATCTGGAATTAGTTATGGTTGTGAATGATGTCGAATTCGAATTGGTTCTGTTAAGGGTGATGTGAGTTCAATCTGTTTATAATTGATTTAATTCGGTTTCATTTAAATATTTAGGATCCATTTGATTTACAGTCGAAATTAGACTGAGAATAATCTATTTCCCTCATTTATTTGGTTTAGATTGGAATTGAAGTTGGAATCGAAATCAAGAATGATTTCATTTTTAGGGAGGGGGAGGGAATGACTATTTCAACAGAAATGAGAATAGGATTCTGATTCTATCCAACCAAAACGTTGGATAATCAGAATGGACCATTCCCATTCATTCTGAACCCCTATTCTTACAAATCAAACGGATCCTTATATTATATACACTTAAAATTTTATATTTTATCTATTAGTGAAATTAATCTGAATAATGTTATATATTCAATAGAGATTCTTCACTTGAATATAAAAAAAATTAGAACTAAGTATAACAGATAGTAAAATGGCAGTTTTGCTAGGTTAAAATTAAATATTTGGTTCCACACTTCCTTTCGAACTTTATCAATTAGTTACATTACATTTAATGGGTTTTCCTCCTAAATTTACAAGACCTTGGCGCAATTAGAACTTGTGAAGTTGTGATTAGTGGAAATCTATTCTACTATGCACACATTCTTCGCTATAACAAGATAGAGATTTTGGTCATCTTTAGTTATTTAGATTGAGTGATAGTAGCTACCTATCCAACACGTGGTGGGAAAGAGAGGCTTTTACTTGTGGGATTCAAGTATTACATTTTCTAAATCTATTGGAGGATCAACTTTGTGCTTATGGGTTTGGTACGTTTGGTAAGAGTGGAAAAAAATAAGTGTAAATTTAGTCAAAAAGTAGGAATATAAACTGATCCAGTTTTACATTAATAAAATTTTATTGTGATGGATAGAGGGCAAAACTTGGCAAAAGGTTGATTCAACTCGCGAATTGACCCAATCTAACCCAACCAAAAAAATAATAGGGTTAGGGTCTCATATTTAATTACTTGAATTTGAGAATGATCTGATTGGATCTTGATGATGCGCAATCCGGTCGGCCTTAGCTGTCAGCGATTTTGCCTCTGAACTGAGTAGCAGAGAACCTAAAACGGAGGAGATGAGGAAGCTCCGGGGAGAACCCTGTGTAAAGGCTCCGAAGCTTAAGTTAGAATCCTTCAAAGGCAAGATAAACCAGATAGCGCGCAGTTTGCATACCTCCTCTTTGGGGGTGGAGAGCCTTTTATAACCACCTCGCGCACTCACTCCTAGACTCCTGTCAGGTCGGGAATGAGTATTTCCGTGCTTCTGCCAGTTCGGGCGTCATCGCCTCTGCTGGGGCAGAACCGTCACTGCTCCTTTTGTCGGAACCGTCTCTGTAACTGGATGTAGTGGTGACAGGTGACGGTGGCAGGTGGCCGTTTGAAATGCGACCGTCTAGCTTCAGATCCCAAGTCAGTCAGGTGCGTCGCCCCTGGATACGGACTCCTTCGGTGTCAGGTACGGCGCGGTTCGTCCAGTTCAATGTTCCGGAAGCGAAGTGCCTGGAGCGGTGCATGAGGCGAAGTCTTGAGTTCGGATAAGGGGGGCCCCGAACTGTCATAAGACGGGCCAGTTTGGGTCTCTGCTTTGTGTGACTCGGGATCAAAGGGAGAGTTCGGGCTCCTCGCAGGGAGTTCGACCACTAAGTAGGGAGTTTGGGCACCTTGCAGGGAGTTCGAGCTCTAAGTAGGGAGTTCGGACCCCTTGCTAGAGAGTTCGCGTTCCTTGTAGGGAGTTCGAGCTCTAAGTAGGGAGTTCGGACCTGCTGGTCCCTTCCCTTTGGCGTTTGTACCCTCGGTACACTGTTTTAAGTGCCGAGCTACTTGCTTTTTTGCCACGTGCTGTGATTTGCGAGGTCGGGTCAAATCTTCCTTCATCAATTGCCCCCCACTCCTCGTGCTAAGGGTCTTGCCCTGGTGCGGGGAGTTCGCAAGGTGTCAGGTAGATTTGTCCTGCACTTTGAATCTTGGTTCTGCAGGCGCGAAGTGCGTTGTCAGGGTTTCTTGGGCTTCTTCAAGTGTCCATTTATGCGGAAAGCGCGTCGGCCTGTCTAAATGCTGATAGATGTGGCGGCGCACGCGTTGCTTCAAAATTTCAAAAAAAAGCGCACCACTTGGGGGCGCAAAAGCGAGCGTTTTTTCAAATTTGAAAAAGATGTGCCGTTGCCGTTTTTCTGAGGAGACATGCGCTGGCGTTCCGTCAGTTTCGAAAAGATGCGCGCTAGCGCTGTCAGTTTCAGAAAGACGTGCACCAATCACGTCTCGGTCTCGGGGGACGTGCGGTCAGTGCGGCCGTAGGCCGTCAGATTAGCTTTGATCTAAGCCGTTGCCTTCCGGTCACTGTGAGCATAAATAGCGGGGGGGGGGGGGACCCCAGTTGTTGTCACTTCTGTATTTCTCTCGAGCTCGCGTCTGAGTTTCAGCTCGCCTCCAATTCGCGTCCAGGTTTTTTCAGTTCGCGCTCAAGGTCTTCCGTTTGTCCGAGCTCCTGTGGTCTACAGCTTTTGTCCGGGTGAGTACTTTCCTGGGTCTCGTCACTCCCAATGTCTAGCTTGGATGGCTCAGATAGTCATTTCAGCGGGTCTGATGCAGGTTCTATGAACCAAGTTGCATCCCCCGATAGCCTTAGCGAGCTGGAGGTAGAGCTCGAGGAAGAGTTCGAGCCTGTAGGCCGTGGCGCTTCGGGTAGTTTGGCGTCCACCTCTCACCGGGGTCGGATGTTAGACAAGTTCGGCCCTTCGACCATGACGCCCGAGGTGCTCCAATCCCTCATTACTTACTATAACTTGCCCGGGGAGTATGCTTATTTTATACCTTCGGGTGGCTTTCCTTGGGAACACGGTCCTGATGAGATCGTAATATTCCGGGAGCAGCTCGCCGCGGGGCTGCGATTGCCTTTCCACCCCCTCTTCGTCGAAGTTTTGAACCACTTCGGCGTGACAGTCGGCCAGCTTCACCCGAATTCCATTCGAAACTTGGTGGGGACAATCTCCCTTTTCTGTGATGAGAGCTTTCCGTTGGACTTGGAGATTTTTTCTTCAATCTTGATGCTTAAGAAGCAAGCGGGTCCTCTCCCCGAGCGCAGGCGGGCTTACTACCTGTCTCCTCGCCCGGGTTTTAAGCTTTTACACGAGCTCCCCAACAAGGTCCCAGCATGGAAGCGAGACTATTTCGGGGTGCGAAGTGTGCTGGGGTGGCCTTTTCAGACTGGGTGGGGGATGGCCGCTCCTCCGGGGTTACGCTTGACAAGGACACGGCGAAGGGCCTCCGGCAATGGGCGCGGCTTGGGCTGAAGTGTCAACAGTATCTGACGGAGGCCAAGCTCATTGCGGCCGGCTTGAGCTCGGGTAGGTTCTTCACTTAGAGACTCTTATCTTGCTGTCTTTCTTGCTTTTTACTGATGGCGAACTTCTTTTCGCAGGTGTGATGGATTCGCGAGGGACCCGGGGTGGGCACTTGTTTCAAGGTATGAAGAGGAGAAAGCGGGTTGCCAAGAGAACTCGTGCCGAGGTGCCGGGCTACCAGCCAGAAGATCCGCCCAGGGGGCCCGAGATGGTCCCTCCGATGCAGGAGCCGACGGGGGGCCCTTATGCTGAGACTACATACACAGGGGCTCCTACATACTCTGGGTCTCCTGCTTACTCTGGGTCTGCTCATACGCGAGCTGGGCCCTCGGGCTCGGGGGCCCCGGGGGATTTCAGGAGTGTGTTGACGCCGACCCATGCTCTTCAAACGAGCAAAGAGGCTATCTTCCCCGAGGAGGTCGCGGCGTGGACTGATCTCCCTCTGCATCAAGTGGCCTGCCTTGCCGTTACCCATGCCATGGTGGTAAGTGTTCTCATTTTTTAGAGTTCTTTGGCTTTTGTTTTGTGGGTTCTTTTGATCATTCGGTCTCTTTTGGTAGGTGAATTCTTCCATTCACGCCTTGGCGGCTCAGGTGGAAAGGAGCTCGAGGCAGGCGCGAGCTGCTGAAGAGGCTCGTCGTGCTGTTGAAGAGACTGCTTGTTTGTCCCGGATCAGGCAGGCGAGGTCTCAGAGAGATGCCGAGGCCATGGGAGTGGTGGTGAAGCACATGGCGGACTTGAGGCTGGATCTGCAGCATCAGGTCTAGTATCTTCAGGAGGATATTAGGGAGAGGACGCAGATCTTTTCTCAAGGTATCGAAGATGCCAAGAAGAAGGTCGTCGATGAGTACACCGCTTCGCCGGGTTTTGATGATCTGATGGTGGATTCATATAGGAGGGGTTTTAAACTAAGCCGGTGGATGATCTGGAATACGTACCCCGAGCTCGATGTTAGCGCCATATCCACTTCACGTATAGCTCAGGAGGTGGCTAATGCTGCTGACGCCGATCCAGACTCCGAGGGCGAGGCGGGGCCTTCGGGTTTTGTCGAAGTGCCTTCTGATGATGAAGAAATAGCTCTTGGCTTGTAAATTTTTTTTTTTTTTTGTACTACCCTACTCTTGGAATGGAATGATTTGTTTAAGTGTTGGTTATTCTCTCCCGAGCTGAGCATATTTGCCGAACTAAATGTATTTTTCGAACTGACTATACGTCCGGTTTGTTTTCTGCTCGAGTTACCGCACTCGCGCGGTCTTTCTCCCAAACTGAGCATATTTGCCGAACTAATCATACGTCCGATCTGTTTCCTGTCCGGGCTACGCACTCGCGCGGCCTGTTTTGGTGGTGATTTTATCCACTTTGCTTGGCGGTCTATAGGTAGTATCGCCTTAGGTTGACAATGTTCCATGCTCGGGGTACTTGTTTTCCCTCTAGGGTTTCGAGCTCGTATGCCCCCCCGAGTGCTTTCTTTACTCTGTAGGGTCCTTCCGAATTTGGTCCAAGTTTTCCTACGCCGGGTTTGGGTACCATGACCTTACGGAGAACCAGGTCGCTGACGCGGAAGTTCCTCTTCTTTACTCGCGCGTTATAGTACCGAGCTACCTTTTGCTGGTAGGCCGTAGTTCGGATGTGCGCGAGGTCTCTCACCTCATCTAGTAGGTCGAGGTTGGTGCGTAACTCGTCTTCGTTTGTCTGCTCGTCATATGCTTCTAGTCGCAACGTAGGTACTTCGATTTCCGCCGGGATTACCGCTTCGGTGCTGTAGGTGAGGTTAAAGGGGGTCTCCCCTGTGGCGGTTTTTTCCGTGGTTCGGTGAGCCCATAGAACACTTGGTAGCTCGTCCGCCCACAACCCTTTAGCTCGGTCTAGTCGTGCTTTCAGTCCGCGGAGGTTGGCTCTGTTCATTACTTCTGTTTGGCCGTTTGCCTGCGGGTGTGCGACCGACGTGAAGTTCTGACTAATTCCCATACTTTGGCACCATTTTTGGAACTTGATATCCTCGAACTGTTTGCTGTTGTGGGAGATCAGTACCCGAGGTAGCCCGAAGCGACATACTATGTTCTTCCAAAAGAAGTTCTATATGTTTCGGGCTGTAACCGTTGCCTGAGGTTCAGCTTCTATCCACTTTGTGAAGTAATCTACTGCCACCACTAGGAATTTTCTCCCACCTGTCGCTGGTGGGAATGGCCCCAGAAGGTGGATAACCGGCCTTAGCTGTCAGCGATCTTGCCTCTTAACCGAGTAGCAGAGAACCTGAAACGGAGGAGATGAGGAAGCTCTGGGGAGAACCCGGTGTAAAGGCTCCGAAACTTAAGTTAGAATCCTTTAAAGGCAAGATAAACCAGATAGCGCGCAGTTTGCATACCTCCTCTTTGGGGGTGGAGAGCCTTTTATAACCACCTCGCGCACTCACTCCTAGACTCCTGTCAGGTCGGGAATGAGTATTTCCGTGCTTCTGCCAGTTCGGGCGTCATCGCCTCTGCTGGGGCAGAACCGTCACTGCTCCTTTTGTCGGAGCCGTCTCTGTAACTGGATGTAGTGGTGACAGGTGACGGTGGCAGGTGGCCGTTTGAAATGCGACCGTCTAGCTTCAGATCCCAAGTCAGTCAGGTGCGTCGCCCCTGGATACGGACTCCTTCGGTGTCAGGTACGGCGCGGTTCGTCCAGTTCAATGTTCCGGAAGCGAAGTGCCTGGAGCGGTGCATGAGGCGAAGTCTTGAGTTCGGATAAGGGGGGCCCCGAACTGTCATAAGACGGGCCAGTTTGGGTCTCTGCTTTGTGTGACTCGGGATCAAAGGGAGAGTTCGGGCTCCTCGCAGGGAGTTCGATCACTAAGTAGGGAGTTTGGGCACCTTGCAGGGAGTTCGAGCTCTAAGTAGGGAGTTCGGGCCCCTTGCTAGAGAGTTCGGACCTGCTGGTCCCTTCCCTTTGGCGTTTGTACCCTCGATACGCTGTTTTAAGTGCCGAGCTATTTGCTTTTTTGCCACGTGCCGTGATTTGCGAGATCGGGCCAAATCTTCCTTCGTTAGATCTAATTCGAAAAAAAACTGAATTGGGTTGGGTTGGGTCATAGATCAACCTATTGATCCAATTGTCAGGTTTAATTAGGACTATTTGTGTATTGTTAGATGTTTCTACTCTTTAATTTTTACTATTTATTATTTATTCTTTGAATTGTTAAATATTCAAGTTTATTTTATTTTATGGGGTAAATTACCAAAACCTCCTTGTACCGTGAGGTCTGTGATAAAGTCCCTCCTATACTTTTTTTTTTATCCTCCTAAATTCCTAAACTTTAGCCATTAGACAAAAACCTCCTTGTACCGGTTAATGCAGGAGCCGGAGAAAAAGTTCCCCTGCAAATATAAATTGTTGAAGTCCGTATATGCGGCTAGATCGGACGGCAATGGACCGGTGAGAGCATTAAGCCGTAGGATAAGCGTGTGGAGCTGCATCAGATTTCCAAAGACTCCTACGGGGATTTGGCCGATGAGTCCATTGCCAGGAAGACGCAAGACGGTGACTCGGTTGTTCTCGCAAGTAATGCCTTGACACCGACAAGGACTTTGCTAGGTCGTATTCCACAAGAGCGACCTTCCACCGACAGCCAACCGGAGGGCGACGACCGCCGTCTGTTCCGCTGCAAGATCTGATTTTCCGACAGTTGTGTTCCACAAGAGCGACCTTCCACCAACAGCCAACCGGCGGGCAACGAGCGTCGTCCGTTCCGCTGCAAGATCTGATTTTCCGAGAGGAAAGAAAACCAGCGACGAGTGCCGTCGTTCCGTTGCAAGATACTTCATGCTTCGCCTGATCTCTACTACAACCACAATCAGACGCTTTCCGCATCCATCAATATCCCGCCGTATAGATAGGCAAAGCACGCCAGGCCATTAGAGGGAGAGGCTCTTCATTTTCCTCTCAGAGACCGGAACACGAGTCAGAACTCACAATGTCGAGTGAGTGATGGGAACGCCATAAAGATTAAAGCTTAAAAGGACAGTGGTGAACGGAAAATACCTTCTGCTTCGCTCGAGCCGTGCCCGTCTGATAGAGCGCAACAAGCGGCTGGATCCCACCTCTCACCAACAATCCTCTGTTCCGTACACTGTCCGCGCATAGTTGCAGAAGCGTCAGTACCGCGAACTCTTTCCCTTTCACCGACCCGTCTTCGATCGCTTCAACCAAAACTGCAATCCCTCCTTCGACTATGGCAGTTCTGCCCTCTGGAATTGCAGCTAAGTTGCTCAGAACCACCATCGCCTTCTCCGTCAAACCGCTCCCCTGCTCTGAAATCAAGTCCACCAGCGGTTTCACGGCTCCTGCATTAACAGCCCTCTCTTTGTTCTGTTTCGTAGAACAGAGCTTGTAGAGCGTCGTAAGCGCGTCTTTCTTCCCTCGAATTCACTCGCCCAAACCCACTCGCGAGGATCTTCACTTTGTTCCATGTTCAGGTCTAATTTCAAGCTTTGATCACTATGTTGTTTGTTTTGTCTATTTCTACTTGTAGAGAGACTGTGATTCTTCAAAACATGTGCTGTTGTAATCTCACCATTTTTGTATGTATAATGTTATGTCAGATTACTATAACTGACTTCATGGTTAAATTTCATTTTGGTATTCATTTATTTTTCAAAAAAAAAAAATGAAAATTTCCCATCTCAACAGAAAATATTTGTTGATATGCTTCATTTCTGTTAATCATGAATTCATTTAATAAAATTACAATTTTTTTTTTATAAGAATAACTTTACAATTAGTTTCAGTCTTTCAGACCGTTTTAATGTCTTGGAATTCAATCCTATGTTCTAGTATTGGTGTTTCTAAGTTTTTTTTTTTTTTTTTTTTTTCTGGGTTTTTAGTCTACATTTTCTAAATTCTGTTTTATTTTTGGTCTGGGAATAATTGTCATTTGGGTCCTTTCCTTTTTGCTTTGTTTTCGTTTTTTCTCTCCTTTAAAAGCTTACCTGCTTGGTGATCACGGCATGGTTCCAGTAAATTGTCACTCAGGAATCAGTATCTAGCCTTCAAAATGAACTTCACCTCATTAAGATATTAATCCAATTTGAGGATACTGATAGTCTTTCACAAAGAGTGGGCTGTTAATGCAGGAGCAAAGAGACCAACGGCGGGATCGCTCTGCAAGCACCGATTGCATCTTGTCTTCGTTTAACGAGAGGTTGAGTAGAGCACATGCTGCGTTTTACTTCGACGTTGTGGAACTGGTCATTCGATTTTTCCATGATTTGTGGAATTGTTATTTTGGTCAGGGGGTTTCTGTCGAAAAGACGAGAAAGGAGTTAAATAAGCTCCGGGGTGAGCCAGCAAGGGCACCGGAGTCTTCTTGTACATGGCCAGAAAAAAAGGATAAGAAAAAGAAAATAGAAAAAGTTAATAGGGTATTTTGGTAATTTAACTTTTTCTGTCATCTTATTTAACGGTCAAGGGGGTCTTTGTCGCAAAAAAAAAAGTACAGGGGAGACTTTATCCCTGACCCCATAGTAAAAGGGGGTCTTTGTAATTTACTCTATTTTATTTTTGGAAATTTAAAGTTAATTCCTTTAATATTAGCATTTTTCATGTATTTATACTTAAAATTTCAGTTATTTTTTGAAATGACCCGAATTGACGCATGGGTAAATCCTAACCTGAACATGTAGGGTTGGGAACTTAAGGTCTAGCATTTGACAACCCAACCTAAAATTCAACCTGACCCAAAATCAATCCAAAGTGTTTTGACCCAATCCGAACCCAATTGCTAAGTCTAGGCCTAATGTATGAGCTCTCGTCAATACAGGGCTTGGAGAGGGATAGATGTGTACAGCCTTATTCCTACACGAATTTTGTTGTGATGGATACGAACATGAATTTCAATTTTTGAAATGTATCCTTTTTTTCTTCTACAATGGCCAACTTTAGTATAAAACTATAAAAGTTTGAATGTAACAACGTTAGAAAAAACAAATTTACTTTCGTTTTCGGTATAAAAACTACTCTTACCAAACAATAGCAAAATCAAACCTGAATACAACTTCTAAATATGTATTCTTCCCAAATGCAACATTACAAGTGAAAGGTTATTGGCTTAATTTCTTTACCACTGGGAAACACCTGTCACACATGAAATGGAAGTATAGGAAATAGCTGGCGTAGATGGAGCAGCCGGTCAATATGATAAACAGCAGCATTCATCAGACAAAACAACATATATCCATCCAACCATGACGCAGTATCAGCGAGTCGGGTTAACTGGTAAAACCGCCTAACCCAACCGTATCAAGCTAGGGTCTTATTTATCGAGTATGAATTGAATTGAAATCTGTATGAAACCCGACCCGTTGACATCCTTATTAGTGACATCGTTCAAAGAGTAAGATCATGTTTCAAAACAATTGGGTTCTATGAGTATTGAGTTAGTATGGATAGAACGTCGTCTATGGACACCTCCTTAGACGAGTCTTCCGGCACGGTTGGTTGTATGTACCCCAGTGGTTCTCTGATGTTTTTTACCATGATTTTCAAATCGTCACTGACCCAGACAGTCAGACCATTTAACCTGAAAATTATTCAAGCAACCGATTCTGTTTTTCCCCTAACCGGAACTTTATAAAAAATGTTGACTTGGGCGGATGACCTGTGGATCCATTCAACTTAGACAATTGTTTTGGCTATTCTTTATTTTAATTATTATTATTTTTTTTATTTTCTTAAAATTGTAACGGGCTACTATTCTAAATTGATTAAGACCTGAAACAATTATATTGTTAATAATATATAGAGAGGTATATATCCTGTAATTTTAGTTATATTTTATGTCTAAAGTGTAACTTTAATAAACAATATATGATAAATTTGGCTAAAAACACTTGTTTTATCAATATATAAACAGTTTAGTATTTTAGTGTCAATTTTATTAAGGTAAATATTATCAAAAATTAAGTTCTAAGCTGTCATTATCATTATAAATTTAAATACAATTAGATAAGACCCGATTTCTTATGATCCTGATTAATAATTGGTTAATGTCCTCCCCCCCGCACCTATTGACAGCTATGGTTGTGAACAAACTTTGAAAGTCTAAAACCAATTTATCTTACATGGTACTTAACCAATATGTCCACTCAGAGTGAAAGAAATAAATCAAACTTTATCAACCTTTTTCCCTTTTATTTAACCCTATGTATTCTTGATTATTCGATGGGTTTGATCAAACATATATATATATATATATATATATATATATATATATACACCGGAACCAACGCATATTATGGTGTCCGGATCTGGTATACATGGATCCATCCTGACCCCGACCCCTTGACACTCTTTTGTATGTTGTATATACAAACTTGTTCAACTGGTATTTAGGTTAGAGCATGATGTGACCGATATGGAGTAGATGTAGATCCATGAATGGATCCAGCTTGATGCCTCTCCTTGAGCAAAGCTATTTGCAGACTGTTCCATAGAATCAAGAACTGATTGACAAGTCTATCACATTCCTAATAGATTAGAGAGAGAGAGAGATTATCCTTGTTACATCCAATGTAGCATTCAGATAATTAAATGATCATTTTTATTTTCTGTTGATTGAACTTTCTCTAATTCCATACACTCAAGAGCAGATTAGCAAGTTTTTTGATTGTGTTTTTAGCATTTGATTCAAAGAAACTGTTAAACCTAACAGCTTAAGTTGGTATATCAGATTCTGGACTAATATTTTTATTATCTAACAATTTGTTGATGCACAACTGAATTGTTTTATTGTCTGAAAAAATATTTTGTCCATTAATAAAAATTGAATTATAATTTTAACTAGTTTTATCACCTCCTTTGAGAAAATGAAGAAATTATTGTCATTTAAGCCTTGTCCCAATTACATGGGATCCGCTACATGAATCCCACTTTGTTATTCTGTTTAGTTCAGTATCATATTCATTGTTAAATTATGAACGTTTAGATCATTTCTTATTACTTATCCACATCCTTTTTGGTTTGCCCCTAACTCTTCTAGCCCCTTTTAATTTGTAAAAGTTCGTCTAAGTGCTGCAAATGATATAAATGAAGCAAATCCGGGTGAAATCAACCTCTGGTATATCAAGAGAGCAATTAATATGCCCATCCATGAAGAACAAACTGGATTAACCGCACCACCCATGCTTGTTATTCTTATCTACCTCTCACCTCTGGCACTGAATAAAAACTAGACCTTGTGGTTTCACCATGTAGTGATCTTCTCTGGTGTTTGGTGCAAGATGAATATAACGGGTCAAATCAGGAAACAGGTTGCAGTTTCATCTACTCCTCTCCGCCCCACTCCCCCCCATAAGGGAGAAAAGCCAAACAAAAGACGCAGTAGGTGGGATAAGATTAATGAAGAGAAGGGAAGGTTTCAAGTGTATTATTGATCTTGTTGCTCCAAATCCAGCCTATATATTTCTTCACAATAATTGACCACAAACTATAACAAATAAAGAAAATTTCAGTTACCTCATTTAACAAATTTTTATTTATTTATTTTTTAAAAACCTCCACGCAAGATATAGTATCCCCTTTGGCTTTTTATTGTATCGTATCCTCCACTTATCACTGTTTCTAATTATAGAAATAGTGTTTTATATAACCATCAAGGAACCCATGCATGTTATCTTATTCCTTGACAAATAAAAAATAACACACACACACAAAAAAAAAAAAGGAAGAGTATAAATAATTAAAAAGAAAGAAAGAGGAAAGAAGCCAAGAGTAACCATGAAGTATTTGCGACAAAGAACTATCCTGTATTTTGAACGTTATAACATTTAGGTCCTCCAATCATTTGTGGACATCTCCTCATAAAATTTGTCCTGGTACTATATCGTACATTTGACTTGGTTTTCAAAGATATAAATGCAAATACATAGAGTAGGGGTGATAATTTTTCACCCAATTCGTCCATTTAAATGGGTTGGGTTGTAGATAACCGTTGAGTTAACTAGTATTAATTTTTTAGCCTTTTTTTATTTTCTTTCATTTGAATTAAATAATTTATAATTAATGCATTAATTCTTTATTAATTATTGATTAAATTTAGTTTTGTCTTAAATCAACATACTTCACCCAACATAAATCCAAATTAATTTGACCCAAGTCCAGATTAGTTCAACGCGGTCTGACTCGATCCAACATATACCGATCCGATTCGACCCGAATCCGAAATAGACCTCGAATGGGATGGCTTGGTACCACTTGCTTTGTCGTCTGGTCCAACCATTATTCACACAGTCCGACTCAACCCGGTACAAGCTAATCCGGGTTGATCCAAATCCAAAACAGGTCGACCGGGTGGGGCCTGAACCCTAAACCGCCTCGCTTGCTTTGCCTAGTGTGGCCCATATCTGTACACTTGACCCGAATCCGGCATGGTCCAATTTACTTCTTTTGACCTACTTCGGGCCAATCAGTTCGGCCCCAAACCCGTGCACAAACCCGATATGAGTCGACCCAAGTTAATCCACCATTTGACTGCCTGGTCCAGTTTGGTCTAACCGCATTGAACCGTCCCGGTTGGGGTATGGCACGACAGAATTGAACTGGTCTGGTCGGGGTCAGGCTCGACTGAATTGAACCGGTTTGGGCGGGGTCTAGTCCGACCAGACTGATCCGAATCTAAATGGTTCAACCACTCTTAAACTTGATGTGATTACCTTGAAGACAATCCAATTAGATAGTTCAAATTGGTTTGACCGGTTTGAACCTATGTGGTTCATCAAATCCGAAACCTGAACATAGTTAAATGGCTTTGTTGCTTGTATAAAAATAACATGCATGTAATGTGATTTAAACCTTCACCACTTGTGTAAATAACTACTATTACTACTAAGTTATGACTAACTTATTTGCTAAAAAAGAATTAGTTTTTTGTTTTAAGTACATAAATATAAGATTAATGGGTTTGGGTGGATTTGATTAGGTTAAAGCGGGTTTGAATTGAACCTAACCCATTTAATTTTATATAACTGGGTCATTAACGGGTTGGCGGGTTAAAATTCAACCCAAACCCAACCCAACCCAACCCAATCCGTCCAATTACCACCACCACCGTAGAGTGTAAAACCTCATATTTTGTATCATTTTCTATATATTTGCATTGTACTTGCTGTATTTAAACTCCTTCCAAACTGAGCCTTTTGAAACATCTCCACACTTACATAATAAGGGTTCGAGTCTGAAAATGATAATTAACTTTGTCCAAAAAAAATAAATTCTAAAGGTTAGGACTGTATCTGGTCCATCCCTCGAAAGACCCAATAATAGCTGTACTAGATCCGGACTCACGGACATGGTAGGGAAAATGCCCCTTTCAACATGCATCCCATTTCAGCAGGCCATCAAGAAAAAACTGGAAGATGGTGTGATCCAGCTCTGCACGTCGCAGGGTAACGATAAGGTCTCTGTAGCTTCATTGTTGGAGTTGAAATTAGCCCCACAAGATAATTTCTCATAACGTTCCATAGCTTATTCTCGCCGTGTATTAAGAACATCTCCCGATAATATTTCATATGATCCGGACATGTTTTCAATACACCGCAGGGATATACTGTGGCATATTGTGGGGGGCTGATTTGAACTGTCATTATTGTTTATTAGTTATATAAATAATAGTTTTATGGCGGCTAGTGATCAAGATTCAGATTTGTCTGAACTACCGACTGTCCTGTGCAAATGTAAAAGTAGGAGCGGTAGGTGGTAAACAGGCGAGACGGTCAGTGCAAACCCCATTCGAGCAGGCTTTATAGTGTTCCATGGAGAATATCTCCTCATGGAATAAGTAAGATGAATTCCTAATGCAAAACTGCAAAAGCTGTTCGAACGAAGTTTGTTGTAGGTGAAACCCGTGAACGTGAGTAGGTAAACAACAGCACACTTTCGCTTCTTACAGTCAACAACCCTATAAAAGACTACGATCTTCACTTTACTCCGTATAATTATTGTATTATTAGTTGAATGGATAACGAGGAGCCTGCGGTTGTAATTAGACCTGTTTATGGGTCGGGCTGGGTTGGGTTTTGACTCTTTATTAATAGAAAAATGTTAGGCTCGAGTCTGAGTTCGGACCGATCAACGGGCCTACAATTTGGGCCCGAGCCCGGCCCTGATAAAAAGCTTGAAGCCCGATTTAATAAAAGAAATTCAAAATTTTCTCTATTCAAATGGACATTTTCTATTTTAATTTAGATGTTTTTTCCCCTATTTAAATGAACAATGGGCCTACAAGTAAATCAACAACATTCTCAAATCAAAAAATTTATTCAAATGAACATCACATAGGGTTTTTACTTAGGTTTAACTATAGGTCGGGCCGGGTTTACTTAGGTTTAACTATAGGTCGGGTCGGGCCGGGCTATTTTGGCAAAGCCCAAGCCTGGCTCGAATTTTATACGGGTTGGACTTTTTGGCCCGAGATTAAGCCCGTGAGTTAAAAAGACTGTTCAAACCCGTCTGGGAATCAGGCCAG
Source organism: Nelumbo nucifera (assembly GCF_055504915.1). Classification (NCBI taxonomy): domain Eukaryota; kingdom Viridiplantae; phylum Streptophyta; class Magnoliopsida; order Proteales; family Nelumbonaceae; genus Nelumbo; species Nelumbo nucifera. The sequence goes on along the minus strand of NC_142651.1, from coordinate 21,441,288 downwards.
ACCGGGCCGACCCGTCGGGCCACCCAGCCTATGAACTAGTCGACTTGTAACAAAGAAAATATATATATATATATATATATATATATAAGGAAAACTGAACTATTTCGCAGAACCCTTCATTTGATTGTTTTGGTGGGTTTCGACCCAACTACCATGATTTAATAGTACAGATGATAGTTAATGAAGATAGGTATTTTCATTAGGAGAGTCAAACAAAGTGCGGCTCCCATGAATTTGGTTCTCTGTTTCAAGCCAATTGAGTTGATAATTGGCGTGATCATGCACATAGCTCTTTTGAAAATTTTCTATTCATTTTGGTTTTTAACTCCTTGTTGAATTTGTTTGACATGATTAAATATAAAGTAGGTGGTTGGATGGGTCATTACAGTGAAGTCAATTCCTATTACTTTTCTTTCAACAGCTTTAAATAAAGGGATGACCATGTTATAAATACTTTTCTTTCAAACGCCCCCTCCCCCCGGATCTCTAAATCCTCCACATGAGCACAACCCGTGTTTTATTTGTATGCCTTCCTCTCAAGTGATGGTCGTCAGATGGGAGCACTTAATTGCAGGTCTGGATCTCCTGCACTTTCTTCCTACACATCCGTTCAATCTGTGGCAGGTGTTCCATTATTTAGACCCCATATGGTGAGAAAGCACAACCGAGAAGCTTCATATAGGTGAGGAGTTGGTTAAGAAAAGATGCCCTTAGTAAATTACCGTTTCACAAGCTTCATTTCATTGTTTGGAGCCAGTCAGCGTAAGGAACATTTTGTGCATATTTTGATTTGAAAAATAAAAATATATATATGATACAAATTTATATATATATATATATATATATATATATGTGTGTGTGTGTGTGTGTATGTGTGTGTTAAAAGAAATTGTGGCAAGAGCCTTAGGCCATCTTTGGGAGTTCTTATTAATTGGGCTGGGATTACATCATTAAGTACTTATTGGTATTTGGGAAATAAGCCTGAAATAAGTGTTTATTTTAAAAATAAGGGCTTATTTTTTAAGCCCAAATTTCTAACTTTTTTTAAGTGCTTATACAATAAGCACTTATTTAATGTTTTTTTTTTCAAAATTATCCCTAGTTGAATTTTAAAATACCACTTATAAAATTATCCCCGGTTGAATTTTATAAAAGTACTTTTAAAAAAGGGTTTTTGTAAAAGTGCTTTCATAAAAATGCTTTTATAAAAGTATGCCTGTAAAAGTACTTTCATAAAAGTGATTTTATAAAAGTGTGACCAGAAAAGTACTTTTATAAGGGTAATTTTAAAAATTTGAAAGAAAATGAAGGACAAAATAGTCACAAATGCTCATTTAAGTGCTTATTGGAGAAAAAAGACTACCAAACACCCAATAATTTAAAATAAGCACTTAAAAAGTTGGGTGTCAAATGCAAATAAGTGCTTATTCGAATAAGCACTTATTTTTAACATAAACACTCCCAAACGTGGCCTTATGACAATATCAATTGGGCCAAGTGGTACCAACTCTATCCGTCTTAGCATTATTCTTGGATTATGTACAGTCAAATAAATTAAAAAAAACAAAAATCTAGAAGGGATTAGGGAGAGGGAGGATCACTCTTTTATTAACTTAAATTCAAAAAATTATTGATTTTAATTAAATTATATTGTTATTAATTTGTACCAATTTTAATTAATATTTTTTTGAGTTTGTTAACAATTTTTATTGTTTCTAGTTATGCTAATTTTTTATTAATTATTTAAATTTTATTTTATTATAAAGTTTATAAAATTAATTTTGCTAATTTTAGAGTATGTTAATAAAAATAAGTTATTTAATCTATTCTAATTAATAAGTTAATCCTGTAAAGTATGTAGCTGATTTTTAATTTTCCCTTATTTATATTTTCTAATTTTTAATATTTCCTCAATAAATATTATTTTTATTATACTATTTTTTCTCTTATTTTATTATTTAATTTTAAAAAAAATAAGTATAATTTTTTTTTTTATTTTAGAAAAAAAACCCTTATTTTATTGGTTTTTTGTTAATTAAAAAAATTGTTAATAATTTTCTATATTATCTTCCTATATTTTTTTATCTTTTTATATTTTCTAATTAATAAAATTATTTTAATGAAAATTTATCTCATTTGCTCTTTTGTTTTCAAATTTGCATAATTGGGTCAAATTGGCCAAACCCTATCAATTTAGTATATGAAATGGTAATTGAAACTGGCCAAACCATTTCTTGTTTTGCTAGTTTCCTCAATTTCCTAGGAATTTGGCAAAGTTGAAGGTACAACACAACAACCTAATCCATTTGATCCTACCACTCAATGATTCCAAAAGTTAAGTTCATCGCAATGGCATTATAAGACAAAAGAGACAATTCAAGTTCATAGAAAATTAGCAGTGAAATTTTCACATAATTTATAGAAAAAATTAGTGATTTTTCATAGATTTTTTTTTTGAAAATATAAAAAAAATATTTTTATTCAAAATTTGATTAATAGTGAAATGAATATTTTAACAAAAACATGTTAATTAATAGTGTTTCTAATATTTATTTTCAAGACATTTTTTTTTAAAATTTATATAGCAGATTTGGCAAGTCAAACTAGATCATTCAAGATCTATTCAAATTGGCAAGTAAAAATTTATATCTTCTTGTTGTATTGTTTACCAAATTTCAACATCAATACAAACAATGATGCATGGGGCCCAAAACATCCCATGGAGAGAGAGAGAGAGAGATTTTATAATGATAGTATTAAATTATTAGTTATAATTATAATAATATTTTAATTAATTGTTAAATTTTATGAATTCTAGATTTTTTACTCATATTATTTGAATAATTAAGTTTTAACTTGAAGGATTTTCAAAAATATATATTTAACTTAAACATTATTATTTTAATACATTGATGAAAAATTAAAATGCATGTATTTGGAAGATGGAGAGAGATAGAAATAAATGGAGAGTGAGAGATAGGGGAGGGAAAGAAAAATTAGAATTGGATGAATTATTGGGCATGTGAAATAGACTAATAACCTGGTGACTTGGCTTAGTAGGAGAGTTGGGAAAGGGGAATGTTGGAAGAATAAAGAGTAAAGGAGGAAATAAAAAAGGGGGAAAAAGAGAAAGGGGAGCAAGGGTGATGTGGACAACCTTTCTTTATATATATAGCATAGCTATTATAAAAATCTAGTCGGAGACCTCATCTAACAATTTGAATTTTTTGGTTGAATATTTCTTTGAAAATTTTTAATATTAGAAAACATTAATATATTTGATACTATAAATCATATTTCAAAATAAATCAAAACATCTTATATCATGACATCATATTTTTAAATTGTTTTTAGAATCCTTATTATCATCTTTGTCCCAGGGTGGAATTAAATTTTAAAATATTGCATTTTCATACGTATTGAAAGTTGGGAATACTAAAATAGATTTAGAGGTAAAGATTATCACAAACAGTACATTTTCGAAAAAATTTCATTCATAATTTACCATCAGATAATAACATTAAAAGGCAACCGGATCTCCTGGCCACACTGACAACATAATAATTTACCATCACAAACAGCCGGGCATTGGGAACATCTGCACATGAATGACAATATACAAGTGTCGGAGATATTCCCAATGCACGGCCACCTTAATTACCGAGGGATTCACCACCAATGTTCCAAGTCTCAAAGAAATCCATGTGAGAGGATTCTGATTTCAAACTACCGCTTGTGGGTGAGAGTGCAGATATGGTTAAGGTGTTGTTTGGTTTCATTTAATTTTTAATTAAGTTGTCCTTCTATTCCCTGGGAGCACTGTCCATGAGAACGACTTAAACAAGACCTCACAAAATCTTTATGTCTGCGTTCAGCTTTCCTCTCGTTTTTTAAATCATACGTATTTTGTCAACGTCATTCATAGAAATGATTTGATTATAAAATAAGCCCATCTTATGATTTTGTGGGAGATAATAATGAAACGGGGATTTATTTAATTAAAGAAACAATGTTAAGTACGAAATTGTTATTTAATTTTGAGAGTTTCAAGTTTCAACACAAATTCTTTTTTATTTCCCTGTGATGAGTGTAATGACTTCGTTTGAGCAACCCTTCTGCTTTTTATTTCATTGAAAATTGGATCATCAGGATTTAAATGCTCTAAGGCCCTGTTTGTATTTTGATAAGTTATTTATCTGGATGAATGCAGTTATTTAGATAAATTTTTTTTTTAAGAAATACTTATCTGAGTAAGTGCATTTATCAATGTTCTTTTATTTCTCATATAAATAAAGTAATGATCATTTTGGTCATAAAAATCTATTATTAAAAAGAATTTTTTTATCCCATTCAAGTATTGGTTAAGGGAGTAAAGTTATTTACCCACTTAAGAAATACCTAGTAAAATAAACTTTATTTGATCACCACATAAATCTGAAAAAAAGAAAAAAGAATTTTTGATCAATGAAAACTAAAATCCTATTAACTAAAATTTTCCCTTCTCAAAATCTGAAAAAAAAAAACGCCCTTAAAAAACAAACTAATGAAAAATACACTGTAGCCCACATTAAAATTTTTAAATCATAACTCCCCATAATCTATTAGTAGCCCCTTCCTATAAATCGTATCCTGCCCACCGTCACGATGGATTAAGAAATCTGAGGTGAGAGCTTCATTCTTACAAAGATAAAATATCACGTCAATATCTGACTCGGATTAAAGCACTGGCGTGTTTAAAACTTATTGAGGTCTCGGATATATATATATATATATATATATATATATATTTTTCCCTGAATCGGGGCCGCAGGAAATGTCTTCTCTGATGGCTGCGATTGTTATGACTACAAATGTCTATCATCACATGACTGTACTTGTCCTTGCACTATTATTTGATATTCTATACTATAAGGATGATGAACAGTTTCGATTCGATTCACCGGAGCAATGATAAAATATTAGGCTGACAAGTGTGAAAAACATATATTTAAGTACCAAAAGATCACTTTGATGCCTATGTTTTTAGGATTAAATATATTTTATACAAATATGTTTATAATATTGTTAAACGCATGCACATGCCAAAATACAAATATATATTTTAAATTTTAAATATAAAATTAAAGTTCCAATTTTTTAAGCCTATGTTTTTCAAGATCCAGCCTATTCATCTATTAGGTTTTTTTTTTTCTGAATTAATTATTCATGCAGTTTTAAAATATTGTAATTTGAGGCATTTTCTTTATAAAAAAGAAGACATGTATTTAAATGTGCTAACTACATATCAACGTTTCTAAAAATGGATCGGACAGGTGACCGTTTTGGGTCTGGAACAGTCGGATTGTATGATCCGAACGGATGGCCTGCTCTGAAAAAGAAAAAAAAGAAAACAGTAACTAAAAACCGTTGTCTGAGTCAATGATTCAATAATTTGACTGTCCGGGTTAGCGATTCATTGACCTAATCAACAGTTTTTAGCAAAAGAAAGCGATGTTGGGAATGAAACGGAACCGGTTATGAGCAAGAACAAATTTTTGTTCAAATGATGATTCTTTCTGAAGCTTAATTAACTATTCCAAAAAGGGAAAAAACTCGTATATTTCTTTGTCTGAAGGTTCCATTTGTTGATCTTAATCTAATACAGAGTCACTCCCAAGATATGTATAGACAAACCCATTCTTATTGTCAATGACTTTCTGTAGTCTAGGTTGTATTTGGTATCATTGACGTTAATACTGAAGGTGGATTGATAAATACAATGTTTTTGAACTGTTATTGACCTGGACGGTTGAAATGTTCGGCCCGGAAACAAGCAACCGGTTCCATTTCACCCCTAACTCATTCTTAAGTAAAAAACTGTTGATTTTATCAAAAAACCGCTGACCTGGACGGTCGAATTGTCGACTTGTTTGACCCGGACAGCGATTCACAGTATAAAGTTGCAGGAGAGAATTTGTGTCTTAGATCTGAGGAAGAAGAAGAAGATCTGAGAACTCAGAGTCTGTTGCCACCGCTTCGCCATTGGCATTATTGTCGTTGGTGAGCATCGAACCACCCTCCTCTTCCTTCTTCTTCCCTCCTTCCTTTCCTTTCTCTTCTTTTCTTTTTTCCTCTCCTTTTTTTTTCTCTTTCTTTTCTTCTTTCTTTTCTTCTTTCTTTTTTTCTTTCTCAGCGACAACATCACTTTTTCTCCTTACTCAAATCCCTAACTCATAAAATATTTTCCCTAGTAGAAAACCGTTTGACCCAGAAACTGATAGCTAGAACGGTTCCGTTTTCACATCGATTTTTAAAACCTTGGATGAATATAAATGGGTGAAAAGTATATTTGTCACATCACATACGAGAGCCATTTCAGCTGGAAAATGTATATATGAGACTAATCATGCATTGGAATTAGCTAAAAAAAAAATAAACATTTGAAATATAGTTGAATTGTTTAAATTGACATGCCAAGTAAGCTTAGTTTGGAAAGAATGCAAATACAAATACGTACCCTACAAATATTTGTATTATACATATTTATAGTTGCACTCCTCCCAAACCGAGCTGTAGAAATAGTAATTTGAATTAAACAACCCAAAGCTTTGGATAAAAACAAAAAAGATACCAATCACAACCTAGAGTTAGTTGGCATCCCTCCCTTTATGAAGGCACTGGTTAAAACTTGTGGATTTTGGTCCTATCCAGTCCAATCCAATATAAGTCCATTATAGATGGATTAGGTCCAATTCAATCCAATGAGAATTTTCGACTATTTTGAACCAGTCTAATTCAATATTTGGATCATACAGTCTATTTAAATCGGTTTTAATTTAGATTGGTTTCAACTCAAATCTAGTCCATTGACACCTATATTCTTATCTTTTTATCAATGGACCAGATATTGATTTAATCTGACCCAATTCAGTATAAATTTATTATAGATGGACCAAGGTCCAATCCAATCCAATAAATACTTTGGACCATTAAATATGGACTGTTCCAATTTGATTTTCCATACTGGTCCATCCAGTCTTTACAAATTGATTTTGATTTGGACAGGGTCCAACACAAAACCAGTCCATTGACACTCCTACTTTCTACGATGCTGTGGGTGGGCCAAAGCTGCATCACTCACACATACACACATACAAAATCCCTTTCTTGTTCTACAAAATCTAATAATAAATTAAAAAAAAAATAATATAGCCCAAATTATATAAAAGTTTTACAAATTATTTTTCCTCCCTATTAGACATGAAATTATATATGCTAGAAAATATTTAAATACCCACATTCATAATGTCTAATTCACGACCACCCATTTTCTTCTTCCACACTTCAAGTGATTTATTTTTTAAATAAATTTCACCATGTTAATAATATCTTAACAAAGCTTATGTGTGTATGCCGTGTATATAACATTGACAAATGAAAACACGGGTTTGAATCTTAAAACACTGAGCCTTTGGAAAAAAATGCCTAAGGTTAGATTTTTGTATCCAACGCACTCGTGGCAAGCCTCCAGATAACTGAGAATATAGCATTAGGTAATGGCATTTAGATATACATCGTTTTCTTTCATGCATCATCATCTCTAGACCTACTACTACTACTGATGAAATTAGCATAGTCAACATTTTTCAACCTGCTTTCACACATACCCACTTCAATTCAAAATATTAATTGATTGAAATAAAAATTACAATCTCTTGTATTTTGCATTGACTCTCAAACAAAAAAAAAAACAAAAAACAAAAACGGGGCAGAAATTTCATGGTTTGATGTTTATCTGCCAACCTAATTCATTAATTAATTAATTTATTTGTTTGATGTGTCTACACAATGGAGATTTATATTCATGATAATTTTTTTACTCTTATAGTCGCAAATTATAATTTAATAACCTTAGATCTAGCTGGAGTAAAATTCCAATACAAGCTAGGATATATGGATACTGAAGACAGGGGAAGCAGACTAGCATAAGACATTCAAGAAATAATATAAATTTTTTATTGATCTTTTGAATATATAAAAATAATATGAATTTATTACAGACATATTTTTTAATTGTCTATTTCTATCTTTATTGTTTTTTGACAATTATCTAAAATATCCCTTATGTTAACTTTGTAAAACAATAAAAAAACAGTAACAGATATAAAGTGCAAATATAAATTTCTTCAAATACACATTTCCTCGATAGAAACAGTAACACTTGAGCACAACCTTGAAATTCACATTTCTTCAAATGCCTTAAAAATGCTCATTACCTATTTAATTCTTACCTATATTTTGGTCCCCCTACCCCTTCTTTGTTAACTTTTCTGGCCCTCTTTCCATATTTACTAATTTTTGGCCTCTTTTAAGAAAAAAATCCTAGCTCTGCCCTCGTATACATCCATTTATGAATATGGCATAGTGCTTTATGCACTATGTATGTATGTATGTCGTATACTCCTATTACATATAATAATGTTAAAACGTAATTGACCTTCAACCCTTGAGTCTATTTCCTAGAACACTTGGAAAAAGTAGAGAATTCAAGTCAACCCGAGCACAATCCAACGTGGAAAGGCCGAAAATGGTGGGTTATGGTTTAAAGTACTGATACATCTCCATACACTCACTGGCAAGGTGTTTCGATATTTTTTTTCCCTATGTGTTTTTTTTTTTTTCCAATTTCTTTTCAAAATTTCAGTTTTATATATTTTAATATTATTTAATAAATAAAACATGGTTTCCTGAAAATACCTTGAACCTTGTGGTGATCATTTCAGCACGTTACATGATATATATGATACAGGATGTATCATATGATACTTTGAAACTTGTGGTGGGTTGGATTAGGATTAGGGTTGAGCTCAATCCGACCTAACCAGGCCCAACTCCCCCCCCAAGGGGTGATCATTTCAGCCCGGCCCGGCCTGGAAAATCCAGGCTTGGGCCTAGTTTTTTATTAAAGCCTGGGCCCACATTAGGCCTAAAAAATTTAGGGCCAGGCTTGGGCCTAATTTTTTAGGCCCAGCCTAGATATTTATAAATAATATTATATATATATATATATATCTTTATGCATATATGTTATTTAAGAATATTTAATAATTGATGTTTTATATATTAAATAGATATTAATAGAGATTTGTAGGAGAAAGGTTTTAATCATGCGGTCTTAGATCTTACCAAATTCTAATATAGTATTTAATGAAATATAAAAATTCATAAAAAAAATTACTAAACCCTAATCTTCTTGCCTCTCTTTCTCTAACCAATTTCACAAAACCACTGTCGCCCAATCTCTCTCCAAAAGATGAATCTTCTAGTGATGAAGATAAATCTGAAGTTTAGAGTGGTTGCAAGTTTTTGGTAAAATTGAAACCATTATCAATATTTTATTATTTATTTATTTACATTAATTTGAATTATTTTTTCTTACTTTGCTAATATCTTATTTATTTCACTTTTTATTTGTAGGAGTTGAATGGAAGATGGAGCCCCTTATAGAGATGTTTAAAGTTGTTTTGTGGAAATTATATGACATGGATGATTATTTTTTGATAGATATTATATGTTCTAGGTTGATTTTTTGTTGATAGAAAATTTGGTTTGTTAAAATTATCATTTTTAGCATACTAACGACCAATTGAAACTTATAAATTACAAGGTATAATTATTTACTTTCTTTTATTTAGAATCTTTTATCTTGATATTAAGTTTAAAGTTTCTTAGGGTTACTATAGTCTCCACAGCAATAAATGAAAAAAAAAGTACAATTATTTAATTTTGGAACCGAATACAATAATTGGGTTTGGAATCTTAGGCCTGCCCAACCCTTATTTTTTTAGGCTCATAATGCAGGCTGGGCCGAGCCCAGGTCTAACCTAAGCCTGTTGTTATGAAGGCAAAACCCGGCCTGGCCCCGCACATGATCACCCCTACCCCCCCAACCCAATCGTCACATTCAGGCCCCGTTTGGTTCGTTGCCTAGTTCTGCCATAACTTGGCTGCCCATGAACTCAAGCCCCAATTCCTATCTACCAATCTTCGGATCCAAATAAGGTCAGACCCGAATCCACTCAAACCATCAGAGCACATCCATTGCCCCCATTTAAGAGCAAAACATTCCAAGTCAGTAGGGTAACAAAACATTAATTATTTAATTTGTCTCCTAGCAGTCTAACAAATATTATATGTATATTCGTTGTTTTACGTTGGTCAACGATATGGTGATGTTTGGTATCGTTTAGGTTTATTCAGTTTATTGATGGTGTCGCATAGGTGCTATTTCATTACTTTCTTGTTTTGTATCGTACATTGAAAATGTAAAAAAATGAATTTTGGTTTATATATATATCAATGTATAAAAATTATTTTTTGAAGTTTTTACAAACGATTAGATATTTATTCATTATTTCGTTGAAGTGATACTTAGTGGTGCCTACTGATACTCAATTGTCATAAACGATTATAATTATTGAATTTTTTTATTTTACTAACAAATAAAATATAAATATTTATTTAATAAACATAAACTGAACCAAACACATAAAAGATAACATCCTCCGTCCCCTCCCTATCACTACCAATGCACAATATAGCTCTGAGTCTTATATTCCTGGTGATCGTAAATTTATTGGGTTAACCGGGATTTAATGTTAATTAATTAAATAAATTACTTAACACTTAATTACTGGCCAAATAGTGTGTAAATTATATATTAACTAGGTTTTAGACATAAAATAATCCTTGATATTTACATTTCTTTGATAGCCATTGCAAATTGCTGATTACAGTTGAATGTTAACTAAATGTAGGAAGCGGCCACGTGCAGATGGAGGATCCACCATTAATGAACTCTTGCAGGTGAGAGTGAAGTAACTTAGGCCCTTTTCGGTGCCTCTGATCTCTTAACACTGAAGTGGTTTCGTATCACTTTGTGTTGGGAGCCTAATGATAGCCCAAGAAGTATAAATGAATCACGTCATGGATTTTAGCCCCTTTAGTGCTCAATAACTTATAACATCTCATATGAAGGCCCATGGGACCCACCACCAATTTTTTTCCCATAATATTATTATAATGTAATATTATAATATGCTATAATATTCATATTATACTATTATAATAATAGTTTATTAACTATATTATTCATTATTGTCTTATAGGGCTATTAATAATTGCTTATTTTAATTATTATAGCTAATTAATTATTTAAAATATTATTTACCAATTATAATATTATAATGAAACCAAGAATTATTTATATTAAATAGTATTATAAATTATGAATAGTAATAATAATAAACTATTATTATTATTGAAATACTATTAATATAATATTCATAATACTAATATTATAATATTCATTATAATATGTTATAGTAATATTCTAATAGAAAATAATTAATTACAATCATATAGTTTCATTAATTAATAATAATAATAATTCATAATTAAGTAATAATTATTCAATCAATCAATCATTATTAATAGTGGTTAATTAATTATTAATAATAGTTATTCATTAATTGATCAATCAATTATTATTAATAATAGTTATTCATTAATTGATCAATCAATTATTATTAATAATAGTTAATGAATCATTAATAGTATGTATTATTTAATCATAAAAATATTAATTATTAATTAATGAATTATTAATAATATTTCATTAATTAGTTAATAATAGTAATAATTAATTATTATTACTTATTATTAATTAATTAATCAATTATTGTTAATAATAAATATTAATTAATAATAATAAGTATTAATTAATCATAAAATAATTAATTAATAATTAATGAGTAATCATTAATTTATTGTTAATTATTAATAGTTATTATTAGTTATTGTTAATTAATTACTAATAGTAATTATTAATCATTAATATTTTTTATAATATTTTTAGTATTGTTTATTTATTGAATTATATATATATATATATATATATATAAATAAAAATTCTGTTATATGAGGTTAAATTAAACATTTAACATTAGAATTCGGAGCAACATTATCTACATTCAGAGTTTAGAGGAAATAAAAGTTCACTAATACCAATATACCTCTTAATGTAATTATTACACTTTCAGATGTAAAACTTCAAAGCAAACGAACTAGCCTTAGGGTGAGAGTCAAAAGCTGTGCGCCCCTGTTTTTTAGGGCAGCAGGAAAATTCTAATAGTAACTTAGGGTATTATAGGAAATTCATGTGCCCATTTAATCCTAATTATAATTACTTTTTTTACCTAATATCCATGCTGACGTCAAGGTACCATGCAAGCCCATGAGTTGTCATTGGACAATAAGGATTTGTAGGCACATTTGCCATCTAGGTCTGAACCTATAGCTATGTGACGGTCACGTGTGAACCATCGGAATAGTGTACCCTGTCTTACTTTTATATATATATATATCAGAGTGAGAGGCTGCTTTCAAGATTTAAATTCTGATGACCCAAGTTGCAATGGATGAATCCAACCTTTGTGCCAAGGCCCACCCTTCTTATATACTTAAAACCCAGATACCTTATGCTGTTTGGTAAGAAAGCAAAAAGCATATGTATCATTTTTTTTTATAAGGCTGCGCAACCAGCGGTTCCAGGATTCCAAATCGGCATCTATACTGGAAGAATCCAGCTAAACTGAATTGGTTGGTGACTACGGATTTGATCCCAAGTCTATTTTACAACCAATATAGAGAACTTTATCAACTAAACCATGGTTGCGAAAAGCACAATGCAAATGTAAATTTGGTCAGAAAGTGAGAATGTAATGGTTTTATTGTATTTGGTTGTGATGAATATAAACACGAATGTCAAGACCAAAATCTACCTTTTCTATATTAACAATTTTGAGTGCCAAGATTTGCTTCCCTTTCTTGAAAGCAAACATTTGCTATCATTTTGAATGCAAAAAATTCAGGAAAAAAAAAACAGATTTACTTTCATTTTTGGTACAACGATGAATTTTTACCCAATATAATTGAAAATCAAACTGGAATACAAATTAACCCCAAATTACATAATTGGTATGGGTCTTATACAAATGTATTAAAAAATAAAAGAAAAAGAAAAAATGATCCCAAGTTTCCAACATAACTATAATCGGGGCAGAAAATTCATAATTAGAAGTTTAGAACCAACATAATCGGTTTGGTCTTATTACTAGACCCGATCCATTAACTGCTATGATTCTTCTCCTTGAGGAACGAACGAACGAGGACAAATGAATTCACTTTTGGTAAGATATATGGTGTCGTAGCGCAGAACTAAATGTATTGCTACGACTAATATGTGGTTTGAACTTTGAAGCACATTTGCCATCATGTCCGGACTTGGTGGGTTTGTGGACTCGGAGCATTTATCGTGTTGAGCGGTGTGTTGTCCATCTACAAGTCCAAAGTCCAAAAGTGGGTTGAGGAGGAATAAGAATCTAGAAGCACATTTTACATCTTGTCTAGACCTGATGGGTTACACACTTACATGGACTCGGAGCATTTGTCGAGTGGACCCGGACGGACACGAGGTTGGGCCGGTGTGGGGTTATGGTGTCGTCGTTCATCTACAAGTCCAAAGTCCAAAACCCAAAAGCAAGACCCACACCCTCGCCACGACGCCACCTACCCTTCATTCCAGAGAATGGGGTTGAATTGGGGGCTATCTACAACAAACATTTGAGGCATAAACACTACTAATAATCCCTTACGTTTATCGGGGGTAGAGTTAAGAGTTAAGTGTAGACTGTTCGGTCGTGTTCTTCAGCCCTTCGCCCTCTGGGGGTTAGCTTAGATTCAAAGCCATCATCTAATTCCCTCCGTCTCTCGGACTCTCGCCTTTATTTATTCTCTCACTCTCTCCTTCTCGTCACCCTCATCCAGATCTCCTTGTCTCCTTCTGTGTCTTTCTCTCTCTCTCTCTCTCTCTCTCTCTCTCTCTCTCTCTCTCTCTCTCTTTCTTCTAGTCTCTTACGTACGAGAAGTAGAAGCTAGCAGACTGGAGGAGTGAGTGGACCAAGGAGAGAGAGGGGGTGTTTCAGATAAAAACCCTTTTTATTTTTCTTGATAAAACTTATAAGCTTCGTTTTCCTTCTCAACCAACAGTAGACATTAGCGCAAGAACAACAAAAAAAAAAACAAAAATGGCCGAGAGTTTCCCAGCAGAGAAGATGGCTAAGGTCTGCCCGGAAGAGCTGGCAGAGAATGGCCCGGCAGAAAAGATGGCCAGGATTTGCCCTGAAGAAGAGGTGACCGAGAGCTTCCCAGAGAAAAAGATGGCCAGGGTTTGCCCAGAAGAAGAGGTGACCGAGAGCTCCACAGCTGAGAAAAAGATGCCCAAGGCTGACTGTACTCGAACACTCATTATCGGTGCCACCGGTTTCATCGGTGGCTTCATCGCCGAAGCTTGCCTCGCCTCCAGCAGACCCACCTATATTCTCGTCCGTCCCGGTTCCAACTCCCCTTCCAAGGCCAAAGCTATCAGAGCTTTGCAAGACAAAGGAGCCATCATTCTTCACGTACATCTCTCTCTCTCTCTCTGTCTAAGAATCTCAGTTTGTCTGACCATGCAAACTTCCATCTGATGTATTAACTTTTCAGGGGAGCATCGGCGACCAAAATTTGATGGAGAAGATACTGAAGGAGCACAAGATCGATGTGGTGATATCAGCTATAGGTGGCGACAAAATTTTAGCCCAGCTTACCCTCATCGACGCCATGAAATCGGTCGGAACCATCAAGGTAACAGTGCAAAACACAAAGCTCACCTCGCTAAACTCCATAGTCCATACTCCACACAGCTAACGTACGCAATGTGCGTAGATTCGCTACCTGTCGTCGTTGTCGAACGACGGAATAACAACTTATTTATTTTTTCTTATTTTTTTTTCGGGTGGGAAATAAATTAATATTAATCGTGCTATTTATTATGTGGGACAGAGATTTTTGCCATCGGAATTCGGGCATGACATTGATAGAGCTGATCCCGTAGAACCAGGGCTCACCCTCTACAACGTCAAACGCCGTGTTCGACGGATGACAGAAGCCGCCAGCATACCTTTCACCTACATCTGCTGCAACTCCATCGCCGCTTGGCCCTACTACAACAACACTCACCCTTCCGAGGTTCTTCCTCCGTTGGATCACTTCCAGATCTACGGTGATGGAACCGTCAAAGGTATTGTATCTCCTTAGTAAGTCCCTACGAACACATAATTATGATTATAATTATTTTATTGTTGTTTCCACATCACATCAGGATCAAAAGGTTCTAATCAAACGGTCTAGAGTCTTTACATAAACAAGTGTGTCCCCTCAAATCCACGGATCTTCTCGCCTCTTCCTGCCTTTGAAAAAGTGGAGTCTGGTGGAACAAGATTTAATTGAATGACACGTGTATAGAAATTTACTATTTCAGTGGGTGGTCCGAGTGAGTCTGGAATAATTCTGGATCCGCTCCTTACATAGGGACTCACAACGACCTCACAGGATGCCCTATCCTAGAATATTTTTCGTACTTGTATTTATCATGGAAAATATTTCCAATGAGACTGGATCTGCTCCTCACCCCTGGCGCCTCACACGCACATCTTATTATGCATTGATATCATCTTTCATATTTATCAATTATTATTCACAGGAGATGTTCTCAATGCATAGTAAGTATATATGTGAGACGCCCATTTGTTAGGAGCAGATCCGGTCACATTTCCAATAAAGATGCGATGTAGTTGTGACTTGTGAGGTATGCTCAGTGAGGAGCAGATCCCAATTGGCCGAATAGAACCGTAAACTATTCAAACTCCGGCATGAAAAGAGTATCGTCAATTCGTCACCGAGAAAACCATACGAAGGAGGTGGTCCCGTGAAAAATGTATCCTACTCTTAGTATACATTGCTTAGTAAGTGTGTCAACTCAAAATGAAACGTGAAGAATCTGGATTTAGTAAATTTGTTATCACATTGTCTTGAAAAAAATATAAATATAGAAAATATTTCAAATGCATGGCCAAGTGTTGTGAGGATGGTGTGACAACAATTTTTGTGAGGATTAAATTCGGGGTCCGAAGGCGCTTGCCCGAGCGCAAAACTGATTCTCACCAGTTGAATCGAGAGAAAACTTGAGTGAGACATATATGTCCCATACTCATTGTGCTTAGTGTGCTCGTCAAGTGTACCTACCCTAAGAATATATCACGTTCTTATTTGGTGTTATGCATGGGGAGATATGTACAGGGTAGTGTTTTGTGGGTAGGAAACATACAAGTGATGTGTGTTCAATAGGCCCTAGGTGTACTGGTGTATTCATTTTTGATTAATTACGTAAGAATATAAAAATCTGCCTTCCACCAATCCTTTTCCCATAGGGGAAAAATAGTGTTAGGATTCTTTTTGGGTGTTGCAAATGGGACTACAAAAGCATGGTTTTCAAAATCGGATTAGACCGGACGGTCGGACCAGAAAAACTGAGAACCGGTCATTTGATTGATTCCGTTTTTCCCCAAACCCACTTTTTCCCCCAAAACCGTTGATTTGAATCAGCAAACTGCTAAACCGGCCAGTTAACCGTTTAAACTATTCAAACGGTTTTGATCATTTTTCAAATTTTTTAATTTTAATTTTTTTTTATCAAAATGGACTGGCTGTTCGAGTTGAATGATCGGACTGTTTGAACCAGTAACCGGACCCCTGACCGGTTCGATCACTACTTAAGTTTTAAAAACCATGCACAAAAGCAACAGAAAGGAAAACAAGGGCACTCTTTTTTTTGTTTCTTTATTGGGTTAGGAAAGAAAGACATTAATTTGATAAATGGGGCACGTGTAAGGATACATTTATAATTAATGGAAAAAAGACTATGTTTGGGACTTTTCTTTAGGAAAAGAAGGTATATAATTACTTTTTTGTTTTGCAGTGAAGCCTTTTTGGTCAAGATAAAATTTGAAAATCAAATGTTTTTGGTACTTCGTCAATTTTTTTCTTTTGTTTAGAGAGAGAGAGAGATCAAAATCACAAAACATAAGAAACTATCGGATTCTCACCTACCACCATTACAAGTAGAGCAACCATTCCACACCATAAGCGCATTTTTTGGTTTCATTTTCTAATAAAGTATTCTTATTTTCCTGTTCTCCTCCTCAAATGAGAACATAATCCAATCCAGATGTCATTCATTTACTAAAGAAAATCCAAATGTCCTGTCAATTCATAGAGGGGATTTTGATTCCAAATGAGATTTTAATACAATAGCATTAATAGAGGCAGGGTTTTGTCTGTAGCAGAAACAAGAAACCAGAATAGAAGATGGGGTTTAGTATACAAATACACTGCACGTGCCCAACAAACTAATTTTAGTACTTTTCGGCCCACTGGGCTCTCCAATCTTGGTGGGCTCCCAACCTTCTTCTAGACTCTGTTATTCTACTTTTAGTTACTGTTCTGGGTCTTGCAGGTTGTAGTAGTATGAATTTTCTTGCCTGTTTGTGCTTAAAACTTAATAGCAATGAGCCATGTTTACGGTGTGGTCCTCTGTGTATTGCACAGCTTATTTTGTTACCGGTGCCGACATCGGAAAATTCACCATAAAAACTGTTGATGACATCCGCACCCTCAACAAATCAGTCCATTTCCGGCCACCCTGCAACCGACTAAATATCAATGAGCTTGCTTGTTTGTGGGAGAGGAAGATCGGAAGGACCCTCCCTAGAGTTACCATCACAGAGAACGATTTACTTGCCGCTGCAGAAGGTGAGATAATAATTCTTGAACGGCTTCTTCTGCTTTGATCTTCTTCACTGTTTGTTAACTTGTTATTGATTGATCATCATTCATCAGCATTAATGGCTTCCTGATATCTGCAGAGAATTGCATCCCGAGCAGTATTGTTGCGTCCTTGACTCACGACATATTCATCAAGGGTTGCCAGATTAACTTCTCCATTGATGGGCCGAACGAGGTCGAGGTGACCTCCCTTTTCCCAGACATTCCATTCCAGACTGTGGATGAGTGCTTCGATGAATTTGTGGTCAAGGCGGTGGGAGAAGAAGAGGGAGTGGAGCAGCAGCAGCAGCCAGTGAGCAATGGCGAGATGGGCAAGACAAACTCGATAGTAGAATCACTGAGCAGCGAAGATGGGCTGAGCAAGAAGAACCCTTTAGTAGAACCATTGGCTATTGCAGCTACATGTGCTTGATTCATCATCCAATGTCATTACATCTGTGGATTGATTGCAATTTCTTGGACTGAAAATGGAATTGTTGGCCCAAAATCCTCCTAGAATCATCTCGTTTCCAACCACCGAGAATTCTTGTTTGGCTAAGCTACTCGAATAAGCTTTAAGTTCATTCTCTCATTTTGATTTGGCTGTATTAGGTAATATATTAATTATGTATCCAGAAGTTAAGAGCATTAATTTGATGTTCTGAAAATATTATTGTAGAGCATACGAATAAATTCGCCCCACTTTGGTACATCAATTTTCGGCCTAAGGTCTCTCTGTCAATGATTCGTTCAACTTAAAAAGGTTTATTTTCAAGTACAGGCCCTATTAAAATTTAATTAATTACCATGAGGTGACGAAAACAATAGACTATTTGGTGAAAAAGGCTCTAATACCATATTCAGGAACTGTTGAACCTACTAAGTCGTGAGGTCATCATCATCATCATCATCATCATCGTTCAAGCCTTTTATCCCAATTATATGAATCTTGTTTTATTTAAAGTTATTCACCATTTGTAAATCATTTCTTACTATCTTTATGCATGTCCTTTTTGGTCTACCTTCCCTTTAAACATGGCTCTTCACGCAAATTAAGTTCACTGGGCTCCAATACCATGTCAAAAGGTGAGACATTCTTTCCCCTGGCGTGGGATTTGAGCACACATCATATAAAAAAGGTTGTCCCTTTAAAGAACTAACTCATCTGATAAGGGCTAATCACTGTCCTAGAGGCATTGATTTGCAGTCTCTCAGCTATCAAAGCTCCACAGACCATAACTTCTACGTACTCCACCAGCCTACAGATGTGCTTTATAATAAGACTCTCTACTTCCTATAACAAGTCGGTGCATAGATAACTCTTATGGAATTGGTCCAAAGAACTTCCATTGTGTGTTGAGGCTTGGCTCTGTTAGCTAAAATCTATCTGTTTAGGTTCACTAGTAAGTGCGCATGTATCTTTCATGTGACAATTTGTATTGGTGATAGTAAATAATATGTTTGCAAAATGATTTTTCTATTTTATAAAAATTATTCTTATTTGTCACATTTAATATTGTTTAATATGATGGATATGTGATGTTAGAGAATTTGTGTTTTTATACTTTTGTGTATTTTCGTCTTTTTAATTTTTATTATTGTTTAACTATGACATTTAAGGGTTGATACATCTTGACCCAAAAGGTTGAATTGTTGAATCACCACTAAACAGGAAAATAATTCTATTTGGAGTTAGTTTTAAATTTGTATTTTATTTCTATCACTAATAAAACAATTATTCTTTGTCACATTTATTTTTATTTAACGTAGTTAATTAATATAGGTTTCAATGAAAGAATGAGAGTTAATACCTAAATATAAGACTCAATGAGAGTGAATTGAATGAGGAGAAATGTAACATTTTAAATTACACTTTGTGACAACCAAATTCCAAAATGGGGATATTCTAGCCAACAATAGTGATGGTGCGCAATCCGGCTGGTCCTAACTGTCAACGACCTTGCCTTTGAACGGAGCTACAGGGAGCCTGAAACAGAGAAGATGAGGAAGCTCTAGGGGGAACCCGGTATGAATGCTCCGAAGCTCAAGTTAGAATTTCTTTCAAAGGCAAGATAAAACCAGATGGCGCAAAGTTCACGTACCTTGTTCTTGGGGGTAAGGAGCCTTTTATAGCCACCTCGTGCACTCACTCCTAAGCTTCTGTCAGGTCGGGTACGATTACCTCTAGTCTCCTGCTAGTTCGGGTGTCATCCCCTCTGCTGGTCAGAACCGCCACTGCTCCCTTTTGTCGGAGCCGTCTCTACGACTGGTGATGACGGTGGCAGGTGGCGGTGGTAGGTGACCGTTGAAGTGCGCCTGTCAAGTGTCAGATCCCAAGTCAGTCAGATGCGCCGCCCTTGGATACGGACCTCCACGGTGTCAGGTATGGTACGTTTGTTCAGTTCGGCGTCTCGGAGGCGAAGTGCTGGAGTGGCGAATGAGGTGAAGTCTTGAGTTCGGATAGGGGAGTGTCCTAAACTGCCATGAGGCGGGCCAATTCAGGTCACTGCCTTGTGTGGCTCGGGGCCTAAGGGAGAGTTCGAACTCCTTGTAGGGAGGTCGGGCTCCTCGTAGGGAGTTCGAGCTCCTCGTAGGGAGTTCGAGCTCTTAGTAGGGAGGTCGGGCTCCTCGTAGGGAGGTCGGGCTCCATTAGGGAGTTCAGGCTCCTCGAAGGGAGTTCGGACTGCTGGTTTCTTCCCTTTGGTGCTTGCGCCCTGGGTGCGCTGTTGTGCCGAGCTATTTGCTTTTGCCACGTGGAGTGATTGCGAGGTCGGGCCAAATCTTCTTTCATCAATTGCCCCCACTCCTCGCGCTAAGGGTCTTGCCCTGGCGCGGGGAGTTCGCAAGGTGTCAGGTGGATTTGCCCCGTACTTTGAATCTTGATTCCGATGGCGCGAGGTGCGTTGTCAAGGTTCCTTGGGTTTCTTTGAGTGCCCAAAAGGCGGAAAACGTGCCGGCCTGCCTAAACGCTGATAGATGTGACGACGCGCGCTTTATTTCAAAATTTCAAAAAGCGCGCCGCTTGAGAGACGCGACAACGGGCATTTTTTTCAAATTTGAAAACGTGCCGCAGCCGCTTTTATTGTGAGGAGATGTGTGCTGGCGTTCCATCAGTTTCGAAAAGACGTGCGCCCGCGCTCTGTCAGTTTCAGGAAGACGTGCACTGGCGCTCTGTCAATTTCAGAAAGACGTGCGCCAATCACGTCTCGGTCTCAGGGGACGTGCGGTCAGTGCGACTGTGGGCCATCGGATTGGCTTTGATCTAAGCCGTCGCTTTTCGATCACTGTGGGTATAAATAGTGGGGGGGGGGGACCCCAGTCGCTGTCACTTCTGTATTTCTCTCGAGCTCACGTCCGAGTTTCAGCTCGCGTCCAGGTTTTTTCAGTTCGCGTCCAGGTTTTTTCAGTTCGCGTCCATGTTTTTTCAGTTCGCGTCCAAGCTTTTTCAGTTCGCGTTCAAGGTTTTTTTTGCTCGTCCGAGCTCCCGTGGTCTACAGCCTTTTTCCGGGTGAGTACTTTCCTGGAATCCATCTTACTCCCCGTTGTCTAGCTTGGATAGCTCAGATAGTCCTTCAAGTGGGTCTGATGCAGGTTCTACGAACCGAGTTGCATCCCCTGATAGCTCTAGCGAGCTGGAGGTAGAGCTCGAGGAAGAGTTCGAACTCGTAGGTCGAGGCGCCTCGGGTAGTTTGGCGTCCACCTTTCGTCGGGATCGGATGTTAGACAAGTTTGGCCCTTCGACCATGACGCCTGAGGGGCTCCAATCCCTTATTACCTACTATAACTTGCCTGGGGAGTACGCTTATTTCATACCTTCGGGTAGCTTTCCTTAGGAACACAGTCCTGATGAGATTGTGATATTCCGGGAGCAGCTCGCCAAGGGGCTGCGATTGCCTTTCCATCCCCTCCTTGTCGAAGTCTTGAACCACTTCGGCATGACGGTCGGCCAGCTTCACCCGAACTCCATTCGAAATTTGGTGGGGACAATCTCCTTATTTTGCGAAGAGAGCTTTCCTTTGGACTTAGAGGTTTTTTTTTCAATCTTAATGCTTAAGAAGTAAGCGGGTCCCCTCCCCGGGCGTAGGCGGGCATATTACCTATCTCCTCGCCCGGGCTTTAAGCTTTTACATGAACTCCCCAACAAGGTTCCAGCGTGGAAGCGGGACTATTTCGGGGTGCGAAGTGTGCTGGGGTGGTCGTTTCAGACCGGGTGGGGGATGGCCGCTCCTGACTTCGGGGTCACGCTTGACAAAGAGACGGCAAAGGGCCTCCGGCAATGGGCGCAGCTTGGGCTGAAGTGTCAACAATATCTGACGGAGGCCAAGCTCATTGCGGCCGACCTGGGCTCGTGTAGGTTCTTCACTTAGAGATTCTGTCTTGCTGTCTCTCTTGCTTTTTACTAATGGCAAACTTCTTTTCACAGGTGTGATGGATTCTCGAAGGACCCGTGGTGGGCACTTGTTCCAAGGCATGAAGAGGAGGAAGCGGGTTGCCAAGCGAACTCGCGTCGAGCTGCCCCGGGATGCGGAGCCCGAGGTGCCAAACTATCCATCAGAAGATCTGCCCAAGGAGCCCGAGATGGTTCCTCCAATGCAGGAGCCGGCAGGGTTCCCTTATGCTGAGACTACTTACACAGGGGCTCCTACCTACTCCGCTGCTCCTGCTAACTCTGGGTCTGCTCATATGCGAGCTGGGCCCTCAGGCTCGGGGGCCCCAAGGGATTTCAGGAGTGTGGTGTCGCCGACCCATGCTCTTCAAAAGAGTAAGGAGGCCCTTTTCCCTAAGGAGGTCACGGCGTGGACTGATCTCCCTCTACATCAAGTGGCCTGTCGTGCCGTTACCCATGCCATGGTGGTAAGTGATCTCCCTTTTTTAGAGTTCTTTGGCTTTCATTTTGTTGGTTCTTTTGATCTCTCGGTTCTTTTTGGTAGGTGAACTCTTCTATTCACGCCTTGGCGGCCCAGGTGGAGAGTAGCTCGAGGCAGGCGCGAGCTGCCGAAGAGGCTCTTCGCGCTACTGAGACGACTTTGCGAGCTGCTGAAGGGGCTGTTCGTGCTGCCGAGGAGGCTGCTCGTTTTGCACGGATCAGGCAAGCGAGGTCTCAGAGAGATGCCGAGGCCATGGGAGTGGTGGTGAAGCACATGGCGGACTTGAGGCTAGATCTGCAGCATCAGGTTGAGTACCTTCAGGAGGACATCAGGGAGAGGACGCAAATCTTTTCTCAAGGTATTGAAGATGCCAAGAAGAAGGTTGTCGATGAGTACATTGCTTCGCCGGGCTTTGATGATCTGATGGTGGATTCATACAGGAGGGGTTTTAAACTAAGCCGCTGGATGATCCAGAATACGTACCCCGAGCTCGATATTAGCGCCATATCCACTTCACGCATAACTCAGGAGATGGCCAATGCTGCTGATGGTGAGCCAGACTCCGAGGGCGAGGTAGGGCCTTCGAGTATCGTTGAAGTGCCTTCTGATAATGAAGAAGTAGCTCCGGGCTTGTAAATTTTTTTTTTTGAAATGTACTACCGTACTTTGAAATGGAATAACTTTCTTTTGGTTAAGTGTTGGTTGTTCTTTCTCCCGAACTGAGCGTATTTTCCGAACTGACCATACGTCCGATTTGTTTTCTGCCCGGGTTACCGCACTCGCGTGGCCTGTTTTGGTGGTGATTTTATCCACTTTGCTTGGTGGTCTATAGGTAGTATCGCCTTAGGTTGACGATGGTCCATGCTCGGGGTACTTGCTTACCCTCTAAGGTTTCGAGCTCGTATGCCCCCCGA
Organism: Nelumbo nucifera; assembly: GCF_055504915.1. NCBI lineage: Eukaryota > Viridiplantae > Streptophyta > Magnoliopsida > Proteales > Nelumbonaceae > Nelumbo > Nelumbo nucifera. The sequence goes on along the minus strand of NC_142651.1, from coordinate 21,417,764 downwards.
GTGCTTTCTTTACTCTGTAGGGTCCTTCCCAATTTGGTCCGAGTTTGCCCACGCCGGGTTCGGGTACCATCATCTTACGGAGAACCAGGTCGCCGACGCGGAAGCTCCTCTTCTTTACTCTGGCGTTATAGTACCGAGCTACTTTTTGCTGATAGGCTACTGTTCGGATGTGCGCGAGGTCTCTTACCTCATCCAGTAGGTCGAGGTTGGTGCGTAACTCGTCTCCATTTGTCTGGTCGTCGAATGCTTCTAGTCACAGTGTAGGTATTTCGATTTCTGCCGGGATTACCACTTCGGTGTTGTAGGTGAGGTTAAAGGGGGTCTCTCCCGTGGTGGTTTTTTCCGTAGTTCGGTGAGCCCACAGGACACTTGGTAGCTCGTCCGCCCACAACCCTTTAGCTCGGTTTAGTCATGCTTTCAGTCCGCGGAGGATGGCTCTGTTCATTACTTCTGTCTGACCGTTTGCCTGCGGGTGTGCGACCGATGTGAAGTTCTGACGAATTCCCATATTTTGGCACCATTCTTGGAACTTGATATCCTCGAACTGTTTGCCGTTGTCGGAGATCAGTACCCGAGGTAGCCCGAAGCGACATACTATGTTCTTCCAAAAGAAGTTCTGTATGTTTCGGGTTGTAACTGTTGCTAGAGGTTCAACTTCTATCCACTTTGTGAAGTAATCTACTGCCACCACTAGGAACTTTCTCCCACCTGTTGCTGGCGGGAATGGCCCCAGAAGGTCGATGCCCCATTGTGCAAAGGGCCATGGACTGGTGAGGTACTTGAGGTCGGCAGCAGGCTGATGGTGGATATTGGCATGTTTCTGACACTTGTTGCATTTTCTGACGAGCTCGACGGCTTCTGCCTTCATCGTTGGCCAGTAGTATCCTTGTCGAAGTGCCTTTTGGGCGAGGGCTCTGCCCCCCAGGTGTCCCCGCACAGACCTTCATGAGTGTCGTGGAGTACGAGCTCGGCTTCGGCAGGCCGCAAGCAACACAGGTAGGGGAGTGTGTAGGATTGTCGGTACAACCGTTCGTCTATTATGACGTATTTGGCTGCCTGGCGTTGCACCCTCTTGGCTGCATTGCGGTCCGCAGGGAGGGTTCCATCTAGCAGGAAGCTCGCGAGTGGGTCGATCCAACTCGGCTATACTTCAAGAACGGGAGCGACCTCTTCTGCCCCATCGAGAATGCTGGGCCGAGGTAAGTCCTCAATGTACACGGTTCTCATAGCGTTGTGACTCGTGCTGGCTAACCGGGACAGGGCGTCGGCCTCAGTGTTCTCTGACCTCGGGATTTGCCTGATGAAGTGTGACTGGAAGTTGAGCAGAGCCTCCTTTACTTTTGCCAAGTATGCAATCATAGTGAGCTCGCGTGCTTCGTACTCACCTGTAACCTGGTTGACCACGAGCTGGGAATCACTGCAGATAACTATATGCTTTGCTCCGACCTTGTGCGCTAGGTTCAGCCTGGCTATCAGTGCCTCGTACTCCACCTCGTTGTTGGATGCCGCGAACTCAAAGCATAGTGCGTATTCCAATTTCATTCCGCTTGGGCCGCGTAGCACTATTCCAGCCCCGCTGCCCTGCTGGTTCGAGGAGCCATCTACGTGAAGGATCCAGGGCACCTCATCCCAATTCGCGTTTGGCCTAACCAGAAGAGATGCTATACTGGCTGCTACTTCACGGGGTTCGGACTCTATTGGCTTGAGAGCTCCGAGCTCGCCCGAACTGGGGATCTCGGGCTCGACCAGCTCAAGGGCTTCGAGGCTAAACGTGCACTCGGCGAGAAAATCTGCCAAGGCTTGGGCCTTAATAGCAGTTCTTGGCTTGTACTGGAGGTCGTACTCGCTGAGTTCGATGGCCCATTTCGTCAGTCGACCGGAAACCTCGAGCTTGAGTAAAACTTGCCTCAGAGGTTTGTCAGTCAGGACGATGACGGTGTGAGCCTGGAAGTACGGACGGAGTTTCCGAGCTGCTATCACCAGTGCGTATGCTAGCTTTTCTATCTGCGGGTACCTTGTCTCTGCTCCCTACAAAATTTTACTAACATAATAGATGGGTTGTTGGACCCGGTCTGCTTCTTTTATTAGTACCGAACTGACCACCTCGTCGCTTGCCGAGAGGTACAGTTCTAAGACCTCGCCCTCCTCGGGCCGGGCTAAGGTTGGCACACTAGCGAGGTAGCTTTTTAGCTTGTCGAACGCGAGCTGGCAGCCTCGGGTCCACTCAAACCCTTTGCCTTTGACTGCTTTGAAGAAGGGCAAGTAGCGGTCTGCTGATTTGGACATGAAGCGGCTTAGAGCGGCTATGCGGCCGTTTAGCCTCTGAACTTCTTTTACTTTCCGGGGTGGTCTCATATCTAGGATGGCTTTTATCTTGTCCGGGGTGGTCTCATACCCTAGGAACTTGCCAGAGGTGACACCGAAGACACATTTGTTAGGGTTCAGTTTCATGCTAAATTGACGCAGGATTTGGAAGACAGAATCTAAGTCTTGTATTAATTCCTGTGAAAATTGCGTCTTGACGACCATGTCGTCTACATAATATTCTATCTTCGTGCCAATCAAGGGCCGAAACAGCCTATTTACAAGTCTTTGGAAGGTTTCCCCGACATTTTTTAATCCGAAGGGCATGACCTTGTAGCAGTACAGGCCGAACTCAGTTATGAAGTTGGGCGTCCATCCTGATTTGGTTGTAGCCCGAGTAGGCGTCCAGGAAGCTTAGCAACTCATGTCCCCAGGTCGCGTCCACTAGGCGGTCAATTCTAGGGAGGGGGAAGCAATCTTTCGGGCAAGCTCGGTTCAGGTCGGTGTAGTCGACGCACATGCGCCACTTGCCATTTGCCTTTTTCACCAGCACTGGGTTGGCTACCCAGCTCGGGTAATGGACTTCCCTTATGAAATCTGCTGTGAGGAGCTTTTCGACCTCCTCGTCGACCGCCCTCCAGCGCTCTAGGGCTATGTTGCGTTTCTTCTGTCTAACGGGTCTGACTACAGGGTCAGTATTAAGTTTGTGAGTTATCAGGTTGGGGTTAATACTGGGCATGTCGGCCGCGGACCAGGCAAAAATATCTAAATTTTGAAGTAAAAAACTCACCAGTTCGGTTCGTAGTGGTTCCTCGACGGAAGCACCAATCTGTAGTGTGCGAGCTGGGTCTGTAGTCGAAGTCGGGACTACGACCGTTTCCTCTGTGGGCGAAGCTCGTTCCTCGCCTTGCTCTGTAGGCCACTCTAGTTCAAGGTCGTCGGCCACCTTGGATTTTCCCTTCAGGGCGGCAACATAACACTTAAGGGACTCGAGTTGGTCGCCCCACGCTACCCCCACACCGAAGTCTGTAGGGAACTTCATTGCCAAATAGTATGTGGAGACCACTGCCCGCAGGATATGCGTAATTGGCCGCCCTATTATGGCATTGTATGGGGAGGGGGTCGCGACCACCAGGAAATCATGGTTGAGTCTAACCGCACAAGGCCATGTGCCGACTTCCACAGGTACTGTTATTTTTCCGAGGGGCCTGACTTCCTCTCCGCTGAAACCCACCAGAGGAGTGTTCATGGGCTTCAGCTCGCTCCTCTATAACTGTAGCTGGTCAAATGCTGACTTGAAGAGGATGTCCGCTGAGCTGCCCGAATCTACGAGTACGCGCCTGACCTCGAAGTCGCTGATCCTTAGTTTAATGACAAGCGCGTCATCGTGGGGGTAGTGGACCCCTCGCGCATCGTCTTCCGTGAAGAAGATCGGCTCTTCAGTCTTTGGTCTTTTTGGGGGGTTCTGTTCCTCGAGGGCCGCTTCGCGAACTGACGTCCGGGCCGCTACCGAAGTACACCCTACTACCACCGAACCTCCCACAATTACATGGATGGTTCCCCGAATTGGCCTCTCTTCCAGAGGCTGTCGCTGCAACGGTTCGGCTGGTCTGCTACTAGATTCGGGGGCATCCTTTCCGTGCTCCCCTTGCCGACATGCCTTATTGTTGTTATTATTGTCATGCTGTACAAAATTCCTTAAGTATCCACGACGGATGAGTCCCTCTATCTCGTCCTAGAGATTATTACACTGTTCGGTACTGTGACCGTGGTCTCTATGGAAACTATAGTACAAATTCTTATTTCTCTCGTTCGGATTTCCCTTTAGGCGAAGTGGCCACTTTACATATGGGGCGTCCTTGATCGTCATTAAGATCTCGGTCCGCCTCGTGTTTAACGGCGTGTAATCCGTCCGAACTGCTAAGGGAGCTCGGAACGACTGGTTCAGCTTCGGCTCCCGGGCCGGGTTTTTTCTGTCGACTGGGTTGGAGGGCTCGCCTTCCCTCTTTCTTTTCTCGTTCCCGCTTTTGGTTCGTTGGTTGATTTCTTCCTCTGTTCTCATGAACTTATCGGCGAGCTTGAGGAATTCGGCCACGGTTGCAGGCTGGTTAGCTACCATGTGTCATTTGAACTCTTTGTGTGTTACTCCTCTCTTGGCCGCTGCGAGCTGCACCGCGTGGTCTAACCGCGGTATCTGTAAGCACGCTTCATTGAACCGCTTGATGTAGCCCCGGATGGATTCTCCTTCTCTATTGACTACTCCGAAGATGCTTTCCTCTATTCTAAGACACCGCTTGCTGGTGACAAAGTGTACGGTGAAGACTTGCACGAACTGGGCCCAGCACCTTATCGACCCGGGGGCCAGGTTCCTGTACCAAGTGCGGGCTACCCCCCTGAAGGTGGTGGTGAAGGCCACACACATGCACGATTCACTGGCCCTGGCGAGGTGCATTTGGGACTGAAAAGCGTCAACGTGGTCGTTGGGGTCGAAGGACCCATCATACTTGTCCAAAGGTGGGAGCTTGAAATCTCTAGGCAAGGGGACCGCCAGAAGTTCTGATGCGAGGGGGGAAGGAACTGAGAGAATCGGGGCAGCTCTTACCTCGTCCGAGCTCATCTCTTCCTTACCTCTGAGCTCGGGCAAGACACGGGTGGCAGTTCGGTGACTTCGCCGGCGCCTTCGTTGTTGAGTGGGCCTGGTACTGGCGCTGCTGGCCTCTGTGTTGCCGAACTCGATGGGCCCGGGATGCTGGTAGTCTGCTGCCAGGGCGCCGAATCGGTTTTCTGTGAGCGTGAACTCGGAACTGGAGCGCTGAGGTGCTGACCTTGCGGGAGAGGTTTCTGATCCGCCTGCGAGCTACGAGGCAGGGGTGATTTTTCTCTCTCTTCGGCCTGGGGACGAGGCCTGGCTGTTAGGGGGGTTCTGGGGCCGGGAGGTTTCTCCCCGGTGAGGGCGTCCACCCTGAGGGGAGGCCTTAATTGGCTTCGGGGCAGGATGCCGAGGTGGAAGCAGTGACTGGTTCAAGGGTAGTTGGGGGAACTGCTGCTGATAATGATGTTGGGAGATGTTGTGCAGTACTTGGTGCTGCTGGAGCTGGTGTTGCTGGAATTGTTGCATTTGGGCTTGCATTGCCCGCATGCGTTGCATCAGGTCATCCAACCGGTTTTGGCCGGTTGCCAGGGGGACGGCAGTTGGTTCAGTAAAGGTTGTCTCGATCGGGGGAGGAAAGGGGATGCTCGTGGCAGGAAGGTTTACGGGCGCCACCACTTGTGGCGCATTCAAGCTGGGGATCCCATCCACCGAAAGGGGAATGGTGAACTATCCGACGCATGCCACGGGGACTTGAAGTTGTTCCCCGGTGGTGTTTGTCTCCGTGCCACGTCCGGCGTTGCTGGAAGAAGCCATGAGTGTTGGGGTTTTTGAAGGAAAGAGGTTATGAGAGTTTAGGGGGAGGCTTTTAGAAGCGTTCCCACAGATGGCGCCAATTGATGGTGCGCAATTCGGCTGGTCCAAGCTGTCAATGACCTTGCCTCTGAACGGAGCTACAGGGAGCCTGAAACAGAGAAGATGAGGAAGCTCCAGGGGGAACCCGGTATGAATGCTCCGAAGCTCAAGTTAGAATTTCTTTCAAAGGCTAGATAAAACCAGATGGCGCAAAGTTCACGTACCTTGTTCTTGGGGGTAAGGAGCCTTTTATAGCCACCTCGTGCACTCACTCCTAAGCTTCTGTCAGGTCGGGTACGATTACCTCTAGTCTCCTGCCAGTTCGGGTGTCATCCCCTCTGCTGGTCAGAACCGCCACTGCTCCCTTTTGTCGGAGCCGTCTCTATGACTGGTGATGACGGTGGCAGGTGGCGGTGGTAGGTGACCGTTGAAGTGCGCCTGTCAAGCGTCAGATCCCAAGTCAGTCAGATGCGCCGCCCTTGGATACGGACCTCCTCGTGTCAGGTATGGTACGTTTGTTCAGTTCGGCGTCTCGGAGGCGAAGTGTTGGAGTGGCGAACGAGGTGAAGTCTTGGGTTCGGATAGGGGAGTGTCCCGAACTGCCATGAGGCGGGCCAGTTTGGGTCACTGCCTTGTGTGGCTCGGGGCCTAAGGGAGAGTTCGGGCTCCTCGTAGGGAGGTCGGGCTCCTCGTAGGGAGTTCGAGCTCTTAGTAGGGAGGTCGGGCTCCTCGTAGGGAGGTCGGGCTCCTCGTAGGGAGGTCGGGCTCCTCGTAGGGAGTTCAGGCTCCTCGAAGGAAGTTCAGACTGCTGGTTTCTTCCCTTTGGTGCTTGTGCTCTGGGTGCGCTGTTGTGCCGAGCTATTTGCTTTTGCCACGTGGAGTGATTGCGAGGTCGGGCCAAATCTTCCTTCATCAAATAGGATTCAATGAATGTTCTTATCCTATCGTATCTCTTATCTAATGATCTAATCTCAATCTTCTTATCTGTCTAGGATTACATTCAAGACTTTAGATCTGATAAGACTCTCTCCTTGGAGATTACATTCGAGATTTGGACTCTTAACTCTTGAATTCGAGTTGGGCTGCTTCAAGGTACTTCTGCGAGTTGGGCTTAAGTTGTGAAATGGGCTTGGCTGCGAACTTGCTCCGACCTCGGGCTTATTTTTATACTCGATGTGGGCCGAATCTGTCAAAACCCAAATCATAAAAGTTGTGGGACTTTCTTTTATCTTTCTAATGCTTCTTGAATTATTCAATTCGGAGTCCGGAGTTGAGAGTTAGGCCCAGATTACTAACTGTCGCCGAAACTGTGCATAATCACCCGATTTGCCCTGTTTTCTTCCAATTGCCTTCTTTGTTGCCCTGAATCAAAATACAAGAGTAATAAGTTCATTTAAATGCTAAAGTAATGTAAACAGATGAAAATTAGGGGACAAAAATAGGGTTCTTTTCAGTCTCATCAGATATAAACCGTTATACTATTAAAATTATTATGTATTAATCTAGTTAATGGAATTTAGTGTGAGAAATAAAAAATCCTTAAATATGTAATTCAATGAGGGAGAATGGAAGTTAATACTTAACAATAAAGATGTACCATATTTCAAAATGAGATGTATTTTTGTCAAGAAAAAACTAGAAAATCAAGACTCTATTATTACTTTTTATAGTAGTATAGATATAGATATAGATATAGATTAATTTCTTAGTATTGCACATTCCCAAATAATATCATAGCCCATATTATTAAAAGAAGAAATTTAACATTAAAAGTCCTTAAAACATGGATGGCTTCTATTTAACATAACTTAAAAGCTCTCAAATTATATCTAGAGCTAGACATGTTCACGGGCTAGGCCAGACTTTGCGTCTTTATCAACAAAAAATGTCCAGGCTTGTGCCCGAGCTTGAAGCTCGATCTCTACATAAAATGTTCTATTTTTAGTGTACTAATAAATTAATATTATATTAATTTGGTAATAATTTAATAAATTAATAAACTAATTTGTATTTCCTGAATAGTAAATTAATATTTGATAATAATTTAATAAATAAATAGATAAATAATATATATTTTTATTATATGTAATAGCATCAGGCCAGGCTCGGGCCTAGGCCAGCTTATTTGAGAAAGCTCGACCCCAACCTGAAAAATAGTCAAGCATGGTATTTAAAGCTCAGGTCCGAACCTGTGGGCCTGAAATTTTGTCCAAGCCCAAAAAATAATGGGCCAAATTGGGCTGGCCCATTGGCCACTTGGTCCATTAACAGGTCTATTTGGAGACTAGATCTCTTGCAAGATAAAACTATGTTCACATAGCTCCAACCATACACTCGGAATATCTCTTGTACATGAATATTAAATTCATGGGGAGATGTTGCTAGATTCTTTGCTTTCAAAGTATGTGCAGACTTTTTGCTTGAGTGAATCTTGTCACTTTTGGTGGTGTTTGAAATCAATGTTGTTTCTTGAGAGGTACGTTTTGAGAAAATGGTGCTGCATTGGCATACATTTTCTCAGATAACATTTTTTATGTTTTTCTATTTGGTACCATTGTTGTTGCTATTACATAGACATTTTGAATGCCATGTCAACATACTATTACTAGCAATAGTAAAAAAAATGAGAAAACACCAACCACACTTTTCCCAATTTTTGAAGTGTAGTTTCAGAATTCATTTTTCGAAAAAATGAATAATCAAACATCAGGCATATGAAAAAATAGATTTCAGACGTGATTAGGACTGGCAATCTTGACCCTAACCCATTTGACCCACCCAAACCCACCCAATCTATTGATGAGTCAATATGTGTCGAACAATCCATTAGGGTCAGGATGGTGATGAGAGTAGAATTTATCATATTTTTATCTCCAAATATTCTGTCTTTCATACTGAATTAGTACTTAATTGGACTCATATTTGTTGTATTTCGGTTCAGGGCATGAAAGAAGGCATCAGAAGCAAAGAAAGGCAAATCGGATGATTTTTCACAGTTTCAGCATCATTCAGTAATTTGGGCCTAACTCGCGTACCCGAACTCCGATTGGGCTGATTCAAGACCCATTGGAAAGATAAGAGAAAAAGCCACAACTTTCGTGCTTTGGGACTATGTAGATTCGGCCTACATCAAAGTCAAATTTGGGCCCGAAGTCAGGGCAAATTCGTAGGAAGGCCCAATCCGCAACTAAAGCCCAACTTGCAGAAAAGCTTGGCAGCAACCCAATTCGCATAGGAGGTCTAATACGAATCCAAGAACAAGAAACTGAGAAAAGTCCTTTCAGATCTAAATTCTTGAGGTAATCTTAGAAAGATAAAGGGATTGAGTTCACTGGATAAAGAGATAAGAGTAGGATTAGACTAGGACTTTCTATTCTTGCAAGATAAACTTCAAGAGGAAGTAGGAGACCACCCCCTCCCCTTTAAGCTATATAAAGGGGGGGGGGGACCAGCTTTAGCATGACTCAATCTCTGGATTGAATCACGAATTGCAGTGAACTATCTATCAAGAAAAGAGAAAACAAATCAGGAAACTTGGGGAAGGTGATCAAGAATTCAAGAAACCTCAAGAAGAAGGTGGCGGCAAGAAGAGGAGATCTCAGCATCATAGGCGAATTCATGAGTTATTTCTTTCCCTTTGTTTGCTTTAATTCTTTATTCATGAACTGATTTGTTTTTAGCTAGGGCTGTGGGAAGCCTAACCCTGTTAATGAATACATTTTTATCTTTATGATTTATACAAGATTGTGATTTCCATACAGTCTATGAATTATTTTGCTTAATGCGATTAAGAGCTTGGCCACCTCTTAATTGATTTGGTTTATGTGAATGAATCGAGAGAGGAATTCACATAATCGACTGAATAATTCATAGTGTGAATTGAATGGTATATAGAGATTTATATACATGATTCATCTGAATTTAATGGTTTTCCTCGAACTTAATGCACTTCCATTTTGAGAACTCTACTCGAGAGATCGAAGGGTTACCTGATGGGCGTAGTTTTAGTATATCTCGATAGAGAATATTAAATAAAATTGGAAAAACCTCAGCTTATGGGAATGACAAATAATCTTGGTTAATCGAATCCTTCAATATTCATTACATTGGTTAGGTGGACCAAAAGCCCTAGCGATTTCATCCATTGCATATTTATTTTCTTTTTCTAGTTTTTATTAGTCTTTGCTCTTTCAAATTTGAATTGCGATTGTCCAAATAGTTAGGGAAGACTGTGGTTTTAATACATATTTTGTTAAATCCCCGTGGAAACGATATTTTTATACTACTTGATAACTAGTGCACTTGCTACGGTTATATTCATAGCTATCAGATGGGATGGGTCGCGTAGGTCAAGATGAGTTTGGTCAAAGTCAATTGTACCTATACTCGCCACATTACACTTCCAAACAACTATGCCAAATTTCATTTTGTTAATGAAAGCGAAACAAAATAGATTTTAATACCTTTCGTGTTCACATGCAATTTTATACAAAAACACTTTTACAAAAGCAATTTTACAAAGTAATTTTATGAAAACAATTTTACATAAGTACTTATAAAAGTTACTTTTACAAGAAAGTGCTTTTACAAAAACACTTTTGTGAAAGCATAAAAGCACTTATAAAAGTACTTTTATGAAAGCACTTTTACAAAAGTACTTTTACACGAAAGCACTTTTATTAAAGTATTTTTACAAAAACACTTTTATGAAAGCATAAAAGTACTTTTACGGATGTACTTTTACACAAAAGCACTTTTGTGAAAGCATGAAAGTACTTTTATGAAAGCACTTTTGCGAAAACACTTTTGTGAAAATACTTTTGTGAAAGCATAAAATCACTTTTATAAAAGTACTTTTCTGCATTTTTTGTAATTTTTTGGTATTTTTCTGCATTTTTTATAAATTTTGGTGCTTTTTTTTTGCATTTTTCATGCATTTCCTACAATTTTTTGGTATTGTTTTGCATATTTTCTAATTTTTTTGTAAAAGTTTTGAATTTTCCTATAATTTTTTAGTATTTTTTGTATTTTTCTACAAATTTTTTATATTTTTTTGCATTTTCTGCAAATTTTCTGAATTTATCTACAATTTTTGCTTTTTTGGGTATATGGGTTGACCTAACTCGTTTTTGTCACATGACAGACTTGAGAGAGATTATTCTCTCAAAATTTAATACTTTGTGTGTACGGGTCGTCCCTACCCATTTTTTTATTTATAAGTGAGGGTGGGTGGGTTAGTATGGGTGAGGGTTGTTAAAGGTCAATATGATGGGTCAAGTGGGTCAATATGGGTGGGTCAGAGTGGGTTAGGGTTAGGGTGGGTTATGACCCTTTAATTAGGATTGATGATGGGTCATGGTGGGTTGGTGGATCAATATGGGTGGGTTGATATTCAACCTTACCCAACCCAACCCAATCCACCCATTTGCCACCCCTAGACGTGATGTTGATTTGACACTATTTTTTGAAAAAATGGCATTGGTTCCAAACATCCATGGCCATATTTGAACTAGATCCTTGAAATTAAACCCATATTTGATCCATCCAAAATTACAGGTGGAAATTGCTTAGCAATGGGGTTGATAGTGTGCAAATTTCAGTATTTGTTTGGCATTGTGCTGTAGTTGCAGCATTAGAAAACGGTGCTGCTGATATGTAGCTTGGAGAGAAAACGGTGTCTTTATTTTTGTTTGGAATCGTTGCTGCTAGGTAGGACGTTTCCTGGAGAAACAACAACTTTTCTATTTGGTACCATTGTTCCAGGAAATATTTTCATCACTGGTACCCATTATCCAATGCCACATCACTGCCTTGTTGGCAACAACGAGCTGCAGCTCTAGGAAACGCCAAATTTGGCATTGCTCCAAGCCATGGCTTCCTGATTTCCGAGGTGTGGCTTGGATAACTGTTTTTTATGGAAAGGCGGTTCCAAATAAATACCCGTTTCCTGGAGCACCGTTTTTTCCGATATAGCGCTGATGTGGCACCGTTGCTCCAGAAAACGACAACGATGCCAAATAGCCACTCAATCAATCAACTATCGACTTCACTTCAAGATAGTCTAACGATTGGACGTGGATTAGGGTTCAAAATATCACATTTTATTGTGGGGCTAGGTTTAAGAAATTCTACATTTTAAACATTAGAACACCTCCTAACATGCTTATCATTTTTTGTGTATTGTACATGATGATACTTTGAACCATGACACAAACAAGATAAGGTCTCTCAGACACGAGCGACCAACAAAGAAGGATAAAATATAAAAGCCTACCTTGAGTGTTCTGACATTCATATAAATCTTCCTTGAGTGCGCCAGTTAATCAGCCGTCTGGTTTGCCTCCTGATAGACATGTCTATACATCAGACATCTTCAAAACTCGTCATTCAGCTTGATGCAGTTCTTGATGATGTATCTTATCTAGGGTTGGCAATGAGCTGAGCTTTTCACGAGCTGCTCGAGCTCAGCTCGATTTCAGCTGAGCTTGAGCCCAATTTAGTGACTTGATTATTAAACGAGCCAAGCTCGAGCCTAGTAGAGTTTAGTTTGTGAGGCTCGCGAGCCGGCTCGAATATATATATATATATATAATTTTTATTTTTATAAAACATTTTTTCTAAATATTTTTTATAATAGAATATTTAAAAAATATATAATAAAATATTTTTATAAAATTTAAAACAAGCCAAGCTCAAAGTTCTGGCTCGAACCAAACTCAAGCTCGAGCCTGATACTATTCGATTTGGCTCGGCTCGTATCCACCCCTAGTCTTATCTTCCAAGGAGCATGGATCTTCTGTTTGAGATAAGCAATGACAAGTTAAGAATCACCTTCAATAATGATAAAATAATCTCTAAAATTCAAGGCCAAATTATGGGCTTCTCAAGCTGCCCATTCAAGGATAATCTCCCTAGGTTGATTGTGACAAAAACCTCCCTTTTAGTTTTATAAATATGCAATCATGCACCTCCATTCTATCATCTTTCCGGTAATAGAGAGTTAAAGTTACAAAACTGCCCTTACTAAGCATCATTATATCAACTGAGTGGTGACTCGATTGACATATTAGCTGAGTAGTCCCAGCAGAAACATGGATTCGAATCCCGCTATTTCTAGCTATGCTGAAAAGCTAGTGTATTGTATTAAATATCAAAAAGAAAATTGTTAATTTAAATTTTCAAATTAAGTAAACCACCAAGATGATTAGAGATATGAAATTATGCATTCCTAAATTACTAATCTGCTACCCACAAACTGTTTCCATCCTATCCACCACAGGAGTGTATTGAAAACATCTCTCTCCATGATTGACAAGTGAAATATTCCCTACACAGCTGTAATGGCAGATGAATAGTGACGTGGGAACAATTGTGAGCAGCAAATCCGAGCTCAGAATTACTAGAATACTATTTGTTTTCCTAAGGCTGCGTTTGGTAGAGGTATAAAATCGAATGGGGTAAACTTTGCACCTCGGTTCAATTTTACAAGAATTTGGTAAACATGTAAATCGGTGTAAAATTATATTTTACTGTTAAATTACATCGATTATCGATACATCAAAATTTTCGATGTATTTATTACATCTCGCGCGCGCGCGCTCTCTCTCTCTCTTCTTCTTCTTCCCCTTCTCTCTCGCTCGCTCTTCTCCGTGTCTCTCCTGACGTTCTTCCCCATACCCTGCGTCTGTCTGCTCCGGCCGTGTAAATGGTTCCATCGACAGAAACAGCAACGGCGTTTATGGCATCTTTGTGCGCTTTCACGAACTCCAAGCAGCAGAGATCCAATGCCCGCCATACTTTCAAGCACTTGTCCCAGGAAACGGAGGAGTACTCTCGCTCTCTTCTCCTTCTCTCTCTCTCTTCTTCTTCTTCCTCCTCTCCGTCTCTTTCTTCCTCTCTGTGCTCTCTCTGCTCTGCTCCAACGACAAGGACAGCATAGGGCACCCACAAGCTATCCAACGGACACAGCCGCCTTGAGTCCAGTCTCAGCCATGGCTTCCCCTTCCCACTCCAGTGTAGTAGACTCACCGGCCTGGGGTGCAGATCCCTGCACAAACCTTCCAGATTATCCCCACCAAGACCATGCTGGTTTCACCTGTGCTCCACCCCTCTTACATCTCCGGCAAAGACCAGCAAAAATGGAGGCAAGGAGCCCAACTCGTATATACGCTGCCGCTTCTGAATCCTCATCCATGATTCTAGTTTCTCTGTGTATTTCCCTTCCCTCCATCTACGGATATTAATGACCATGACGCCAGTATTGAAATAACACGGCTCTCAGCCTCGAAACGTTTGGGAGAAAAATGCGTCGAACCAGAACTTATCGTTGAAGTAGCTGGTGAAGTTGGCGTGGCACTACTCGGGTGCTCCCAGAATGTGGGTGCCCAGATCAATTTCCCAGAGCTTAGCCACGTCGTCGACCACAATGAGATCAGAATCGAAGTAAGTAATCCGACGAATGCCGGAGGGGAGGGATGGGATCAGATTCGTGTTGAATGTCGATCCAGAACATAACTTGAAGTTGCTCTTCTCTTTTTCTTCCTCTCAGACCAGAACAGGGATGGGACCATGATAAGATTCAGAGCAGAACAGACTTTCAGAGTTTCACTTTTACACCGAAACAACCAAACAACATGAGAAAAAACTTTCAAAATACTCCGATTCAATTTTCCATCCGTGTAAATTTAAATTTACACTTAAAACAAATGCAGCCTAATACATATTTATATGAAAAGGATACAAGGAAACAAAATTCCCTCCCAACTTCGATCTGCAGATGAGCATCAAGGGTCCGGAGGAATTGGATTAACATCAGTGTGGCCCACGCCCCACCAACAGCCCATTTGGACATTTTTTTTTTTCTTTTGCTTGTATGAATAAATTAATGTAATCTTCAGTATAAAATTATAGCATAGGTATTTAACAGACCCTTGTCAATTAATGTAATCTTAAGTATAAAATTGGACAGTTGGATTCATTACATTTATCTTTTAATTCAAGGAAATAATTTTCAAAGTTAATCTTATTATATTTGATTTGTCAATTGTCAGGAATGAAAAAGTTCTTTTCTTTTTTATTATAATAACCATATTTCTGTCCAATGGGTTTATAAAAGTAAGGTATTACTTGTAGGTGTGTGTATGTTGAACGTTTTGTGTCTCAAGTTGGGCCTTACTCTTTTTGTTACATTTACTGAAAATTTAATGTTGCAGCTAAGCCCACTTTGTGGCCCAATATGCTAAACCCACGGAGGAGCCCTTTTATAGTCTTACTGTTGTCGAGTTGCTCCCCTGTGAAACCACGTCTACTTCCTTGTATACATGAACAAAAAAAATATCAAATATTTCGCTGGAAAACCATACATTCCCTATTAGTTCCCATGTCTCACCTCACCTGGTTTTCTGTCAGATTCCGATGATGGAGTATTGCTTGGATGTATCTTTTCTGGCCCTCCATGAACGATGATTTGCTACTACCGGCTTCTCCTCAGTCCTCACTACTCCATTTCTTTTTCACATCACGTAAACTTCAACCAAACTAGACGACTTCGGATCTGCTCCTCATAGACCGCCCCTCAAACCCAACCTCAGAGCATGTTTCAACCTTGCATCTGAAACATCTCGTACTTGTAAATTTTTAATTCATGGGAGATGTTTCAGATGCACAAGCACAGCTGAAACGTGCTGTGAGGTCGGACTGAGGCGCATTGTGTGAGCAGATCCGATCTCCACACGGACATCACTAGGAAAGAAGATGGAATCACATTATGTATGAAAGGAGTTCACACTGGCACCCCACGTGCACATCTCAACGTGTATTAGGAATATCTCCCGTAGTCAATAGAAACTGTTCCCAATACACGGTTAGGATGTACTGTGGAGCACTCTCTGTGAGGTGCAGATGCAAATTCGTATGAAAAATGCCCGAAATCTCTCTTCTTTTCAGCTTCTGTCACCTGTTTCCGACAACCCGTAATGTGTGTACATTTTATTTTTTCAAAATCAGAGGTGAGGCTTTTGTTACGAAACTTTATATTTTACCCTAAAAAAAAGTTAGGATCAGACTACAAAACACGTTCCAAAACCCCCTCATTATCTGACACCACAAAAAAAAAAAAAAAAAAATTGGGATCTCCCCCTGTATGAAATGCATGGTTTTCAAAATCAGACGGTTGGACCAGAAAAACCGGGAACCGGTGAACTGACCAGTTTCATTTTTCCCTAAAACCGTTGATTTCAGTAAATCACTGAACCGGCTGATTAACCATTCAAGCGATTTTGGCCGTATTTCAATTTTTTTAATTTTTTTGTCAGAATGGGCCAGCCGTTCAGATCGAACATTCGGACCGCTCGAACTGATAACCAGACCCCCTAACCGGTTCGGTTTTAAAAACCATGATGAAATGTGCTGTGTCCAACAGGAGATCTAGACTCAAAAGCAAATAAAAAAAAAACATTCCAACTCCATCTACAAGAAAGCCCCAAAATAAGCATGTCTGTTCACAGCCAGACTTGATTCCGATTTTCTAATTCTGTAGTAACACCAACACCCAATGTTCTAAAACCGACCTGGAATCAAAACCATTCTGGTCACCAGTTTTTAGATTGACAATTCGACCACTCAGTTCGAACGCGGCCTGTTCTGACAAAAATAAAAAAATAAAGATAATTAAAAAATAAAGATAAAAAACCATTGAATGGGTCAAACAGGTCAACTGTCTAAGTCAACAGATTATTAACTAATTCAACAGTTTTTGGTGGAAAAACAGATTTGGAGTAAAACAGAACCGATTAGTCCAAATGGTCTGATCGTCCAAATCAACAGCGGTTCGAAAACATTGCTAACACCAGGACAAGTTCACGAAAAACAAGCATGCTGGTCTTTTAATGCGTTAGTTATCATCTAATTCCCATCCATTCCATCCATGCAGCATCATATTCTGTATTCCACAGATTCCTTTCTACTCTTATTTGGATACCATCAACGCAAGGCAACCAATTGTAGAACTCCAAATAGCTTGCCCTCAACAAGTGTTCAGCACTGCTAAACCAAACTCTTCTCCCTCAAATTGCTTCAGCACCCAATCAGTCTTGCACTGAACTCCACACAAGGTAACACAACCTCTTGTATCCAGATATCGAAAAACAAAACAAAAACTGGTCTCCGGCAATCTCATGTCATGCAGACGGGTATTTCTTACACACACACATATATATTCATTTTGTAACTGTCTAAGCAAGATGATATATGATCGTTTTAAAGAACCATCCTCATTAAGCAAATCCAATGACAGTGACAAGGTTGCAGTTGGATAGTTTTTCTTCAATTTCTGTAATAAATACATGCTGGAAGAAAATTACACAACACTTCCTTACACCATTAATGGCATTTTTTTTCCTTTTCCCATAATATTGTGTAGTAGTGTATATATACAATCAGAGAACAAAACAGCTTTACAACATGATCAGAACAACCACATTCTCCATCTCTCCTAATGCTTGCTTCTGTTAATTTAACAATAAACAGGTTAAAGTAGTAGAGGCCTCTGTCAGCGTCAGGACTCTGTAAATGCAAATTTTATGTAAACTATATATGTCAGGCCCCTAGCCCCAGCCTTAGTGAGGGAAGGGAACAAGTACAGTTATAACTCTATACATCATAGACAGGCAAGCGCTCCTCGATCACGACCCGGCAAATGGGGCATTTTTTACACTTTTCACAGCAAGTACTGTAGCACACAACAAAAGAATTAAAATAACAAAATAAATAAAACATACTAGACTAGTCATAATCATAGATGCAGAGTCTAAACCTGCAAAGGATGCGATGCCTGCATGGAAGCAAGACTGTGCTTATCTCTCGCTCAAAGCAAACCCTACATAAGACCTTTTCCTGAACAATGTATTGAAATACATCATGTAAGCATGTAGCAGACATCAGGACGAGGAATTAAAAAAGGATAAGAATAGAATTCTTAAAGGCAATCCCAATCTCCCAACCACTCACACACTTAAAAACAGAAATATCCCAAAATCCAAATAGCATAATGAACACATGGAATTGGATTTTAAGTTATAACTCCATCCTCGAATGAATGACGCCAACAAAAGGAGCGATAGATAGATAGATAGATATAAGGCCATTTACTAAACATTGGTACCAGCTATTTGGGGTCTGGGAGGGGTAGACTGGATATGGACCAACCTTTGGCATTTTGTTGCACAAAGAGGCTACTCTCAGGTATCTATCAAAAAAAAAAAAAAGAGGCTACTCTCAGGCTCGAACCAGCATTTTCATACTTCACAGCCTAAGATTTTACCATTACACCAAGTAATGGGCCCTCCCTATTATGAAAATCTTGGGTTTCCTCACCCTATTAACGCATGATAAGACATTCCAACTTTGTATTGTGGTGCCCCTTTTCGTGGGTCCCATCATGTCAGTAAGGCAAGTTTCCAAAAGTTGCATAAACTCTGTTTACTGTAACTCTGTTCCGTGCACAATCAAATCCGTATGGTCATATTGCCAAAGTATGTTTGAACATTCTTAGAGATCTTACAGACAGAACAGTATATATAGCATAACATGCTATTAAAACATTGGGAGAACACTGTTGCATACATTTGTGGATTTCAAGAAATGATGAGCACTATTACAGTTTCTCAAGGATTCATCAAGTCCGGATGAAATATTCAGAAGTCTGAGGTTCAGAATGGTTACCAAAACAAAGATTACATATAATAAAATATTAATTTCAACTCAGCTTCTTGGTTAAAACTTGATGACAATTCGGGTGAGGTCAAAACCTAGTTTCAAAATTAAAAAGATACGAAATTGCTGTTTTGCATATTCATATCTATCGGGATCCTAATCTGTGGTTGATCCCATAGATCAATTGATTGATGAACATGCTTGCCCTAGTATTGATATCATGACAAACGGCAACCCTTCTAAGGTCATTAAAAAATTCCACATTTGAAATTGGTGTCATCAAACTTGTATTCAATAATCTATACAAGTATAAAAATATCCATGCAGCAGATTGGTTATACTCCAATTCATAAAGCTTAACAATCACAACACCCATTGTAAACATACTTCTTCCTTTTACTGGCAAATAGGGAGGAATAAATATACAACCATCAAATTTAAAAACAAGATCAAAATTTTCAAGGAAATGATGGGAACAACAAGGCAGCTCGGTGCATAAATGCAGGCTGATTATCTTTTTGCCATGAAATTGAAGAGTTAAATAGTTAACGTCTTTTTTATTTCTGTTATTGGCTTCCATGAAATTGATTATCATTTCTGAAAATTAGTCATAACAGACATCATATGATGATATGATATGAACTATTCATGTTTGAATCACACTATACTTCTTCATTCAGAAAATTTATCATGCATCTGTTAATTTTTACTACATCATCTACTGTTTATAGAAGCTTTTGCATTTCAGCCTTCCAAAGTCACCATGTCAACAAAGTAATCAATCGCTGCTATACCCTATGATGCTCAGATACTTGCAAGGGTGCAAATCAGGTTAAATAGTTCAGTTTGTGGCATAAATTCATATCCAACACTCTGTCCAATCATGTCCTTGCCATGACTAGGTAACATAGGCTATATTACTGGAAGATGTTGGTTTACTTAGATCAACTCAAGTGGAGATTTCTATATGAAAACCTAGGAAGAACGAACTGTTTGGGGATCCTAATCTAAGCAATCTCAGAAAGTTCTCTAAGCATTTGAAATCTGTAAGGCAAGTTGTAAGAAATTGATTAAAAAAGACCACTTACAGTGCTTTCAAAACCTAGTCACTTATTTTAGGGAAGCCCTGAAAGCTAAATTAGAAATTTAGAATCTTAGTAATTAGTCTTGAGTCTTGATCTCAGAGAGCCTAGAAATGCATACCAACATGGACACTATCAGAAATGGGGACAACATTTGCTGATGCAGATGTGCAGTAAGCACATACTGAACTATTCTTTTGCCTTTTATTAAAGTTAACATTTCCTGAAATCCAACATATACAGGTACATGTAACATGTCCCATTTAGCATGTGCCTAAAGTATTTTATTATCACCAATTGTAAGGAAAAAGATCATTAGAAATGTATGAAAGAATATTATATACAGAGATTTGTTGGCAACTTGGCTTAGTTACACTAGCCACCCCCTTGTTCTTATAATTCCCCGTAGGGAACCATAACACAACATATTCACCCCTCTTTTGCTAACCCATTTTCCATACTGTTAGACAACTTTGGAGTTCAATTGAAAATATTGTTCAGCTACCCAGCCAAGCATCTATGCTCTCCCTCAGAACCTGTCTGAGAGTCCAAAAATCTATTTTGTTCTGTCTCTGCTACCACACCACCGCTTTTAAGCCCCCTGCCACAATTATCCCTCTATAGTTCAGGGATTTCACCATTCTCAGCCCTTGTAATGTTGCCAACAATTCTGCTCTGGGTGAGTTCTCCGCATCAATGGGTTCTGAGAACAAAGCTAAAATGTTACTACCAGTACTTCTAAAGACCCATACGATGCCGGAAGGGCCCAGGTTCTCCATGCTGTACCAGTCGAGAAGTTCAGAGGTTCATACAGTGCTTTTGTCTTATTTTTAAGATAAATATCATTTTTCAATGGGTTTGACTATGATACTGAAAAGAGTAGTAACAGTAGAAAGGTTTGGACAACCTGTTTTGATATAAAAACTGTAAAGGAAATAAGAAAGGAAAGAGGAGAAAAGGTTTCAGCTAAGAAAGAGGGATGAGAGATAGAAGAGAACGGGAGAAGCTCAGAATTAGGTCTATCCGCCCCTTTCATTAGATTATATACTGATAAATAAAAGAGAGTACAAAGACAAGCATGCCTTAAAAAACACTCTTAACTTAAAACATAAACTAATGGGCCTAAGGCCCAATAACTCCCTAACTATGCTATGTAAATAAAAAACATGTTATATCAGCCCAAAACTCAACACTCCCCCTCAAGTTGGGAATGAATGTCACACATTCCCAACTTGCATAGATCATGTTCCAGCTTGTTTCTTGCAACTCCTTTTGTAAAAACATCAGCAAGTTACAAGTCAAATGCAACATATGGCAAGCAAACTTCTCCGGATGTCACCCTTTCCCTTATAGTGTCTATCCACTTCTATATGCTTCGTCCTATCATACTGAACTGGGCTGTGGGCAATGTTAATTGCTGCCTGATTGTCACAATATAGCATCATATGTTCTTCAGTCTCAATTCCAATACCCCCTAACAAGGAACAAATCTAGAGGAGCTCTGAAACACCATGTGCCATGGCTCTATATTCAGCTTCTGCACTTGACCTTGCCACAACTGTCTGTTTTTTATTCTTCCATGAAACTAAATTACCTCCAACACGAGTACAAACTCCTAATGTAGATCTCCTGTCATCTAGGCACCCTGCCCAATCAGCATCTGTGTAAGCTTCTAACTTCAATTGTCCATGGTCATGGGTGTCTCTTCAAATAGGAAAGTATCCTATCAATAGCCTCCCAATGCTTTACTTGTTGGGTATGCATGTATTGACTCACCACTCACTGCATATGAGATGTCTGGTCGTGTCATACATAAGTATAGCAACCGCCCTACTAACCTCTAAAGCATTTATCATGTGGTTCTGATCAATAGGTGTATCAGCTGCCTTTGCCCAAAGCTTTCCTATTTCCTGTAGTAGATCTAGAACATAATTCCTCTATTAAATGAAGATCTCATGCTTGGACCTTGCCACTTCAATGCCCAAAAAGTACTTCAGCTCCCCAACATCCTTAATCTCAAACTTTTTGTGTAGATTCTTCTTCAGGGCATCTCAATCTCACTCAAATCATTTCCTGTAACTACAATGTCATCAACATACACCATCAAAACTAACACCAGTGAACCCCTCCTCTTCACAAAAAGAGTATGATCAGATCGAGTTTGAGTATAGCCAAATACAAACAATGTACTTCCAAAGCTATCAAACCAAGTTTGGGGTAATTGTTTTAAACCATATAGGGACTTCTTCAACCTGCATACCTTTCCTTTTTCCACATTATTGTAGAAGCCAACTGGAAGGTCCATATACACCTCCTCCTGCAAGTCCCCATTGAGAAAGGTATTCTTCACATCAAGTTGGAAGAGTGGCCAAGAGTATGTAGCTGCTAGTGATAGAAGAATTTGAACTGAACTCATCTTTCAAGTTAAAAGAGTGGCCAAGAGTATATAATTGCTAGTGATAGAATTCGAACTGAACTCATCTTTCAACTTTGAAGAGTGGCCCAAAACTCAACAGCATAGATTTTTCCTTTTTCAATATGTATATCTTGTTTATTTTATTCCTTTTATAGAATGATTTGTTCAGATGTATCACTTAATGATTTTAGAAGTCTTTATGCCATGCTGCATACTCTGGAAATACTCATGCAGTATCAAGTGTCATATTGGGCACATACCATGTTGTTCAGAGGTATACTAGTAGACATTTGGTCTCAGCTATTCCTTCATAGCAACTTCTGTGAAGTTCTAAAACCAACTAAATTACCTCTAGAAATTGCAATTAACAGCTAGACTGTATTCAAAGTTCTAATTCGATCTTTGGCACCAAAAGTTGGAATTAAGATGCAAATAAGATTATAGATTTGATCAAAGAAAGTCAAACAATCCCAAACAGATTTATAGGCATCTTTAGGGAGTTCATGGAATTGATGAGCTTAACATCCTTTCTCTTTCAGAGAATTGAGAAACATGTTGGTGCTCCTTTGTTACATGGGCTTTACATGTCAGAATTGAATAATAGAATGGCATACTAATTCATGATGATCAAAACAATATCTTCACGTTGGAACTTGCAACTAATGTTGCAGTTGTAGCAGATTGCTAACAAGTTACAAGATGAAAGATATTAAATAAATGAATTCGCATCGTGGAAAATAAAAATGTGAGGCAAGTTATATTACATTTTGAAGTCTTTCATACTCCTGCCGACTATATTTTGTGATTTCTGTTTGCTCGCCAAGAGCGACCTGCAGTCTCCAGACCTGATATAAGAGTGAAATTAATTAAAGGAACACAAAAGTCAGCAAGCTAAATAAATATTCGAGCTATAACTGCAAAATGAATGGAAATACACAAAAGGGAAGAAATTTACCTCTTCGGCAAGATCCTTTTTAGGCATTTTCTTCACTATCTCAGGAGGATAACCACAAAATGTGTTGTATCTGCATAATCAGAACATAACAATGCAAAGATCAGAATAAAGAAACAATTGACAGACCTTTTTCAATACATGTCACATACCTTAGAGATATCTTGAAACACAAAGACACAGCAAACAATAAACACATAATAATATTAATAATGCACATCATTATAGGAGATACATCATACAGATACTATGACCATGAGACATGAAACTCCCCATTTTGCAGATCTGCCCTAGCTGTCAGCTATAAGTGATGATAATATATAGCCCACACAGGTAGCCAATTATGATTAATAAAAACCAAAGTAAAACATCCACTCAGCATTTACCACAATTAAATAATGTCATATCAGTTAAAATTTTGTTTGTGGCAGTTGCAAACAAAAGTTTAAGACTTTAATAAATAATCAATCAAATTACAAATTTAAATGGTTTAGCTAGCTTTCTCACAAACTTGACATTTTAAACGTCAAATTGGAAGCCTTTCTTATAGAAAAGGGTAATGTTATTGGTGAATGTTCTTCAGATGCCACATCTAATGGAGTATCCCAGTCTACTTTGGCATCAAATTCTCAGATCTTTAATCCGAAATTTCCCTCTATTGTGCCTGCTACGCAGCAACAGTTTCTGCATGAAACTGCACTTAATGCCCCTACTCCTATAGCTGCAATTCAAGAAAAAGTTGAAAAGGAAGAAAGACAACCAGATGGGTTACCACCTATTGTTGAAGTGATAATATCTTATTATAAAACTGTAATAGAAGTAACTAGAGATGGCCTCCCTAATTACAACTGATCCCCAATTACCCCCTGCTTAGCTAAAGAATCAGCAAATGCATTGGCCTCCCTCCCCACCCTTTGTATAACCAGATTCATATTTCTTGTTAATCATTTGAACTTCTTCATTTCGTCCCTATAACACCATACCACTGAATCTGGATCTATCAGCCAAACCACTACCACCTTAAACTCCCCTTCAACCACCAAATTCTCCAAGGCTCGTCTCTTTTGCAATCTGAACACCTTGTACTGCACACAGCTCAGCCCTTAAAGAGTCCCCACTACCCACCAGTCCTGAGTAAAGCACTACTACATTCCCTTATCTCTTATCAGCCCTAATCAAAATTTCCAAGTCCTACACCAATTTCAGATTTTTGGGGGATAGGAGATTGGTATTGTTTCAATTATTCATTTATTTTCTAGTTGCAGATGACTTTATAATAAAATTTTGTATTTCAGAATTCAATTTCTATTTCAAAATTACTGTTTATGTGTAACTTTTGGACTTATTATTTATAGTAATCCTTATAATTACGATTTTTAGCAACTTCTGGTGTCTTTGAATTTAAGTTAGTTTTAGTAGGATTAGGAAAGTGTTATTAGAGTTCTTTAGGAGGTCCCTATAGGTTACCTATGAATTTATTTTAGTTATAACGCAATTCGAATTTGATTTGGGTAAGTTTCCTAGTCCAAATTGGAGCCTGTAAAAAAGACATCCAAGTTTATAAGTTGTCTATAAAATAGTCATTGAAACTGCAACTAAGGCTGTCAACAGATTGGGTCTGGGTTGGTTCTAGGTAGAATCAGTCCTGAACTGATTATTAATTGGGACAAAAGAATGGACCCAGAACCATCCTGATTAATAGTTGGGTCCTATGGGGTCTTACCTGATGGACCCAACTATTCTGAAAACTATATTTATTTATTTAAATGATAACTTAAAACATAAATTTCGATAATATAATCTCGATAAAAATAATAGTAAAATATTAAATTGTTTGTTATCTATCAAATTTACCATGTTAGACATGAAATATAATAAAAATTATAATAAAATTAGGAAAACATTATATATAATAAAATAATCAGTTTGGGACAAGAAAGAACCGGAACCGACCCAATTATTAATCGGGACAAAATCATGGAACCAGAACTGGCATAATCTGTTCGGTTTGGTTCGCACAGTTGGGCAGAACCGACCCATTGACAGGCCTAACTGCGACTATAGAAGAGTTGGTTTGAAGAAATAAAGTTTGGTTTAGTGAATTCTGGTTGTTGTCAGGAATCTTTCTCCCCTCCCCCCTCACTTATTTCTTCTATTTGATTTGTCTTTTTACCATTTAACAGCAAGAGTTTCTCTCTCTTTCTAAATTCTTACTCATCCCTTTGTAAACAACAAACTGTTTACTTGCCTTCTTACCTCTATTCTTCTTCTGTGATCACCCATAGCCCCTCCCTCCTTCACCCCATAAAGCCCACAACCAGATCTAGAATTAGTAGGACCCCTACCCTGTCCTACATCAATGTGGATAAGTGGGAGAGGCAGTAGGGGTATAAAGCAGGCAGCCTAGATTGATGGTGAAATAGTGGCTAACATATTGCTTTGGAGGCTTCTGGGTGGCTGAATGTTGGGAGAGCCAATGGTTTTCGTTTGACTGTTGGTTTTGGTCTCAAAGAGATGCTTGTATAAATTGTCTCTGCTTTGTTTGGATTGTGGTTGATTGGATATTCCCTCACCATCCAAGGGAGGCCATTGTGTTGGTGCCCTAGAAGCCCTGTTATCTTTGTATTTTTCTCTTGGTTTTGTAAAACATTATTTTATTATGAAGAAAGGACACAAGAATTTGGAAGGGAAATTGACAAGGTGTCTTCTCACTTAAACCTTTTTACATGGTTGCTCAGAGGGAGTGAGGGACAGAGTATAAGAAGAAAATTTCCTATACAAAGCATCCTTCTCTTGGAGAGCAGTTCTATGCAAGATATTGACAAAAAACAATTTAATATTTGGAGGAAACAACCTTGGAAAATGGGTGTTGACTTTGCAGTGTGAGACTGTGAAGGAAGAATCAGTATCCCATCTACGACTATGTTGCCTTTTCTATTATAAGATATGGTGTTACTTTGAACTTCTCCTTAAGTGACATCTGGTTTTCCTCTGACAAAAAAATTTACCAATTTCACTTTTCTTGTTACCAGTTTGGGGTTACAGCAAGAGATCAACGTATGGAATCTCCTTCCATTTTTCATAAGTGGGTTGTGCTTATTAGGCCTCTTCTTTCGGCTGCATCATGGGCTTGGAACTTATCAACTCGCCCTTCGTTGACAACCACCTTGTCCTCAAGGTTGAAAGTTGGGTAACGCTCCATAAAATCTGAGTGGACCTCCCATGTTGCGTCCTCTTGGCAGCAGGTGTCTCTAGGCCATGGGAACCTCCCTAATCACCTTTTTCCCTTTTTTGATCCAACAGTAGTCTAAGACCCATGATGGTTCTAGTTGGAGTGCCCCGTCAGTAGAGAATTCAGGTAGGGTTGGTGAGACATGAGTTGCAGCCCCGATGTGCCGCTTCAAAAGAGATACATGGAAGACAGGGTGTAGATTGGCTAAGGGAAGTAGATCCAGGCAATATGCCACGGGTCCCGCCCTTCCAATGATTGGGAAAGGCCCAAAGAATCTAGGGCAAACTTGGGCCAGTTGCAATGGGCCACCGAGAGCTGTCTGTAGAGCTAAAGCTTGACATAAACCAAGTCACCAGATTGGTATGCAACTTCTCTGTGTTTCCTATCATAATGGACCTTCATTTGTTGTTGGGCCCGATGCAAGTGTTCCTTGAGTGACTTGAGTATCTCATCCCTGTTATTTAGTTTCTCTTCGACTTCTGCTATTGTAGTCGATCCTTGTTCAAAAGGAAGTAGTGTTGGTGGGTCACGCTCGTACAATGCCCTGAATGGTGTAGTGCCAGTGGATATGTGGTAAGTGGAGTTGTACCACAGCTCGGCCCAAGGTAGCCAGCGAGTCCATTGTTCGGGTCTTTCCCTGGTGAAGCAACGAAGGTAAGACTCCAAACATTTGTACACTACTTCGGATTGTCCATCTGTTTGAGGATGGTAGCTAGTCGAGTGGCCGAGCATGGTACCTTGGGCCTTAAAACACTCTATCTAGAAACGGCTCATAAATGTTGGATCTCTATCTGTGATAATGGACTAAGGGGTCCCATGTAGGCGAGTTACTTCTTGTACAAAAACATAGGTGACCTGTGTTTCTGTATATGGGTGGGAAAGGGCTGCAAAATGGGCATACTTCGTGAGCCTATCACCAATAACCATGATAACAGTCTTACCAGCCGAAGGGGGAAGATTGGTGATGAAGTTCATCGTGATGTCTTCCCATACTTGATTGGGAACTGGGAGAGGTTGTAGGAGGCCCGCGGGTGCCTAAGTCTGGCTTTGTACTGTTGGCACACTTAGCATTTACCCACGAACTTTTATACTTGTTTATACATTCCAGGCCAAGAAAAATGTCGATTGATCCATCTATAAGTACGCAAAATTCCAGAATGGCCACCCAAGGCAAACCCATGATAGAGTTGTAACACCTCTATGAGAATAGGTAAGCTTTGTGGAAGCACTAGTCGACTCTTATATAATATGTCGGGGGCGGTGAGGGAGTAGCTTGGGGCTGTTGTGGGATCCTTTAGAAGTGTAGAGCGGAGTTGGGACAAGGCTTCATCTGCGTGGGCAACCTCCCTCAGCCTTTGGGTCAGGGGGTGAATGGGCCTAGATTCCCCTAAGAGATTCAATTCGTGTCGCCAAGAGAGAGCATCTGTTGCCCGATTAGATGGGTCGGGTTTGTATTCCGCCCTGTAATTGAACCCCAATAGTTTGTAGAGCCATTTTTGTTGGTCCGAGCTATGGGCCTGGTGCTCTAGTAGGTGCTTAAGACTCTGGTGGTCCATCTTGATGAAAAATGGACGACCCAAGAGGTAGGATCACCACTTCTGTACTGAAAGAGATACTGCCATCAATTCATGATCATATGTGGACTTAAGTAAGGCCTATGAAGAAAGGACCTTATTGAAAAAGGCAATGGGCCGCCCTTGTTGCATAAGGAATGCATCTATACCCCACTTCGAAGCATCACATTCAATGATAAATTCTTGTGAAAAAACAGGGAAAACTGAGTGTGGGAGGCGAGGATACCGCTTTTTTGAGTTTTTCAAATGCCTCCTGGGACTGAGGGCCCCATGAGATAGAATCTTTGCGAAGCAACTGGCTTAGTGCGTTGGCAATGAGCCCATAATGTTGTGGGTCTGGCTTGAATTTTGTTTGGGTCTGCCATGACTTGACCGACCGAAACAATGTGGCCCAAGTAGTGTACTTGGGTCCTGCCAAAGGTGCATTTGCTCTCCTTAACATACAACCTGTGTACTCGTATTAGACTTAGGGTGGTTTGGAGGTGTTGTAAATGTGAGGCCCGGCTGTCACTATAAACCAATATATCATCGAAGAATACTAGGATGAATCGACGAAGATGAGGCCAGAATATTTCATTCATCTAATAGTTCATGGACCTATATCTGGTGATACTCTACCCTGAGATCCAATTTAGAGAAGACAGTAGCCTGCTTGAGTTCATCTATGACCGGTATTGAAAAACGGTCCTTGATTGTGATTTTTGTTCAAAGCTCGGTAGTCCACACAAACACCACAAACCATCCTTTTTTTTACAAGGGCGGGTGCTAAGAATGGGCTAGAACTGGGTTGTATTAGGCCATTGGCTCTCATCTTAGTAACCATTCTTTCTATCTCCGACTTCTAGAAATGGGGATACCAATATGGTTTTATGTTGGTGGGTGTGGAGCCTGGTAGGATGGGGATATGGTGGTCATGTGCTCATGATGGGGGAAGATTATTTGGTTCTTCAAACACAACAGGGGACTGGTTAAAGAGTTCTTGTAGCTACAACCCTTTTGGAGTGTGGTCAGTAAAGGGTTCTGAGGATAGATTTGGGTCAGACAATTCCGGGCTAATATACAATTGCACCGGCCCATTATCATGATGGCATTGTTTTAACAACTTGGGCTCAAGATGCTTCGGGAGCCCAGGTCGTTGGCCCCTAAACTTGTGGGTTTGGTCTCCCAATGTGAACTCCAAGGTCAACTTGGCCCAATCATGCAGAACTAGGCCTAACTGTCTCAGCCATTGCATTTCGAGTACCATGTCCGCCCCTCGGAAACTCAATGGGTGCAGGTTGACAATTAGATTCGACCCTTGAATCCGAAGCTCAACCCCTCAGTAGATGGTGGTACACGTCAGGCGATGTCCTTTAGCCACATTGATCAAGAAGGCCTCTAGGGGTTCTATGGGAAGGCCCAATTGTCTTGCGAGTACTCCAGTTATGAAATTTAGCGAGCTTCCACTGTCTACCAAAATGGAGATGGGTCGTCCCCGTACAAACCCTTTGATCCTCATGGTTTGGGGGGAGCTAGATCCCGTGAGGGCTTGTAGGGAGATTTCAGGGGAGTCATTCACTGGGTTGTCCGAAATGTCAAGTCCCTGGGTCAGGAGGGTCATCTTCGTCCTTGGGTTCGTCGAATTGTAATAAGTCAAACTAGGGGTTCTTACAACAATAACCGGGACCGAATTTGTCATAACAATTATAGCAAAGGTCGTGTTCCCATTGTGCCTGCATCTTATCCAGGACAACTTCTTCACTGGGAGTGGCTCGGTCCCTGGGAGTTTGGTCGGGGGCTCGGGCTGGTTAGGGGTCTTTAATAGTGGGCCAGGTGGTCAGCTGAATCAACGAAGCCGGTTCAGTCTCTCTTCATGGAGTCGGGGGGAACTAGCCGCTGATAAATCAGTGACCAGTTGAAGGGCCTTCACCTCTATTTTAATATCCACCCATAAGCCTCCAACGAAGCTCCCCACAAAGCCTTCCTTGGCCAACCGTAGACACGGGAGGTCAATTTTTTGAATTCGTTTTGATACTCCTTCACCATAATAATCTGTTTAAGCTTGGCCAGACTTTCATCCAAGTCTTCATAATTCGAAGGTCCAAAACGAGAGCAAATGGCCTTAGTAAAATCTGTCCAGCCAATATGGGGGTGGGAATGCCAGTACCATTGGAACCATAACATGGCTTCTCCCTCTAGATAGATAGAGGCTAGTGCTACTCGCTAGTGTCTTGGAACTTCATGACTCTCAAAATATCATTTGGCTCTAAAGCACCAAGAGATAGGATCATCACCTGAAAACGAAGGAAAGATCACCTTAGGAGATTTGTCGAGACCAAACTAGGATTTGCAAGCACTGCTTGGGTGGAGATTTCTGCTTCTCCATCCTCCTAGTTGATCAAGGCCAGTGTTTTAAAAGCGCAAGGCACAAGGCAAGGCGTGCGCAAAATTACAAAAAAAAAGCTAAAAAAAAAAGAACAAAGTCAAAAAATTCAAAAAAAATGCCAAAAAAATTTTAAAAATGCAAAAAAATAAAAAATTATTAAACATAATGCTAATAAAAAATATAAACTTAAATTTTAAAAAACCTATTATCTAAAATTAAAATACATAAACATAACATGTAAAGCGTATTCAAATGAAAATATAAAAATAAAAGCTAACATATAAAGCATTTTCAAGCATGTAAAACCCACAATCTCTTTTTCTCCTTAATTGCATTGCTTCAAGTAGCTAATGTGATGTAAAACATATTGCATACCCCAAAATGCACCTCGCTAGTGAGCCTAGGCACGCCTTTTAAATCACTAATCAAGGCTGCCTTTTCCAGGTGAGTTGTCATCATCAAGAGCACCTCTTTGATGTCTTTTAGGTCTCCCAACACCTTGTGCACGTCTGCTTTGAGCTTGTCCATCTACTCCTCCGCAACGGATGATCTAGTGGTTGGCATGGTCGACTGTGGATCATCTAAGCAACACTATGATACTACTTGGTGAGTTACTTCTCACTTCAAGGATCCCTTCGAGGGAGATCCGACCTCCTAAAATGGAAAAGAGGGGAAAAGGGGAATAGAAGAGACAAATGACTTGATTCTCATGCTTCCTTCCTTGATAATAGTGCTATATATAGCCATCATTACAAGATCATGCAATAGAGTGTGCTTCTAGAGAGGTTGGCTGACATGGCCTCCTAGTATAGAGATTTACCAGGGGGTGCACATTGTGCCTGAGGGGGTGCTGGTTGATATGCCCACACTAGAACTCTGGGAGTGGGCTATGCTTGGGCATCTTCTGTTTTTTTATCAAGAATTTCTTATTCTTCTTTGATGTTGTTTATGGTTCTTCTCACTCATTAAACATGTAAAATCCAGTACTTTTGGAGCAAAAGACTCCCTTTGGTTCTTTATATGCAATACATATAAACTCATTAAAGAAAACAATGTATGAGAACTAGTAAACCCACTACCTATTTTCAAAAAATGGAAAATGCTAGAAGAACTAATTAAATCAGATTATTGAGGACAAATGGTGAAATGACCAAAGATACAAATAGAATCAAAACAGCAGTAATACAGTAGTTCGAGAACTTACACAAATGAGTGATGGAAAAGAAGGCCAAGGGTGGATGGGTTACAATTGAACAGATTGTCAGATGAAGATGCATAAGATTTGGACAAGTCCTTTTCTAGGGAAGAAGTGTGGGGAGCAATTTCAAGTATGGAGTAATGGAGGTGACAAGATGGATTCACAATGGAATTCTTTAGGCTGTGTTTGTTCGTAGTATAAATACTGGTAAGGGTGTACAATCGGTCGATTCAGTTCAAACTAAAGACCTAACCGACTATTCGGTTTAACCATTTCTAATTGTAAGTACATGTAGTTCACTATCACCGGAACTACGATGGAGATGTTAAAAGAAAAGCGAAGACATCCCAACCGGGACACCTCTGAAATGGCACAATGACACTTTATCAAAGTAATGTAAGGCCCACACACTTGAGATGAGCACAAAAAGCCATCCTACACTTGCAATGAGCATGAAGTGCCATCCAAGACTTGTGATGAACATAAAACACCTCCCCAGACCTACGATAAGCAATCAGCGTCACCTGAGACTTGCGATGAACATAAAATGATATTGCAAGAGCCCAATGCACTATCAACACCTTGCGATGAGCATGAAATGGCAACTCCTGTTGTAACGAACGGAGGACAGACCCCAAGGCCGGCGACACCCGCCTAAGGGAGATTGGCATTCCTTCTGTTCACAACCAGTTGTGACAAGGCACCTCAGAGGCGATTGAGTAGAACACTTGAGCACACCAATCAGATCCATGTCTTGCCCTTGATACGTGTCCACAGGGAAACCTACAAGGGTACGTAGCCTAAATATGCCATGCGAGAATCCTTAGGAGAAGGGAAACTCTGTCCCTAAAGGATCTCGCTGGACACATGGCAAAATCCCAATGCAACATCCTCTCTCTCTCTCTCTCTCTCCTTGTGACAGATTCAAGCAACTACCTCCAGTTTATTGTTTACGTCGATCTACCAAATGCGAAGAGTGTTAATGGGCCCAACATTCCGGTTCCCATTTTACACTCTCATAAACCCATTGGCGTTATAATCCTCGGTGTAGATTTGGTTTTACACCACAAACAAATGCAGCCTTGAGGATGAGTGGCACTTAGGCAAAATATGAAGAAAGTGATAGAAGACTTTCACTCAAGGGTTGCCCTACAGAGATGTCTCAACTCAACATTCATAACTCTCAAATCCAAAAAAAAAGGTGGTGCATGTGAACTTAAAGAACTTCAGACCCATAAGTTTCTTGGGCAGTGTATACAAAATAATTGCTAAAATCCTTGCTTCAAGAATGAAGAAAGTGATGGGTCAAATCATCTCAAACTCTCAAGGGGACTTTGTGGAAGCTTGGCAAATTTTAGACAGTGTATATGATGACAGTTTTATTTCAATACAATGCAATATAATACTTTACTTTTTCAAAAAAAAATTAGGATAACTTTTTTTCTAATTTTTAATGACACAAGTTGGGTTGAGCAGTCATGAATTTTGACCATACACATAGGAAAATACCAACTAAATACACTCTAAGAACATCTCCATAACAACAAAAACAACAACATCTATAATAAGGGTGATTAAATAAACCAGCAACAAGTGAAGATATAATAACACTCACCCAAAAGCCCCAGCTTGGTAAAGTCGAGCTTGTTCTTCTCGACTTCCTTCATCAATTGACCACCAACCAAGCAACCTATTAATTGTTATTAGCAACAATTTTAATGCCATAAAGTGATTATGAATCACGCTAAATGCCCATATGGATTTTCAGTACATGGTATTTAGCTCATAGCTTGAATCTAGAGATAAGGCAATACCTTGATCCATGATGCAAGAACCCAAAACAGTCATGAGCTCTTGAAGAAAATGTGGTGTATCTGCCTGAGCTAGCTCCACTACATAGTAAAAGGACAATCTTCTCTACCAATCTAAACAAGGAAAACAAGACACCGGCACCTTGCAGTATGAAAAGAGGGGAGAAAAGAGCTGGAAGTGGGATATATCTAGCACCAGCTGGAGTTCCCTGAAATTTGAAATTATAGAGGATGAGACCTACAATTTGAAAAGAGTTGTGTTGGTATCCAAAGTCTTCCATGTGACAAATTGGCATCCAATTAAAGCTCTCTTACCTCCAAGTGCATACAAAGCAGAACCTGAAAAGTGATTAGTGGAATTTTCATTATATGGCCACCAATGTCTTGCAGGCCACACAATCTATCTTGATCCTGATCTTCTTCTGAAGAAACCACTAAGTCATTATTCCAATCAAGATATCTATTAGCTGTAGAAGATGAACTGGTTTCTGTGTTGTAAGAATGTCTATGTATCACTGGGTTAGACCATTTTGTGCAAACAAGAAATGCAAAGCACTCTGCAATGCTGCAAAGAGAACATAAAAAATGTTATTTGACACGATATTGTGCCACGGCAACTGCAAAGGAAGTCTCACAGTAGAAGAAAATAAATGGTACCCAAAATTTATAAATAAATCCCACCAACCAAGAGCTCCAACAGTACCTGCAGAATCACATGCAAATCAGATACCAATTTGTCATAAATTTATACTGAATTTTACACCCTGTCTGTAATATAAGGCTTCTGGAGATCCTTACTGCACCAGTTAGAATAAGTTATTCGTTACACAGTGAAGGGGCTAGAAAATCTCAAAGTAAACCAAAAGGTACATGGGTAGAATTAGTAAGAAATAATTTAATCACTAAGAATTTAACAGTGGATATGGCATTGAATAGAATGGATTGGTAAAACAGGATTCATGTAGCCAACCCCATATAGTTGGGGTAACGCATGGATGATGATGATGAGGTAATGATGTAAAGGTTGATTTTAGTCCTTTTTAAGGTCGCTTTAAGTTGTTTGAGTACATGATTCCTCATCACCCTCTTTATTCTACTTAGCATAATGTTTCCTTCCGAAAATTTTCTTGACCTTAACATCCAAAAGGGAAAATCACCAAAAAGGGCATGATCACATCTAGGAACAACCATGCCATTGCTTTTAAGGGATAAGGATCTCAAAGTAATTGCTTTTAAGTGGAAAGGCATTTGCAAGGAAAATCCTCATTTCCTAAAAGGCGTTAAATAAAAGGTAGGGGTTGGAAGCTAGATGAGTTTTTGGAAGGATCCCTGGTGTTCAGATGTGCCTCTTAGAGTTTGGTTCCATCCTTGTTTTTGGTGACCAGCAACAAACTCAGTGGCTAAATCTTATAATACTATTAGGGGAGAGATAGTTTGGGGTCTATCAGACTTCAATGACTGGGAATTGGGTCAAGTTGCTGATTTGTTATCTTTTCAGGACGAAAGATCTAAATCCAAAGACCAGGACTCTCAAATCTGGAAATGGTGCAATGAGGCTTAGTAAGAGTGACAGTTTATTTCCCTTCTAGGGCAGTCAGGTGCAATGAGGCACCTTTAAAGGTCAAGTTTATGATGTAGGTAGTCACTTTGGACAAATTTTTCATGAAGGAAAGTTTAGCTAGGTGTGGTTTGTCTCTAGACAGCACTCTTTGCCCTCTTTGTTTACAGCAGCAGGAATCCACCAGTCATCTTTTTTTGCATTGTGATTTCTCTAGCAGAAAACGGTTCCATTACTGCAGGGCAGTTGAGCTTCAGTAGCAGATCTTTTGAGGTGGCACATCCAAGGCATGAACAAGAAAGGAAGGAGAGTGTGGACTTTGATTCCTCCAGCCATCATCTCGGCTATATGGCTAGAGAGGAATGCTAGAGCTTTTGACTCTAAGAAAGGTTATGTAGACTCTTCATTTTACTTTTTGAGGGACTGGCTCTCCATACAGAGTTTTTTTTTTTTTTGTGGAGAGCTAGGCGTTCTTTTTTGCCTATAGAGTTTTTTACAGATTACTTTTTGTTGTTCATGAGCAGCACTTATATTTTTTACATTACCTTCTTCAAAAAAATGTTAAATAAAAATAATATCCTCTTATAATTTTGAGAAAAGTGAAGTTATTCCTATTAACCTAGGTGGTCATAGAGAAAATTGTTACAAAGAAAATATTTGGATACCCATTATTGTTTTTGGAGGACCTCTGATTGGCTGAAAGCCCCCTTCAGTTTGTTTTTCCTAGCCTTTACTCATTGAATAGAGAGACTGAACTAAAAGAGGAAATGGAGTTCAAACCAGCTGCAACATGGAGAAGAGAGCTGGAGTTTGAAGCCAAAAAGTAGAAACAAGGGAGAGCAAACAACTCAGAAGGCAGTGGAGGAACAAAGGCCAAATACGACAGTTGCTTGCTCTGTTAAATTAAACAAATTGGAATTGGATAAGCTGAAATGGATGAACAGAGTTAACAGTGGGACGTCTTGTAATGAGAGAGAGTTAACAGTGGGATGTTTCAACATTAAGCTTGTTGGGGTGCCATTCAACTTCTGGAATAAGTCGACAGTAGAGACAAAAGTCCATGTGTTGGGTGGCCTGATGGAGGACTGCAGCTTCAGCAATATGACGGCGACCAAAGAGTCGTGGGATCAAGCCAGAGGAGGTGCCTCGTTTGGTGACCATCTTCTCAGAGGAATTGTGGAGGAGGATTTGGGTGCTGACGGAAGTGGAAGCGTTTCTGTGGAGGAGGTGTTCGAAGGTGGAAGACAAAGGTGACATGGAGGAAAGAAGCACACATGGCAGTAACTGAGTGGGAAGAGAAGGAAAAGAAAAGGGAGAACTTTTCTGGGAAGATGAACATTCAAATCCTAGTGAAGTTTCGGGCGGCCACCTTGAAAAAGAAAATAATTCAAAAGATCTTAAAAGTCAAGCGGTCAGACCATCTTATGCTGACATGGTCAAAAAGTTGGGGTTGATGCAGGTCAGTAATAAAAATAATATCATGAGTTTAAACTGGGCCCAGGATCATCGAGCCTTAGGATCGAACCAGGGGGAGGGCTCATGTGAATTAACTAATAGTCACGTGGGGGGTAAGTTAGGGGCAAAGACTGCAGACATTGTTTGGGGTCTATCATCGTCCCCAAAGAGAACTGTTTCAGTTCAAGACTCGAAGAAATCAAAAAAAAAAAAAAAAATTGGCAATGGATGCCGGCCCCCCTACAATGAACAGGTGTTGGAGAAGAAGAATACAGATCGCCCCAATCCGAGATACTCTAGGGAGCAACTGGAAGACTTGGATGTGGAAGATGATGGGTGGATCGACTGTGACTCGTCAGATGGGGAGGAAGGAGACTTGACAAATGATTCTATTGCGGGCAGTTTGGACGACATCTGTAGTTGTAGCCAGCGAGGAAGACATATTTGACACTACTCTCCTTTTCGATGCTGAGAAACTCACAGGAGGAACGCCTTGTACACATCCATCTGAGGAGGTGAAGGGAATAAATAGTGTGGAGTATAATTAGGGCGACGGGGGAGATAAGCTGGAATCAAGTAAGGATGAACATTAACATTATTGAACAATGGGCAGGCCTTTGGCGAGCAGGTAGGAGGCGTTTCTTGTGAGCCAATCAGAGAAGACCAAAACGAAGATGAGCTACAGAGTCTAAGGAGTTTATCAAAAGATAAGCCTCTGACAGAAAATGTATCCCAACTATTAGTCTCAATTAAGGAGATTTGCAATCCTCAGCTTCCAAGGATAGTAAATGCGATAGGTTCTCCTTGCTCCTCTGCAGATCCTGTCTCAGAGTCAAGCCAAGGTATGGCAGTGAATTTTAAGTTTAGTACTAATCCTATTCTTCTGTCTGATGCCTGTGTTCCAGATTCCCAGCTAGCCGTGTTCCCACAAGATCAAGAAAACCTTGGGGTGGATAGTATGGAAAGAAGGAGATGTGTAGAGGGAGAGGAGGAAGTGAGGGAAAGGATTTGGAAGCTAATAGAAAGTTTCTTGGAGGAACTGAAAAGAGAAGAAATTAAGAGAAATAACAGTGGTAGGAGTTTAGGGGTGGAAGTTCACAACGAAGTAGGAGTGAGGATAAAGTAGGGGAACAGAAATCGAGGAGTTAATAGGGAAGGTGGGTGCCAAAAGAAGTGAACAGAATGTGGCGGATGTAGACTTAGTAGAGCAATTAATTGGCTGTAAAGTGAAGAAGTCAGAGGACTTGAAGGTGTTCCAAAGGAAAGGAAAGGAGGTTGGTAAGATTAAAAAGAGGAAATTGAGTGAGGCTGAGAGACTAAGAAGAGATGTTGAAGAAGATAAGGAATTTAGTGAGAGAAAGGGGAGGAGGGGGAGTAGTTAAAGGGGTAGAGAAAGGGGGAAAAAAGAAGTGAAAAAGAAGATTTTAAGCTGTAATGTTCGGGGGTTGGGGGTAGAAGGAAAAGGCCATTAATAAAGGAAGTGATAAGCAGAGAGAACCCGGATATAGTGCTGATCCAGGAGTCAAAATTGATGGAATTTAATGGTGGATGGGCAAGATCACTGTGGAAGGCAAGGGGAATAAATTGGCAATGAGCCCTGCTTGGGGAAGTTCAGGGGGAGTAGTGACAATGTGGAAAGATGAAATTGTAGAAGGGATGGAAGAGCTGATTGGGAGATTTAATGTGTCCATCAAGTTTAAACAAAGGGCAGATGGGTTTGAGTGGGTGTTGACTAATACATATGGCCCAACTAGATATAGAGAAAGGAGTTGTGGGAGGAATTGGAAGACATCAGAGGATTGTGGGATGGACCATGGTGCTTAGGTGGGGACTTAATGTCATAAGATTTTTAGAGGAAACAAATAGTCGTAGGGGTGGGGGGAAACACAAGTATGAGGAAGTGTAACAGTTTCATTAACTATTTTGAACTAAAGGAGGTTCTACTGATGCATGGCACATTCACTTGGTCCAACCCACAAGCAAATCCTATTTGTTTGAAACCGGATAGATTCTTATAGCAGACTGGGAGGAGCACTGGGGGTGGTTACATTTAGAACCCTGCCTAGGGTTACCTCAGATCATTGGCCTGTTGTTTTATTGAGGGAGAATATTGGCAATAAAGGGCCATCACCTTTCATATTTGAGAATATGTGGTTGTTCCACCTGGGTTTTAAGGAGTTAGTTAAGGATTGGTGGAATTGGAGTGCCTAGGGCCAATTGGGAGGGTATGAAATTTCATTGGAAATTGAAGGAGCTGAAAGCAAAGATTAAGGAATGGAATACCCTCCACTTTGGTAGGATTGAGGAGAGGAAGCAGGTTGTGATGAATCAAATTGAGGAGTTGGATGCAAAGGAAAAAAGAAGGTACGTTTGGTGATAGGGATAAAGAAGAGAGATGGGAGTTGAGGAAGCAATTAGAGGACATTTTGTTTAAAGAAGAAGTTAGGTGGAGGCAAAAATCAAGGCATAAATGGGTGAAGGAGGGAGATAAAAATACCAAATTCTTTCATGCAATGGCCAACGGGAGAAAAAGGAAAAACTTGATCTCTAAATTGGAAATTGATGGGGTGCTTCTTACTCAGCAGGATGAGATTGTCAGGCCTTTGTAGAGCATTTTAAGTCTATATATAGAAGGCCCCTAAACCTGAGGATTTGGTTGGAAGGTCTAGATTGGCCAAAACTTTCTCAGGAGACAAAGGAGTGGCTTGAAAGAAAATATGAGGTGGAGGAAATAAGGAAGGCAATATTCTCAATGGACAGATCTAAGGCACCAGGTCTAGATAGTTTCACTATGGCCTTTTACCAAGATTGTTAGGAGATTTTGAAGCAAGACATCCTCAAAGTTTTCAATGAATTTCATCAAGGGGTGATAAATCCAGGGATTAATTCAACTTTTATTGCATTAGTTCCAAAGAAATTTGGAGCAAGTCACTCAAGAGACTATAGACCTATCAGTTTGGCAAACAATTTGTACAAAATCATTGCTAAGGTCTTGTCTAGAAGAATCAAAGAAATACTTTGAGGTCTAAGTTCACAGAATTAAGGGGCATTTGTGGGAAGATAGACAGATTGTGGACCAAATTTTAGTTGCTAACGAGTGTGTGGAGGATCTAAGGAGAAGAAAGAAGAAGGGGATTGTGTGTAAGTTGGATCTAGAGAAAGTTTATGACATGGTTGATTGGTCTCTCCTAATGCAAGTGATGGACTGCTTTGGCTTTGGAGGAAAATGGTGCAAATGGACCTTGGGATGTATTGAGACTTATCATTACTCAATCCTAGTGAATGGGTCTATAGTGGATCATTTCCCTACCACCAGGGGAATTAGACAAGGGGACCCCCTTTCCTCATTCCTCTTTACTTTGATAGCAGAGGTGTTGGGGAAATTAATAGAGAGGGCAGATTCGAGGAACCTAGTGAGAGGATGGAGGGTTGGTAGAGACAAGTTACCTATTACACATCTATAGTTTGTTGGTGACACAATCTTATTCTATGAAGGGGAGGATGTGAGGTGGTTAGAAATTTGAAGTTGGTAGTGCAGTAATTTGAAAGAATGTCAAATCTAAAGGTTAATTTTGGTAAGAGTTGTGTGGTAGGGGTGAACATGGAAGGAGAGATGAGAGATAGGGCTGAGATTTTGGGTTGTGAGGTGTCACAATGGCCTATGATACACTTGGGGATGCCTTTAGGGGATAATCCAAAGAATAACAATTTTTGGAACCCAATAATTGATAGGTTCATGAAAAGGTTAGCCTCTTGAAAGAAGAAGTATTTATCTCTGGGTGGCCGAATCACTCGGATTAAGTCTACATTGGCTAGCTTGCCGGTGTATTATGCATCTGTGTTTAGAATCCCAGAAAAAATAAGTAGAGTGCTGGAAAAGTTGATGAGAGATTTCCTATGAGAGCCAAGGGAGGAAAGAAAAGATCATAGAGTGGGTTGGGAGTTAATCTCCAAGTGTAGAGATGAGGGTGGATTGGGATTAGGCAATATCCAAAAGAAAAATGAAGCCTCGTTAGGCAAATGGCTGTGGAGGTTTGGTGGGGATAGGGATAAGCTGTGGACCAAGGTAATCTTGAGTATTCATGGAGACATGGACAGGCAGATAATGGCTAGGACGTTGGAATTGTGGCAAGGACTAACATGGCCACTCGGAAATCCATACATGCCATTCTTCCTTCTTTTCTGTAATGCATCAGGTATGATCATTGCTTTGGCAATCAGGTTAAATTTTGGGAGCAGTTGTAGGTGGGGGATATACCTTTGAAAGACCAATTTCCCTCTTTATTCTCCCTCTCCCATTTCAAAGGGAAATGTGTGTTTGATTTTTTGGTCCCTTCCGAGTCAAATTTTGGTTATGATTGGGATTTGAGGCTTAGGAGAGGCCTTATAGGGGGTCAGAATTGGGCAATGTTGTGAACTTAATTCAGATTTTGAATGGGGTGGTTTTGGACCCATCAAAAAGGGACAATAGAATTTGGACTTTGTCCCCCTCGGGGGCTTTCTCTTGTGCTAAGTCCTTAGTACAACAAACCAACAATCAATTCAGTCTTTCCCAGTCAAGGAAATTTGGGGTGAGCCGATCCCTCCAAGGATTGGAGCTTTATATTGGGAAGCATTCCTAGATAGATGTCACACATGTGATTTACTCCAAAAGAAAAGACCAAATTGGTGCACCCTCTGCAAGGCGAATGGTGAAAGCTCCTACCACTTACTAATTTCATGTCCTTTTGTTTCTGATATATGGGAATGGTTTAGTTCTTTATTTGGTTGCAGGTGGACCCCTCCAGATATATGAAGCCTGTTTGCCACTTCTTTCCTTAGATGGCCTAAGAAAAGGGGTAGGGTTATGTGGAGGTGTGTGAGGGCTGCCATTTGCTGGACTATATGGGAAGAAAGGAACTCCAGGACCTTTTCTGATAAGGAAAGGAACAAAGAAGGTATCATTGAGGTAATAATGGTTAGGGTGGTGCATTGGCTGAAGTCTCTAGATATGTTTGCTGATGTCTCTACAGTTATGCTACTGAATAGCTGGCTGGAAGTGGCAAATTCAGCTCCTTATTCATCAGTTGCCTCTCCCTTATGGTCTCCACCAGGCCCAGGTTGTGTAAAATTAAATTTTGATGGCAGTAGTGAAGGTAATCCCGGGCCCTCGGGTGTTGGTGAGGTGTTCAGAGATGATAATGGTAAGGTAATTGCTTTGTTTTCAGGCTCCATTGGGAATGGTGACTCTCTAAGAGCTGAGACCAAGGAGCTGAATATTCATAGACTAATTGTGGAAGGAGACTCTAAGCTGGTTAAGGAAAACGAACTGTGGAAATATGCAAATGAGAGAAGGGAGGCTAAATGGCTAACTAGAGGGTTGGAGGTTCAGTTTCAATAGGTGAAGAGGACTGCAAATACTTTTGCAGATACGTTGGCGAAACAAGGGGTGGGAAGGGAACAGATGTTTTGGGCTGTATTGTAATTTTCTTTTCTTTTCTCTTTTTCGGGAGAGTTAAGCCTCCTTACCTCTTCCCGGATTGTTGTAATATTATTGTCCATTAATAAATTGATTCTGTTATTGATCAAAAAAAAAAGTTAAATATGCACCCAAAAAAAAATATCAAACCACTTTTGGTTTATCTCTAGGA
Organism: Nelumbo nucifera; assembly: GCF_055504915.1. NCBI lineage: Eukaryota > Viridiplantae > Streptophyta > Magnoliopsida > Proteales > Nelumbonaceae > Nelumbo > Nelumbo nucifera. Next base: position 21,376,031 of record NC_142651.1, on the reverse strand, counting down.
TATCCAATGACATGGAATCTTAAAGTTCCATCTATGAATAAACTACCATGAATTTACACAATCAAAATATCCAAATCTGTGTTTTTTTTTCAAATTTTCACTGTAAACAGTATAGAAAAAATCTAAAACCAACTCCTGAATCTACAATAAAAATTCCTCTATAAGACTAAACCAAGACCTATCAGATTCTAGGATAAGGCTGCGTACATCTGCCCCTCCCCAAACTGCACATTGGCGAGAGGCTAGTTCACTGGTCTTCCCTTACACCATTTCCAGTGTGCCGATGTCAGTGGGTACTGTCTATTGCTTCTGTATCAGCATGAACATATGAAGAGATTCATATTGCTCTATAGTAAGTTACTAGCTTGTAATATTTTTCTTCCTTTAACAAAAAGAGAGGAAAAGAGAGATCAAGTGAGAGAAAAAGTCGGTGGTCTAAGCCCACCCTAATACTTATTTATACCTTTTCTAATAAATAGTAAATTACAAGTATAACCCTGACACCAAAGAGAAATGACCAGATTATCTTTTTAGATCAATATGCTAAATCATTGCATTCACCTTACTACTGAAAGACTGCCTGTGGAAAACAAATTAGAAGTTTAGAAGCACAAATCCAGGTTGAAAGCATGCCAAAGGTCTGATAAAATAAATGAATAAATAAATAAAAGAGAAGAAAAGAATTTTCACCAAAGAGAAAGCAGTGCAAAATTTCAAGGAATATGGATAAATTACCAGATAGCTTCAGGAGGGTGAAGGTTGTAGCAGCAACAAAGAAAACCATGGAGATTGCGACCCAGAAGTGCTAAACATTTGAAGAAAGAAGCAGAATAGAAATTTATTATCAGTTGACAATGTCCAAATATTATATGGACGCACAGATTATACTACATATAACCAATGCTTTTCAGAAACTAAACACTCCAATGTCGTGTATTAATTCATTTTGTATTTGTTTTAACAAGTAAAAGCATTGCAACAAATTTATTAGACCAATAAAAGCACAGGCTTAATTCAAACTAGTGATTTTCAATTGCATAATCATTCAATTGATTTAGTAAATCAAAACAATGCAAGCATGGACCAATTTCAAATTGCAAGCATCTAAAGCAATATTCAATGGTGGAGACATCATCAAAGAGAAATAAATTTCATATTTTTTTATCAACAATAGGAACATGAGATTTAATTGAAGATAGAAGCTTTAGCAATGGCAAGAACACTTATAACAGGAGAACAGCATGGAGCTGACTATACTACCAAGAGAGGCATTACTACATAATTAAAAAGTTTGCTCAGCACCTCAGCCAGGCGTCCCCCATAATAATTCCAACCAACCTACCCCATTTCTACCTCAGAAGTCTGCAAAAACATTAGCAGAGCAGCTAACGGTTGAGATGCCCCAAAAGCCTACTCTCCCTTGCAATTGACTGATGAGTCCCTTTTCCACCATTTGCAGGTAGGTTGAATAGCACTTGCTTCCTTGATCAGTGCCTCTTGTATCCTTTCATCACCAGCTTTTTAATAGACTTCTCAGAGTGCCCAAGATCACCATTACGTTTTAATTGAAGATAGAAGCTTTAGCAATGGCAAGAACACTTATAACAGGAGAACAGCATGGAGCTGACTATACTACCAAGAGAGGCATTACTACATAATTAAAAAGTTTGCTCAGCACCTCAGCCAGGCGTCCCCCATAATAATTCCAACCAACCTACCCCATTTCTACCTCAGAAGTCTGCAAAAACATTAGCAGAGCAGCTAACGGTTGAGATGCCCCAAAAGCCTACTCTCCCTTGCAATTGACTGATGAGTCCCTTTTCCACCATTTGCAGGTAGGTTGAATAGCACTTGCTTCCTTGATCAGTGCCTCTTGTATCCTTTCATCACCAGCTTTTTAATAGACTTCTCAGAGTGCCCAAGATCACCATTACGTTTTAATTGAAGATAGAAGCTTTAGCAATGGCAAGAACACTTATAACAGGAGAACAGCATGGAGCTGACTATACTACCAAGAGAGGCATTACTACATAATTAAAAAGTTTGCTCAGCACCTCAGCCAGGCGTCCCCCATAATAATTCCAACCAACCTACCCCATTTCTACCTCAGAAGTCTGCAAAAACATTAGCAGAGCAGCTAACGGTTGAGATGCCCCAAAAGCCTACTCTCCCTTGTGATTGACTGATGAGTCCCTTTTCCACCATTTGCAGGTAGGTTGAATAACACTTGCTTCCTTGATCAGTGCCTCTTGTATCCTTTCATCACCAGCTTTTGAATAGACTTCTCAGAGTGCCCAAGATCACCATTACGTTTTAATCCAATGTCCTGTGTGCTTCTACCAACCTTGGAACTGTCATGGACTTTCATCTATCCTAGACAATATTAATTGGAAGTTAGTAACTAATATTTCTGGACCACCTAGGTTTCCAAAACCATCTACTGTGCCCATCTTATAGATTTGCCACTTATGAAAGCTCATTTAATGACCCAACTAGCAATCCCGCTCCCACATGGGTCAGCTACCAAAACAGTTTCCCAATCAGGTCAAGTAGGGAATTTCCCTACACACCCTACCTATTTTCTTTGTCATGGAAAAATTATGTGACTGATCTGATCATCTAGATCATCTATCAGATAAAGGACCTATTGTATCAGCTTTCCTATCTGCCATAGAGCTTCAACGGTACCCGAAACTCTGAAACCCAATTCGAGATCCAATGCGATTACTTTGGGTTCAGATGGTCCAGACAGATAAATGAATCAAACTCGGATGCTTCAAGTAGGTTGATAATTGGATTGAATTCAGATGTCTTGCCATTTGAATATAAATACAATATTATAGTTGGGGTTCTAAGTTTACCAAAACAACATTCATCAAAACAAAAGTTTAACAAAACAACCAACATTTATTCAGATTCTTTGAGTACCATCAACAACTCAACTATAGAAGGTACTGAAGGAAAGAACAGTCACCACTTGCCATCAACTGTTGCTACTCATTGTTGACCAAAGTACTGAACAGAAGTCTGTGACTGTTACTTGCTGTAATACAAATGATCTGATGTGGAGAAAATAATTTGTACAAACACTGAAAACCCCAAACTAATTTTGTAGATTGCTGTTTTGCTACTTGAGTACTTCTTACTTTTTTAGATCTTTTTTTTTTCTTTTAAGCTTTTGAGATCTGGGGGTTGGACAGTTGGGCATCCCATGGCTGTCAGACATAAGTAGGAAATTCAAATTCAATTGAAACAAATTAGGTTTTGACCAGAGATGTCTAGCTTGTACTGCTGGGGCACCACCTAACTTCTTGCTTCTTATGCTAAGGAATATATGGGCCTTATCTTTTTACATTTTTTGTTCTTCCTTTTGCTTCCCATTCATTTCAGTTCTTCACATGCCTTTCCATTTGGTGCATTTCACCCTATACTGCAGGTCTGCAACCTAGCGTTTTAAAATGCATACTTGCATGGACAAGGTGCATTTTAAGGCATGTGCTTTGCTTGAACATAAGTTCAATCCCTTTTAAAAGGTGAGCACTTGGCTGAGGTGCAAGGTGTGACTTAGGCATGCATTTTTTATAAATTTGCATTTTTAGTTATGTACTTTTGTAAATTGTTGTGTTTTAAACCTTTGTAATAGTATATTAAGTTATTAACTTCTAAATAACCTTTTATTGGCACTTATTCACTAGCAATGATGTATTAACTTAAAAAAAAAAAAGCAAAACAAAGACCTTTTGAATACCTGAAGCCCTAGTTGTTGACTTGTTGCAGATGTCCGTGGCAAATTTTCCAGTAAATAAGCAATAAAAATATAACTAATATTGATTCCTAACACTAAAATCGAATGAACTGCAACCAGATTACCAAAATCACAAAACCGACTGCTTGCCAAAAATTTAAGTTGGGGGTGTTGCGTCTGAATCTTGAGGCTTATTGGCCCTCTACCTCCAATACATCAAGAGTGCAAGATGTCTAACATCAAATACAATAAGAATACGATTAATTTCATGTCTCACCTTGTTCCTTGCACCTCAGGTGCTGAATGCCCTTAATGCATTTCTTGCACCTCTACAGAGAAGATACATAACGGAGGGCTTTTTATCTTAAACTTCAGGAAATAGATTGAGAACATGGTGCAGACAAATGCACACATGCGTACAGTAATGGGTATATTGGTTGGGTCATTTAGGGAAGTCCCTTCCATGTGGGGAGTCCCCCTGATTCCTCATCCCACCCCACCCTTGCCTTTATCCATGGAAAAAATTTGGGGCAAAAATTCCTTGCTACATACTCAAAATAAAGCCTCGTATATGAGCAAGTTTATATTAAAAAATAGAAGTTTAGATGGCTATAACCGATTGGACATAACTCCAATACAAGGTTGGAGATAGGGCTGATTAGGGCTATAATCAGATTGGATCTACCTCTATTTGAGTTTAATTTGAATGAAGAAATGCCTCATCCAAGTTCGATCCAAAATCTGAATGTTAAGCCGAATTTTAATTCAATCAAATTTGTTGGATTTTTGGATCTAATACGAGTCTGATAAGTTATCCTAAAAGACATTTTCTTCCACTAGATGTTAATGTAAATAAAGAAAAGTCTTTAAAAAATGCAAATGTTAAATAGAAAACATGAAGATTGATCTAATGGCCTTAAAGCAAAGGTGCTTTGAAGCCAATAAATTCAAATAGAAAGCTGCTCATTAGAAAGCTACGAGTGATAGATTGATTGAAAAATTTGAAATCCAGTTTTAGGATGCACAAAAAATGATTAAATGTTTGGAGGAGAAAATAGAGTGGGTTTGTAGGATGCACAGAAACACCCAGTATCTGGCCACCCAAAACTTATTCAAACATAGAGTTAAATAGAGAAAAAACAAGAGTTAGGCAGGTTTTTGTTTGATGATGGAAGCCTAGCAAACATAACTAGCTTCCTTAAACTAAAAGCATTACATGGAAAAGAGAACCATTGGATGAATAGTCTGGAAATAATATGTATATCTCCATGTAAACGCATAGACATTGACCTACAGAGGTCTAGACTCTGGACCAATGCACCCCAATCCCATAAAGAAGAACTAGAGGTGGGGACCAATCCTGGGATTTGGGCTTGAGAAGAGGCCTAAGGGATTCTGAAATGGGGATGGTTGATGATTTGACCACTCAGTTAGGGGAAGTCTTTATTGATCAGTCTTGTAGGGATAGCAGGATTTGGAAACCTTCCCCTACAGGTTTTTCAATTGCTCTTCTTTCTACAACATTTTGCTTCAGACCTCTAACCTTGCAGGGAAATTTCCTTCAGAGGAGGTGTGGGGCAGCCCTATACCGTTGAAAATCAATACCTTGGATTTATTGCAGAAAAAGAGGCCAAATATGTGCCTCGCCCCCCATGTTTGTAGTCTCTGCTTGGGTTCTGGTGAGACAATTTCACACTTATAAATCTCATGTCCCTTTGTGTTATTTATTTGGTCTTGGTTCTCTTCTCTCTTTGGCTGCAGGGTTAAGGGTACAAGTAGGGTTAGCCGATTCGAAGAATTTAGACAGCACCTGGCCCAGGTCCATTCAAATTTTAAAAAATTCTCAACCCGAGCTCATCCAAGTTGCACCCCTAACCATTACCAATCAAAAAGAGTTATCAGCATCAATGCAATATAACAATCTAGGAAGAAGTTGAGTAATTAGCCAACAAAACTTACAGGAAGTGTTTCCCATATTGCTTCGTCGCTTATGCTTTCTTCATCTCCAGGCATTAGAGCCCTACACATCCTGAATCAGAATAAAAAAACACTGGTCATCAGCATTGAACTAAACTAAAAACAATTGCTCCAAGCATCAGCCAGAAACAGCAAATCAGAAGTTCTAAAACTAGAATAGAGACATTCTATTATATTTTTATTAGTAAAATATAATCTTTTTTACAGATAAAAGTCATATAGTTCAAATCTTTGTAAAGCTTATACTTCCTTTGTATTGCTTTTGCACTAGTTAATGTCTTTTCTTCTATATTATTCAGATTTTATATTACTGCCAAAAAGGAAAATAAAAAATATGACCACTTTAATTACTGCAATTGATCAAATACCTCAAACAGTCTTCTTTTATAACATCAATAAAATCTAATGACAAAAAATACCTGAAATTGTCAATGAGAATGATTATTTCAAATGCCAACAAGGGAAGAAAAACAATCTTCAAGTTTACAGCTGCAAAACCATGAACTGCACAGAAGGGGGAAAAAGGATGAAATAATAGAAGATTCACTGGTGGAGTACAAAGCTCACAAAGAAATAACAATAATATGAAGGCTATTACTTATTAGAAATTTAGAATGGACCTAAATTCCAAATAATGTCAAAAGTTTAACCACTTTTCATGTCAACAAGAGCATTTTTCATGCTGAATAAAGTTTAGAACAAAATGATAAACATGAAGATCAAGTAAATGACATCCTCTAGAAGTGTACACTAAAGCCTGACCCTTGACTGTTATTACCATAAATGCTCTCCAGATATATACAAAGAAGCAGTTCAAATGCAACGAGCAATGGTGTTGCAACGACAGCATGACAGGGTGCCCACTGTTCAAGAAAAAGAATTGTATAGCACTATCACCACAGTTGAAAATATTACAAGTTAACACTAAAAACCATTTTCATAAAATAAAAACAATTTCTAAAAAAGTTATAGAGGCATTATAACATACATGCCGATCACGTGGTATTGATGGAGCAGGTAAAGAGAATCTGCCTCGTGCAGTGACTGCATGAAATAGACATAGTGGGGCAAAAATGATCCTGTGTGGTTAAAGTCAAAACTGGTAAGTAGCCAAAAATCAAAAGTAAATAAAGGATAAAAATAGAAAACTAGTTTATTCTTTTGAATGCAAAGTGATCTCATGCCCAGCACCCACATGAAGACATCACCATTCACTTTTTTTTATCAAATACAAGGAACTTTAACAGAGACAGTAGCTGGCTGATAGAGACATAGAGAGTATGAAAGTAATCTTCTCTTTTTTTCTTGCATACGGACAGTACCAGAAAGGTTCCAGTAACCAAGTGCCAACCAAAAACATCATAGATTTGTTTGCAAACATGAGAATTAATATTATTCAATAACATGCCTAAAAGATGTTTACATATGACAATATGTTTTTTCCATTTTCCATGGCATGGCTGAATTTGTTGTAAAGCCAATAGTTAATCCAGAAAAGTCTATCAATATTTCATAGATAAAAATTAACCACAATAATCAACTTAGTCATTAAGTGATTAAAGAATATCACCCTATTCCATAAGAAAATGAAAAGGTATGGTCACTTGCAATTCCCGAAAAGTCTCTCAATTAAAAAACAAGGTAGTTACAGAGATCAAGTCCCTTTGCCACTTAAAAGATTAACAAAACATTGATTCCTTTTTAAGCAGTACAAAAATGAACAGAATAAAAAAAAAAGTGTGAAATTAAGTATAGCAGAAATTTACAACTCATAGATAATAGGATAAGCAGTGGTGCACGTTGCTTGCTAATGACAAAATTTCAATTGATGAAACTAAGTAGGGATTAAATGCTTATAAAAATAGGGATTAAATGCAACTCTATAGTTATGAAAGAACATCAAGAATATTTGTTTCTAAATAAGTCAAACTATGGGAATATTTACATATATGGTAGAAAGTAGAAACAGAAAGGTAGCCCCTATAGGCACCTCAAACAGAACATTTATTATTTGTGTAAGTTATATGAGAGAGAGAGAGAGGAGGAGGAGGAGGAGGAGGAGGATGTTTGTGCAAAAGATAATTGTAGGACCGCTTTTGGGGTAGCAAACCAACCTATAATGAGTGAGCCAAGTGAAGTACTTTAACTCCTAGAAGATCCTTAGAACTATATATAAAACAGGTTAAAGAAATAAAAGTCATACATTTTCTATCTCTTGATCAGTAACAGTAAAAATTTCGTATTAATAACACTATAAAGAGCACCAAAAGAACTAAAACAAAGTAACAGACATGGAGGTCCTAGATCATTGGCCTCCAAAATAAACACCTAATCCAAATGCATTAGAGGATAAGCAAATACTTGAAATTTGACAGTTGCTTACCAATAAAAAAATAAAACAAAAACTTTGGTGTTGTTCTTCTTATCATGGAAATCCAGGCACCCAGCTCTTCTTGAGTAGCTGGATTCTTCAGACTTCAGAGAATACTCAGGTAATATACTTCAGCTTTTCAAGTCGAGCAGTGAAAGGAAACTCTCTGGGAACTAAGTCTCTTCCACTTTTTCAAGTCCAGCAGTTGAAGGTAATAGTAGTTCAACACTGTCGAGTAGAAAATGTCTGGATATCTTCTAAAGAAGATAGTCTTAACCTTAGAACCCTTAGCCACTTGTCAATGAAGAAGCTAAGGCTCAGTTTGGAAGGAGTAAAAATGCAAATATGTAGAGTGAAAAACCTTGTATTTTGTATTATTTGTATGTACTTGTACCGTGCATATTTGGATTTGTACTCTTTCCAAACTGAGCCTAAGGCTTTGTCTATTAACCTGAATAGCCCATTCAGAATGACTCCCAGGTTGGCAGAGGGATGGTAAGATCAGAGTTAAAGGTGGGGCCATGGGGGTCCTTGCAGCCACCTGCGACAGGGCATGGGCAAGATTGCTAATGAAAAGTTAAATTTGCATTGTCAGCCACGGGTTGTTTTACTTGTTCCCTACAGTCTGGCCTTAGATTTAGGGGTTTTCTTTCACTTCACTCAATAAAGTCTCCTTGATCATCATTAGTGATTAAAAAAGGAAGATGTGATAGTGGATTCCATGGCCAGGGCCCAAGAGGGTGTAGAATGAGCAGTGGTTAGACATTTTCAAGGTGTAAAAGCAAGGCTAGGCAACAGGGGAGCGCCTAGGCAATGGATTTTTTTGGTTTTTTTTTTTGAATAAAAACCAAGAATTCTATCCCCCTAGGTTCCATGGAAACCAGCTACCATCTTTCACAAGTAATTGTCTATAATCTTCATAGAAAATGCATAAACTTCATTTGAAACATAGAAAATCAACATGTTTATGAAAAAATGGAAAAAAAAGAAATTTCAGAAAATAGAGGGGCTGAGCCCCTTTTTTTTGTCCTAGGAAAAGAAAACAAAATCAGTATGTATAAATTGGACAAGTTTTTAGTTGTTCACTTGTTCCTTACCTATTGGTTCACGTTTTGAAGTCTTTGAGGGTTCAAGACAGCACATATGTCGATTGAACCCCAGAAAATAAGAAAATAAGAAAATAATAAAAATAAACTAATATTTTAACACAAAAACTGAATAATTTAGTTTAATAATTTATGTTTTATTATTATAATCTCAAAAAAAAAACAAGAATATAAAAGTATAATAGTACTATGTACAAAATACCTTGGTGATTAAGTGAAGCAATCCTCCATGGGCGCCTTGTTGCCTAGGCAGACACCTAGGTGTCACATTGACAACGATTCTTAAGGGGTTTACTTTGTATTTGGGGTAGGCTGATCTCCTTTGATTAAGCTCTGAACTCCAGCTATGGAGATCATTTGCTCCGCATTATTCTGTACTTTATCTTCTAACAAAATTGTGATCTGTTGCTGATCAAAAGATAGAATGAAAGAGAGAGAGAGAAGAAACGCAAGAAACATAATAGTTTGGCCTGTGATTCTATTGAGACACAAGAAACACTGATTCCAAGCTTCACACTTGTATATTTATTCTGTAAACCTATGAATATGGTCTCAGAAGTGCTAGCACAGTACTCTTTTTCTTTTTTTTTTCTTTTGTAGCATACTTCTGTATCTCAACAGCTAGATATTGATCTCATGAAATATAATGTCTCAAGGAAGTTTCAACATTAGGTGGAATATACATCAGTAATCCAAGGCAGAGTCTCTCATCTCTCATTATAGTTCTTTATGTGTGTGCAAGGGGAGTCCAAGTCGCTTGTTACAAACCCAACAGGTATATGGATATGGTTCCTGATTATGTGTGCACAAGGCATACACATGTTTGCCTTGGTATATGTGTGCACAAAAAAATAATTCCACTGCTAGTTCTTGCTAATGGTACTAAAACAGATTATTACGGAAATCAGAGAACAAAAAAGAATAACCATGTGCATTCACCAGACTGCTCACGATAAATTTCATTTCCCAAGAGACCTTATCTACAAAGTTGTCTTTCATAAGAAAGCGTTAAAGACAATTCCTTTTACATGAGAGTTTCTGCATCTTCCAAAAATTTTTCCTGCTTCAAGTGGATAAGCATTCTTGAAGACAAACTGAATACTCGAGTGACAAATAAAAAATGTTTATTGCCTATGGGGAAGAAAACTTAAATTCAAGTGGGTCCACGAGGTAAATCTGAATCCCTAATATTGAGAAATCAATAGTAGTCATTGTCCAAAGATTTTGTATGATTAAGAGAAGGTCTTCAAGAGGAAGAGTGCATAAGAACACCTCCCAGGAAGAAAAGCCAAAACAAAAAACTAGAATTCTGTCAGTGGGCATTATGGAGTACAAAATTCAATCTTCCTAACATTTCCTCATCTGGCACAGGGTATGCTTAACTGCTCAGAACAATTAATGACATTATGACAATGTAGTCTGCGTGAAGCCACATACATGTTGGTTTAAAAAACAATAGATTTAATGAACTCCTGATCAGATCCTGGCGTTTAAACATGTTTAAAGAAGACACATCTCGGATAATTACGATTTTCATCATTGAATCAATTTGTTGCATTTCATGTAGATGTAGGAATTAAACTATGTCTGACCAAAAACTGCTATTAAAAGGTGAAAAATCAAGCAAGAAACAAGTGCCCTAAACTTATGAAAGAGCCCATCCATAACCATAACTAAATGAACTGCATATAACTAAATTGTAGATTGTAAATAGAACTAGAGAAACAATAACTGGAAAATAAATCAAATTTCACTAAAAGGCATGCTTTTCATTGAAATCAATTAATTGACTACTACTCGGCAATCAGCCATCTCATTGCATAATATTGATCGAATTGCAAATACTAACCTAAACAAATAAAATGCATGCAAGCCCAACAGTAACAAGCCATTTCACAAATTACTACAATTTTCAACCAAAATCAAAACGACGCAAATCGGAAATGAAAACTAACAAACCCAAATATAAAAAAAAGGTCAAATTTTTATTAAATAACAACATGTAATTCGATAAATTACTGACCACCATGAGCAGAGGACGGCATGATCGAGCTTGAGCACGAGCAAGAGCGTGAAAGTAAAGAGTAACCCATGGGCTGCGAGAGCCTGAGCAGACTTTGCGACTCTCCTCCAGTTCATCGCCTTCCTTCGAATCATAACCCCTTCTAAAAACCCAAAAGAAAGGACACGCCGAGAAACAATCAAATACCCGCCCTCCTTCTCACTCTGTACGGAGTCAACTCAGTGAAGATTTAAAAAGAAACAGAGTATGACAGTTGAGAGAAGAGTAACCGTAGAGCGACGAGTGGCAGAACCAGGAAACCAGATGGAGGAGGTTTCAGTGGGCGCCATTGAAGAGACCTTTCGAATTGCAGCCCAAGAATTCAATATCATCCCTTTATGACTTCGCATTCACGCCAAAGCTAACGCCTTTGGCTTATTATATTAGCCCCTGTTAAATCGTTAACTCGAGCGGGAATTTAGATCTTACGGCTGAAAGCCTGAAATTGACGAACCAGTCCAGTCTTTTGTAGTAAAGACAGGGTTAATATGGTCATTTGGAAAGCTTTTGTCTGGTTGTGAATTATTATAATCAGTTATTTAAGTAAATAAAAAGTGTGCCTCCTGTTGGGTACCCTTTTCTGAAGAATCTAAGGAGCCTTTCATTCAACGGCTAAGATGAAATGGACCTACACTAGATCATATGGACCAATACAGAATCTGAAGTCTGAACGTCCCCACACGGTCGGCATACACAGTAAAATGGAGATGGCCAACCTGACCAAGCAGCAGACGTTCGCCCCACTTTTCCGGGTCCCACTTGGCCCGCATGAACCTACATGAAATGGATCGGGTCATGGATTCATTGAAATTTGAAAGAAAACCAGACATACCTATGTTTTTTATAAAGCTTGTCAGCTTGCTATTAAACCCCGAGTATAACCGGGTTTGTTGAACTGTTCTTGACCCGAGCCGTTTTCTAACTCTGCTGTATGTCATGAATATTTGAAGTAGGTGTACTATTCTATTTTAAATACATTTAATTGGTTTAGCTGTCAGATTCTTATTCTTATCCAAAACATTTTGTTTTTTCCTTTTTACAAGTAACGAAACATTAGTAAAATAGAATTAAAGGTATAAAATAGCTGGGCATATGACATGACGGTTAATTAGCTGATGCGATGCCATATTCCTTTCCAAACGGTGCTTTCAAGCGGCCCACCATGTATTCAACTTGGCATGTTCGATTTGAACCTATATGATTTAATAGTTAGCACGCTAATACATGAGTTTTCTTACGGGAAAAGCAATCACCATCATCATAATAGGATGATAGCATTATCCTAATTTTACGGGTTTGCTTTGTCGTTTCATTTAAAATTTATATCTAAATATCATATATTGTTAGTAATTATTTACATAGATGTCATATTTGTTGTTAGATATGAGTACTTAAATCATTTAATTTTACTCTTACCCAAAAATTATTTATTTTTTCCTATTACATATATCATTAATTTTTTGTCTACCTATTCAACTTGTAATTGAATAAATTGATCCATTTTTCTCAAGTCTTTTATTTATTTATTTGCTGTTTTGAGTGAAAAGCAATGGATACCTAAATTGTTTTTATTAGGCTTTCTCTTATGTAAATGTAAAAGTAGCCAAAAAACTTAAATATTTTACATAAAGGCCTAAATTTAGGTCTTGAAATTTTGTTTTCCAAGTTAACATGATTAAACTATGAATCAGCATTAATTTTTTCCTCCATAAGGAGAGAATTTTTAGTTAGGGGATGCAACTTGGGGAATTGAGAACTGCTGTTCATAGAGTGCTTCTTACACCAACCTCACAGCCACACCCCACTGTGTATTGGAATATTTATCCAAAAATAATAAATACAAGTATGGAAATATTTCCAATGTACAAGTAAGGCTTATAGATCCGGGCTACAACTTGAGATCGCTCAAGTTTAAAACTTGTTAAAATTTGAATGACATTCTCTCAAAGGCCTGAACTCAAATGCAATACAAATTCTTCAAATCGAATACCTGACTTGCACCATTCTTACTTATGATATCCATGTAAACAGCATCATAACATGCAATAAATTCTTTCTGGTAAGTGGTAACCTTCCCAAGACTAGTAGTCTATATGAAATGGATCTATTTGATCTTGTTTGTATTAAGGGCGAAACATTAAAAAAAAAAAAAAGAATGTTAACACAGACCAGGAGAAAAGCTGAAAAGATGGATGGGATTTTTAATGATATATGGTTAGTGTATAGCTTTATAGTGAATAAACTATTACTGAAGATGATAGTGACATAACTGCCATCTTTAGGGTAAGATATTTTGATGGCCAACCTTATGATCCGCCCAATTTTGGCATCTCATCTAGTCTTTTTTTGGTAAGTTCTCTTCTGGGTTCATGCACCGTTCAGATAAGTAGTGAAACAAGTCGTTATCCGTCCAAAAATCTCTTTTTCAATCAATCCATTTATGTGGGATCTAAGTAGAGAGCTTGAACTTGCACGACCCCAAGGTGAAATCTTCTGGCTGCTACTACGGATGTAGTACATAATTAAAAATAAAAAATAATTAAATTATTCATTATTTTATTATTTTTGTTTTGTTTAAGTTTTTTATTATTATTATTTTTTAATTATTTTGACAAAAATAATAAAATAATGGATAATTTCTTTATAACTAAACAAAAACATTTAAATGAAAGGTGCATTGACTAGGACATGTGTCACACAGTTATTACGTACTGTACTCATTCATTATGCTTACCTAATAATATACCTACAACATCTGGACCCACTATGGATACAGACCATTCATTAGACAGTAAAGCCATTGGATTGCCCAGATTGCTAATCCCGTGGTAATAGGATCTCTTAAAAGCAAAAATTCTTCGAAAATACTTTGAAAGGACAAGGTCACACGTCCGAAACATTTTTTATGAATTTAACATATATGTATGGAAGATATTCCTAATATACGGCTAAATATGATATTTGCATTCTCCAAATTTTTGCTTTTACAATATTTGGGCTTTCAAATCAGACAAATAGCCCAGCTTATTGATGATCTTCACGTTTAATACTAGTCATTCAAACTTCAAATTTTAGGGTCCGTTTGGTTCGCGATTGGAATCAGAATCGGAATGGCCTATTCCCCCTACTTGTTTGGTTCATACAGGAATCGAAATCGGATTCAGATTTATGCTGTTTGGTTCATTAAGAGGCAGGAATCAGAATCAACCTGATTTCCAATTTTGCCCCTAATAAAAAATAAAAATGCAGAAAATGCATGGACATACCAAAAAAATTTGCAAAAATTGCAGAAATTACAAAATTGCAGAATTTTTGCAGGAAAATGTAGAAATTACAACACTTTTGCAGAAAATTCAGAAAAATGCATGGAAATACTGTAATTTCTACAGAAATTTTGAAGAAAAATACAAAAATTACAAATTTGCAGAAATTTTTCGAGAAAATGTAGAAATTACAACAAATTTTCAGAAAATTCAGAAAAATGCATGGAAATACCTAAAATTTTGTAGAAATGGCAGAAAATTGCAGAATGTTACAAAAAAAAATTGCAGGAAAATGCAGAAATTACAACAATTTTGTAGAAAATTCAGAAAATGCATGAAAATATCAGAAATTTTGTAGAAATTTCATAAAATTATAGAATTTTGAAAGAAAATGCAAAAATTACAAAAAAAATGTAGAAAATTCAGAAAAATGCATGAAAATACTAGACATTTTGCAAATAATTGTAGATAATTACAGAAGTTTATAAAAAATAAAAATACAGAAATTTTGTAGGAAAATTAAGAAATTACAACAATTTTGCAGAAAACCAAGTTATTTCTTCATGGTCTAGACTCTTGGTTTGCAAAGACTAGGATACTAGAATTTATTTTTCTCTGGAACATGAAAGAGATGTGTCAATTTACCACTACAACGAGTAAAAGTTTACATAGATACCCAAGTGTATTCTCTTCAAGAAGCTAATGTCATGCTTGGGCAACTGTCAACACTGCAAGCCATAATGTTCCTATAATCTCGTGAGATTCTAAAGGAGTCATAGACCTTTCCATCACTGCTATTCTTGTACTCAAACAACAGATTTGAGTGGTCAAATGTTGTAAGCTTTATGAATCCAAAGTCCCGGTCCTTGTAATAACTCCATCTAGTATGTATTTTGGTGAATTCTGCAAGGCTAGCGCCTCTTCCCCCAACAACTACATGGATGGTTCCATTCAAGGGACCTTGATAGTATGACTTTCTTTATTGGTACAAACATTCTGTAACAGAAGCATGACACCCATTGTTAGTTTATGAGGTGAAGAATCTGGATGAACTAACAAGCATGTTTGCTACCATTTGAAACATTTCAATTTAATATAGAAGAGGTTGAATGCTCATTTCTACAAGATATGATAATCTACACTAATAACAAATCAATTAATAGACAGTTAACCATTATATGCAAAAGGTATTACAGATTGGATGTTGGTCAGAATCCTTGAGAGGAAAATGGTAACAACAATCCATCCCTAAAATACCTTGGAAATTCTAATTCTAGAATAGGAGTTTGACACATGGACTAGAAAGATTTAACAGGGAATTTTTTAAAGCTTATAATGTTAGTAAGTCTGAAATTTGTGTAGAACCAAAGAATCAGGGAGCAAAGCAGATTGTCGTTTTAGAATTTTTAAAGCTTCAGTGTTCCACTCATCCTCCCTCACACCTACTGGGGCTATTCCTAGATCCCCACAAATATGTACCAAGCTGTTATATAAAAATTATATAATTAATTGTTAGAACATTAACCTAACAAGATTTTGAGACTATTTCTTGAAAGTTTGGCTAGAACACAGACATAGTGATAACACATACAAATGTATATGCAAAAGGAAAAAGCTACTTACACTGAATTGGGCCACAGGTCCTTCAGAAAACTTGTGTATGCCACCCCACTGCCTAAACTCAACCATTGTTCTATGATAGATGGTTTGGGTAGGCAAGGTAAGGTTGATGATGCTTACAGATTGTTTGAGAGAGTGGTTACCGGCTTCTAGAGGAAATGAAGACAAAGGGTTACCAATCCATAGTGGTTACATATGGATCAGTCATTCATGAGCTTTCCAATATTGATAGGCTTGATGAAGCATACATGCCCTTTAATTGAAGAAGTAAAATCAAGAGTAGGCATATATGTATTAAGGTATAGCAGTCTTATTGATGGTTTTGGAAAGGTTGGTAGAATAGATGAGGTATATCTTATCATGGAAGAGTTGATCCACAAGGGATTGGCACCTAAAGTGTACACATGGAACTGCATTCTTGATGCGCTAGTGAAGACGGAGGAAATTAATAAAGCCCCTGTCTACTTTCAGTCAATGAAAGACCTTAAATGCACCCAAAATGCCATCACTTAAAATATTATCATAAATGTGTGCCCAGAAAGCCAAACCTCAATTGTTTTTTAACTGATGTCATCTGTGTCAAATAAAATTACAGATATTATGAATACTTTTACTTTAGGTGTGTCAAATACACATCCAAGAACAAGCTTTTGCTTTTTAGGTACTTGTGGATGTAAAGAGAAAATTTATGCAAGAAGAAAAAGGTAGCTAGTTAACTACTGCAGTACTTTTTTTTGCAAGTTACAAGTTGTCTTTTAAAAGAACTTTAGGTGTTTAGGAATGAATAGGGAGTTCTATTTTTATCTGTTTTAGTTTATTAAAAGTTCTATAGGTTGTCTAGTGGGTATTGATTTGTTTCTGTTTTTCTATTTTATCTAAATACCTTAGGTATATTATGAATAATTTTCATTTGTTTGCAGTCAATTATTGGGCTGACTGCTAGATATATCTTAGAATTGGGCTTGTCTTGAATCAATCAATATACCTAAATACCTTAGAATTAAAAATTGTTTGTAGCTCAATATGTAAGATTATTGAGCTAGCTTGTCTTGAATTTCAAGAAATAAAAGGGTAAGATAATGACAAATTCTATTGGTCAGCAAGACAACAAGACATTGGACTGAAACTCATCCCACGAAAAGAAAAAAGAAAAGAGAAACGTGTGGACTCATTTGAACCACATCTCAGCTGCTACTGTTAATTAGAATAAACATGACACCAAACCTATTAACCAATCCAGATAGAAATCGGGATAAAGTGGTTGCTTGCTTGTAACTCTAAAATCCCTTAATTAATTGTCACTATTCATGTATAAGCAGACTGTTATCTAATTTGAAATTAGATTAGAATGTTATTGTACTCTGATGAACTTGATAGAGATCTTTCAAAACTTATTAGCTACAAAGATAGAGCTGAATCAGGTAAACAATAAAATAAACATAGAAAAATTCGAACACCATACAGAACTAATGACCAAATAACTCTACTCACATAAGGATGCATTACAAACTGAAATTGGGAAACAAATTAACATGCATTCAGACCTGCTGTGGTTTGGTCTGGTCTGCAACGGAAAAAATGGGGAGGAATGAAAAAAATAAAGTGAGAGAGAAGGAGAGGAAGAAGAATATGAAAGAGGAGAGAAAAAAAATTGATGGTGATTTACCTCATCGTCACCGTTGCCTGAGTTTTAGTTCAGATCAATACTTCGAACTTCAGCTGCCTATGGAGGGAGTGACGAGAGAGGGGAATGAGGGTTAGAAAGTTGGAATCGGGTAGGGAGAGGTTTGAGGGGTTTTTTTTTGTCATTTTAGTCTTTTCTTTTATTAAATAGCGGGAATGGGATTCTGATTCCGGGGGGGTGGGTCGGGAATGGCTGGGGATTGCCATTCTGCCCGGAATGGAAATCGGATTCCGTTTTCACCGAACCAAACGTTCCGATTCCGATTCCGATTCCGGACCTCTATTCTTGCAAATCAAATAGACCCTTAATTTTTAATAAAATATCACCTATAAAAATGGAAATTTATTTTGCACGTGATAAGGCATATTGAATCCGATATTTTGTCTTGCCATTAACAGAGGATAGTGTGAGGAATTAATCGTTTTCCCTTGCTGAATGCTTCTGATACCTTGCCATCTCTTTTTAGCCGTTGTTGCAAGTTGGGCTGAGCCAAGTTCAGAACAATTTCTTTTGGCTGGCCCAGTTTAGAAATCAAGCCTACAGATTTTAGAAATCGTTGGTTATAAAGGAAAAGGCCCATCATACAAGGATCTATATACATACGTAGAACGGTAGAAGAACCAAATCAGAAACACTAAGAAAAGAAAAACTGCCACGGTGAGAAAACAGTAACTCTTCAAAATTCAGAAGGAGACGGTTTTGGTTTCAGTGAAAGATTTGACACTTTTTAGGGCTATGTTTTGGTTTAATGGAAAAAGTAGGAAAATGCAGAAAAATTTATACAAGGTTTGTAAAGGTTTCTTTCCCTTTTCCTTCCTTTTTCTACTATTTCCTTCAAACCAAACACAACCTATAAAACACTCGAGGGAAAAGCTACACTAACACGTCGATGGGAAAGATATGGAGAGAGCAATAACTTCGCATAGAAAAGGAAATAGGGAGGGAGGAGAAATGTAGAGTGTTCTCACATTTGATTATTTATTGAACTTGGACCATCACATCTTAAGCTTAATAGCTTATGGTGAGGCCCACCATGTGTTACAGTTAATGGCTTTTGTCATTAACTGAGCTTTTGCCAATTTTGAATGGGCCCGGCCCATAGCCCAAGCTTGAATCAGTATGAAATTTCATGGCTGAACCTGAACCCGGCCTTGAACAGGTCTATTTCGGGGACAAGTTTGCTGGCCGAGTTGTTTAGAGAAGAACTCCAATCAACCCAAGAATATTTATTTTATTTAAAATTTCCTAAATGAGTCCACATATTCCCTTCTTTAGACCAGCTTGTCAATGGGTCAGGACCCAAAAGACATGAATCGATTCAATTAAGATTGTTGATTAAATCAACGGTTTTTGGTTAAAAAACGATTTTAGGATGAAATGGAACGAATTACCTGACCTATTAGCAAATAAGTATGTTCTTACCAAGTAACTGGTTAAAAGTATAACTGCCAATTATAATATGATGTTATCGGGTCAGATCAGATAGTGCCAATTATAGATCCCATTAAGGTTTGGTTTGAAACTAATTCTGCACATTTACTAATTATCAGGTCGGGATTGGGTCTAGTACCCTTGTCCAAACCAGACCCAGCCTATTGATAGCTCTGCTCCAGACTTGTATTCATGGCTCAAGGTTCAGCTTAAAAGTCATTGTTACAATGGCCTAATTAACCAATCCCTTCTTTATCGAGGCTTTTCGCTTGAAATAAGGCTTCCATATAAATGGTGTCATTGATGGGAAGGAGAACAAACCTCCGGATATATAGTTTGAGTTCACGCTTGTACAGGAGAAAGTAAATAAGTAAATAAATAGAAAGTTGGGGAGCTTCACAGAGACAGTTATCAATAGTGTAGTTGAGTTATAAGAAACCAGATATCCTTGCTTTGCCCATCTTCATTCTTCAACATGATAGCTATAGTAATGCTTATTAACCCATTATTATATGGTTTTGATTTATTAATTTGCTTTCAAGTTTCAATCCATATATTGGGTTTATTTTTCTTCATTTAAGATATGGTGTGTATATAATGCTTGACCATGAGCATGATTTTGTTTCTTTTATGTAGATTTGATGCTATCAGTTATTATTATTATATTTAATTTAATTCATTATAAGGGCAACTCTCACCGATCATTATGAGCATGCTTATGTTGCATTAAACCATGAAAGCTGGTCCCTCCAATGAGTTTGGCTTTTTTGAGGGCAAATTGGTGCTCACACCCTTCGAGCAGCCCCTTGCAACCTTGCATTGGGAATATCTCCCATAAAATAAATCACATAACTATGGAGATATTTCCAACGCAAGGCTGTAAAGGCTGTTGGAACGGGCTTTGCCCTGACTGAAGCCGGACTGCTCTCCAATGGCATCCACTGGAGAAGGATTTTAGTTGGGTATAGGAGTCACCAATTTTTGACCATTTATGCTAAAGGTTGAAAATTTCAAAAAAAAAAAAAAACTATTGCTATATATCTAACTTAACTATTACAGGCAGAAACAAGATCAATGCTATATGTTAATGTCATCGAAATTCAAAAGAAAGAATATAAAAAATGACTAAAAATTAAGAAAATAAAGGACATAGAATCAAAAGCAAAAGAGATTACTTGCAGAACAGATAAGAGAATTTGTTTGATACAAAATCATGTTTGTGATACTGATACTGTAAAAACACTACCAGGCTACAAGTGTTGCATATTTGGACTACATAGCTGTTGCATCCTAAGAGCTAGCATTTTATACAGGGTGCAAGTAGTGTGCAACACTTATACAGACAATATGTTTTTGTGACAATATATACCTCATACTTGTACTGCGAAATATGTTTTTATATAGGCTCAGTTTGAAAAGAGGACAAATACAATACAAATACAAATATGTAGAATGTAAAACTTAATTTGTATTGTATTTTGTATGTATTTGCACTGTACATATTTGTATTTGTATTCTTTTCAAACTGAGCCATATAAATCAGAACTTGTGAAAGATATAATTAATACAAATAGTTGGTTTTTGTTTTCCTCATAAAATTTTGGGAGGGCCAGGCCCATGTTATGCCCAAATAGTGAACTTAATCACCACCCAAGGAAAACAAATGCTAATGCCATGATTTGATTGGTTTCATTTGTGCACTTAGCTTCTTTTCAAGTGGTTATCCTTCTTTGCCACTAGTTAGGCTTACTCCCTCCCCCCATTTAATAACATATTTATGCAGCCAGTGCCTCCAGTTGCACCAGGTCTGCTACTATAAATTACAGAGACATGTATAATGGGCTACATATATAACCAATCAAGAGTGACTATGCCAATGATCTATACACTTGGGGATGGCCCATTGTACACACCTTTGGAGAGAGAGAGAGAGAGAGAGAGGATGATATGAGGTCAGAAAGCATAAATTGCAGTGATAAGAAAATTCCTCCAACCAGACCCTACCCTGATTTTCTCTATACCAAATTCATCCTGTTTGGGGCAGGTTGTGGATTTGTTACCCAATTAACCCCCCATCCATGTTGCAATCCCTACCTAGAGCTAGGAGTGGAGATCGGCTTCCATCAGGGCAAGCCCATGCTCCATCACACCATCCCAACAGCCTCTTGCACCCTTGCATCGTGAATATCTTCCTATGAAATAAAACATATGAGTGTGGAGATATTCCTAATGCAAGGCTGTAAAGGCTGCTCGAATGGGTATTGTCCTAATGGAAGCTGAACTCCTAGGAGTGGCAACACAATCCACTTATTTCTATGCCCTTTTCAAAGGGATGAGTTGATTAATTAAGATAGAAAACTGTAATATCAATCTCCACCTGTCTTGAGCTATGTGCTTCAATATTGCCATTAAACAAAACTGTCAACCCTTATAAATCATGAAAAGTCGTAAACTTTGGGAGATGAAATTTAAGAAGACCTATTTAGCTTAGAAGATATATATAAAAACTGAAACATCTGAAGTAGGTTTGTCACTCTTGTTTAATTAATGCTATATAAGGCTTGCAAATGATACACTAACGCAAGAATATGGAGTTTTAAGTCCGCTGGACCGCTGCACCATAGTTGCAGCATTTTCTTTTCTTTTTCAAAATATCATGTGAACTGCTTTTTTTTTTTTTATTGCCATATATAACTGATGTGCACATATTTCATTAGGGGGTTGCAAGTGCAAAGAGATTTCTCTCAAGAATATGGTGTTTATGGAGAGAGCACATCTTCTGCAACCACGATTGCAGCACTCTTGTGATCCCCAATGAAACACGGAAAGGTCAGTTATGTAAATAAACTGTTTCTTAATTCTGATATGCTGCTGGTGTGTATATGTTTCATTGGAGGGCCACAAGGGGCAGCTGCGAGTCTGCGACCATGGTTGTAGTAGATGGGAACTTGTTTGTTGAACACATTGATTTAAAACATGAAAAAACTTCCAGACTTATATGCACCCATGCAATCTATTAATTTTGGAGGTGTTTGGCAAGTCTTTTGGACTTTTTGAAGATAGGAAGACCAAAATTTGGCCAAAGGTGGGAAGCTAGAAAGACCAATGCCCTTAAAAATCGCATGAAAGCTGAAAATGACCACAAATCTAGTAGCTTTAAATGAAGCTTCCCGTCTTTCTTTAAAGACAAGGCCACAAAATCTTATTACATCTTTTGGTCATCTAGGTTGTTAGAAGATCTTCCTAAAAAGACTTGTCAAACAGCACCATTGTGTGTATGATGATTCACATTTGAATTTGATTGGTTGTACATAGCTGCGATTACAATGTAGAATTTGAACCTAAGGAATGCAATAAGAATAAGAAGACACACTCTCTGGGAACCTCTAAAGTCTAAACATGTCTAATTGTAGGCATTTCAATGATATAGGATAAGATTTGTCAAAAATTAAAGAAACACATAGCAATTCATTCAAACAACAGACCAATATTCTCCTTATAAATGAGTAAATATATATTCCCACACTCCCAATAAGAAAAAAAAAAAAAGATACAAAATGAGAAAAGAAAGCCCAATAATATGTACATTCCCTTCCCAGCTGAGCTGAGTAGTTCTCGTGACACAATAGACGACATACTCATCCTGGGCTAGCTTGCAGTTCATTTGCATGTCTCTTTTACTTACCCTGTTAGGGTTTTCACTCACACACACACAACACAAGATGAGAAGACAACTCTGTACGAGAAGAAGACATGGGTTGACGACTTGGGATTGGGACGTAGCATGACGATAGAACATCCCGCCACCTCTAAAAAACAAAACCCCAACTGCATGTAATGTAATGCATATACCAACTGCCAAATCCATGTCTCTTTCTCTCTCCAAAATTCTCTCTCTTTCTATCTCTACAGGCCAAGGCCAAGTCCAAACCAATGTTCCAAAACAGATACTAATATATAGAACCAGAAGACAAACCAACCAGAACCCATTTTCCTTCTATCATGCATTCTCTCTTCCTCACTTTTTGTATGTGATGGAAATACATAAACACACTCGAAAAGAAGCCAAAGTAAAAAGGAAAAAGAAAGCAAGAAAAAGGTTTTCGTTTAAAGGAGAAGTCAAAGAGACCTGTGTTCAAGCATGTTGATATTAGTCCTTTGTCTCTTAATACACCCTGAAGCAGACTCGTCACCAGCGGTTCTCTCCATCACTGCCTTGAGTGCTTCTTGGATCGAACTTATAGTATACTGTTGCTGTTGTTGTTGCTGCTCGTTGTCCTTAGATTCTTCTTCCCCAGTGATGAACAATACGTTCTTCACGCGTCCCCCAAGTGTGGTGATCTCGGCTTTCACTGTTCGAAGTCTCAGAGCTTTCAGGGTCTTGATAAGTTCGGGCAAGAGATCAGACCTGTCCTCACAACATAGAGAAGCTTTAATTATGAGCTTTCCATCTTCATCTGAAGCATCGACCGTGAGCTCGTCAACCTCAGTTGGGACTGGACTCACTTCTGCAATCTGGGATGTCTGACGTTTCAGTTCTTTCACGTGTTGGATCACTTCCGCAAGCAATGAAGCCTTGTCTGTCTATAATCAAGAGCAAAACTATTAGAGACTAAATAAACTTGCACTTTACAAAAGTTAGTTACCATCAGCCAAGATTAGTTACAAGTTTGTTAGTTAGTTTTCCTTTTTTTTTTCTTCTTCATTTTGCTGTATATAACCCCTTTGTAATATTTTTCAAATCAATAAAGAGAATTATCTCTCTCCAAATTCTAATAAAAACCAAAGTTAAAACATAGATAAATAGACAGAGAGATGGAGGGATCAACTAGTTCTAGTTGTTTATTTCTGGAGCTTTTGATGTATGGAAAGAAGAGACGGGATTGGGAATTATTTTATTCTTGTAATGGAGCTTTAATGGGAATTGTTTGTAGGAGAACTTAAGGGTCGAAAGGCACGTTCTTTGGGACTGACAAGGTTGCTTCTTTGTCTTTCTCTCTTTCTCTCCTTAGTTTCATTCTTCACCGGCAAGAAATTTCTGTGGAAGCTTTTAACTGATCTCTGGTTCCTCTTTATCGCATCAACTGAGCGACTTTAACGCTTATTTATTTTTCTTTTGGATTTTTTTTTTTGTTTGAATCCTCGGAACTACAAAAGCTTTCAATGAAGACCCCATAGAAAAATACAAAGGAATAAATACATAAAACTATAAAAGAGAACAAAAAGAAAGAAAAGAGAAGAGGATGAAGAGAAGAAGATAAGAAGAGAAAGAAAGAAGTTGCACTTACTAAACTGATAGTGCAGATCGAGGACCTATATATAGAGATCTCTGGATCAAATGTGTCAAGATAAAATTTAACAAAAGGATAAAGAAATCAACAAAAATAAAAATCAAAATCCGACATGAAGGCTTGAAGAAACTAACAAAGTTTTCGTTTTTTTTTCTCTTTTAACTACTTACTTTGGTCGTGTTAGGAAGCAAGCTACGCAGTTTAGCAAGATGGTTATTAATTCTCTCTCTTCGTCTCCTTTCGGCCTCGCTGTGGCTCTTAGAGGCTGCAAGCGCTTTGGCGTCCATGATCTCCTGAGCTGTCATCTTACCCAACTCTGCCTGAATGCCAAAAGGAGAGGAGCCAGGTTGAACCACCGGACCGTGGGGATCTGATATGAGTCGGAGATGGTCAGATGATGGACCATCATAAGCAAACTGTAGAGCAGAAGCTCTTCTGCCGAATAAGCCACCGTATGGTAGTGGAGGAGGAACAAGAAATGGGTCGTGGTCTCGAACTGGGTTGGTTGAAAACTGATGAACTGGGTTGAATGTGTGAATGGGAGGGAGAGACCACGGTATGATCGGAGAGAGTTCAGGGAGGAGTAACCCACCACCTCTCCCTGCAACCCCACCTTCATAGCCATCACTATATTGCTGTTGGTGGTGTTGTTGAAGCTGCTGCTGTTGGTGTTGGATAAATAATTGTTCTTGTTTGCCTTGAATGCTCTGGATAGTCTGAGAACAATCACCTTGATCTTCTTCTTTCTTCGCAACCATATCTAACTTACTCTTTAATCTGTATCTAATCAATCCCAAACAATAACAAAACTAGATCTCTCAAATTCAAGAACAAACTTCACACTTGTTTGACATTTATCTCTTGCTCGTTAAATAGAGATTACTTGGTTTAGTCTCACTGGATGAATAGAGAAAAGGGTAATTGAGAAAGTGATCAGACAGATGTTGCTTGAAATGTGATGACGGTTCGTGGTCTCTCTCTCTCTCTCGTGGAAGGAAGAAATTGAGAAAAAAGAAAAGGCAAAGGTGAGACTCTTTCTATCCTTTCTCTTCTCCTTGGTTGTTCTGCCACGCCTTTGTGCTACCCTTTTTTTATCATCCTCGCCTATGCTTTTTTCCTTCTCTTTGTGATTGTTTCTTTTCCTGTTGTATTCTGGGCTCTGATCACTCCCTCTCTCTACGAGTCTAGTGTGATGAATCTATCTAAATGACGACCATATGTATATGGACACTCTACTACATGGTAGTAGTCTCTTTCCTTTCTTCTCACGGCACTCTTTCTCTGTGTCTGTTGGGTTCTCTCTCCCCTTTTTTTAATAAAATAAAAAGGGAAAAGTTTGTATTTAATACGTTTTCTTGTGGTTAATACGAATATTATAATGCATGAGATATGTTTGTTATTGGTTCAAGGTGTATAATTACGCTCTGTGACTGCTGGCGCAGCAGCAGAAGAGAAGGGAACACAACAACAACACAGTGAACACACAACACACCGATTGTCGACCGACCAAAGACCGAGCCGGACAATGATAAAAGGTTTCTCTTACCTCGGTCAAGCCCCCACATTCCTCCCCACTCGCCATTTCCATGCTGCTTCCCCAAAACCACGTAATCATTGTGTCTTGGAACACACTCCTCTCTCTCTCACAGCTCCTCGATTTCAGTTGCATAATTTCCAGGGAATCCTTTATCGAAAATAAGAGCCAAATTCATCAATACCCATCACCCCATTTTAAGTTCTATTCTCTTTATTCATCTGTTAATTCTTAGAAACTCAAACATATGGAGCAAAATTCAATAATTCACTATTGGACAAGTTCATTTCTCCTTTTTATATGGGTCCCCCTAGCATCAGTAGAGAATGGTCTCCTCACTCGGATAAGCCTATTTCCGTATTTCTTCTAATCCCTTCTTTTGTGGGGGAGAGGAGCTGAGGCACAGGGTAGGTAAGCTCAAACATTGTCAAAATCTTTTCAATTTTTGTCTCACAGTCCTCGCATATGCCTTCTATGCTGATCTTTCCAAACTATGAAATGCAGGAAAAAAATGTCAAAATTCATCCGTACCCATAACTCAAATGCTCTTTTTCTTTTGGGCTGGTCTAGTCTCCCTATTTAGACCGTTCCCTGTAGAGGGTCGGGACAAACATGGGAATGGGATTGATCAAATTAAACGGGTTTAGAAGCTGCTCTATATCCTGTCCTGCTTCTAACTGTGAACTCTAACGTGGTTCATATTCTCAGTCTGATTAATCCAAACAATTCAGCTCTTAAGGAGAACAATATAGATATATGCTCTTCTGTGAAAAAAACCAATCATGTCCATGCCCCATTAGGTTAATGGGGGGTGAAGAACAGTTTTGGGCCCATAGATTTGTGGATCAAAGCACACAAACTTTTACAAGTGACCAATTGGCTACCACACACCCACAAACCCATATTTTTTTTATTTAAATAGAAAAAATGAATAAAGCTAATCAGTGCACATGACAGTTCTATTGTCTCCGCTTCTGTTCAGCCCTTCTTCTTCTTCTTTCCTTAGTACCGACTCCCTTTTACCTTATTGGGTCAGTCTAGTTAATGTTTTTCTCTCCTTCCTGTGTTCCAATTTGCTTTGGTTTGGAAGTTTAGAGAGAGGAGTTTTGGACCTTTTTTGGTACACGCATGGGTTGCTTTGGTCCCCATTCCTTTTTGTGTTTCATCTTTAATTACTTTTCTATTGTTTTTTCTTTTTTCGTTTTTGTCTTTGTTATTCAAAGATTTGATGATGACCCTTCCACCACAGCAACGAGAGAGGGCTTAATTAGAGTGGGGTTTATCATGACATCATCTCCACTGTGTCCTGACGTTTATGCTTCAAGCACTAACAAGTTCTCAGTTCTCACCCCATCCCTCTTTTATGGCTTACAACATTTCTCTTATTTTGTTGTTTAATATTATTTGATTATTTCTGTATATTAATTGTTCCTAGCTAGTCTCCCACCATAAGTGCGTATTTTAGTAAAAAACTCCAAGTGGGTTCCTTTGGGTTGTTTTTACTATTAGACTTGTATATTAAAATCAATTAAGTGAGCGTGGATGAACCATTTTTTCCTTACTGGTTAATGGGTCAATGCCTTCAATATAAAAATTTTCAGAAAATAGAAAAAAATACAAAGACCCAATAACCCATTTATCGGATCTCATGGGTCAATGGTTCAACCATCAAGGTTGCTAGGCATTTATAAGTTTTTATATAATAATATAACGGGTTAGGGTTTTAAGCCCCGCAAATTTGAGCTTGTCTTGTACTGCCGGTTTTAAACCTAGATAAAAGAGAAGGGTTGCATCATTTTTCATGTTAGGGTGTATTTTAGACTGAAAAGGACTTAAATTAAGTATATGTTTGGTATCTATGCTGAAGATACAACAGAAAATGGTGCTATTGATGTGTTAGTTGGAAGCACCATTATGTTTTCTGAGGAAACAATGCTTTTTTTTTTGTTTGGAAGCGTTGCTACCAGGTAGGACATTTCTTGGAGCAACAACAATGCCTTCTGTTTGGTATCAATGCTCCATATCTATTTTCAGCACTGGTACCCCTTATAGGAAGCCTACATCACTGCTAGACCTGTTTATGGGCCGGGCCGGGCTTTGACTCTTTATTAACAGAAAAATGTTAGGCCCGAGCTCGGCCCGACCAACGGGCCTACAACTTGGGCCCGAGCCCGGCTCTGATAAATAGCCTGAAGCCCGAGCCCGAGCCCGAAGCCCGACCTAATAAAAGAAATTCGAATTTTTCCCTATTCAAATGGACATTTTTTATTTTAATTTAGATGTTTTTTCCCCTATTTAAATGAACAATGAGCCTACAAGTGAATCAACAACATTCTCAAATCAAAAAATTTATTCAAATGGACATCACATAGGGTTTTTACTTAGGTTTAACTATAGGTCGGGCCGGGTTTACTTAGGTTTAACTATAGGTCAGGCCGGGCCGGGCTCGGGCCGAGCTATTTTGGCAAAGCCCGAGCCCGGCTCAAATTTTATGCGAGTCGAGCTTTTTGGCCTGAGGTTAAGCCCGCGGGCCAAAAAGCCTGTTCAAGCCCGTTTGGGGGTCAGACCGGGCCGGCCTGTCGGGCCACCCGGCCCATGAACAGGTCTAGTCACTGCCACATCATGTTCTCATTGGCAACAACGAGCTCCAATCTGAAAAATTAAATATCACATTCAATGTTTCTCCAAATCACGCTTTCTCGATTTCCAAGGCATAGCTTGGAATACCGTTTTTTTTTTATAAAAAAACGGTTTCAAACATATTGACATTTCCTGGAGCACCGTTTTTTTCCAATATAATGCTGATGTATCATCATTTTCTGGAGCAACTACATCAACGCCAAACAGACATCAATAAGTGATTAAGCATCAATAATTTAATAATGGATATGACACTAAATGAAATATAATGATTAAACAGAATTTATGTAGTTGACTTGATATAGTTGAGACAAGGCTTAGATGACGATGAATAACTTAGATCACTGGATCTGGACCACTAATGGGTAAAAAACAAGGTTTAAGTATACATTCTCCATTTAAGTGTTCATTCCCCATGATTCATCATATTCATATCTAAGTTTGAATAAAATCAACTCTAGAGCTATGTTTAAAATGTCGAGGATTTTTTTAGCAAACAGTATGGCCTTCTAATGAACCCAGAGAAAAGAAATAAAGGGCATGTTCTGATATTAACGCTTACATGCACAAGCTTCCACTATTCCTGGATGAGCCATACCCCTCAAAATAATTAAATCGGATGAAACAGAATTAACTACTTACATTCAGATGCTCAGAGTCAACATCCATTTGTAGTTGTTTAGACAATAACCTTCAACATGTCGACCGAATGCCAGAACAAGAACAGTTCTCAGGGGATAGCCATGACTACTGAACCATTAATTAAACCATTTTCTATATGGTGTGGCTGAAAATTAAAGGACTTATCAGTCTGAACTAAACAAGTGTTCTTAAGGCCTAATTTTATGCACAAAAACTTGATTTTTTTTTTTTTTGCTCCAACCCATTAACCATGTGTACTGCTTCCAAATCATAAAAGTAAGTGAGAAAAGGTTGGTGCCTTTTCCTCAAAACATCTATTTTATTTAATTCTTTACTAGTACTTAGTAGAGGCATGCGTGATGTATTCACAAAAGACACAATGAGATAATAATCGCCTTTAAACAGACAAGTTATAATAATTGTCTTTTCTATTCCTCTTAGTGGCGATTTCATAACATGAAGCTCCACTCTGAATGAATTGTATTAGGGTGCATTTGATTTATGAGAAAATTATTGAAATTTATAAAGTTGTGGGACAATGCTTAAGGTGGCATGTGGTTCATCACTGACAAATTAAATAAAATTTTCTTTTCTTTCTTTCTCAGCAATCTCTATGAATTTTATAGAAATTGTTACACGTAAATGAACCAGTGATAAAGCAATACATCATAATGACACATTTAAAGTTGTTAAAATCTTTAATGATAATTACACTTGATAAAATGTGAATCAATAAAAAATAAATAGACCAAGTGATGTCTTTAAAATGATTGATTGAAAATTTAAGAATGCTTCTTCTTCTTCTTCTTCTTCTGGTATCACATGTTACGTACACATCATGTTCACATCACAAGGGATTTTGAAAGAGTGGGGAGGGAGCACTCAGGATTTTTTATTATATCCACTCTTTACCCGCCGTGAATTGGAGCCACACATCTCTATTATGAATTGAAAGATGAATGTATGACTGCAATTCATGGCGGATAGAGAATGAATAGAAAAAATGAATATAAAATCTGGGCTGGAGAGAGAGAGAGCAGGATTCACACGGGTCCACGCACTACTGACCTTACCCTAGAGAGTGGCTGTATACAAAGCCTACAATTACATGGATATCGGCTAAGTAGGGATTTAATTGAAAGGGCTAGACAGAATATCATCCCAACCTTTATAGTTGCTCTCAGATTGAGACCTACATCCTGTAATGGTCCCAATGCAGATGCTAATAAAATTAGTTCATTTTGTACTTGTGTTCTGAGGCAACAATTAACAAGGTCCATTTGAGCTAGCAGCTGTGAGACTCAGTAATATGATTCAGTCCCTTGGACATTTGGACCTATTCGATATTTAATCTATTTCTCTCTCTCTCTCCAAAGTTGGCAACTCAAATTTTGCTGTTGTTCATGGAAAATGTGTCCTAGTATGAAGTTTGTCTGGTTCCTGTACTAGCTAGCACCTCGATTCACGTACTGTACCAAAACAATATCCTAGCAACTAGCATCTGAGGTCGAAGCACTTCAAAGAAGCCATTTGCTCGTCCAAGCAGAAGCAGCTGACATTTACGACTAAAGGAGAGTCATTTTCAGCTTCAACTTTTACTACTTTTCTTCAACTCAAGCAACCATAGTACATACATGCAAAAGGGTTTTCCTGTTCATGCACCAGAAGATGTTCCCAAACGTAAGTTGGGCTATTTGGCCACCCCTCAATATCTTGCCAATTCCTAAATCTTCCACTACGTACACTACTGCACAAATACTATTCCCCCCACTTGGATTCCCTTCATGGGTCCCATCACCAAAGCGTTATTAATTGGTCGGCAGATTCCATTTGCCAGGTGTACAACTAAGTACTTACATCTAGAGATCAACCAGATTGGTAGGGTGGGTGGGTCAGCCAGTCCGGCCGGTCGGAGGAGCAGTGGTGTGCTAAACTACCTTCTTTTCCTGTCGACTACTACTCTACATTTACTTTACACGGTCCACCGGTTTATCTGGGTGAGTTTACCAGTGAACCTATTTTAAAAGTTAAGAATACTCTTGATGCTTTGTCTGCCATTTTTTTTCAGATTTCAGACCCAACATGTTTTGAGGGCCCCTCCCCCAGTCATTTCATTTTGGTCCGGTCCACGAATAATATTTTTTTCACTTTTATTAATGGAAACACCGGTTCAATCCTTCTAACACTTGCCGTGCTTTGAATTTTGGGAAAGCCCCTCTCTGGATGTCATTGTCAACGGGTTAGCTTCGGTCTGGTTCTGTTTCAACCCGTACCCAATTTGAAGTAACACCAACCCCAACCCGAACACCAAATAAAATGAAGAGGGCCTATCCCGACCTGACCTGTCCCGTCCAATATATAAATCAAACTTATATATACACAAGTATTTTTTGGGGTTTAGCACAAGTTCACCTTAACCTAAATCTTACCCGAAACCTAATTAAGGCTGATCCTACAATAAGCCAATAGGGTCGGGTCAGTGCGGGTTTACCACAAACCCCGACCTATTCTTAGAAGCCTGAAGGTTTCCTATTACTATAATAAAAGGAAAAGAAAAAAAGGAAAAGTCTGTCTTTTGAACACGTTAAAATTTGAGATAATTATTAACCTCATCCAAACTAACCTTTATCAGGTTTGATATGATCCTATTTCTCCAGCAGCAAGGGTGAACACTGAACAAGTATCTGATAAAGTCCCAAATTGATAAAATACAATACATTTCATATTAAGGTCCCGTTTGGTTCATGGGAGTAGGGGTCTGGACTTGGAATCAGAATTGGATGGATTATTCCGATTTCAATTATTTAATTGGACAGAATTGGAATCCCATTTCTATTCCTACTGGAATGGCATTCCCCCATTTGAGGGAATGACCATTCCCTGCCCCTCCCTTAAAAATGAAATCCCATTCTTTCTGGTTCTAATTCTCATTCCCATTCCTGATTGAACCAAACAGTCAGGCAGAGGCAGTTGGAGCTTGTTGGCATGCCCACTATCAAGTAGGTAGTTGAACCATGTGGCTTGAGCGAAGGCTTGGGTCTTCTGATTCTTAAAAGCCGAGGGTATCGTATCAGGCTGGTATCACAGAGCAGCAAAAACATCCCTCTCCCATCTGTGGAAGGATAACGAGTCAATACTCCACTATCCTAACAAATGCCTTAATAGATAGTCCAATTACAAAGCCGATACTCCACTATATCGGGCTCAGGCTTTTAATCAGCTTTATTTAAATTTTGACAAAAGCTAAGCTCGAGCTCGGCTCATAAACAAATCTATCCACTACTCTCTATATTGAGAATTATCTGTACTTTAATATTTATTTATTTATTTTTAACTTCAAACCCCTTGATAAAAACCTAGCTTATTGGCTACTATTATTATGATACCGGTTGATGGTCATAAGTGTTTCCGACTTTCTGCTAACATGTCTTTCCGTCATCATAAATTTACAATTTGGTTCAATTCATCTAACTTTAATATACATACGAATCCAGCTCTTATTGAATTAAATAGGAATTTAATTTGGATCAGATCTAACTCATTTATAGCCCTAAGCCTCTAATGAAATCCCTTGCCATGGCATTGCTTGTGGGCCTCATGTAACTGCACCCTGCTCTACCCCACCCCCGATTTCCTTAATGCCTAATATGTAATACAGAAGAAAAAAACTACACGAAATAGAATAGAATAGAATGGATTTGAAGTTATATAAACTTTTAGACCATCTTAATTGTTCATTAAGATTGATGAGATCCATATTAGTTTGTCGAGGAATACATGCATATTGTAATTCTTCTAAGTGTATTCCGGTAGCTCAAACTTCACATAAAGTATTAAGATATGCGCCTCTTATGTGTTCCTATCTCAATAGTAATCATTTGAGCCTTGGATTTATTAGTTTTTGACATATTAATTAATGGGATTTATATGAATTTTCTTAAGCTATATTTGGTTTGAGGAAACTCATACAAGGTTTGTAAAAATTTCCTTAACTTTCCTTTCCCTTCCCTACTTTTCCCTTCAAACCAAACACAGTGTTAGTATATTCATGCATATTTTTATTTTTCTTTTCTTTTAAAGTATTTACAAGAATTCCCTATCAGAATTCGCTGATAGGGAATGTCAAGACATAGAGATCCATCTTCTATTTACAAGTCGAAAAAGCAAAATGATGAGCCGTAGCACTGTCTATCCTATTGACATGTAAAATTTTATATACATCAGAAAAAGAGATCATGTTCTTCAATTGTGTCTGATTTATTTGCTTCATAGCAGCTTCAGCATCAGACAAAATAAGAACCTTTTTGAAGTTCTTATGTTGGGCAAATTCCAAGGCCTTATAAGTGCCCACCATTCAGCTTTAACTGGTGTGGAGCATTATGATTGGTTCCACAACATGCTGAATAGCTATTGCGTTCAGCTAAACCAATCTCAAATTAGTACCAGACTTGTATCAGTGTAACTTGTATGTGGCTCATAGGACCCATCCACATATATTTTCACTTGAAATTCCAAATCATTAATTGATATTACATTGCTACCATAGTAAGATTATTTTAATATATTGGAGACTGATGATCAACAAGAGAGAGTGCCTCTCATTGAGAAACATAAACTGCTACAATCAATTGCTTTGGATTTGGATTTTTATTTTGATAATATATAAAACCGTTTTTGCCATCCCAAATGAAACAAAGAGCTGCATGCAGTGGCCCCATTAAATAGCTCCTCTCTTTCTTCATCAAAGTTGACAACTTAGATTATTGTCATTGTTTGATTATTTCAACTAAAGGGTTGTTCATCACTAATTTCAACCCAAATTCAAAGCTAACCAAATGGTTCTTGCAAGGTGACAAGTACAACATAGGTGGTTGATTGAAAGATTCTGCATGTTGTTAATTACAAAGCAAATAGATCTTATCTTCTCGAGGTAAAAAGCTTAGCTTCAAAACAAATAGATCCTATCTTCCTGACGTAAAAAAAAAAAAAAACCCTAGCTTCAAAACAAATAGATCCTGCATGTTTTGTTACAGAACAGATAGATATTTCCACAAGAACAATTGGCAGTCATATGGGATTTTTTAGTAGAAGTGGGCAGATATATATGCTCATGAATGTTCTACAAGTAGATTTGATAGTATATTTGCAGGTTTTATTGTTTCTCCACAACTATCTTGATTTAAATTTTGCTATTTGGATAAAGCATTAAAATGTGTTGGACCCAATGGTCACAGTTATACACCTATCTACATTTCATCTTTAATTTGCCAACACATGCAAATTGCCCTATTTTATCTCTTGTAGCACTTGTACTGTCTGCTTCCCACCATATTGAATTAGATGAAGCCTATTTGAGATTAAAGATTGACTTTCCTCTCAAGTATTTTTCCTTAATTACTCTAGCCTCTCCATTCATCTGCTCTTCTAAATCCCAATCCCCCCATATTTTTTGGACATATATCAGAATTTCTTCCATCCTATCCAATGCATTTTATATGGTTCAGTCTCACCTTTCCACCAAAAACTTATTTGAATGCATTATATATAGTATAGGGGAACACATCATCTTGCTTCCAACCACAGTATTCCTAAACAAATAACCTTCCTCCTATCTCAATTATCTTTCATATAATTAGGGGACCACTCCATTTTACTAAGAATGAATTAGCTGAACTTTTTTTTTGGGAATGGATTAGCTAAACTTGATATCTGTTTTATGGGCTGTAGGACCAATCAATATGCCAATGCCAGTCATAAATGCAAAATGACTGGCATGGGGTGTAATGATTGATCCCACAGCCGGTAAAACAGCCATCAAGTTCAGCTAATCCATTCTCCATTTTACTTCCCATTTGTTTCCCACCAACAAATTAAGACAAAGTCAAAAATCTAAAAAAAAAAAAACTAAAACTTACACTCAGCCTATTAGCACTCTCATGCATTTACACCATTGCAAATGAAATTCACACTACAAACTTAACCACAATGCTTCTGAATTGTGCTCATTAATTCGCGTAATCCATGAATAAAAGCCCAAAATTAGACTTAATGAAACTGTAATTAACTTATGATGCAAAACTTAAGCAAGACTGATGAATTCTATCTCATAACTGAGTATGGGATGGCGCGTGGGAATTGGACCTCCCAAATTCATGAGAAAAGCTAATCCATCAATCAATCTTTGGAAGAACAACTGGAGATGAAATGCTCAAAAGAAGTCAGAAAGTTCTGAAGGTGACAATCATCAATTCAAGCTGTCATTTGTCCTGGAATATCTGTTACTGGGATTGTGGAACCAGACAATCATTGAAGTTATTTAATCCAACTAGAAGGCATCACAAGTGGTGGGGTCGAGAGGAGTTTAGATCTGAAATCTGAAACCCAAAAACCAGTTCCTGGTTTGAATCTGCCTGAAAATTCCACTATGAACCCAAAAGATAAAGAACCAGTTCTGGTGCTTAACCCGCGGAATTCTTTAGGGAGACCAGCTTTGAACTTGGATTGATGTGACAAGAGTCAAGTTAAAGTAGAGAATCCAAAATCCTTGGTTAGAATATATGGACCCAAAGCCATGGTGGGCTGACTGGAGAAAAAAGAGAATCATTGATCAGATAGACTGTAAAACCAGATAGTGGAAATTTGGGAAGATCACTGTCTAGCTACTCATGGAAAGTAAGGTTCACCATTCTCATGGTCTGAACTCTGAAGATCCACATGCATTACGATTTCAAAACTTCTGTTACTTTGAAGCTGAACCGAAGATTCAGCTAATAAGCTGGTTCGGTTACTTAATTTGAAGCACTCCGGATAAGTAGTTATTCACAGAGGTTGGAGCAATCAATCCTTCAAGGCTTCAACTAACCGACTGACAACCCGATTTGGGCTCTACGGATCTGGACTTTTCACAAAGCATAGCTTAGTTATAGGCTATCCATGTAGGGCCTACCTTGAAAAGCTAGAAGTTGCTGTGCTTCGGCCCTTCCAAATGGGTGCCCATTTTAACTTGTGAATGGGGCTGTCAATGGAATCTGAATATTCAATTTAATTATACCGGATTTGGATGTTAAAGCCTGCATCTGTTGTTTAGTAATTGTTTGGATGTGGATTTCACTACATCTGATCCTATAACAATCTGAATCCCATTATATTTAACATAATAATGCATATAGATAGATTTTATATCATTGAAGTCGGATTAAATCCAAATTTAACCCAGGCCCGATATTTCAGATTTTTTATCAGATTTGGATTTGAAAAAACAATAATAGGATTCTTTTTGGATTTAGCTGAATTGAATCCAAATCCGACCTATTTACATCCTGCTTGATAGAAAGGGAAAAACATAATAGGATCAGATTTGGATTTAACTCCATTTAAAATCATTAATTTTAATTTTAAAATGATTGAAAAGAAAACTTTTTTTTCCTAATTGGGTCAGCTTGAACCATCCATTGAATAAAGAATTCTTTGTATTTTTAACGTGTCGAAGTTTCTTATCCACATCTACTGCTGTTATTAGGGGTGCAAGTTGGGCCGGGTTATATAGCAATGAAGTCAACCTTGACCCAAATTGTTGAAATCAAAACCTTAAGGCTGAGCCCAACCCTACTTGATGGGTTGGGTTGGATGGAACCAATTTTTTTCACACATTTTTCTTAAAGAAATTCTTCTCATTTCTGAGATTTAGGATAAGGCTGCAACTTGGGCTAGATTGGCCCAAACCAAACCCAAAAAAGTTGGGTTGGGCTGGATCGGATTGATACTTGGGTTAGGGTTAGGGTTGAAATTCATGAACCTGATTATATAGTACATGTTATATATAAATATATGCTATATATGATATATAGGGTTGAAATTCATACATTGATTTGTTTGGATGCATGATAGTGTATAGCCCCCACCACATACTATCATGTTTTTCTTTTAAGATAATCACTTCACTTGATCCTAATTGGAAAGATTAAAACCTTAATCACTTCATTTTCTCAATGTTGTTTGCTGTCATACCTTGTAGCCCATAAAAGATCAATCACAAATCATATCTCATAATAAACTATAGTCATTTCAAATAACACTTATTTTTCTGAATTTTGTACTAAAAGAAACTAATAAAAACATCAACAAATAAGTACTAATAAAACATAGGATTAATATATGTAGTGAAAGTTGAATTAAGATCTGAGGTTGATAATTTTTGTGTGATTTTAAGGGATGGGAAGAAGGTTGGGTTGGGTCCAACCTGAGCCCAGCCCAACCCTTGACTTCGGGTTGAGTTGGATTGGGCTAGGGGTGAAGGAATTTAGTTAGGATTAGGGTTGGGTTAGAACTTAGGATTGGGTTAGGGTTGGCCTCAACCCAACCTAACCTGGCCCGATTTGCAGCCCTAATTTGGGATTAATTAATCAAGATTAAGTGGCTTTGACCTTAGTGTATATACAGGGCAAATTTATGGTGTTGTAAGATAATTCGGATTAGCTGAATGTGTTAACTGTGTATTTTATGGTTGAGGAACAAATACATGAAACCCACAGTGAGGGGTTGAATGATAGTGAGCCCCATATATTTTATGATTGGTGTGAAACATTATTATTGGTTCCTGCTGAACACCTAGTGCATTCAGCCAATCCTATTTAGTTTTAAGAATATAACACTGATTTCACGCTAAAAATTCTTAGCCCATAAGCTTGAAAGTGATGATGCATATTCATACATCTATCCATATATACAAACAAATAGACAGGCAGACAGATATATAACACAAATTAACGTGTTAATATATTTATAAATAATGTTTATATGAGAACATGTATATCAGGCATCAACTGACCAGATTTCCTGCTCACTCTCTAGTCTCTCTACCCACGCCTTACCCGCGGTACACTGCAGTACGTTGCACATCTCACAATACAATATGGCCTATGAGGATGTGTGGCTGAAATTCAAGGCAGGTAGAGTGTAGGTAGAGAGTTGTGGGCGGGAAATTGGATTGTTCCGGGACTCCTCTCCCTCAATACATATTTGTATTAAATAGGGTCTGATCTACACTGTTGCAGACAGTGAAGATCTGCAACAGATATTTTCCTTTCAAAAAATTTTGTTGCCGCTTGAGAAAGGTGGGCATACAAATGATGAATCATTTATGCACAGCTTCAATAGTTTCTAGGCCCAGGTATAAACTCCCTTTCACTTATTATTTTATATCATTAATTAGCCCCCTTTTAATTTTACTTACGTGCTTTAAGTGCATCAGGTTAAGTGCACCAAATCAAGTGCATAAAAGCAACGACCATAATGTTAGTCTCTTCTCTCTCCCACATCTCTCTTTCTATATTATCTTCCTCCTCTGACTAGAATCTTAGGCTGTGTTTGGTTTGGAGTTCAAATCAGCCCCTCACAAGATTCCCCCCATAACGTCCCACAACACATTCCCGCCGCGTATTAAAAATATCTCCCGATGATAATATTAGAAATGATGATGCCATCATCGGTAGATGTTTTCAATACACGACGGAGATGTGGTGTGGGACATTGTGGGGGGCTGATTCGGTCTCTTTGGTTTGAAGGAAAAAGTAGGGAAAGGAAATGAAAGACAGGAAAACCTTTACAAACCTTGTATAGGTTTTCATATCTTTCCTTTCGTTTCCCTACCTTTTCCTTCAAACCAAACATAGCCTTAGAGTATGCCTTGACATGAGGCTTACAGCTCAAACAAATTTTACATAGCGAGTTGACATATACTGGTTATCTAATGTATGAATTATCTATTAAGCAACACAATAACTGCAAAATAATTCTTACTGCCTTAAGCAAAACATAAGTATTAACTAACCATATTAATATAAGACATGTTTTCTCTTAGAATATATTATATCAACAACAATAAGAAATGAATTAGGTATGTATCATGACAAGCAAGGATTAATGCATCAAATTTCAAATTTTGTTGTGAAATATGTACTTAGGGCTTAGTTTGGTAGGAGTATAAATACAAATATATAGAGTGCAAAGCCTTGTATTTTGTATATATTTGTATTGTACATATTTGTATTTGTACTTGATGAGGGGTGATTTGGTCCGACCTAATGAGTAAGGGACATGTGGATGCGGCCTACCAGCTAGACGACAGATCAACGTGTGGTGCCACGACAATAGATCGCAAGACCTCGGGAGCTCGATCACTTTGGAATCAGAGCACCTCGGTATCTGGGCACTTCGGAACTGGGGCACCTCGATACCCACACACGCCGAGGTGCCACATAACCGAACCTAGAAGTTCGCCAGTCATCTCCGAACTTCTCGGAATCACGCCGCGTAACTGTAGGCTTTATCCTCATTCCGCTCGAATTGGAAGGAAACAGTGAGCCTTATTAATTGGTACGTTACCCACCTTCCAAAGTGGAATGGATCCCTATG
Organism: Nelumbo nucifera; assembly: GCF_055504915.1. Taxonomy (NCBI): domain Eukaryota; kingdom Viridiplantae; phylum Streptophyta; class Magnoliopsida; order Proteales; family Nelumbonaceae; genus Nelumbo; species Nelumbo nucifera. The sequence goes on along the minus strand of NC_142651.1, from coordinate 21,336,252 downwards.
TCATGAGCCAGAGATTCTGGGAGCATTTCGCGAGACCCACGGCGTCCCAGTTATATAAGGGCATCAACCCCCAAGACTCGGGTATGTGCGATTATTTGCTTAGTAGCATTCTAACACTCAAGCTTTCAACTCATAACCATAATACAGTACTAACTTAAGCATCAGAGCGACCTCACCGGGTTAGCCACCCTAGGTTCTCTGATCCTCTGTCTTGCAGCTTGGTCCAACTCACCACGCGATTAAGGTCCAAGTCATCTTCCAGGTAGGAACTTCCAAATCGTACACAATCCATACTCCTTCCAAACTGAGCCTAGAGTACAATCAAGCTTCGGAAAAGATGATTGGTGAAAGCATGGTTAGTCAAATTGATGGACTATGCTGAGTGATGTAGAGAGGGAAGTTCTAATTAGAGACGTTAACCAGCGCAGCTAAGTAGCATCTGGCCCAGGGCAGGCTCAAACTACCCCGGCCAAACCCATAGCATCTGTGTAGTTTTATTTGTACTTGGTTCATTATTTAGGCTCAGACTTCATTGTTCCCAAACTGTAGACTCTCAATTGACATATGTAGGTTATTATGAAGGGAACCTACTTGATGTCACATAATTATTTACAGACCCACATCCAACCTGATATATGCGTATATGCCTTAGTGCCCTCCCGGCTCCCCCCTCCCAACAGCTCATCTTCGGCCTAACTCCTGCCCATGTTTTTAAGTCCATGGCCAAAGAGGGTCAATCTTGGGCTTCTGCGGGTAAAAATTATCTACGATTCACAGCCCTTTGAGCTTGCAGGCTGCAGGCTGCAGCCCATGTGTTATTCTGGACAGAGTGTTGGTTGCTAGCTGCTAAGGGGTGCTTGTGAGCACACTAGCCTGTGATGCAGCATAGGTAATAATTTGTAAATCCATGGTTCCATGGAGAAATGGAATGGATTCCCATCACTGCCCAGTCAGTTTTAGACAATTTCAACTTATTTATTTATTGCAAGAGAAATAGGGTCTTAGGAAGAGGAGACTCCTCAAAATGTGGTAATAAATGACTCGGGCTTTGCTCCTCACAGAATGGTCCTCACACCCTCCTGCCGTGCATTGGTAACACGTTCCCATGAATGAAAACATACAACAAGTACGGGAGATATTCCCAATGTGTGGCTGCAACATGAACAAGATAATAGAGGGTTTTATTTTATTTTCTCTTATTAGCATCTCAATACAACAAATTTAAAAATCAGATCAAGTGAAATTCACTTTAGTTGTTCACAGTAGCCAACAAGTAAATCCACCGTTTGGGTTCGAGTCAGCTGGAGAGTGTTAATAACAATGAAAATGGGGATATTTTTTAAGGCTTCAAAAAGACGAACCTCTACTACTTCATTTTGGATTATCAATTTATGCATATATTCCTTTCAATAGCCCTACAATCTGTTGGGCCTTATTGAGAATCTGGGTCAAGGTACCTGGGAGGGTCATCTATCGGGGCTGGGGCTGGGCCTGGGCCTGAGTTGGGACCTTCTCCATAAATGGGTAAAGATTGATTTAGCCTTTCGGGTATAAATCATTCTCTTGGGCTGCGTCTCACTAACTTGGCCCAGGACGGATTGGCCGTTACACTCCTTGTGCCTACAGATGAAAAAGCCAATAAGTTAACTGGAAATAGTTGGCAGTTGGCATAAGCAAAATTCAAAACTGAATTGGGGGCCCGAAGACCAATGATGAAAATTAGGGTTGCACATGGGCCGTTCTGGCCCTGATACTCAATGGAGCACGGCCCAACACGGGCCAGGTAAATTATAAGCCCCGATTTCACTACGAACTTGGGATTGAGAAATGAGAAAAGCTTGTTAGGCCCCAATAAAGCAATTATCTGTGGCAAGCGGGGCGTTATTAATTTGTGATGACATTTCGATTGTTTTATAACTTTGTAAACTTTTTGAAACTAAAAGAAGAAGAGTAAAAAAGCAAAGAGTATATCACTCTTTAATGGGCTGACTTAGTCTAAACGGGGAAAGCGCAGCTAGAGTTAAATCTCTGTCTATGCCCAACCGTTATAGAAATCTTTAGGGTCAGGTTTGGGCTGCATATTTAAGATGGGCACGTCAGAGGCCAAATTCTAAAGCTTTTAAGGGGGAGGGGTGGGGGTGGGGCGGTTTGGTACAATGGTGTTGTGTTTCCATTGCGTTTTGGGTTGATCAATTCAAATTTATTTGAGAAAGATTTTTCTACCTAAAATGTTTTGAAAACATTTTTGAGTTAATCAATACAAATTTCTATTTCTCCCTGATACATCAAACTTGATGTTTCTTACATACATGCATATTTCTCACAAAATTTCGCAAAATTGTGTACATAAACACAAAATGCTACAGCAACACAATGCCACTATACCAAACACCCCCCTAGATGGGCCAGACCAAGGTTTATCATGGGCCATCCATGTAATCCCCTGATGAAAATCATTGCACAAACATGCATCAAGTAAATATGAAATAGTTACTTTCCACAATAAGAAGGCATTATATATGCATAAAACTTAGTGTGTGATGGCATCAAACAAACTGGCTTGCATACCCATCCTTGATTTTACCATCAGATTCATCATGGTTTTATGTCATGGGCTCATGGCCCATCATAGACTGATAATATATGTGAACTCCATCTTAAAATTTTTGAATTTCTTCCTCCAATTAGGGCTGTTCACGGGTCGGGTTGGGTTGGTTTACTGCGGTTTTTCCAACCAACTCGATCTGGTCGGGTTACTTGACATAGAAATCGAAACCGACCCAGTGTTAAGCAAAACCGACCTAGTCGGTTTGAGTCGGGTTGCGTCGGTTTTGGTTCTAAGTTCATCCCTGTGATAAAATCTTGCTAATTTTAAAAACAGTCATAAATTGAACATCATTTCAGCCATTTCCTATGATAAGATTTAAATGAAAAGTTAATCACAAAAGTTGTTCATTAATCACTACTCACTAATCCAAAGTTTCTTGCAACCATTCAAAAACTAGGTGGCCTAATGGGCTTTGGAACTTCATGTTTGAACTAGGAACTAAATCGATTCGGTTTGGATCGATTTCGGTTTTCTTGTGTGAAAACCGAAACCGACCCGAATAATCGGTTTAGGAATTTTCACAACCCAAAACCGGCCCGTACTAATAAAAACCCGGCAGACTCAGGTTGGGTCGGTCCGGATTAGTCGGTTTGGTCAGGCTGGGCCTTCTTATGAAGAGCCCTACCTCCAACAATAACTTCAGTTATCTCGTCATAGATCTATTAGACGAGGTTGACTGAAATTTTCACTGTATTTTGAGATGACTTAATGCTAAAACAAACCAAAGAGTAGTCTTAGGACACTGAATGATGACATCCACCCTTTCATGTGGTCCAACTGTAAAGGCACTAGAGATGCTCATTTCCACTTGGTAATTTGAAAAATCATGGAGACATATGCAAGTTGAGCAAATCATCCTTAGAAAGATATTGGATTGGGCTGAAGGCCCAGGACCCACGAGTTAGTGATGATTTAATGGACTGCTATGTAAGGTCTCATTCCACAGCCCATCTTTTTCCCTCTCGTGTGGGTGAGGGGTTCCATCACCACAAAGAAACACATGGCTCATGGTTGTTCCCCGGATTTCAGTAGTGGTAGGGAGTAAACTAAACAAAGGGAATGATTAGCGAAGAGAGAGAGAGATGAGGGGATTAAAGCTAATCTTTGGTTTTAATGAGATTATGATGGATAGAAACACAGACCACATTGCTAAAAAGCTGCAAACACCGGCAAACCAATGATCAGCTGAAAACTGGAAGGCTCCCAAAGAAGTATTACAGTACTGCCCAAAGTTTTGACAGAAACAATGGGCTTTCTGTGTTGGCCACCTTCTCTCTTTTTCATGACCAGCCCATCTCTTCCTTCGTATTTTTCTTGCTTAAAAAGCTCAATGAATCATGCAATTAACTGATTAAGAGAATATTCCAACACAGAATGGTTCTGATCAGATAAAGTAGGCTTTCCCAGATATAACCAACCATATATATATGGGAGTGTCTTACCTATATATATGTTCTGGATTCCATCAGTCATCAGTCGAACATGCTTTATGAGTTTATGTTTTTTCCTCTAGGGTCATGATTTCATGAGATGGGATGGGTTTCATTGAGCAACCTCATTAGAACCCCCATCTGTCTATTATTCATTGGTTGGAAAATCCAGACAGTGAAGAAACTGTGAACTTGTTTTGCTTTTAAGCCAACTGATGAGCAACACATTAGGGTTTCCATATGTGAACATTCTCGTCGGATCACCAGCCTTTTCCTTACTGAAATCCAGAAAGTGATGCACAACTTCTGCTACCCTAATAAAAGAAAAGATTCCGTCCTGTACTTGAGCAGAAAAGAAGGAAACAAGGATGTCTCAGCTGCTGTACCTGAGTCTCTTATCTTTTGGATGTTTTGGACTCCGGACATTACTAATTACTTGTACCATTAGTCAGTCGAGAAGGCTTTAATTATTTTTTCCTCTAGAGTCATGATTTCATGGGATGGGAACGGTCTCGTTGAACAACCTTGTGAGAACCCTTATCTATCTCATTCTTTGGCTGGAAAATCCAGGCAATGAAGAAATTCTGAACTTGTTCTGTTTCTAGGCCAACTGATGACCGACAAATTAGGGTTTCCATATGTGAACATTCTCGTCGGATCACCAGCCTTTTCCTTAATGAACTCCAGAAAGTGATGAATGCATCACTTCGCCACCCCCAATAAAAGAAAAGTTTCCCTTCTGTACCTGGGTTCCCAGGCTTATTAAATTTGAGCAGAAAATTAAGAAGAAAATGTCTCAGCTGCTGTCTCTCTTTATCTTTTGGATGTTTTGAACCCCTATCTATGATCCATCTATCATTCATTGGCTCGAAAATCCTGATAATGAAGAAATTGTTAACTTATTTCTGTTTCTAAGCCAGCTGGTGATCGACACACTAGGTTGAAGTAGTTGAACACTCTCGTCGGATCACCAGCTAGCCATTTCCGAGCTTACTGGATTGCAGAAACTAATGCATCACTTCTACAACCCCAATAAAAGAAAAGATTTCATCCTGTAATTGGGTTCCATGCTTACTACATTTGGGGAGAAAGAAGGAAACCCGATGTTTCAGTCTCAACTGCTACCTGAGTGTAAAACAATAGGATACGAATAAAGTATCTCTCTGCATTCTTTGTTTCATTGCCACTTTCCATCTTTTTCATGTGGCTAGTTTCAGTCTCATACCACTGCTTTGGCTTCTTTCCTTTGTTTTTTTTTGGTTGAATTGCTTCTTTCCTTTGTGCATCTTTATCTGTTGCATTTCCTTATTAGCTCAATGATTCATGAAGTTAGGAGTGCCAACATAGAGTGGTGTGGGCAAAAGTGATGAGCTAAGCTTTCAAGATATGTTCATGCAACCACAGGCACTGGCAGGAGTCTCTTTCTTTTGGATATTTTTGGATTCAAGGTACTTCTGCCAATCCACTGATGTAGTCATGCCGATTTAGTTGTAATAAGGCATCTCTCACACTGAGGAGATGTGGGTTCAAACTGTGGATTAGGGGCAGTTTGATAACAACTCAAGTTGCTGAACTAAATGACTTATTGCCTTTTCTTCTAGTGAATAAGTTATTCAAGAGGTTGTAAGCTCCTTAATGGCTGAAGTTGAAGTTGGGTTGGTAATACTATAGATCCTTGAATATTTTATTTCTTCTATTTGTGTCAATTAATTATAGACATATTAGGGTTTTCAGACGAGGGAACTCTAATATGATCACCAGCCTTGTCCTTACTAGATTCCAGGAACTGATGATGCATTACTTTTGCCATGCGTCCTTTTAAAAGAACAAAAGATTCCATCCTTTTAGTTATTAGACTTGAGCACAAAAACAAGAATTAATGTCTCAACTCCTTGAGTAAAAGTTACAGGATAGGACAACCTTATCTCTTCGCATTCTTTCTTGGAAATAATTATTGATTCAAGACTTTTAAGTCCTCATCTCATAAGCATGTGCTCACAATAAAAAGAAAAGGGGTCTTACACAATGTCCTGGGTCTTGCAAAAGTAAGAATTCTTTGTTAGAACTTAGAACCAACACTGGGGATATGCATTTATGTCCTACTGCTTCCTTTACTGAAATATGTATCGACTGAGCAAATTGTTTGATATTGGGATGAAACGTGTGCTAACATGTCCCAATAATATAAGCTCTTATTTAGGGTTACTACTTGAATCGAAACCTATTAAAGGGTTAATATATATAAGAAATCAGCTGGGTAAAAGATATGAAAAAGGCAACTTTTGGCAACAGTTATATAATTGTTTTCAAGGTATAACAATTGATTGTTATTAGTAGTTCTTCTTAACAACAATTATGCCATTGGATAGAAAAAAAGGGAGAGACTTTTTGCAACAATTAGTCTACACCGTTTTCTAAAGGAATATTTGGCAACACTTTGTTGCTTGTTACCTATAAATGCCATATTATCAAATAAGTGACAATCGAATCATCGTTGTTTTTAACCACTCTAAGCATCAATCGAGCAATTGTTTCCAAATGCCAATAAACTACTTTTTCTACTACAGATTGCTGTCAATAATTACTTGACTGTTTCCAATGATATATAGATACTAGACTACGTACTACTTATTAATAAACTATGCATTCAATTGTAACTAAAAGTGAGTCAATTATAGCTATTATTTACTTAATCGTAGTTAAATTATTTCTAACTAATCAGGTTGGCAATAATTAATTTCTATAATAACAAATTGCTATAACAAGGTTCAAAGTATCGATATGTACGGGCCGATATATATCGGGCCAGTGACTTTCCAATGCGCCCTTACTGGCGTATCGAACGTATTGACATTTTGAACCTTAGGCTATAAGTTGAAACTCTTGCTGCTTATTATGGCTTTCCCTATAATAACTAATGATTATAATTGAGAAACACTTGCCTATTCATTGGTTTAGCAACAGTGCTGATTAATTGTTGATTTTATTTTGTTTTTGGCAATAATTATATATAATCGTGGCCAGCCACTGTAATGGTCTCTCTCTCTCTTGGAACTATACTCTTTTTCTTTTCCTGCATATAAAAGATTTATCATATTAACCTAAGAAAAAAGAAAAAAAAAATAATGCAGATACATGCAGTATATGATCCAATCCAATTAAATATATTAGTAAACTTTATTTGAATGCCATTTCTTTCAAGTTATTTTATTCATGATATACTTTATTTTTAGTACATTTTATATATTAATGATGACTTTTGTTCTAATTTATTAATGCCACTTAATATCAGAATATTTTCAGAGTCCCACAGAATATTAAGAAATCAAATTTATGTCTGATTGGATACGATCCATGTGCAGCCCTATACCATACATCAATTCCCTTTCAAGTAATGTTTTCAATCCGCCATTGACTCAGATAGTTGAACCATTTGAACCATCACCCGGTCATGATTCAGGGTCTAGTTTCCTAAAGTTTGGAGTTCAATAAAAAATCGTCAACTTGGCCAAAAACTATCAACTTAGGTGGTTAAATCGTTAACCTGTTTCACGTGGCCACTGATCAAGGGTTGCATGCTAAATGCATATGCAAACCTTTTGAGGTCATAACTTTGCACTCGGATGTCTGATTTAGATGATTTTTTATTTTATTTTATTTTGTTATTTTGGGTAGCCTTTTGAGATCTACTTGATTCATTTTTTAAAACATTGATTTCAACCGGGGTTCATCCATTGATGCACAAGCCCCGATGGAACTTTATGGGTAAAAGGCATGCCTTGAATAAGCTTAATTAAATAAAAAAAATTAAAGAGTAAGCTTAATTTACCATGGACATTACTCAATTTTCAGTGCACTGTACATCATGGTGAATGCATGCAGGGCTTGGTATTTAAAACCCTGAAATGTAGAAAGTGGTCCTTGGCCTTTTGCCATTATATAGCATTATTTTTTATAGTTGCAATGATCTTTCAGAAACCTAAGCTTTCATGATTTCATCTGGATGGACAAATGAGTGCCATGTCCTTTGATGAGACACGATTCACTTCTAGATTGTTTTTCCATGGTCTTTGTTTACCAAAATAAAAAAAACCACATTGCCTTTTCTTTGTGATAACAAATGGTAATGACATTATAAGAAGAAGAATACAAGAGTTAGCATAAACTTTTGTTTGTTGGCATTCTTTTGGCTCAGTTTGTTTGTGGTGTAAATTTTATTTTCATTAGTGTAAATACATGGGACTGCAAATTAATAGACTGAGGGAGTGTTCTTTTCTTGGATTTTGAGAGGGGGAAAGTTGGTCAATGGGATTTTGGTTCTCATTGATCAAGAATCCCATGTTCATTTTTCAGATTTATGTGGGGATTAGGGAAAGTTTACTTTCCTGGGTACCTATCTCCTAGGTGGGTAAATACTTTTTCCACCTAGGGGGAAAGTTACTAACACTTGAATGGGACAAAAATACCCATTTTAATAATGGATTTTTAAGGCTAAAATGATCATTACCTTATTTACCTAGGAAATAAAAGAACATGGGTAAATGCACTTACCCGGGTAAGTGTTACCCAGGTAATTGCATTTACCAGGGTAAGTAACTTACCGAAAAGCAAACAAGGCCTGAGTGTAAAATTCTGGTTTGTTTTTATTTTAGATATGACTTTGTTTTATTTATTTGTGAAAAAATGAAATAGGAAGTAAATGGTGTGGTCCTCACCTTATATAAAAGAGAGTGGAGGTAAGAAGAGGATTAAGGTAAGAAGCAAGATGATGTGGTCCCCAATTTAATATGTGAGAGAAATGTAGGAGAAAGGAGGTGGAAATTTGACATCAATTTTTTGTATTCAAAATTTGCATTATCAGTCAGAGCAAATGAGATAGAAAGTATAAATTTTGTATTAGGTAGGAGTACAAATCATAACAACAAATAGATAAATGCAAATTAAAATATAGAACTGGGTGCAAAATTTGCACTGCAAAGCCCTTGTTTTTATCACAAGGACAATATTGAGATAAACTTATATAAAACAATGTGGATCACGAAAATTTAAATAATTGTATATAAACGGTCACCATAAACTCCTTGTTTACTAGAATTTCTCATAGAAAACTATTCCTGTAACTTATCAGTTGTCCTAAATTAGGATAATAAAATTTGGCATTCAGTGGTTCCTATGAAGATAAATAGGAAGATATCAAAAGATCATATTGTCCTAAATGTGTAGTTTTGAAATAGTTGGATGATAATCAAAGTTATAGTGAAGATATTTGAAAAATGCATGAAGCAGATGGTTTAAAGATATCTATCCATATGTAAGTTCTCTCTTTAGTAGGACCCATTAAATGATAGATTTGAATGTTTTAAAATTTGCCATGTGGTGAGTTATAAGGCCCCCATATGCAACTAGCTGTCTTCTGTGTACCTCTACTCTAATTTTCATTACTATAATGAGGTTGGGCATTGGACAGTCGAGAGATAATATGTCCAAAAGAAATTAAGAGTGTGGCAGAAAAGCAAATGCTGAAAGGGATGAAGATGAATGGATCACAAAATAAAATAAAAAATGAAACCATTTAAACTCCAATAGGTAGAGATAAAATGAAGTAGACTTAAGATGACTTGTTTACATGTATAGAAAATCATGCAAGTGGAAGGGAAAATTAGAGCTTAGGGCAGACTAAATAGGACATGGATGTTTTCTTTTTTTTGGGAAAGACGAATTAATTCGTTCCAATAGGACATGGATTGAAGTGGTAATAAATTGTTAAAATGAGATTCATGTAACCGACCCTATATGGTTGGGACAAGGCTTATATGTTGAGGATGAATCAGGTTAGGTCTTTTCTAAAATGGGATGAGCCTAATTCAGTAACTTAACCAATATGCTGCGCTGTTTCAAAAGCCAAAAAGAGCTTATAGGCTATTACGATGGGACCCACCTCATAAAACCAAAAGCCGCTACTTGAAGCCCCCTTCCAAACTAAGAGTCCCTAATCAGAATCGAAATATTTCGGAATCAGAATGGTCTATTCTTATAATTTGTTTGGTTTAAACAAAAATGAAGATAGAAATTGAAATCTGCACGAATGGAGTAAGAAATGTTCATTCCCTCAAACGGGAGAATGCCATTCCAGTAGGAACGAGAATGGAATTCCCATTCTGCTCAACCAAACAGTTGAAATCAGAATAGCCTATTCTGATTCCGATTCCAGACCTTTATTCCCGCAAATCAAATAAGACCTACCATTTTATCATCAATAGTTCTCCAATGCTGAAACCTTCGGCTGTCCCAATGGAGCACAGGATATAACAAAAGGTTCTTTAAAATTTAAGTGTGTGTGCGTGTGTGTCCCTACATGCAGTTACAAAGACATGCGATGTTTGGTACCTTTGTTGATTCCTCCCTGAGATCTCTCATAAATCACTGATTTTTTAGATCATTGATTTCCCAGAAATTAGAGAAATTGTTTGTTTGGCACCATTGATTCCATATCATCTGATTTTTAAAAAATTAGCAATGAATTTATTTGGTAGTGATTATCATCAATATTTTTATCTTTTACCTATTCAAAACAGATGACAGATCATCTAAAAACATCAGAATCGTTTTGAAAAGAGGAATCATTTAAAACTGTGATTCCTCTTTTACGCCTGATTTTAATAATAGTTTTCTAAACATGAAATCTACCAACCAAACAGAAAATTCATGAGCAATGCTATGATATGATCAAGGATTAGGTATCGATACGATACTCCTGATACGGGGTGTATCTTATCCGTATCCATGGTCATGGATACAGGATACACTATGATAGGATACGTATCTTACGAGTCATGCGTATCGGGCCATATCGCACAGTATTAGTGGATACAGTTCGATACTCACCGATATGGAGTTGTATCCATGTCTACTTTGACAAAATTGTATATTGAGTACTTTTGGATTGTTTTTCATCTTTAATACAAGTTAAAAAATAGTATTATGAAAACTGAAATAAATAACTTAAGATTTAATTTTTCCAAAAAATTTAATAAAAACTAAAAATGATAAAAATAATATATTCCATCTACCTTAACTGATTTATATATTTTATTTTACACATAATTATATGTTAAAAATGAAAACATAGTTATGATTTGAAAAAAATAGTGTTATTATATAAAAATACTAAATAAATGAATTTTCCCAACAAAATTAATGGAAAACAAAAAATTATAATTATAAAAACTGAAACGAATAATTTAATATTTAATTTTCCCAAAAAATTTAATAAAAATTGAAAGTTAAATATAATTTATTTTATCTACCTTGAATGGTTTATTTGTTTTATTTTACAACTTTGTGTAAAATAAAAACATTATATGTTAAAAATGAAAAGATATTTATTATTTAAAAAATAGTTGTTATTTAAATAAAATACTAAATTAATAAATATTCCAAAAAATTAATAAAAATTGAAAATTATAACTATAAAATTGAAAGAGTGATAATTATTGTACAATGTTTGAATGTTCTAGAGTCCCAATATTATTTATTGTAATATTTTTCTCATATAACCTATTGAAGTATGCATTTCTCATGTGTTTATATCTTATTCATAGATAATTCAGCTTTTGATTTAGTATTACTAATGTATTTATGTGGTTTATATGTATTTCACTAGCGTATCCAAGCATTTTTATATCTTTCGTTCGTATTCATATTTGTATCCATATCCAATTTATCCGATACGATATCCGATACCGATACTTTAATCATTGAATATGATACCAATTTGTGAAAAATCAACAATTTTCTGAAAATGAAATCGACCATCCAGACAGTAAATTCATGAGCAATGCTATGATATGGTGCCAATTTGTGAGAAATCGGCAATGGTACCAAACATCATGGTTGGGTTTTGATTGATCAAAACTCATTATATACTATATCTTTTCTGCATCATAAATTTTCCCAGGGAAAAAAACGGTCTGGTGGGAAGCTGATCTGATGCAATTGATTTTCACCGTTGGATTTATTATGTCCTTCACTCGTTAAGATTAATGCTAAACACGTGGAAGGTGGCAACAGGTAAAGCGGAAATCTTGGGAAGTGCAGATGTCTTTGTGGGATGGGAAAAACTAAGGTACCAGCAGGTATAGAGAACTCCGTGTGTGATTCTTTTGATCCAGAGGTTGAGATTGCAGCATCCTGTAGTGCACACCTGATCCGTTGAGCTCATGGGGTGCAACTTAGTTAATCTCAGGAAAGAGATGAGGAGAGATACTTTGGTAGATGAGAGACATTTTTGCTTTTTGGTTGTAGTGAGGGAGGAAACTGCGAGACACGGAGGGTGAAAGCTTGGGAACAAATGGATTTTGAGGTTTGCATTTAGATTGTAGCATACCGACAAATTTTGCGCAGCATATCTGTAGGAAAAGAGTCGGGTGAAATGGACCCGGCATCCGGAAGACCCACAATGACGCGCTATGTTGCCGGGCCTACTTTCAGAATGGCAAGTTGGTGCAAAAAATCATTAGTTTGATCAGGCTGACCCTTTTTTTTGGATAAATTATAAATTATTACCCTGTACTTTGGAGTAGTAAAAATTACCCCTTTGAATTCTTATTTGTGACAAAGACCCTTAAACTTTCAAATCTAACAAAGACCCCTTCGCTAGCATTTCATAAGTTAATTTTGAAAAAGATTGTCGTTTAAACATTTCTTGCATGTTGTATTTGCTGCAATTCCAGGTTTTTATAGAACTTTCTTGTTTTTTTGGTTGTAATTTCCATTTTATAAAAGTTTTTCAAGTAAATTAACTTCTTCCATCACTCAATTTAATGGAGAGAAGATATTTATCGGAATCTAAAAGTTTAAGAGGATCTTTAGGGGTAATTGCTACTACCCTCACGTATAAGGTAGTAACATGTAATTTACCTTTTTTTAGCTTTTGGTTATACTATGAGTATATGTATAGAGATGCAAATGGATCATATCATGATCCATCTTATCTTATTTGGTCGAATTCGGATTACACCTATTGGGATCTTTGAATCAGGTTGAGAATATATATAATACAAGTAGATTCATTAGGGATATAGTTAGTTAATTTCCTAAACCTTAGGGATAATTTAAGAAATTTACCTTTTTATACATAAAAACTATAAGCCTAAAAGCCAGGGCTGGCCCATGTTCACCCCTAGTATATACATTGGTTAATAAAGTTTATAAATATCTTCAATCCATTCTATTCATGAAAGTAAAAGATTATTATAGAGAAATACATTTATAAATACTTTCAAACCTGACGAAACCACCTAGTCTGAGTCTCCTGACCTAACCTGAGTTTGAGTCCAGCTCGAATTGTGGTGGGTCAAGCTCGGATTGGCCCTGTGTTGGTAAACTTTAGTGTGCATCTTAGAATTGACCTTGGGTTGACCCTCAATTGGTCCTAACCCTCCGAAGTTACACCCCTAAAATGTATATTCAAGTAAAGTCTCGCCCAAACAAGTAATTGCTCTGCTTGGTTTAAAAACAGATTGGATTCAGCCAAATCCAAATCGGATTTGATTAAGTCCGGTCGGGTTTGGAGATCCCAGATCGAAATTGGATTTAACGGCACTCTGCTTCAGTTAAAAAAATAAATAAAAATTAGAAATTAATTCCTTTTTTAATCTATATATAATAATAAAATAAAAATATTAAATATTAAATTTATTATATAATTCGTATATAATATGTAAATTTATTTATGATTTATCAATATATATTAAGGTATAATCAGATCGAATGGAATTAAATATGCATCAATCTGATTATTAATTGGATTCAGAAATTTCAAACCTGAACCCGCGATTCAATTATGTTAATATATCATTGTTGGATTGGATTTCAGACTTTTGGAGTCGGTTGACAGCCTCAGTAGTTTCTAATGTATTGTATAAAGTTGTATTACCTTGGCTAATTGTTTCCAATTTGATTGAATTATGACTAAATCATGTCCGAGAATTCAGATGAATGGATCGGATTGAAATTCAAATCAGATTAAATCCGATCCATTTGCAACCTGAAGTCTAAAAATGTTTTCACCCATCTTGTGTTAAAACAAAAGCAATCTTAGTAAATTACATTTTTATTCTCAATATATATTACGTGGGCCCCTGACTATCTTTTTAGGCATTTGCTTTGTAACAAGAAAGTAAAATGCCAAAAGCGCACCTTTTCATTTGCTTCTTTTCTTTTCTTTACCACACTTTCTAACCAATCCATGTAAATAAAGTCCAAAGAAGAAACTCTTAGATTTAAAAAGCACTTCTGTACTGAGGATTCCTAAGAGTTAATGGTTCTTTTCTATAAGCATGGACTCTTGCCCATTGCCCATACTTCTTTTTCCCTTTTTTAATGGCCACCCAACAAACGGCCCATATCTAAGAAGATCTTGGAGCTAAAGGGAACATTAATCTGAGGGCATAAAGCATACCATATCAAGGGACTTCCACAATTCCATACCCAATTTGTTGATTATTTCAGATTTGAATGTTAGAATTTGTATCTGAGTTGAACGTAAATTTAAATTTATATGATCAAATTATATAAAATTTATATTTAATAAATTTAATATTTTATATTTATATAAAAAAAACATGTGATTGGTTGAATATGATGATAAATATATTTTGTTAGATGTAAAAATATATTTTGTAAAAAGTAAACCAATAAGGGGGCAATAAATTAATTTCACAGGTGGGAAAGCTAAATTTGTCAACATTTTCTTGGGATAAAAATGCCCTTTTTAATAATGGATTTTTATGGTCAAAATGATCATTATTTTATTTACATGTAAAATAATATATATATATATATATATATATATATATATATATATATATATATATATATATATATAAATGCAGTTATTGAGATAAGTGTTTCTGGAGAAATAGTTATCCAGGAGAGTGCATTTTTCAGATAAATAACTTACCCAAAAGAGAACTGGGCCTAAACAGTAAATTGAAATATGAATGTATTAATAAATGTGATTGTTTAAATTCTGTTTTTCTAAAACAATTAATTTTTTTTTTATCATTTAATTAAATCCGAATCCATCTGATATCGGATAAATAATAAATATTTAGATAATCGGGTCGGATGGGGATGCAGCTGGATTCGATCCGATAAGTAGAAAAAGTCCAACGCTTCAACGTCAATTCATCATCAAGAGCCTGAGGAGATGTAGGCCAGCTGTGCTAGGCGGATCGAAACACTCTCAGTTTTTGTTAGCTGGAAAAATGAGTTACCACGTTTGGCTTCATTTACGCTACGCGTGTCTTGGGCGTACTACCCAGAATCGCTGCTTGCTAACCTCCAAACATCCAAAGCTGTGGCTGGGTTCCTTTGTGAACCCAGTCCAAACTTCTGAGGCCGTTCCCTCTTTAGTCTTTTCATGTCGCACTCACACTCGCACATGGTGTTCGATAGAAGTCCTAAAAGAATATCACCCCGTCCCAGCTCTAAACTTCTAATCCTTTGGTAGGCCAGCCGACCAAGCCCCCAAAATGGACATTACTCGGAGAGCGAGTCATTTAATTACTGATTGGTTAGTGTAGCAAATCCAAGCACAAATTTGTCTGTTCAGTCCCCATCTCCAATGTTGTTGCCTAAATAATTTGGTCACCCAACTCCAACAGTTATTTATCTTTCAAAACAAAGAAAAAAAAAAACTCCAACAGTTATTTAATTAATTTAAATTACAACTCCAGCTCATTATTAGATCTGGTCATCTGGGAATCATGATATCATTTCATTCACAATGTCTGTGAAATGATATAACACTACTGTCTCAGCTCTACCTCTATCACATTGTTTCTTGTGCTTTCTGACCGCTCAGTAGTTGAGATTCGAGAGGAAAAGGTTGAAAGGGAAGAGGCACCAAGCCTCACAGTCTCACACTCCCCCAGCTCACAACCCCGCCCCCTCCCCTCTTTCTCTCTCTCTCTCTCTGTATTATATACTTTCCCCAGAAAGGAGGTCACACCCCAGTAACCCACAATCATGTCTCTTCACTTTGATATTATCACATAACGTGAGAATGTTGTTTTTTTCAGAGACTAGTCATATCTCGTAACAAAATCAACGCCACAATCTTCCCCCACTTCTCTAATCTCAATTTCACGTGAAGATACAAACACAATCTTTCTCTCTCAACAGACAGAGTCTTGTGGCCTTCAAATGCCCAAAATAAACAAAAGGGAAAAGTTGTAAAAGCACAATCTCCAATAATTTAATTATATTAATTAATAGTGATCCATTACAACAATTTAAAGAAAAATTGGCTCCCCAGACTCGCTGAGTCTGCCTCTGATTCCACTCCACCGAACTCGCCTTGCACTCATGGTAAGGCGCAACCATGCCGAGAAAAACCCAGGCGTGATCTCTCCCTGTCGAACTCAAACAAGAACCCTTGTTGCATTAAGTTCCCGATTATCGAGAAGCCCGACGGGGTGGTGACAGGTCGCATAGCCAGGCACTTGACGCCCTCCGCCGCGTCGATGAAGTAGTTCCTTGCCGGTGGGGAGAATACCGAGTCACCCTCGAGTCGAAAACTTAACTTGGGTAACGAAGGATTTGCTACCCCCGACACATTGACGCAGAAGTCCAGACTCGAAGATGGGTCGGTCGTTCTCGGTAATCTGATTCTCTTTTTAAACGCCGTTAGAACCTGACGGTAAGCTGGCTCCGCGATGAAGGTTAGTGTGGTGCCGGAGTCGATCACGGTGCCGCCGTTACCCTGGTTGTCTAAGGCCCAGATGGAGGGGTCGATCGGCAATCCGACGCCGTCGATGAATACGCTCTTGATCCCTATATAGTAGAACGAGGGAGATAAAGCGCTTGTGTGTAATGGAGTGAAGCTCATCATTTGCTTCCTTGTAATGGGCTGCGTCTCTCCGATCAAGAGATAGCTCGTCGGAGGCGGAGATATGGTATAATCCATGAGGCAGTAGGAGAACTTGTAGCCGAACCGCTTACCCACCTGGGAGGAGAAGGAGGTGGGCCCTCTCCCAAGTCCCATAACTCCATGGGCGCCATTAAAGCTCGCACCTGAAACACTCGGACCAGAGATGTGAAATCCACAACCAAAAGCGAGTTTTTTCAGTCGAGCAACTCGTCCAAAGCTCGTGTTCAACGTCACCGTCTCCCTAGAGAAAAACCCACTCGTTCTAGACTCATCGGCGTACAAGTACTCGTAGCGGCAAGTGCTGTGAAGGAGAGTATGGTTGCAGGGCTGGTGTTTAACAGGGTGAGGGACGAGTTGACACGCTGGGTCGTAACAGTGAATCGGAGCGAATGTTGTCGAATGGCGAGCCAGAAAGGCCAAGCCTGGAGCGTGTTTACTACAGTTCCGACAAGCAGAGCACTTGACCCAGACGAGATCGCTGCCTGTATCGGCCACAAGGAGGAGCTTCTGAGGTGGGGATCCGATCCTGAAATCAACAAAGTACTGCCCGAAGCCCGTCGACGCGCCGGAGACGACCGGAGACTTTAAGCTTTTACGGCTCTGCAAGGCTGAGTAGAGAACAGAGAGACGGTGAGAGTCTAAAGAGAGAGCTTGTGCTGGGGAAACAAATGGGTTTCTGTGAAGCAACCGTAGTTTCAAATATCCGGTTGAGGTTTTGTTGTTGAAGTCAGCTTGGCTGTTACAGAGATCTGTGAGAGAAAATAGAAGAAGAATGCAGAGAAAGAAAACGCGTGAGAGGGGAATCCATACCACCATTGTCTTGGAAAGATGAAAAAAGAGTAGAAAGGGAGCAAGAAAGGTACGGGAGGAGAGAAGAGATGAACACTACTTAATTACTTATACTTAGGTTGGTCTGGTCTTTTTTAAGTGCAGTTCGTACTATGTATATACGTATCTGTTATGTATTATATACGGAATATACGGTTATAATGTACGTACTGTCCGTGATATACGAGCATCAGTATGAAGCCATGACTCATGAGACTCATGACCCATGAACCAACCGATGGAGTGGGCCATGGTCCATGGATCAACATTAATACATTATCGCACTTCATTGGAGGAAAACCCCGGTCATTTCTGTCTTGACTCCTGACCCCCGACCCCTCAATCCTCGTTACTCATTTCCTCAACGGCTCAACCCCACCGGCCCGGTTGGGAGAGCTGAAGCTTTGTTTGAGTCGTGAGTGTTGGTTAAGCTGCTTTGAAGAAGCCAATAAAAGAAGCTTTAGTGGAAAGCTATGTTTTTGGCTTTAAAGACAGCCATTTTGGGCTCTCCAGGGTTTCACCAACCATGACTTTATGGGTGGGGCTCACCTCATAAAGCCAAATCAGCTGTCAATTAATCATTTGGAGGGCTGTTTGCTATAGCCTCTTTGAATAACTTATCTATGATGCTTCAAAGCAGCTGAATCAACTTAGCTGAATGGTCATGAGCTGCTTTGGAAAAGGCTCTGTTTTTTATGCAAATTCGCATTAGGTATAAATTTTGCACCCAGTTCAATATTGCGTCCATTTGTTTGTAATTGTAAACCATAATTTGCATTCTTGCCTGATGCGGAATTTATACTTTTTATTTCACTAGTAATGAAGCGCATGCATTGCATGTGAGATTTTTTTTTCATATTAATTACTTAACTTTTAGATATATCATAATTAAGATAAAAAACGAAAACTAACAAAAGTAAGAATATGATTAAAAATAAACTTAAATGCTTGTAGTAAATGTGTACGTGCATTGTATGTGGAAATTTTAAATTATAATAACAATTATTATTATTATTATTATTAATTTTTATTTCATTTTACCATAAATAAAAATAAATTTTAACAAATATTTTTATTTATTATGATGAATATATAACATTATAAATGTTCCCAAATGCGACAGAATTTTGTATTTTTTCATTGTTTGTGCTCTATCCTTTTTTAAATATTTATTATTCAATTATGACATCATGAGTTTTTTTTTTTGAAAAGTTGGATCGTTAACCCACCATCTAAATAAGAAAATAGCTTTACTTTCGGATTTTTTTAAATTATATATCATCTATATCATATAAATAATTTTTACTTATCATACTTAATTTTTGTTTGACATAATTAATGTATAATTTTTTATATATTCTTTTGATTACTTGTACTTTTTTTAATTTTTTAAAGATTTATTATTTTACTATCATATCATCGATTAACGCATTTGACCCAAACCAATAACCCACAACCCAAAAAGGAAAATAATTTGATTTATAGGTTGCATGATACTAATGTTATATTACATTTCCATCATTGATAATGCATGTATAATATTAGAGATGTACCCAATATTTATTTTTATGAATATATAACATTAGATATGTGCCCAAATTTTTTTCTATTTTTATTTTTGTTATTATTTATATTTTCTATTTTTAAAAATTTTATTATTTGACTATGACATCATTTCATTTGTAGGTTGATTTTAACTATGACATCATTTCATACGTATTTTTGTTTAGTATAATGAATACTCAATAATAGATATATCCAATTCTTTTTTTTTTATTTTTTGTATTATATATTTTATATATTTTGATTCTTTTATTATTTAATTATGACATTATTTATTAACCCATTTGACCCAAAATGGTTAAATTGCTTACCCACCATTGGGAGGGAAGAAAATTGTTTTGTTTTCAAAATATTTATTTTCATAATATTGAAATTAATTTTATGGATTTAATAAGAGAATATACCTTAATATGAGATTTAATGAGAAAAAATACAAAAATAGTTTTATTTCTAATTGGTTTTAAATTTTGTATTCCATTTCCATCATTAATAAAATCATTTCTTATTTATCATACTTATTATTGTTTAATATGTCGAATATATGATGTTAAAAATGTTTTCAATTTTTTAATTTATATATTTTTGAAATTTATTATTTAATTGTGATAACATGGATTGGCCCATTTGACCTGAACTGGTTTAATTTCTTACCACTACTTAGATGAAAACACTATTTTTTCAAGTAGATTTTAAAAGTATGTTTTTATGTTATTGGAATTATTAATTTATAATGCATGGATTTAATTAATAGAATTTAATGATGAAAATAAATAAAAATGCCTCAAATATATGATTCAATGAAGGTGAATGCAAATTAATACCTTAAGTGTTGGATTTAATGAGAAGAAATTAAATGCATTGAATATCTTATAATTATATCTTTTCAACTCATTTAATATTAATAATTGATTACCCTTTTGCCCTCATTTTTTTATCAATAAATTTAAATATAGAAGGATAAATTTTGTCCTAAAAAAATTTCAGAAATATTACTAAGGCTATTCGTACTTTTTAAAGTAGTATAGATTTCATCATTTGCGGTTAATGACAGTTCAAATTTTGTATCTAAAATGTTGGTGCAAAATTTGCACCAATTTCCTCCTACCTTAATTCTCTCTCATAAAATGGAGAGTATGGAGACTAAACTCATTTCTTCCTCCCAAACAAATAACCTTTCTCCCACTCTTTCATATGAACTAGGGACCACATCACTCTACATTTCTACTTCTTATTTTACAGTAAACAAAGAAAAGAATATCAAATCTGAAGCAAAAGTAAATCAGGGTTTACAATTCATCCATTTTAACTTCTTTTTTGCACTTTTATTCATTTACACAAGTGTGCAAATGAAATTGGCACTACAAATAAATGGAGAATAAAAGTTTAAAGTTTAAATGAGCTTCTAAAAAAGTCATTTTTTGAAATAGGCCTTTTAAAAAAGTGCTTTTATAGTATTTGGCTAGTCACCAACTTTTTCCCTACTTTTCCAAATCAATACTTTTCACCAATTTTTTCGACTTATTACTATTATTTTTTGCTTTCCAATGTGAAAATTAAAAAAAAACATTAGAAAAAACATTCCCATACAGAGAAAGGATTAAGGAACATCAGGGCTTTTCAGATTCCTTCATGCCCGCCGCGCAAAGCCAAAAGCGCCAGGGGAAAGCACTTCCGATTTCCGAAGGGGCACTCATTCAATAATGGCAGAATATACCTTTAGTTTGGGGCTACAGCCTACAGGGTCTGATTTCAGAGGCGTTAGCACCCTCCACACAGACACTACCTCTAACTCGAGAACGTTGGCAGCGTGAATCATCCACACTCAAGAGATCGTCTATGCCTAAGATATATATAGCATAATCAGATCATCTAAACCCTGTAATTGGAATATTTTCATTTAGTGGGTCCTCCTAAGAGAGGGATCCAAGAATTCAAAATAATTAGATGGCTTATTAAAGTTATCTGACAATGCCATATTATGGCTCAGCGCCTGAGACGATCAATTACATGGGTTCATGATGTTGTGGGTCCTGGCTAATTCCTACGTGATAGTGTCAAAACTCAATCAAAACATTTTTTGTGGTTGTCTTGGTCTCCTTGGTTTGATCCGCCAATTAGCTATGTTGGCCTAATCTTGGTTTGACCACGTACGGTTGGATCAGTTGAAGTTATTAAATAATTATAAATATGATTTTATTTGGGAAAATTAATATGAATTAAGAAATAAAAAAATAAGCATAACATAAAAAAAAAACGTCTAGAAAATCTAAAAAGACTTGAATTTGATCTCTATGTCCTTGAAACTGAATTTTTATCAGAAATGAAAATTTATGAAGACCGGTTTAACCAACAAAGTGGTTGAACCGTCAACCACTTGATAGAATGTTAATACAACCGTCAACCACCTGAAAAACATAAAAAATGCTAATACAACCTGATGGAATGTTTTGATCCAACCTGGTCTGGCCTTAGTTGGGTTCATGCCCAATGTGCACGCACAAGTGGTTCCAGTTCTTCCCTTTACCAATTTAGGTACTTCAAAATTTATCAGATTTTTATTGATGTGTTCCGATGTTCAAAATTTCATACCTGATTCCACATCTGTTCTTATTTTAGTTGGATGGTCCATCTATAAAAATGGATCAGATTTGGATTCTAAAATCTGTAGCCATTTAGTAGTCAGATGGAATGTGGATATAATCTCTGTTTGATTAAATGTGAATGGAATGTGGGTTTGTATTTGACCTTTAGCCTTTTCCTATTATTGTTTGAAGGAAAAATCTATGATGCCGAAAAAACATAATACCAATCACAATCCGCTCATGAAAATCCACCTAATTGGTTACTACCTTTATGATGCCAAAATTGATTGGTTGTAAGTATTTTCATGTCTTCCGGGCATCATAGTCAAACCCTTGTTTTAATCACAAAGAGCTCACGTAATTAATGCCCACAGCTCATTGAATCCTACACTTTATCAGGCTCGTGTACTTCAGCTCTTCAATTCTTATTCATGGCAGTTATCTTGAAAATTCATTTATGCATAGAGGGGGTTAAAATCTTCTGCAAGCAACCCCAACCTTACAAGCCCGTGTTTGGTTTGAAGGGAAAAAGTAGGGAACGCGTTATATAGGTTTCCTTTCCTTTTCCTACATTTTCCTTCACCCAAACACGTACAACCTATCATCTCCTCTAAATAAATCTCATCTTTTCATTGAATCCTTTAGATAAAAATCAACTCTTTTCCCATTAGCGAGTTGAGGGGTATTGATTGATAAGACTAAAGACAGGCTGAATAATGTAAAGCTGGAATATATAATTAATGGAGATATGCTTTAGAATAAGAAGGTATTGAAAAGATGTTGCCCAGATGGTTGAAGTAGAAACGTGCATCAGGTGTGTTATGCGATCGATTGACATGCATGGATGAGTCAAAAAAGAAAAGTTTATAAAACAGTCACCATTATTGTATAGCATGACCATGATGAGGGAAAGTTGACCGAACTGATTTGCTCATGTTTATAATTGACCAATGGTCACATAAGAGAGAGAGAGAAAGAGTGTGCAAGTAGAAGACTATGTACAAGCAAGAATAAGAGAGACGGGATCAGATACTCACAAATGGTGCTTCACACCAACCTCATAGATATATCTCACCGTGTATTAGGAACATCTTCCTATACTTATGTATTATTATTTATGGGAAATGTTTTTAATATACGGTGAAATGTGTCTGTAAAATCATTGTGAAGCACCCTGTGTGAGTAACAGAACCCAATTCAGGAGAAGAATAAAGAACAGATGCATGGAAGTGATGGTAAGTAATGTTTTTAATTTTAAGACTTACAATTTGATATTTGATAGAAAACATGCATGCATGGCTCTTAATCTAGAGAAATGGCCGAATAGAATTTGTGTGGTTAATACCATGTAGTTGGGACTGAGGCAGAGGAAATAACTTTTCTTTTTTCTTTTTAATTTATCAAATGTTTCAGTTGCATATAATTCCTTTTGTGAACAAGACTTTGCTTTCCACCTTTTTTTAAACATAAAAACAAACATGGCTTTAGTGGAAGTAGCTACTACATAGACCACCATCTTATTCACTAGGCTTATTTTTCTTCATATTCTAAAGAAATGAAAGAATGAACTTTGGACTGCTCCACTGTGGTGGAGAGGAGATGTCAGGGCAGCAACAACCCACTGAGGAGAGGAACGTATTTGTATTATTCTTCCCATTTCCAAACCTACCTAAGCACCCTTGATTCCAAATCTGTTTAACCTTTTCCTCTAATTTTCCAAACCTGTTAAACCTGTCATCACCTATCCCGCTCAATTATCATATCAAATTTGCCAAAAAATGAACTATTTCAATTAAGGTTTTAAAATTTGGAAATTTCATCCATTATAATCCTAGGATTTGATATAATGTTTTCAAAAGAAATTGTATAGATTTTGTTAAGTTCATTCAAAACTTTTGGATTACCATACCTGAAACCAAAATTAACCATTTTTTTTTTGAAATTTTGTTAAAATATAAAACCATAATTCTCATATAGTGGCAAGGGTTTATCTATCTCAACTTTGGAACGAGGAATGTAAAATGGACACGTGTACCTTTTTTAGCCCAAACCAAATTTACGTATGGAGCATTTGCCATGAGACATAAGGGGAAGGGTTCGGATCCTAATATATATGGGTATTAGGTACCTTATCGTCAAAACCCAAACTCATCTTGAACTCCATAGGATATAGGATTTCGATAGAACAGGTCCTATTGGGGTTGGGTACCTGAAAATTCCTGGTGAAATATAATTCTTGTAGCCAATCCCATATGGTTGATGGTTGGGACAAGGCCTAAACGATTATGATGATGACATAGTTTAAAAAAAAAGAAAAAAAAAATGAAAAGGACAATGATTTCGCAGACTTTTTTTCTTTTCATAAAATGATTTCTTGGTGGAGTCAAATGGGAAGCTTCCCTACCCAACCTGTCATATATCTTTTTAAGTGGAGGGACAGTGTGGCTGATCCAAACCATCAGCCCTCATCAGCCCTTTTGTACTGAGCAATATAGGCTGTTCAAACCATGGTTTTCAAAACTGGATTGGATTAGATGGTTGGATCGTAAAAGTCGGGAATCAGTCAAATGATTGGTTCTATTTTTCTCAAAAACCAAAATTTTTCTTAAAATCATTGATTTTGGTCAGCAAACCGTTTGAATGATTTCGATCGTTTTTAATTTTTAATTTTTTTGTTAAAATAGTTCGAACATTCAATTCAAACAGTCGGACCATTCAACCCGATAACCGAACCCCTGACCAATTCGGTCACTAGTCGGTTTTAAAAACCATGGTTCAAACTTGAAAGTTTTAACAAACTTGTGTAGAAAGATGGATTTAGCATTCACATTGTAAAACACCCCCTCAGTAATTTGTCTATTTATTTAAAATGAGATGTAAAGCCTAAGCCTTTGTTTACAAATTATTGTAAAATCGTAAATAACTTAAAAGGTTGAGTTTTTAACTGCAAAAAAAAGATAAATGCTTAAAATAAGAAATATCAAATGCAACTTAATTATTTATTTTCCTTTCTAAGAAGTAGTTATTACCCAATTACCCATAAAGAATAGATGTATTAATCTATGCAGCGGTCTGGCACCACAAAATATCACCAATTTTTGTTCGTGATAAACTGACAATTTTTTATATTTGCTGATAACCTAAACACATATACCAGTTATAGAATACGTATAACTCATGAAGTGTAGCATGATTCGAACCATGTGGTTTCAGTTATACCACAGTGGGGTTGAGATTCAACCCCATCACGCTTAAACCATACCATGCACAGTACCAAACACCCTCCTAAATGGTTGAGAAATAGTCGTCCATATTTAATGCTACCATCTTCAAAATAAGCTAAAAGCAGCAATTTAAGAACTCTTCCAAACAGGTATACTAATCCAATCATTTTCATCCCGGAGCATTTAGCCACAGGTATGGAACCAGCTGCTTGTCCCTTTTAGGGAAAATTTCTAATACATGTATATTAAATTCATGAGGAGATATTCTCAATATACAGCTGATGGATGCTCATACTTTGGACGTGTGTACGATTTGAGTTTTTGCTTTTAGTGGTTCAGGCACTTTGTTTCACCGTGATAGGGGAAGTAAATTTTGGATATATCCTTTTCACATGCATGGCCAAATGTTAAATCTGATTAGTTGAACGCCTTTTATTATTATTATTTTTGATAAGTAAGACTGTGTTTGGTTGCAATACAAATAAATTTACACTGATGCAAAATCATGACAGTGCAAATGGTTTGAATATAAATTCTGATCTATTTTTGTTTCAAATCTTAGTTTATTTTGTTTAACTGTAGTACAAATGAAATAAATTAAGATAAAAAGCAGAATAAAGTAATTAAAATTCAAAACAAAATTAAACAAGAATTTGCGTTTTTCTTTTCATTTGCACTCTAATGCATTTATATTGATGCAAATAAAATTGTACTGCAACCAAATACAGCCTAAAAAAATTTAACACTGAACAGGAGGATATTCATCTTTTGAGCAACTTGATGAGCTTTTCTAGTATAGCTCCTGGATGTATACAGAATTTTAAGATTCTCAAAAAATAAGATAAGAGAATTAATCCTATCTGATGAGAAAAAAAAAAAAAAGCTGAACTCCATAACGGTAATATAGCCATCGTATTCAGTTAATTCCGGATACAGCAAATACAGCCTTAAATAATTAAAATGATAGTAAATATTTGTCTTGGGTTCTATGTAAATAATTAAAGCTTAAACCAAAGCAATATCATATATGAGAAAGTTTATATACTTTTATCTTTCACACATTCATACCACATGCTCTTACATTTAGGGTTTTCATGGTTCGGTTTGGTGCGATTTAGAGAAGATCCTAGATCAAATTGGTAAATTACGGTTTGAGAAGTTTTTAAATCAAACCAAATTATTTTGATATAGAAACTAAACCAAACCAAATCAAACCGTTTTATTACAGTTGGGTGCGGTTTCTAATACAGTTTAAGGACATTGGACCATTCTATGATTTTGTTGGGCTTAACTCAATTAGAAAGCCCAAATAACTCCCCTAAAAATTAAAACTTAAAACATTTATTTATTATTTTATTATAAAATAAAAAAATCATTATATATTTATAATTATATATTATATATAATATTTGATATATTATATATAATATTTATATATTTATATTATATATATATAATTTCGATTTACGATTTATGGTTTAATTCGGTTTTGCAGTTTGAACCGCATAATGAACACCCTTACTTACGTTAGTAATATTCAAATTGCATCGAATCCAACACTGCATTAGGATAGAACATTTAGGCATATAAGCAATCCCCCAGAGTTAATGCAGCTTACTGTTATCTGAGCAACACTGCTTACGGAGGTTATATACAGTAATTTGATTAGGTTCAGAAAATATACCATGCCTTAGCCTTATTGGTGCTTACTTAATTATGCCTTGTTTGGATGCTATCCAAATGAAAGGATTAATTTGATTGTGGATTTGGATTTACTCGGGCATAGGATTAATTGATTAATAATCTTCCCACTTAATTATCCAAAAAAAAAAAGAAAAGAAGGAAATTAATTATTGATTAACTAATGATGGGTCCATGCGTTTCTTGAGTTCTAACAGATCGTTTCTCCATATATTGCTGCATGTACTCTTTTACTACTTATTAAATCAGTCACCAGTCACCACTGATCAAGCAAAAGAAAAACAGTAAGTTAAGAAAGGGGATTGTCCTTGTAAGGGCACACATGTGGCGAAGCACGTGAGCATAAACAAAATCAGATGCCTTTTGTCTTTGCGTAGAGCATTTAAGAATTCAGATCTGTCATCTGTGGGACCTTGAACACAGGAGCGAGGAGGGGAAGTACTTTTTCGGTGCTTAATTAATTTATTCTGACTTTTTGTTTATCCAAATTATTTTTATTTTTTATGACTTGGATTTCGATAATCGTGGCATTGGTAATTAGTAAATTAGGACCAAAACCTAAGCCATTTGTTCGGAGGAACCTTGACGTCACACTCTACTCAAGGCCTCAGGCAGGGGGTGATCATGGGTTGGGCCGGGTCGGGCTTTGATCCGGCCTAGACAAAACCCTGGCCCAAGGCAGAAGATTTGTGTGGCCAGGCTGGAAATCACCACCCCTAACCTCAGCTCTTCTGTTTATCGACGGGTGTTGGGCAATCAACAGTTGGTTTGTTTCATTTCCCTTTTACTTTGTCCACTCCCCATGAACAAAACAACAGAACCCAACCCGTTCACAAACCATTGTCTTTTTTGGTTTTTAATTTTCAGAAAATGGAAATATGATGGAAATGCAAATGCTAAAATTCTTAAATGGAAAAATTAGAAAAAATAGGATTATGAATGAAGTTATTTGTAGAAACCTATGAGTGATATCTCTAATAGATGATAAAATGAGATAATAGAGTAAAATGGTTTGTGCACATGCATAGAAGACCACTGACTACACTAATTAAAAGCGATTTGTTATATATTGAGGGAGCTAAAAGAGTTTGGAAAAAACCAAACAAGACATAGATAGAAGTTGTAAGAAATGATTTAAGCACTAATAATTATTAACGGTGGATATAGGTTTAAATAGATACAATAGATTAGCAGAACAGGACTCATATAACCAATTCCAAATGATTGGGATAAGGCATGGATGATGATGATGAGTTTTTGAAAAAATGGGAAGGAATCATTTACATTTTTTATATTGGGAAATATATTTTTAAGTAAAACAAAACACTTTTCTCATAAAGTGCTAATGTGACAATAAAAAAAGGTACAAAATATTCTAATGTCTTCAAAAGCTAAACATTTCCTTTCTTTAAAAAATGAATTTCTTTTTCTAACAAATGAGACCCCAATTTTGAGGATTCTGATGTGGCCTTCACACGTCCTCATAGCCTTCTTCAGCCATGCATTTACTTGTATCTTTTTCTTCATGGGGAGATAGGAATTGCAATAGGGTGGGTTCGGGGCAGGGATCATATTCCCCACCCTCGCCCCTAATTCTGAAATTAACCCCCATCCTCGTCCTCGGGCCCCGTTGGGGATAATATTTGTCCTCCATCCCCAATCCCTGATAGAGATGGGTTCCTTGTGGGGACTCAAATCCTCAAAATTTTTTTAGATAATAGTATTTTTTTTTGAAAAATAAATTTACTTAAAAGAAATACAAATTTTAAATTATAAATAATATTTTAAATATTATATATATATATATATATAATCGGGATCGGGGCAGGGCAGGGACCTCAATCCCCATCCCCGACCCTGATCGGGGGTTCCTATTAATCCCCTTCCCCGTCCCCGCTCCACCAAAACAATTCCCACCTCAATCCCATCTGATTGGGGAAGTTAGGTTCCCATTAGAGATGGAAAAAATTGCCATCCTATGTGAAGATATTCTCAATATACGGCTGCAAGGGGATGCGGGCTAGGATGGTTTTGTGAAGGACCAAATCTGATTTCCAAATTTGATAATTTTATTTTTGGTCGAAACCCATTTTTTATGGTAATTAGCATGATAGTACAGAGTTTTAAGTGGTTACACACACTAGCTAGCACCTGCCTATCAGCCTATGAACTATGTGTCAGGTTCAGTGACAAAGGACCAATAGTTGGGGCATGAGTCCCCATACCACCACGCGACTCGTGAGCTTGATCAAGATATGGGCTTATGATCAGATTTTCATGCATCACTTTAGAAGTTTTCAAAGAGTTTTAAATAGAACATTTGACCACCATCCGATTCATATTTTGGATTATATTTTATTCGAGGGGCAAGTTTAATCTGTATTTGGTTTGATTGAATATAAGAGAGAAACAGGAGCAGGAAAGCTCAGCTCTTAAGATCTTACCCACAACTTTCTGAGTTTCTCTTCTCTTTTATATATTTTCTTGGGTTCGACAATGATGCCGGAAAGGCATCTCATGTTTGGTATTTTGATTGTTCAGTCAGTGTATCAATGTTAGATTAACCATAAGAACGAATTCAGGAATATCCTAAAAACAAACCAAGTATTAGTGATGTGGTGTAGCTAGATATCAGATCATAAATAATAAAATATCAATAAAGGGTTTCCATGAATAGAAAAGGACTTGAGTAATTGGAAGCAGATTGGGAGATGAAAAGATCAAACTAAGTTGAAAATTCTTAAAGAATCAGTGGGAAGAAGTTTTGCTCTTGCTCTCAAGAAACATGGGAGAGATAATGACAAAGAAATATTACTTTCCTTTTGGCCTCAAATTCACTGCAGGTGGAAGGGAAAGATTATGCAATCTCGTTTGCGTTGTACAAAAAGGTTTACATAAATAAAAAAAAGAGTAAAAACAAAGCTTTTGATAAGAATTTTCTATTTACATTCGGAAACAAAGGATAAGAAAAGAAAAAGAAAGAAATTAGGACACATGCATGGTGTATTTGGTTGGCTTGAGACAAGGAAATTGCAACTCAATTACATTTTTGGGTTAGGATTTGTTCACACTGGTTCAAACCTTCTTCATATCATCAATTCGTCCTCAAGTTGATGAGTGATATGGAGAGGAATTGTAGTCTAACCCTGTCGTGCATGGAATTGATCTTGTATATCACCCGAGATGGAGCAGGGAATGGACTGTCCCCCCACCCAACCCAGAAATACCCCCTCCCCCAAAATAAATAAATAAAAATTCCCCTTTCACTATGGATGTGACTAAAGGGACACAATGAGTAACAAGATATCCAACTCCCACATTTTTCTAGTACAAATGATAATCTAACTCAGTGTATTTTGTCCTGCAGTTTTTTATTTTGGTATTCAGTGCCATACACCATTAATAACTTCCCCTTGACCCCTTTTCCCAATGTGCTGGTTGCAGGATTCGATTCTGTATCAATGCTGGAACAAACCAGTGAACACGTACACCAGTAAGTCAGCCCTCGGTTGATTTTGTAAGCTGTTAAGTGAGGTCCTTGAATAGGTTTTATTGTTTAACAGGGAGACTGCAGGAATTCACAATTAATAGTGAAATATCTCTACTTCATTTTTTTTTGCAAATTCTATGCCAATACCATGCAAAATTCTTGGAAGTAGAGTTACACTTCAAGTTAATACAATGCCATTTACACAGAGCTATAGAAGAATGGTACATTTAGGGGATAGTGTAAAATGAACATCATGTAAATTACAAAAGAAGTCTAACTAGCTTACTTATAACAAATGAGTAGAAAATCTTGGAAACCAAGATTTGGAGTTTTTGTATATGTTTGGCACAATTTGCAAACACAAGGAAACCAAGTCTAACTAGCTTACTTTCAATTTCATTTAGACATACATACAAGGAACCATGTCTAAGTAGATTAATCATTTAAAATCTGAAACTTATCTTTCATTGCTGCTAGAAAATTTGGATGTTTAAGAGCTGACCTAACTGTTTTAAATTCAACAAAAATGGTTGGCTATTGGAACTAGGAATTCTGTTTTCAAATGGTGGTATCCACTGCCACCATTTTTGGTGGATTGAACAAGTCTGCAACAGAAAAGATACCTCCTGCCATTCTATTACAATGTGGTAGTTATTCTGTTTTCTTATACTCTCTCTGATAACATCTCATAGGAAAACCTTGAAGATATCATTTTATTGTCTTGAATCAACTTCTCAAATTTAGAAAGCCTTTGTAAATTTTAAATTTGTCATTCATGTAGAGCTTCCATAATACCCTTTCCCTACCTGATGAAATTTTTGGCAATAGAAAGTAAGGTGAAAAGCTATTTTTGTAAATTCAGAAAGCACATTGGGAACAAGATCTACTAACAGTCTAATGCCTTAGATGATTATTTAGAAAGAAGTAGATTGGGGAGATGCCTTACCTCGTTGCTGTACTTTAAATTCTTTTATATACTTCTTCTAAGTTTGTTCAGTTCATTTAGCTATTTTATTCCCCAGCTTTTAGTCTTGATTACATAACAGGAGCTCCCCTTGATAATAAATAAAATCTAATCATTACTGATAGAAAAACAATGAAGTTAAAGAAAGAGTAACCATTTGGATGGATATTCCACTGCAAATTCCTAGATTTCACAAACTTCAAGGCATATGGATGGCTTAAGTGGAGGTTGTTCAGCTACTTGCTCTCATCTCAATTTTCTTTTTTAGCTTTGGACCAACTCTATGTTTTTACTTTAAAACATTCCATATAAGACAAAAGTGTCCTTTTCGTTCTTTTATCAAATATCATTCCTTCTGTACCTTTCTTATTGACAAAATCACCCAAGTGCTCATGGAGTACTGTTTTCAACTACTAATCCTTATATGCTATATATTCTGAAGCAGCTCATCCTAAGCTTAAGCTCTCCCAAATGGGGCCTAATATGTAGCAATGCTAAAAGAAGTAGAACTCACAAGGTTGAAGATTTGGTATCTCTCATGTGCTGTGTTTGGTTTGAAGAAAAGGTAGGGAATTTCAAACCATACACAACCTAAGGGTTAACTGCCTACCTATCCATTCAACTATAAGTATGTCCTGCTCCAACCAGCCATGATATTACACGAGGGAATGTTTTATAAATAGCATTTACAGTGGCATTCCATTGTGTTCTACTCCTCTTAACATCTTCAAGTATTGTCATGGTTCATTTTTGACCCATTTTTATCTCAGAATTCATCCAAGGTTCCAAGGTGGACTCCTAAGTTCTATTATAGAGACACATATTTTAATGATCTGTCATCTTCATTTGAGAAATCGCCATTTACATTCTCTTTCCAAACAAATCTGTCATCTTCATCATTCAAAGAAATCTTACTAGCTTGAGCCATATTAATGATGTGTTGAGGGATCTGATCAAAAGAATCAAAACAACAAACGCCATTAGGGTAATAAGACTTGATTCACAGAGAAACTCTGGATATTTATGCTGTCAATTTCAAATATCAACGGACCAGAACCCATCCAATTATCATACCATAAAGAAATATCTCCTTTACCAATCAACAACCATTGACATTGAGAGAGTGCAATGTGCAATTAATGTGTCTACTGTATAAAGCTCATGCTAACTTTCAAGTAAAATATCTAGCTCTTGCTTCTACTGCTGATGTTATTAGATTTTAATTTATTTCATGAGATTGGAATCCAATTATTTTAACCTACCACTCTATTTTATAACAATCTCGATGCATTGTTATAAAATTCTTTAAGCTCTCACCAAAAATATTGAAATTGACTACCATTTGGTATGAGAAATGGTGCCTTGTGGTTCTCCTTAACCAAGTTTGTTTCCTCCCGTGATCAACTGCCAATGTTTTTACTAAGCCTCTTGATAAAATTATTTTCATAGTCTTTGGTAGTCCGAGCTGGGAGTGAGAGTACTCAGCCCTGCTGATTTAAATGACATAATCCTGAATGTCAAGTAGCTGAAGTAGTAATCAATAATAAATCAAGTGTGTGTAACACAATTTATAAATGTTCTTCCAGTACAAATCTCTAGTCATCTACGGATAACTAATCATTTTTCTATAGAATAGGAAGAAATTTGCACATGAGATATAACAACAGATGTGAAACCAAAGAAAACACAGTAGAAGAGTTTGATGATGAGAGCGGTTGGAATTAATGAGTGTGGCATGTGAATTAAACTACCACCAAATTGAAAACCATTCATGGAATAAACCTTGAAAAGAAGTTTCTGGTTAACAGAACATTATGAAGTATTTTAACATTAAGCTTATTTCAAATTGTTTATGATACAATTATACTAACAAATTAAACTTGTTTCAAATTGTTCATGTTATAATTATAATAACAAAACTGAGGATGTGAATCATTTACATTGTAAGCCTGTAAAGGAAGACTGGTGGTGTGTCTGCCTTTTTTTAATATAAGATACTTTGGCTATCCAATTTTAGAAGCAAGAACTCTATCTTGGTTCATGAATGAAGACAAAAAGTTAAACCAATTCATAGTACTATTAGTTGGTATCGCACCCATGCTTATTATGTCGGAGATTTAATTTATCTAAAAATAGATTTAGATTTCATCATGTGTCCTGGTATCAACTCACTTTTTGTGGTTAAATGTATCTTAAATGGGGCTCTTAATCTAGCTATTAGATAAAATCAAGAATATATCCTCTTGCAGAGAACTGTCAGAGTTAGATCGAGAGAGGGAAAACAGCAGTTTAGTGGGTGTGTCGACAGTAACAATCAACACCTAGGAAATTGGTATTTATATTAAAATATAAAAGGACCCATCTGTCCTTAATATATAGATAATAGTGTACATAAGAATCTAATGTACAAGAAAGAGTAAAAGTACAAAAAAAAACCCTACGCTAACTCATTTCTTTATCTCTACACTCCCCTACAAATTTGTCCATGAGAAATATATGTTGTGCTTGAGTCATTGCCTTCGTCAATAGATCATCAAGTTGGAGGCTGAAGGACACACGTGGAAGAGAAATAGTGTCAACAAGAAGGAGATTGCGAATGAAGTGGCAATCAACTTCGATATGCTTTGTGCACTCACAGAATGTAGGGTTGGATGCAAATTTGATTACACTAACATTATCTACAAAGAGAGGAACAAAGGGTGGTGGCTCATGTTGTATGTCATGTAGGAGAGCTCAAAGCCATATAATTTCACTACACACCGAGGAGATGGCTCTGTATTTATCTTCAGAGGAAGATTTTGATACTGTTGATTGTTTCTTGCACTTCCTTGAAATGAGAGAGTTACCTGAGAAAACACACCAATCCGTAGTGGATTGTCAAGTGTCTAGGCAGATAGCCCAATCAGCATCTGCATAGGCAGTGAGGCTAATGGAGGATGAAGAGGAGAAGAATAAGCCATGAGATAAAGTTCCCCACACATATCTAATAATCCGACGGACTGTAGACAAATGTGATTGTCTTGGAGATGACATAAACTAGCTCACAAGTTGGAATGCATAAGATATATCAGGCTGAGTTATAGTAAGATGACACTGCCTACCAGTTGGCGATAGAGAGTAAGGTCTTTAAGAGGGAAACCATCATCCTTACAAAGTTTTAGATTAATCTCTAAGGGAGTATCAACAGTCTTGGAGTCATTGAGGTTAGCCATTCTGACAAGATCCACCACATATTTATGTTAGTTGAAAAAATAACCTCGAGAATTACGGCTTACCTTTAGCCCCAAAAA
Organism: Nelumbo nucifera; assembly: GCF_055504915.1. NCBI lineage: Eukaryota > Viridiplantae > Streptophyta > Magnoliopsida > Proteales > Nelumbonaceae > Nelumbo > Nelumbo nucifera. Next base: position 21,301,635 of record NC_142651.1, on the reverse strand, counting down.
GCAAGTCAAGGGACCCAAGTCCTTCATCTTGAAGGATTCACTAAGGAGTCATTTCAAATCAACAACTCCTACTGCATCATTCCTTGTAATGATTATATCAACATAGTGGAGAAGGACATTCAAATGGCAAAGTTCCTAGGTTTGCAAATCTGGGGTGGGGAGGAGTTCACTAGAGTGGCTTTCCGAAAATTTGAGGAAGAAGCTGAGAGGGCAAGAGAGAGAAGAAAAGTGGATAGTGATGAAGAAGATTTTTATGCAGGGAGTGAAGACTTTTGGTTTAGGGGTCTCCCCAGGAGTAGAAAGTTGTGAAGACTTGTAGATTTTTATGTGGATGTGGCAGTGGCAACAAATTTGAGAGGGAAGAAGTTGGTAAGGGGCAGAGGGAGAGGAGGAAAGGGAAAGGTCAGCTTCTAGTCGTGCATGGGCTTGGTTGTTGTTTGAATCCTTTAGTTGATGAGGTCCTAGGTTGTTGAGAGTTTTGCTCTTGAGTTTGGCTAATGTTCACCCCGATTTGGGGTATCTAATGGTGCTCTTGTTTTGATTTAGGTTGGAAGTAGTGTTGTCTGCCTGTATGGCTATAGAGCTTTTTGAGTTTTTAGTTTTTACCTCCGTTGTAGATCTTTATGAGCCATTCCGTTGGCTAATTTCATTGTAATTTCTACCTTTTTTTGTTTTAATAATTTGCTTTCCTTCTATTCTTTAAAAAAAGAACTAGCACACCCTACTACTCTTGATATTAAGTAAAAAGGGAAATGATATATGATAAAGCCAGTATTAGTGATAACAGATCAGAATCTCTCAAACCAGGCCCTAAGAGCTTGTTTGGGGTCATATAAAGACTTCTTGATTTGGTAGAGAATATGTGGATCTATACAATATCTAGGAGGACACTATCTCTTTTAATTCCCCATGTAGAAATGCATTCTTCACGTCCATCTAATGAATTCTCCATTTTTTTTTTGCTGTAGAGATAGCTAAGAGAAGTCAAACTATAGTCATCTTTGCCACAAGAGCAAATGTCTCATAATCTATCCCGTACACCTATTTATAGCCTTGAGAAACAAGCCTAGCCTTGTACCTATCTTGTCTCCCATCTAATTCCAACTTCACATAGTAAACCCAGTGGCTCCCAATGAGAGAGGCTTCAGGAGGAGTTTTAACTATGTCCCAAGTGTCATTCTCAAGAAGGGCTTGGATCTCAATGTCTACGACATCTTTTCAATATGGAATTATTACAACCTACTAGTAAGACTTGGGGATGTCTGTGGTGGATAAAATAGCAAAAAAGGAGCTATGGTCTTGAGAAAAACCATATGATCAGGAGGATGGGAAATTTTAAAAGAATGGTGCAAAGTGGGTGCAATGGGTTCATGTGGAGGGTTAAATGAATTTATAGGGGTAGATGGAGTGATTGGATTAGCACTGGTGATAGAGAGGAAAGGGGCATTGAGACTGATGTAGATTGTTGCTTCCTGAAGTAAGTTTGAAGTTGTCGCAAGGGTGAAGTTAGTGCATTTTGAGGATCTATAAAATCAAAGTTGTGCAACAAAGAGGTAGATGGAGTTAGAAATTTAATAATATGTTCAAAGAAAGATACATTCTCAAGAAAGATTACATTACAAGAAATCCAAATGAGGCGAGCTGTGGAATCACAACAAAGAAATCCCTTGTAGTCAGTAATGTACCCCACAAAAGCACACAAAGCTACCTGTGTAGTTAGCTTAGTATGTTCTTGGGCAGAAGATGAATAAAATAGACACAACCAAATACTCTAAGTGTAGATAGGTCTAAAGGTTTGTGATAAAGGGACTGACAAGGAAAAGTATTGTTTGGGGATGGGAGAAGGCTTATGACATACACAATTGTGCCAACCGCCTCCACTTGTTAGCAATCATTTGTTTTTATTTCATTTCAGCTACTATCCATGCAACTCCTACTATCATACTGTTAATTTGTTTCTTGCAGATACAACTTTTGATTCAATAGTGAAATTAACTGTTGAATCCATTGTTTAAGCCCTATTCCACTACATCTTGCTAAATCAACAAGAAGACTTTGATTCAATTTTTGTGGAATGAGGACCAAATTGAATTGGTGTGAGTCTTGCATGCCTAACTCACCAAACCATCTGCCACCTTGTTCCCTTCCCGAAAGTTATGAGCAAAGGAAATAGATTGTTGGTGTGCTTTAGAAATGGTCTTGGATGTCCAACCAATACCAAATCTGCCATGAGCCTGCACTACATCTCTTAGTCAATTAGAACTTTATGCCCCGTTCGCTTTTCGGTAAGTTATTTATCCAGGTAAATGCAATTACCTGAGTAAGTTTTTCCTGGGAAACACTTACATAGGTAAGTGCGTTTACCCATGTTCTTTTATTTCTCGTGTAAATAAGGCAATGACCATTTTAACCATAAAATTCTATTATTAAAAGGGCATTTTTGTCCCATTTAAGTGCTGGCAACTTTCCCCCTAGGTGGGAAAGTTATTTACCCACCTAGGAGATGGGTATCACTTACCCGGGTAAATTATACCCAGGAAAATAAACTTTCCCTGGTCCCCACATAATTATGAAAACAGAACATGGGATTCTTGGTCAATGGGAACCAAAATCCCATTGACAAGCTTTCCCCCTCTCAAAATCCAAAAAAAGAATGCCCCCTTAGAATCAAAAACCACAACAACCGACTGAAAAGCTAGCTACTTATCCAAAATAATGCCATCAAGAAGAGCCCGAAATTCAGCTAGCACGTTAGTACCAAAACCGTAATAATAAGCAAAGTCTCCACAACAAATTCTTTGAGCTTGCCTCTATAAGCACAACCAACGTTGAGCCCCAAACCATTTCTGAGTGGACAAATATAGTAGATAATGGTTGAGATATACACCTACTATGTATAGGCACTTAGAGACCAACACTGTCTATCTGAGCAATACACTATGTTTAGAGATTTCATGAAGGATTTAGGTATCCTCAAGTCAAAAGGCTAAGCTATGATTTTATGAGAAATCAAAGCCACACACTTAGATTTACCCTCCATCCTATGGCTTCACCTTTCGTTCCATATTTCCCAAATTATAAAAATTTGGAGAGAACCAAAATATCAGCCCCACACATCCTTATGGGCATCACCAATGGCCACCCATCTCAAAGGTCGTTAGGGAAGGGATTCGGTGTCTAAAAATTGATTACGGAACATTACAATGAAATGACACCATACTTTTTAGGCAAGAACACTTTTGATGACGACATGGTTAAGACTTTCTACCGATACTCTATTACAACAACACATTTAGAACATATGGACACCCCTAGACATTGCACATTGTTATCTAAGCGAATCCAGTTCCAAAGAATTCTCCACACACCAAAGGAAATCTTAGGAGGAATACAATTTTTCCATAACCATTGATGACAATCGAATAACTAATCATGGTGATGAAAACTCACCTATACTATTGTAAGATGGGGAATGAAGGGTGTTTTGGTAATTTGGGTAATAGAGAGTATTTTGGTAATTATTTTGGGAATGAGGTATTTTGGTAATTATTTTGGGAATGAGGTATTTTGGTAATTTGGGGATTAAAGGGTATTTTGGTAATTTGGAAGGTACTTTGGCATTTTTGAGAGATTAGAATGGTCTGATCAGGTACTTGGTGATGAGTTGGGGTTTAGGTGAAGGATCAGATAAAAATCGGGTACTAACAACCATCAACTAGAAACTTCTCTTTAAAAAAAATTGACCAAAGTGAATCTCTTATTAATGAATTCCAAAGAGCCTTTAGTCTAAAACAATTGTCCACATTGTCCAAACATCTAAGATTAAGCCCTTCCACTTTGAAAGGCAAACAATATGATTTCTAAGAGATCCAGTGAACCTTATTATCGCCATCCACACCGGCCCAATGAAAATTGGCATAAGGCTTTTCAATCTTCATAAGAATAGATTTTAGGGTGGCCGCGACCTCTAAAAGATGGGTAACCATACTGGAGTGAACATTTAAAAAGAGTAATTTTACTTCCAAATGAGAGAAGTTTCCCTCTCCAACCAGAATTTTTGTTGTATACTCTGATCAACAACTCATCAAAGTAGCATCATTTGTAGCGACCTTTAGTAATAGGTTTTGACCCAATATGTTTTGATGATAACAAACTCATTGAGAGTACTAATGGTGTGATAAATATGCAATTAATTCAAATAAGCTTCTCCGAGCTACATTTGTTACAAGCATCTTGCTAAAGAGGAACAGTGGCATTGCTTCATTTAGCTGAACAAGGTAAACATTGTCAACACCATCACCATTCTCTCCAAAGTTAAGGAATTCTCCAAGGATCTCAAAGAATGAAAGAGCCATACTGGATTACAAAAGCTACAACGGCTTTGGAGCAACTCAAGATCTTTTCTACAACTCAACAAGAACAAGTCCATGGTCCAAGTGTCATATATTTTAGGATTCTTGATGCAATCAATTTCTTGAGATGCACAACATATGATGCTCAACGTGACCAAACTTGGGGAAATCAACCTTAGAGACGAGTAGCTAGAATAAGTTTGGTTCATAGGCTTTACTAGACTTAAAACAATTTTAGAATCTTCAAAATCATTTTTGAAAACTAAGAGAAGGATTCCTAAACCTTTGGATTACTTTTTCCCTGGTTTCTAAGTGTTGGGCAACAAGTAGTTGACTACCCAAAATCATATAGTCAACTACCCTTAACAATAGAGGTCACTGCCAAGTAGTTGTTGATTACCCAAAAATTTATAGTTAACTATTCTTGACATTCGAGGCATGAAATGCCCTAGCACTATGTTGTAGTCGACTACCCTTGACAGCCAAGGCATGAAGTGCACTGGCAACCAAACCGATGAAACCGAACCAAGAAACCAGTTAACCGAATCAATTGGTTTGGTTTCAATTTAGTGTTTTGGAAAAGCGAAGCTACCAGTCTGGTTAGAGTTAACCCATACGAAAACAAATGCTTAACCAATATATATATATATATATATGTGTGTGTGTGTGTGTGTGTAAGAGAGAGTGAGAGAGAGATCATTTGAGGCTTTATCCTATTATTTGATCGAGTGCAAAGTGTTCTAGGGTTAAACACCATTAGAGGTTAAAATGAGACTTGTAAGGCCAATCAAGACTTGGTAGAGACCTTGAAGAGTTTATACTTTAGGTTTGGTAGGCACCCGTGAAGTTTTACTCAGTAAAGGTAGCACTCGTAAGTTTATCCAATGTTGTAGGAGATTTACCAAACTTCTATAAAAATCGTGTGTGCACTTTTCTTTTGCTTTTCTTTTTCTTTATTTTCTCCTATTAATCATTTATTTTCTGCTTTACTTTCAAAGAGGACATTGGAGAGAAAACTTATCTAAGTGATGTTCTCTACACTTTAGTTTGTAGTAAGGGTGCAGAGAGGAGGAATGGAAGGGGAAGTTTTGTTGGGGGAATCTATTAAAGAGACAAGCGGTTTGGCTGGTTTGGATAAAAGTGGCATTGGAGGCCTCGCATAGCGCCTCACCTAATGTTGGAATTGGAGATTTGGATTTGCCTTCATTTGGGAGAAAGTTTCTGGTTAGTGAAGGTCAGCGAGTAGTGAGTGGAAAGGACATTGGTTTCATAGGTTCAGAGCCAAGTACCTCAGAAGGTATTATGCTAACCTTGTTGGATTCTTGAATAGATCATGACGCTCAAATGGATAAGAGTCTTGGGTTCTCATTTTTGGGAGGTGAAAGAATTGCTCGACTTATGCTTTTGCATTTACAAAAATACCAGAGCCTCCAAAAGGTGGTTCAGGTTGATTGTCTCTAATGTAGCTTCAGAGGCTCACAACCTAGAGGAGGAATCCTTTGAGGGGCCACACCTAGGGATGGTAATGGGGTGGGTTCAGGGAGGAATTTATAAATTCTAGACTCTACCCGCTTTTCTAAATCACCTAATCTGTATTCGCCCAAAATCTGTACATAGTAGGTTGGATTTTGGGAATCCAAACCCTCCCCGTACATGAAAATGAAACCCCCCTCCCCTGACCCTACCCTCCCCGCATTCAAGGGTAGGTGCAGGTTGGGTTTAGAACCCACATCTAATTTTCTATTATTTCTTGTTATATATAAGTAATAAATAAGTAAAAAGCAAAAGTGAACAACAAAATTTCCAATTATTTGATTAAGACATGTAGAAAACTGAAAACACAAACTATAAATTATCCTTCACATAAAATTCAAAATATTATTAACTTCAACACCTAGTACATAAGGTTTATATGCTTTCCAACAATATGCAGGTCGGGGAGGGCTGGGTTTAGCCTAATACCGTACTTTACCCATACTTGCATGAGTTCTAGAATCCCAAAACCCATCCTTTAAGCAAAAAACAAAAAAAAAAAAGCCCGATCGGGGAGGGTAGGGGCAAGTACCAACTGAGTAGGGTAGAAATTGCCTTTCACTAGCCTCACTAGTTAATTAAAAATTGGATGGTGGTTTCTAAATTCTATAAAGATGTGGTAGCAGCTCCTAAGTCTACTACAAGAGGCTCTCTAAGCTCAAGGGGTAGGGGCAAGAGGGGAAGAGGTAGGTAGCTCACCTCCTGGGGTTTATCGTGTTTTAGTTTGGTGGGGCAAGTGAGGCTCCTCTGGTTGTTTTCTTTTTTTCTCCGAGATCCTGGATTTGGATAGTGGTTCTCTTGGGTTGGGCCCACTGAATTTCAAACCATGTTTTTAAACTTTCAAAAGTTCTTTATGGTTTGAAACAAGATATTGGTATGAAAGATAATAATTTTTTTTTTTATTGAAAAATGTTTTTTTAACAAGAAAATGTGGATACAATCTTGTTCATCAAGCGTAATGGAAATGATGCTTATACTGTTGATGATGGTATTATATTTGGTGCCACTAATGATTTGTTGTGTGAGGAATTTTCTAAATTAATGCAAGGCGAATTTGAAATGAGCAATAAAGTTACATTTATAAACCAAATGAAATATACAAAAGAGCTATTAAAGAAATTCGTCATGGAACAAGTCAAAACAACAAGCAATCCAATGAGTACTTCTACAAAATTGGACAAAAATTAAAAAGGTAAACCAATGAATGTAAAGTTGTATTGAGGTATAATTGGGAGTTTGATCTTATTTGACTGCTAGTAAACCTAACGTAATGTTTATTGTGGGTTTATGTGCTTGATTCCAATAAAATCCCAAGGAAAGTCACTTATGATTAGTAAAAAAAGAATTTTTAAATACCTAAAAGGAACATCTCATTTAGGTTCTGTTATCCAAATGATTCAGACTTTAAGTTAATAAGACTTTGTAGTTTTATATGGTTTATAGGAAAAGCACTAGTAGTACTTTTCAGTTCTTAATTAGGGCATTCACTTTTTTCATGGCATAGTAAGAAACAAACATGTGTAGCTCTCTCTATGCAGAAGCTGAATATATAGCAACAAGTAGCTATGTTGCATAAGTTTTATGGATGAGACAATTAGACAAACACCGGAATACTTTGGGCTAAAATTTGATCTTATAGTTGTTAGATGTTACGTTAAGGCCATTGCTATCAACTTAACCAAGAATCCTATCAAGCATTGTAGAACCACACAGAGAGATGAAACATCAATTAGGAGAGAACTTGGTATGATTGATCCAAATTGAATGAATTAAAAGGAAATTTTTATGTCTTTGAGTTAACACATGATTAATTAATTAATTGGATTTGCATTGAATTTGGTGATAACTTGAATACTTTTCTGCTTGACTTTTAAGCTAAAACCTTTTTATGAACTATTAGAGTCATCCAATAGTGGCATTAGAGACAATCCCCTGTATTGTTACCTAAAATTTTGCATTGTGATTGTTGGATACTTGGAACCATCGATCTCAAAAAGGGACAAGAGATCAAGGTTTTAAAAGGCTAAAGGCATATAGTTGAGGTGTAATGGCCCAATAAGGTGAGGTGTAAGCCTCAAAGCTTAAGAATGATAGAAATCATTAATATCCATAAAATAAAAGTTTATAAACAATAACTTTCAACATTTTAGTATTAAATAAAATAATAACTAATCAATAAAAATTATAAACATTTTATATTTGATGTTTCAAAATGCAAATTTCTCAAATAATTCAAATAAACAATTTACTCTTTTTGCATTGGATTCTTCTAAAACACTAATAGAATTTTATAGAACTTGGTTTTAATTATTGGTTTTTCATTTTATTCTTTTTATTTATTTGGCCCATAATTATTGAAGTGCTTTTTCAATACATTTTGAACTATAAAAATGTATAAAATATATTTTTTCATTAAATCACTAAATAATCATTGATACTTGAGTCTTAAGGCTTGAGTCTTACGCCTCATTCTGACAAAGGCTTAATCCTCACATCAAAGTTGTAAGGCTTAAGCCTTGAGGCAAAATCTGTGCATCTCACATCAAGGTGTAAGCTTCATGCCTCAAGGCTTAAGGTTTAAGCCTTTTAAAACAATGCAGGAGATGCCCCCAAAGTCTATAAAGGAGTCAATTCACCCACACTACTTCAATGAGGTGTACCCTATTCTGAAATCCCTGAAAATTAAAAGTTAGGGCTTGCTTCGTGAATCGGAGTCATCCTCATTTGAATAAGAGACATCCCCTAGGTGTAGGATTTAAGTTCAACTATGCCCGAACTCTTGCAAATTGTCTTGTATTCAATAGTCCTATTTGCATTTCACTCTTCGGCCCCAAAGTTTGAAACCAACTCACTAAACTAGCAAAAACCATCTCTAATCATCCAATAATCCCTTGAATCACTCCCATTTGATTTCTATGGCACGTAAGCAAGTACCCAAAGCATGAGAAGAACAACTCGATTGCATATTGGAGCCATTGTTGGTTCTAGAATATGTTTCATTAAAGAACATTGATAATTGTGAGAGGCTCATTCTTAACCTTACGCAGGAAGAAATTGGAATCATTTTGTAATGTCCTGAACATTGGAAAGACATAAAAGCTTTATTTTCTAAATGTTGGTGCATGGAGGCATCCCATCAACTGTTTGGAGATTAGCCATGCTTCCTCAAGAAAAGCTTTCTAAAGTTCTTTGTCTTTGTGAGACACCTCCAAGTGGATTAGGAGGCATTCGGTGGTTGATATGTTGAAATCAATAAAGTGTCTGTAATGTCGGTAGAGACAACCCCTTGAAATTAAGGAGACATCCCTCAGAAGTCTTTTTTTTTTATAAGTAAATTAAAAAAAAAAACTAAAACGAAAAAGAAAGGAGGAATATACAACAGGGGCTAGCTTTCTTCCCCGGAGCAGAGGAAAACTCTGAGATATCCAAACTAGACTAGGCAAACAGAGACTTAATAGCTCGACCAACTCCACAAAACAAGAACAAAAAACCACAACAAATTTCTCACCATGAAAACAAAGCTTAACTCTCCCTAAAACTGATATTCTAACCTCCACACCTTGCAACAAAGACAAAACTCAACTTGATTTGAACTTAGGGGGCTTGTTTGTTTGCTCTGACATCTGACGTCTAAAAGTGCAATAATTATATTAAGAGGTGTATTGATATTGGTGAAACTTTTCTTCCCTCTGAATTTTGAATGCAGAGAATGCTGTTTTGAATTCTGAATTCTGAAAATTGTCAAATATCCATTTTAACCCCATATATGAGAATTTTGTTTGTGTTTTGGGGGTATCATTGGAAAATAAAAAATTGTACGATTCATCTTTAAAAGATAAGAGATAAGAGGAAACAAACACCCATTTTCCTCTTAAAGTTGCAAGATTCCTCTTAAGAGATAAGAGTTAAGAGGAAACAAATAGACCATTAATGTCTTTTGAAAAGTTGGAATCGAATCTTATCCAAACAGACATCCTATTGTAGAAAAAAATTTAACGATTGTTTTTTTAAATGGCAAACAACTACTTTACTGCTTTGATTCATGCTTCAACAGTTATCTAAGGACATCTACTATAAATACTACAAACATTAGTTGAAAAAGAAGAAGAGATTAAGAGGGAAATCAATTTGAAATTTGAAAAAAAAAACGTTGTTATTGAGTTAGCCTTGGAGGGAGGGGAGGAAGAAACCGGTGAGTGTAGAAGAAGAGGAGGAAGAGGAAAAGCCAGTTGCTAGGCATGCTTGGGTTTGGTAGAAGTTTGATCCCTTCGCTTAGTCGGCTCATAGAATATTCAGGATGCTGTTTCTTTTGCCTTGTGGGTGGTGGTTGTCCGCCTGGTTTGGGGTCACCAGTTTGACCTTGGGTTGCAGCCACAGGTTGGAAGGAGTGAAGAGTTTCTGTGTGGATTTATATTTTTTTGTGGGGTTTCTTCGTTTGTAGAGTTTTTTTAGCCCTGTTGTTGGCTAACTTCGCTGTAAATTCTTTCTTTTTGTTTTTAATAATTTTTTTCTTGATCCTTCAAAAAGAGGCCTTAACAACCGTATTTTGTTTTTAATCTTTGAGTTGGTATGGCTAGCACCGATTTAACAAGTAGAGAGTTGTAAAGTATGGCTCACACCAATCAACTAGCTGGTATAATTTTGATTGAAGTACATGAAACAAATTCTCAAGGGGTCCCTTGAGGAAAGGAAGTAGGCCAGGCATACCAAACCTCTATAAATGGTTTGTGTCCTTTCTTTCTCTTCCTACTTTCTTTTGCATTTAGTTTTCTATAAGCATTCATTACATCTTACTCATTGCAATACTAAGTTGAATGCAATACTATGTTGTGAGAAAATAGCTGCATTAATTAACTTGAGCAATCACTTGCATTGTTTAAAGCATTTGTTCACAAGTAATATTCTTAATCATTTGAAGAAAAAGAAAACTCAATTCATCCCCTTCTTCATATATAGCTACAAGTAAAACTTTTGAGCTAGGTATTAACATTCTTCATTGTACTGTTTCCTATGTTTTACTAGGATATGCTTTGATACCTCTAGATTTTGCTTTGATAACTTTTGATATGGCTCTAAAACCAAACTAATGTAGGATGGGGTAGGGGGCCTTTTAATTTAAGATGAAGGGAAACCTATATTTACAAAAAAAAAGGGTGATATACAAAGTTATAATAATTATTATAGAATTAAACGATAAACTACATTGTGAAACTTTGAGAGAGAATGATTGAGCAAATTTTATGACATGAAATAAATGTTACAAAGAAAGAAAATGATGTATAGAGTCCCTAGAGAGGTAATATTGTGGGTTTTTGGAAAATGAAGGACTCCCAAATAGATAAATGGGCCTAATTAAGGATATGTATGAGGGTAAAAAAAGCAGTGTTTGAACATTTGTTGGAAAAACATCAGATTGCAATTACAATGGGTCTTTACTAAGGCTTATCACTTTCTCCTTATTTATTTGCACTAGTCTTAAATTAATTGACTAAACATATTTAAGAGGTCCTATATATAGTGCTTTATTTTTTTTTTTGTTGTTATAGTATTAATTGATGAAACTACTAAAGGATTAAATGCAAAATTCGATTCATGGACAATTATATTAAAAACAAGAAGTTTAAAATATGTAGGACTAAAATTAGAGTAGGATGGGCAAAATGAAAGGAACCATCCAAAGTCTTATGTGATAGGCAAATACCACTTTAGTTAAAGAAATCTATAAAATAGTTGTAAAGCAAGTTATGTTGAATGGAGCAGAGTGTTGAAAGTTAAATGTCAACATGCCTAAAATAAATGAGTGTGGAAAAAATGAAAATGCTGAGATAAATAAGTAGTAAATGCAAAAAAGACATGGTTAGAAATAAAGTCATACAAAAGAACCTTGGAATAGTTTGAATAGGTGATAAAATGAGAGAAAATAAATTGAGATGGTTTGGTCATGTGCATAGAAGACCATCTACAACACCTATTGGAAAAAAAAGTGATCTATTACAAGTTGAAGGGGCTAAAAGAGCTATGGGCAGATAAAAAATGACTTGGGTGGAAGTATTAAGTAATGATTTAAACACCCACAATTTAACTACAGATATAGCACTAAATAAAATGGAATTGTGAAACAAGACTCATGTAGTTGGAAATAAGTCCTAGATAATGATGCTTTATTTTACTAGGGTGCACTTGACTCTTTACTAGGTGAATGAAACTTTTACCATCATAGAATAGAATTCATTTATCATTTTATCCTGTTGCAAGCCTAAGTCACTAACAAATCCCACTAGCCAAATAGCTTCCCTTGGCACTCTCTATTGTTTTGTAGTGGACAAAACAACAAACTAGTTTAACATTTCTTTCCAATTAATAGCTCCTCCTACTAGATTTAAAATATACCTTATCATTGAACTAAAATTGTCTAAATCACCACTATAATCAACGTCAGCAAACCCAATCCACTGATCTATATGAGCACCTTTTTCAAATAGAAAGCCCATATCAATTGTGCCCCTCAACTATCAAATAATCCATTTTTGCTATACCACAATGCTGTCTCCCTAGATTTTTCATGTACTCAATCACAACATTGATGGCATGAGCAATATCAAGCCTAACACATGCCATTACATATGTTCCTCCCAACAACACAATTATATATGGTATAATTGTCATGTAGTCTCTATCTTTATTAGTTCTTCATGAAAACTCTATTGATAACTTGAAATGCTATGCAAGTGGTGTTTGAATTGATTTAGCATTTTTTAAGCCTTTCTAATTTTTTTTAAAAAATATTTCTTTTGAGAAACCCATAGCTTGCCTACTTTTCTATCGTTGGTGATTTCCATCCCAACGATCTTCTTAGTGCCCCAATATCCTTTTATATCAAACTTAGTGTTGTGCTTGGTCTTTTACTTTACAACTTTCTTCATGCACTTATCAAAAAATTATTATACAAAATCCATGATTGCTAGTTTGTGATTGTGGTCACAAACTTGTGAATAATGAAGACATAGCCAAATTGTTCATTGGGATGATGAACAGTTTTAATAATCCCTTTTTGTAATTTCTCATGAATCATATGGGAGTCAATCCCAACCTGTTTCATATTTTCATGAAACAATGGATTTTCTGCAATGTGGAGTGCAGTTTTATTGTCACAAAACATATTGACAAGGTGACCATGCGACACATACAAATCCCTAAGGAGTTGTTGTAGCCAAGTGATTTCAAAGCAAGTGGATGCCCATGGCATGGTATTCCACTTCAGTGGATGAACATGCTACAGTATTTTGTTTCTCAGACCTTCATGATATGGGAGAGTTACCTACTAAAATGCATTATCTAGTGACGAAGTGTTTAGTATCTTTACAACTAGCCTAATATGAATCATAGAAAGATTGCAATTGTATGGTGCTATTTGAAGACAAAAGTATTCCTTGCCCTAGAGATTGCTTGATATAGCAAAGAAGACGAGTAGTATCTATATGGGGTTGGTGAGGATAATCAACCATAAATTGAGAAAGAACCTGAACAGAGAATGCAATATCTGATCAAGTGTTGGTGAGATAGAACAATCGTCCAACTAGGCGATGAAATTGAGAAGGATCTGGAAGAGCAACCCCGTAATTCTTGGAGAGCTTGAGATGATGCTCCATGGGTTTAGTGGTTGGGAAAGAGGCAAGAAGACCAGCATAAGCGATTCAAGAGATAAATGTCCTTTGGCAATTTCAATTCCCAATAAATATTTGAGTGGACCAAGATCTTTGAGTGTGAACTCGGAATTAAGTTGATCCTTTAGAGAAGATATGGTAGACATGTAGCAATGGTGATGTCTGATGGAGGGTGATTTGGCCCGACCCCTTAAGACGGTGACACGTGGACACGATTCAGCACAAGTGGCAGCTCAGCATCACAGCCTGACCGCAACTAATGGGCCCGCAGGACAGCTCGCTACAGGGGGAACCTGCTACAGCGCAAGCTCAAGGACCCCCGATGTACTGAAAGGGAATACTCCAAGACAAGTCTATCCTAGCTCGCGAGTTAGGGTAACCAGCTCGCTCCAATACTTAGGCAGAAAAACTGCCTCAAGGGCCACTTCAGAAGAAATCACCTCGCATTACCCTCAGGATCTCGCTACAAGGTAGCTCGTGACAAGGTAGCTCGCTACAGGGCAGCTCGCTACTAAGCGACGCGATGTTTTCAGGAAGCTTCTATCTGACAAGACCGTACCCGTCAGACTACGCCACGTCTCCTGACAGGTGGCGCAGTCCCTACCAGCCCGACAAATCTGCGCCCACGTCTCTTGACAGGTGGTGGTGTGTCTGTCTTTCCGGGACGAGTCGCTCATCCGATTGGGTAGTACACTGCAATGGTTACCTGCGCAGCCCTGGCAGATAACGATTGCGACAGAGGTCCAGTGGCGGTTACGCCCAATTTGATAAGAACGCTCATATATAAGAGCCCCCTAGCTAAAGGAAAGGGCTCTCTCGAATATCTGATATCTTATCTTGAATATCTCGAACTTTCTCTCGAGCTAACTCAGTGATCTAGCGCGACCTACACTCTTAGCCTTCTTTACACTCTTTACTACTTCTCCAGCGTTCTAACTTAAGCATCGAAGTATTCCCACCGGGCAAGTCCCCCGGGAATCCTTCACCGCTCTCTTCTCAGGTACCGTTCGTCGCCAGCGAGGAGCCAGTCAGCTGCCAGATAGGAGTCCTCGGATTGCGCAACATCCTTTGGCGTCGTATGTGGGAAACGCTTGAAAAAAGCCTTCCTCTAAGTTTCTACATTTTCCATTCGAGAACTTAGCATTCATGGCCTCTAGCAACGCTGGGTGTGGTGCCAACCAGAACGCTTCTGGAGAGCAACCCCAGCTTCCCACTGTCTGTATTGGATAGTTCACCATTCCCCTCTCTGTGGACGGGATCCCCAGCCTAAACGTGCCTCTCACAGTGGCACTCATGAACGCTCCACTCCCTTCCACAGTTGGAGCGACCTTTGCTGAACCTTCGGTTGCGCCCCCAGTAACCAACCAGAATCAGTTGGAAGACTTAGTGCAGTGCATGCAAGCTCAAATGCAACAGTTCCAGCAGTTCCAACTCTACTAGCAACAAGTATTGCATCAGGTCTCTCAGTACCAGTATCAGCAGTAGTTCCCTTCCTTGCCTCAGGCCCAGCAGCCACTCCCTCCTAGGCACCCGGCCTTGAAGCAGACCAAGCCCTCCCGTCGGAGCGAACGACCTCGCTGTGGAGAAGCCTCCCAGGCCCAGGATCTCTCCAAGAGCCAAGCCTCTTCCCATGGAAGAAAGGAGAGGCCAGTCACCTCCGCCTCGCAACCTATGGGCAAGTCGGGGGCCCCCTAGCCAGTCAAATCCGTATCGCCCCAACACTCGCAGTTCGAGCTCCCGCTCGCATAAAATCCATTTGAGGTCCTAGCCGCAGACACCAGGCAGGGCCCTTCGGTCCAGAGCTACCACCAGCAGTCCGAGCCCATCGAGCTCGGTAACACTAAAGCAACCAGCACCAACGCTAAGCCGGCAAAGCAGCAGCGAAGACGCCAGAGAGCTCACCGGACCGCTACCCGTGTCTTGCCCGAGCTCAAAGGTAAAGAGGAGGTGAGCTCAGGTGAAGTAAAAGCTACTCCTCTCCTCTCAGTTCCTTCCCCACTGTCTCCAGAACTTCTTGTTGTCCCCATGCAAAGAGACTTCAAGCTCCCTCCACTGGACAAGTATGATGGATCCTTCGATCCGAATGATCATGCGGATGCCTTTCAGTCCCAGATGCACCTGGCAAGGGCCAGTGAATAATGCATGTGCGTGGCCTTCTCCACCACCTTCAAAGGGGTAGCCCGCACATGGTACCGAAACCTCGCACCCGGTTTGATAAGAAGTTGGGCGCAGTTCGTGCAAGTTTTCACCTCCCACTTTGTCACCAGCAAGAGGTGCCCAAGAACTCAAAAAAGCCTCCTCAGCATAGTTCAAAAGGAAGGGGAGTCCATTCGGAGTTACATCAAACGGTTTAATGACGCTTGTCTATAGATACCCGATCTGGACCCCACATTTCGCCTCACCGCAGCCAAGCGAGGTATTACCCACAAAGAGTTCAAGTGGCACGTGGTCGTCAATCAGCCCGAGATCGTGACTGAGTTCCTCAAGCTCGCAGATCGGTTTATCGGGACGGAGGAAGAGATCAACCAGAAGGGCGAGCAGGCCCTCAAGAAAAGAAAAAGGGAACCAGAGCCCTCAACTCAGGGTGACAGCAAGAAGAAGAAGGACCAAGCTCGGGGGGCAAAGCCAAATCAGCCTTTCCGAGCTCCAGCAGCAAGAAGAGACTACATGCCCCTCAACGCGAAGCGGGCCGAGATCCTCATGGCGATTAAAGATGATCGCGGCTGAACCCTAATGTTAGAAATAAAAATTTGTATTGTAGTTTTCATAAAGATCACGGTCACAACACCGAGAATTGTAAAAACCTCCACGACGAGATAGAGGAGCTCATCCGTCGCGGGTATCTGAGAAATTTTGTACAAAATAATAATAGTAATAATAAAGCAAGTTGGCGGGGGTAGCAGAGTAGAGATGCTCCCAAGTCCAGTAGGCAGGCAGAACAGCCACAGAAGCAGCCCCCCGAAGAGAGACCAGTTCGGGGGACCATCCATGTGATAGTCGGAGGAAAGATTGTAGCGGGCTGCACCTCAGCCGCAGCTCGAACATCAGCTCGCGAGGCTGCCAAGGAGGAACAGAACCCCCCAAAGCGGCCAAGGATGGAAGACCTAATCTTCTTCACAGAAGATGACGTGCACAGGGTCCACTACCCCCACGATGATGCGCTCGTCATAAAGATGAAGATCAATGACTTTGAAGTCAGGCGCATCCTCGTCGACTCAGACATCTCAGCAGACATCGTCTTCAAAGCAGCCTTCGACCAACTTCAGCTCTAAGAGAGCGACCTGAAGCCCGCAAACACTCCCCTGGTAGGCTTCAGTGGAGACGAAGTCAGGCCCCTGGGAAGGATCACAATACCTGTGGAAGCCGGCACTTGGCATAGCATAGTGAGGCTCAACCACGATTTCTTAGTGGTCGCAACCCCCTCCCCATATAATGCCATAGTAGGTCGGCCGATTACCCATGCCTTACGGGTTGTGGTGCCCACCTACTACTTGGCCATGAAGTTCCCCACGAACTTCGGAATCGGGATAGCGCGATGTGACCAGCTTGAGTCTCGCAAATGCTACGTCGCCGTGCTTAAAGGGAAAGCCAAGGTAGCCGACGTCCACGAGCTGGAGTGACCTACAGAGCAGAGCGAGGAGCGAGCTACGCCCACAAAAGAGACCGTCTCCATCCCAGGCTCGATGGAGGACCCAGCCCGAACACTCCAGATCGGAGCTTCCATTGAGGAGCCTCTGCGATCTAAATTGGTACGCTTTTTACTCGAAAATTTAGATGTTTTTGCATGGTTCGCGGCAGAAATGCCTGGCATAGACCCTAGCATTATAACTCATAAGCATAATACTAATCCTATAGTTAGGCCTGTTAGACAGAAGAAATGCAACCTAGCTCCAGAGCGATGGAGGGCAGTCGACGAGGAGGTCGGAAAGCTTCTTGCAACCGATTTTATCAGGGAAGTCCATTACCCGAGCTAGGTGGCCAACCCCGTCTTGGTGAAAAAGGCTAACGGTAAATGGCGCATGTGCATCGACTACACCGACCTGAACCGAGCTTGCCCAAAGGACTCCTTCCCACTTCCTAGGATCGACTGTCTAGTGGACGCGACCTCGGGGCATGAGTTGCTGAGCTTTCTAGGCGCCTACTCGGGCTACAACCAGATCAGGATGGACCCGACAGATGAAGAAAAGACTGCCTTCATAACCGAGCTTGGCCTGTACTGCTACAAGGTCATCCCTTTGGGCTAAAAAATGCTGGGGCAACCATTCAAAGACTTGTAAATAAGTTGTTTGAGCCATTGATTGGCCAAAAAATAGAGTGTTATGTAGACGACATGGTCGTCAAAACCCAGTTTTCATGCGACTTAATACAAGACTTGCATTTAGTTTTTGAAATTCTGCGTAGATTTAATATGAAGTTGAACCCGAATAAGTGTGTCTTCGGTGTCACCTCGGGTAAATTTCTGGGATACATTGTTAACCGGCGCGACATTGAAACCAACCCAGACAAAATAAAGGCCATCCTAGACATGAGACCACCCCGAAAAATGGAGGTTCAGAGGCTGAATGGCCAAATAGCCGCCCCGAGCCGCTTCATGTCTAAGTCGGCAGACCGTTGCCTACCTTTCTTTAAGGCAATTAAAAGCAAAGGGTTTGAATGGACCTAAGATTTCCAACTCGCATTCGAAGAGCTCAAAAAGTACCTCGCTAGCATACCGGTTTTAACCCGGCCCGAGCAAGGCAACGTTTTAGAGCTGTACCTCTCAGCAAGTGATGAAGTGGTCAGCTCAGTACTAATAAAAGAGGTAGATCGGGTCCAATGACCTATCTACTATGTTAGTAAAGTGTTGCAGGGAGCAGAGACAAGATATCTGGAGATAGAAAAGCTGGCCTACGCACTGGTTATTGCAGCCTGAAAGCTTCGTCCGTACTTCCAAGTTCATACTGTTCTCGTCCTCACCAAAAAACCTCTGAGGCAAGTTCTGCTCAAGCCCGAGGTCTCTGGTCGACTGACGAAGTGGGCCATTGAGCTCAGTGAGTACGACCTCCAATACAAGTCGCGAATTGCTATTAAGGCCCAAGCCTTAGTAGACTTTGTCGCAGAATGCACTTTCAGCTCCGAAGTCCCCAGGCCGGTTGAGCACGAGGCCCCTAGTTCGGGCGAGCTCGAAGCTCCCAAGCCGGTTGAGTCCGAGCACCGTAAGGTAGCAGCCAGTGCGACATCTCTCCTAGTGAGGCCAAGCGCGAACTGGGATGAGGAGCCTTGGATCCTTCATGTAGATGGCTCATCGAACTAGCAGGGCAACAGAGCCAGAATAGTTCTGCACGGCCCAAGTGGCACAAAGTTGGAGAACACACAACGTTTCGAGTTCGCGGCATCCAACAATGAAGCGGAGTATGAAGCGTTGATAGCTGGGTTGGCTCTAGCCAAAGAAGTGAAAGCCAAGCATATCGTCATCTGCAGCGATTCTCAGCTCATGGTCAATCAAATCACAGGCAAATACGAACCTCGCGAACCAACTATGATAGCCAAAGTAAGAGAGGCTCTGCTCAACTTCCAGTCACACTTCATCAGACAAGTCCCGAGGTCGGAGAACGCTGAGGCCGACACCCTGTCCCGGTTAGCCAGCACCAGTGATAACACCATGAGAACCGTGTACATAGAGAACCTGCCTCGGCCTAGCATTCTCGGAGGGGCAGAGGAGGTCGCTCCTATCAGTCAAGCAGAGCCGAGCTGGAATGACCCGTTCGCGAGCTTCCTGCTACACGGGACCCTCCCTACAGATCGCAATGCCGTCAGAAGGGGCCAAATACGTCATGATAGACGAACGGCTGTACCGAAGATCCTACATGCTCCCCTACCTGCACTGCTTGCGACCTTCCGAAGCCGAGCTCGTACTCCGTGACACTCATGAGGGTCTGTGCGGCAGACTCTTGCGGGGCATGGCCCTCACCCAAAAAACGTTACGACAGGGGTACTACTGGCCAACAATGAAAGCATATGCTATTGAGCTCGTCAAAAAGTGTGACAAGTGCCAGAAGCACGCCAATATCCATCATCAGCCCGCTGCTAATCTCAGGTATCTCACCAGCCCGTGACCTTTCACATAATGGGGCATCGATATACTCGGATCGTTTCCACCAGCGACAGGCCAGAGGAAGTTCCTAGTGGTAGCAGTGGATTATTTCACCAAGTGGGTAGAAGTTGAACCTCTCGTGACGATCACAGCTCGAAACGTCCAGAACTTCTTTTGGAAGAATATAGTGTGCCGCTTCGGGTTACCTCGGGTACTGATTTCTGATAATAGTAAGCAGTTCGAGAACATTAAATTCCAGAACTGGTGCCAAGACATGGGGATCCGACAGAACTTCACTTCAGTCGCACACCCTCAAGCAAACGGTCAAGCAGAAGTCACGAACAGAGCTATCCTCCGTGGACTGAAGGCACGGTTAGACCGAGCTAAAGGACTATGGGCAGACGAGCTACCTAGTGTTCTATAGGCTAACCGAACCACAAAGAAGACCGCTAGAGGAGAGACCCCCTTCAACCTCACCTACGGCACCGGAGCAGTCATCCCAGTTGAGATCGAGGTTCCCTCGCTACGACTGGAAGCGTTTGATGATAAGGCAAATGAAGACAAGCTACGTACCAAAAATGCCGAGCTAACAAAGACCTCGGCGCGATAAGACCCAATCGCCTATATGGCATGGGCGAATTACTGAGTAGACCACGAGTCACTCTCAGAGCCTAAGGGCCAAAATGCCGAGCTAACACGACCTCGGTGCAATGAGACCCAGTCACCTCCATGGCATGGGCGAACTCCAAGAGTGTACTATAAGTCACTCCCTCAGCCTAACGGCTAAAACACCGAGCAAACTAAGACCTCGACACGATGGAAGACTTAGCTGCTTCACCAGTAAAGGCAAAGTATTAAGTATCAGAGGTGTAGGCAGCTCAGGTCTGAACCCTATGAAGCATAGCTCGTCTCAGTATATTGGCTGAACCTGATAAGGAACAACCTACGAACATACAGTTCGGGCATACATGGTAATTACTTCGGGGTATACTATAAAAATACCTCAAGCATTAAGGGATAGCTCGGGGTAACAACTACCGAAAAATCCTACTTTGGGTATCTAGCTCTAACAGCCCGAGTGATGAAACCGCTTCAATAGAAAATAAAGAGCACACCATACTTAGTAGAAAAAGAAAAATTCCATTACTAATTCATAAATAAAAACCGGGCTTTACAACTCGGAGATAATTCAACAAAAGTAAATAGGGCACAACCACCCAAGAAAGAGATTTTGAAAACCGGGTTCTGATACCCGGGAACCACCAGAATTCAGTCAAAAGAAAAAAATAGAAGAACCACCAGCCTCAAGGGTCCACCTCGTCATCATCCTCCGGGGAGTCAGGCTCCTCCTCCTCCGCCTGGTCCGCCGTCTCAGGATCCAGGCCCTTCATCGTTATGCCGTCGATGTTGAGCACAGAGAACTTCTTTCAGACCAACCAGTGGCAGAGCTTGAATCCGGAGCGGTACGAGCTCGAGCCATATCCACTTGGAGGTCGTGATACTCTTGGAAGTCCTTGAAGTCCCAGACCGCTTTAGCCTGCTCGGCATCCACCATGGCGTCGAAGTTCCGAGTTCGGTCCTGAAGAGTGGACTCCAAGTCTCGAACCTGCTGGCGAAGAAGCTTCCTCTCCGCCGCTACCCTCGGCAACTCCTCCCGGTAGCGAGCGCTCTCCTCAGATAGCCGGGCGATCTGCACCTCCTAGTCCCGGATGAGCAGTTCCTGGGCCTTGCTCCCCTTTTGAGCCTGAAGGACTTCACCTCGGGCCTGGTCGAGCTCACCCTAGAGCTTCTGTATGGTTGACCTCTGTTTACGAGCATCGTCGGAGTGGATGTTGGTCTGGAGGGCCATGGTGTGGATGGCGGAGTTCACATGCCAATAGGAGACTAAGGTCAAAAAAAAAAAAGAAAGAAGGAAGAGAAAGGACACTTACCACCATGCAGTGGGCGGAGGCAAACCTGGCGAGCTCCTTGGGGTCCCTCTCTCCTCAGCTAGCGACCTCCTCGTGGCAGATCGCCTTTCGGCTCTTTCGTGCAGCCACGATGTATTCATTAACACCCTCCAATTCCCGGTAGGGAATTGCGGGAAGGGGAAGGGGCGGGATGGCCCAGACGAAGGAAACTACCCTTGCGCCGGGAGCTTGCGCCCTTCGGTGCCACCTTCCGTGGCGACTCCCTCGAATGGGACAGGTGGAACCTTAGGTGGTGGAGAAGCGAAGACCGGGTCAGTAGACTCGAACTCAATACCCCCAGAAGTGGAGGCTTGGTCAGGACGCGACCTCTTCGCCTTACGCTTCTAGTTGCTGGAAAGAAGGCGGCGTGCGTCAACATCAGACATGATGGCTGCCAAAAAAAACCACAAGGTATTAGTCCGGTAAAAAAAAATATTTACAAGGCACTACGTGACCTAAAAGGCAACCTACCCGGGCTCAGACCGGCCTGCGCAAGCTTCTCCTCGGTCAAGTAGTCCGACCAATGGAAGCCAACTACTGCCCAGGACTGTAGCGTTTTCCGAAATTCGGGGTCCAACTCAACCCCTGAATCCTGGATGGTGGCCCTCCAGTGAGTTGGGAAGGGATCCTGTTCGGCAGTTCGTATAAGAGCTTGAAGCCGCGGCGGGGAGAAAAATAGTAGGAACGCCTTTCTGGAGGCGCTCCGGGAGAAGCATTCTTGATGCAGAGGATGGTGGAGAGGATATCAAGATTGAGGGGAAGACAATACTCATAAAACAGGGAAATAGTCCCAACTACATTTCGAATGAAGTTGGGGTGAAGCTATTCAATGGTGACGTTGAAATGGTTCAAAACCTCCACTATCAGAGGATGCAGAGGAAGACGCAGGCCAACCTCGAGTTGTTCCTGAAAGATCACTATCTCATTGGGACCATGCTCCCAGGGAAAGTTACCAGAAGGGAGACTGTAGATGAGGTCTCTGGGAAGGTTAAAATGAAGAACTAAAGATCTAAGTCTCTCCATCGACATAGAGAAGGGACCGAAGCTGTCGGGCTCCTTGCACCGAGAAGTGGAAGTCGTCTCGCCGGAGGCCTCCCGAGCCTCCAGAGCCTGCCCCCAAGCTCTCCTTGAGATCGAGGGGGCGTCATCCCGGTTACTGTCCCGGGAATAGACGAGGTATGGATATCCAAACATACTGACAAGATGATAAGACTCACCAGAAAAGAAGAGACGGTGTGAACGGGAAAAGAGCTCGGGCAGCTAGATGGAGACTCGACCTCAAAATCCGAAGACAAGGGCCTGGGGCCCCCCTATTTATGGCCACTGTGCCCTCAAATCAACGGCTCGGATTGAGACAGATCTGACGGTCCGCAGTCAAGCTGACCGCACATCTTCTGAAACTGAAATGTGATTGGTTGCACGTCTTCCATGATTGAGGTAATGACGGTTGCACGACCTCCGAAGTTAAGAGCCACTTTGGCACGTTTCTCGGTGTTTGAAAAGTCAAAAATCCCCTGACTTCCGTGCACACATTTAGTGCGAACAATCAATCAAGTTTGAACTTCAGTCAAATCCACCCGTCACACTTCATGAACTCCTCACGCTAAGGTAACACTCTTAGCCCGAGGAGTGGGGGGCAATTGATGGAGGGTGATTTGGCCCGACCCCTTGAGACGGTGACACGTGGACACGACTCAGTACAAGTGGTAGCTCAGAATCACAGCCTGACCGCGACTAAGTAACGGGCCCGCAGGACACCTCGTTACGTCATAGCTCGCTACAGGGGGAAACCACTACAATGCGAGCTCAAGGACCCCCGATGTACTGAAAGGGAATACTCCAAGACAAGTCTATCCCAGCTCGCGAGCTAGGGTAACCAACTCGCTCCAATACTTAGGCAGAAAAACTGCCTCAAGGGCCACTTCAGGAGGAATCACCTCGCATTACCCTCAAAAGCTCGCTACAAGGTAGCTCGCGACAGGGTAGCTCGCTACAGGGCAGCTCTCTATTGAGTGACACAATGTTTTCAGGAAACTTCTATCTGACAAGACCGTACCCGTCAAACTGCGCCACGTCTCCTGATAGGTGACGCATTCCCTGCCAACCCGACAAGTCTGTGCCCACGTCTCTTAATAGGTGGTGGCGTGTCTGTTCTTCCGGGACGTGGCACTCATCCGATTGGGTAGTACACTTCAATGGTTACTTGCGCAGACCTGGCAGATAACGGCTGCGACAGAGGTCCAGTGGCGATTACGCCCGATTTGACAAGAATGCTCATATATAAGAGCCCCCTAGCTGAAGGAAAGGGCTCTCTCAAATATCTGATATCTTATCTTGAATATCTCGAACTTTCTCTTGAGTTAACTCAGTGATCTAGCGCGACCTACACTCTTAGCCTTCTTTACACTCTTTACTACTTTCTCCAGCGTTCTAACTTAAGCATCGGAGTATTCCCACCGGGCAAATCCCCTAAGAATCCTTCACCGCTATCTTCTCAGGTATCGTCCGTCGCCAGCAAAGAACCAGTCAGTTGCTAGTTAAGAGTGCCTAGATTGCGCAACATCAATGTCATCCACATAGACCCATATTATGGTGAGAATGGATCCAATGCAATGCACAAAAAGAGAGTAGTCAGATTTTGATGGACAAAACTAATTTGGATGGAAACATGGGAGATAGTGATGACAAACTATTGTTAGGCTGCTTGTTTCAAATCATACAAGGAATTGTTCAGCTCGTACATAGAATGAGAGTATTCCTCCTCCAAATATCCACAAAGGCAGTCATTGTTGACATGTAAATGCCAATTGTTAGTTGCTGCCACATCCAATAGAACTGATATAGTAGTGAGTTTTGCGACAAGATCAAAGGTATCATGATAATCAACACCTCCTTTCCAGTTGTACCCTTTTCTACCAATTGTGCCTTGTAGTGCTCTATTGTTGCATCTAGATTGTATTTCACCTTACACCTTATAGACTCATTTTCATTTGATAGCTCATTTACCTGGAGGAATAGTGGCAAGAGTCCATGTGTTGTTCTCTTCAATTGCTTGTATTTCTCTAGACATGACATCATACCATTTTAGATCCTGAGCAGTTTGCTTGCATGTCCTAGGCTCAAAACAAATAAGATGGCTATGGGAAAAGCTTGAGCGTTGAGAAGGTGATAGCTGATCATATGATAAAACATTAGAGAGAGAATATTTAATTACTTAGAATGGATGAAGATGGTGTAGGAGTGGATGAATCACTCATGGTCATACCACTAAGATATGCCTCAAGGTAACGAGGAAAATGAGAAACATTGGTGGTATTGTGAGGCTCTGGTGAAGGAGATAGTGGTTGTGAAAGGTTTGCCTAATTAATGAGCTTGTTGAGTGCAGGGTTCAAGTGTAAGTTGTTAGGTGGTTCAGCAATAGGAATTGGAAAAACAGGATATGTAGCTGGCTTAAGTGTTTTAATCTCCATTCTTGTGCTAAGTTTAGTAGTTGATAATGCAATCAATAGTTGTTTCACCTAGTTTAAGTAGTGAATTCATTAGACACTCCACCTCCAAATTAAATCATCTAAGTTAATTATAAGTTACCTTAATTAAGGTAATGGTGACTGATCAAGCATTCTAAAATCTCTATGACCAAAAAAACATAGTAGTTTGAAGATGCAAGCTATAGTTCAAATATAAAATGGTAAACCCGGCTAAAAAAAAGCACCAAACATTGAAGATTAGTTTTTGGTTCCAAATAGTTTCAACATGAAAATTTGAAATCAATTCAATGTATTTCATGTTAGATTTTATCAGACTTGTGCAACTGAATCATTTTAGATGCAAGAACAAAGGCAGATGACAACAAACATCCTGCTGAAACTAAATCTACCCTTATCTTTGACAAAGTTTTTAAAGACCTCATGAATGAGTTACATTTGTATCTTGTCTCTACAGGTTATCATTTTGATTACTGTGCCATCAATTTGGAGGTTGACAAAATGGTTGATGGTATCTTGCATGTGAAAGACGTATGTAGGAGGCCACAGGTAAGGTGCACGTACATTAATGTTAGGCGGCTCATCAGCTTGAAAGCAATCAAACCCAACTAGCGGTTTATACCCCAGATGAGTGTTTTTTTATGGATACCACCAGATTAGCTTGACAGCAATCGAACCCAGCAACATTAATTTCCCCCAGATGTTCATGATAAGACCAACGTAGACCTATTAACCCATCTTCACATCTTGCTAGAAAATTAGGACCTAGAAGGCAGACTTTCCCCAGGTGTACAAGGTGTCCTTGAAGTCCGAGTTTATACTTTTTCCTCTCTTTCTTAAACAGGGCAGTTTAACAAATAAAGCTTCAGAACCCGGAAAGCCAGGAGCAGCTGTGCAACTGTTGTAGAAGTGACTCAAATACTTACTGTGGACAATGGTTCAACCCCCAATGTCAATCCTGATTCCGATGCAATCTGACGATGACTAAAACACATGAAGAAACAGTAGAATAAATGCGTCCCCGAATAGTGATTATACCTATTGGAGCTAGATAGGATTTTTACTTGGGTGGGGGAGTGGGGTGAGGGAGAGTAGATAAAGAGAAATCAAATAAATTTATCTCTTTTATCTAGTGAAATGAAAGCCATTATCCGATGGATACAAACGTAGACCATGACTATTTGTCGAAGCTATCTTGTTCATATTATGCCCCTCTAAAGCGTATAAGTAGTGCAGGAGAGAGAGAGAGATGTAGAAAGATAAGTCAGAAAAGAACGGCATGCATAAATGTAAAGGGGTTCTGTAAGAGGGCATTCGATTGTGGCCAGGACTATTGGCATTTTCATACAAAAGTTGCAAGTGTTGAGCTTTGTGGAATACGGTGCTCGAATAGGGTTTGGAGATGGTCTCGTGAATATCAATGGCAAGGACGAGCCTAAGCCAAACCTTTCTTGTATCTTCTTTATAAGAGAGAGAGAGAGAGAGGGGGGGGGGGGAGGCAGCTTTTTAACTTTTTGGCTAGCCAGTAAAGAAAAGATAGAACCCGATAAGCACGCGTCAGTGGGGGAACTCAAACACGAAAGAAATTAATGAGGAATCTCAAAGTTATTCCAACATAGGGTTAGATACAGGCAGAACAGGAGAAAAACAGAGAAGAAATGCTTTCAGTGGAGCGACTGCGATGGGGTTCTCTTTTTAACGAAAACGATTGCCGACTAGGACTGGCCCAGTCAAAGCTCCAAAAAGAGTGTTGCCTACTACCAACTATACCTGTATGCCCCTCGATTGGGTGTGAATTAATTGTCCTCATATGGGGTAGGGTCCTAAATATAGAAATGGACACGATTAACCCCCACAATAAAATTCAGGCTATTGGGATCATCTCCCCTTCTCTCTCTGCATTCATTCTGCAGTACAACTCCGTTTCTCTCTCTCCCTCTCTTTCTTCTAAATACATGGAACCCATGCAAAGTTGCAAGCATACTCTTTTACCCACCTTCACCTTGTTAACGAACTTGAAAAGTAAAAAACTTAAAACGGTTTCTACACAAATATCTACACACACTGCTCCCACGTGAAGTGGCACCCAACCAAGTGTTTACATCCACTCACTTCCCACAACGTGGCTTCCTCTCTCTCACATGGTCCAGTATTAATGAGCACTATAACTTGCCCACCTGAGAAAAAAGATGGCGGAAAAAGAGAACTCTTTGTCCGCAATAAACACCAGTATATCTGGCCGGGCTTGATTCCTGATCACTCGCCATATCAAACCCCACCCTACCTTCTCTCTATATATGGAGATGGAGGGCTTATCTTTCTCAACCTCCATCAGCCCCAACACGGCAGAGAAGGGACAAGGCACTCTCTATGCAATGGGTTATGGTGCAAGAGATGAGATGCCACACCCAAGTGGTTTTGTTTTATAGGATTAATCTACTTGAAACAGAGAGAAATCCTTAGCCACGTTCGTCCGTACAAACTGGAGGAGGTGCAGATGTTCCCTGCTTCCTTCAACAGTGTTACTGGTAACTCCGTTTCGTTCACCGACTATGCCATGTTGGGGGAGTGGAGAAACTTGACCGGTGACTTCAACTCCAAACAGGAGACTACTCCCTCATCTTTCTTCAACTTTCCTCCTTTCTTTATTGACTGCTGCAACAACATCCAAGACGATGACAACGATGGTGGCATGTTTTTTCAACGCCACTACGAGCTGCCTTTTTGTCAATTGCTACCACAGCAGATATTGAGCACGAAGCTCAGTCCCAACACCATCGTAGCTGATCCAGTGATTGCCGCCGCAGCCACCCACAAGTACGACAACCATAATGTCAACAACAAACCGATCGACGATGTCAATGCCTCGAACACAAACAACTGCGCTGGTCGCATCTCCCCTGAGCGGCAGATACTGCGGAAGAGATCCAGCAGAAAGAAAGATCGTCACAGTAAGATTTTTACTTCTCAGGGCCCGAGAGACCGGAGAGTGAGATTGTCCCTACAAATTGCTCGTAAGTTCTTCGATCTTCAGGACATGCTCGGCTTCGACAAAGCAAGTAAAACTGTGGAGTGGCTTCTGAGAAAGTCAAAGGCTGCTATCAGGGAGCTTGCCCAAGGCCTGCCAGAGATGAAACCCAGCTACAGCGGTTTTTCCAAGTGTGTTTCTTCGACGTCTCAATGTGAAGCCGTGTCAGGAGTTGATGAGGCCGCCAACGCCGGAGACTGGCAGGGGACCATGCCCGCCGCGAAGAAATCATCAGTGAAAGACAAAAATAGATTTCATCCTGTGGCAAGAGAGTCCAGGGCAAGGGCAAGAGAAAGGGCGAGGGAAAGGACAAGAAAGAAGATATGGAGCAGAAGCCTTGAAGAATCAAAAAGATGTCCTGCTGAAGCGATCCCCGGAGAATATGGATATGATGAATGGATGGGTTCCCACAGCCATGAAAGGAGGTCTTCCGTGAACATGGTAGCTGCTGAGGTTGAAGGAGCAACCTCTTACTCAGTAGAGCATCAGGCGACTACAAATGACATTGTTGTGGAACCTTTCATGGCTGCCACCAACAAGTCGAGCCCGTGTTCGATCTTCAACCAGCACGAAAATGCAGTATCACAAGGATTGTTCTGCGACAACAGCAACAATAACGACTTCCCTAATTTTTCTGAAAATTGGGAGCTCGACTATCTCGATCGAATACATTCTACCTACTGTGCTATGAGCAACTTGCAATTATCATCAGAAGACGTACAAGAACGAATACCTATCTCCTTTTGCTATCTACCTTAGACAGTCGTTTTGAGTCTCAATTTTCAGATTGACAATTCTATGGCAAGCTTTGAGAGGCCTGCAACAATTAAGCATCTATGCTGTTAGCATTACTCGTGTCGGTATTGTCTTTCCTTTAGCGTACGTACGTATCTGAACACCAGACAATGTAAGCAATGCTTTACCATTTATTTTTTCATTTCCCTTTTATATTTTCCTATGTAATTCAAAGTGTATCTTTCATTTTTCAGATTATGAATTATTATTATTATTATTATTATTATTATTATTATTATTATTATAATCGTAATTCATAGGTGGGGTATACAAAAAGCAAAAAGTTACACAAAAGGAAAGTTTAGCGAGTTACGCAATAATATTAATCCTCAGCATTTCTTTGTGGTATTTAACTCATTTGATGAGTGGGAGTATAAAGTTCATGGAAACATTTTCAACATACGTAAGGTTGCTTCAGTTCTTTTAAATCATCTTTAAAAAAGTTACTAGAATCATGCAAAGATAAAAATAATTGTTAACAGAAAAAGATAATAGTTTATATTGTTTTTCTCTTTGCTCTTTAAAAGCCCAAAGGGTCATTTATACCAGCTGATGAACTATCCACTTGCAGTAAATGTTCACAATTAGTACACAAGCAACTAGAAGTGGGGAATCTCTCAAACAAAATTCATAATAATAATAATAATAATGATAATAATAATAATAATAATAATTATTATTACCTTTTGAAAGTAAAAAGTCTTATTCTCAAACATTAGTAATATTTATTATTATTTTTGAATTTAAATAACAAACGTTAGATTGTTGTTATTGTTATTATTATTAGTGTAAAAAATGTTTGATAATATAGATATAATATTATCAAACAATAATATTATTATTCATTGAATCTAACATTTTTTTATTAGAAGTTGAGACAAAGGTAATTATAGCAGTTTATATATGGGAGTTCCTTCAGAAACATTTGTGTGGAAATTATGTTCTAGAAAATCACATGGATCATAGTGTTGAGAAATTATTTGTGTATCAGGAATACGTTTGTTGTAACTAGATACTGTAGATTTAATGTGCTGAAGATGAATATCAAGATATTCAGCAATGGAGAAAATAATGTCCACTGTTGTTCGATAATATAAGCAAGGTAATTACTCCCCTATTGGATTTCAGTTGGTTATTATGTTTTTGTTACAGATATCTGGGCTTTTGGTGAACTCATTTTTACAGGTTTGGTCACACTTTTCTGATGGAGTTGGTGGGTTCATAAGTGATCATGTAAGACTTTATGGAATGGTGGATAAGCCCCAATGTGGAATATTAGTATTTTACAGTCTGTAAGATGTTAAAATATGAAAAAGTACTGACTTAGTAATATCAGCATGTACTTCAAGGAGTCTAAATAGGTAAAAAAAACTTGCTTTGCTCCAGGTATAGAAATATATGGTTATGCCCTAAACAAAATCTGTGGAAGAATAGTAGAAAACCAAAGTCTTTCACATCTTGAGAATGATTCTAGAAGAGCAACTAACTTAAAAAAGATGAGGAAATAGTTGAGGAAATCCAATAATCTAAACTGCTTTCATATCTTAATGGGATATTAGAAAACAAGGTTATATCATAATTTAAAATCTATCATGTCAAAGTTCCTATCATAGTTAATTTTTTTCTTTTTATTTTTTTTTTTGAAGGGGTAATATTAAAGCCTACGTGTCATAGTGTTGTGAAGATTTCTACTACTATCCCCTTTTCCCTTTCTTTATTTCAAGTGAAATTATTTAGTTTTGGATGTGATTACTTATTCCCAAGGTTTTCCAGTGGAAACTGAAGGGTATTTTAGATCCCCAGTTGCTCATGGAATTGATATATTAATAAATTTGTTTTTTTTTTCTCCTTTACAAATAGAAAGTTTTTCATTGTTTTCTTGAATTATCTTATATTCGATTTCACAAATCAGAAGCTGGTTTTATCATTATTTAGTATCTGCTAACAGAATTAGGCAATGAAGATAACACATGAAGGACACAAATCCAAAATTTTCTTTCTTAAAGAATGCGCCTTCTTTAAGAGATCATGGAAAAGGTTCCTACCATGATGGAAAAGATGGATGATATCTTTTCTTATTTACTTATCAAAAGAAAATGATGACTGAGAACAACTATTTTCTTGATTCATTAATGATGAATCTATATTGTTACTTACTGTCTTTATTTGTGACATCCCATTACCTTCTCCTACTGGGTAATGCATGACAGGTTACTAATGACAACATGCTGAAGATGACTGCATTCAAAAATATTCTGATAAAAGAATTCCTTTTACCCAGTTTCAATTCATACCCTCTCCATGAGTTCCAGAAGCAACAGGAGCTTCTCTGAGCAAAAAGTGAAAATACCATTTCTGTTAACTATCGTATTGAGTGGAAGGGATGGAACAGACCATATATGCTAGTTATATTTATGCTAATTCTTAGAGAATCATTCAACCTAAAAGCTTAAGCTGTTAAGTGAGGTTCTTGAATAGGTTTTTTCTCTAACACTAATACTTCTCATAAACCATTCTTGGAGTACGATCAGTCCATCAAAAAACATAGAAAGAATAATTCTCTCAATTTTGGATAATGATGCTGATAAATGATAGTTAATATTTGAATGAACATTAATATAAAAAATTCAAAACAAGTGAAAGGAAGCTCGAATTGCATGGTGACAACAGTCAAATGAATCTGGTTGGAAAAAAGGCATGTCAAAGAGCAAGCATGAGATAATCAATACTACATTCATTCTGTTCATATTTCCTAAGAAGTCAACAGTTACCATTGATATTTTGTAATGGAGATTAGGTTCTATCACTGTTGTTTAAACCATACTGTTATTGATCCATGCACATTCTAATTGAGATCAAGTCTTTAGGTGTATGTTGAGTAATGTAGATTACCTACTGAAACTTCAAAAAATATATGTCAGTTCCCTTTGATATGAGCATTAGTATCTAAACTGCTATAAGATGCTGCTATAAGTATACTGTTCTTCATTCTGTATCCAATCATGTAACATGTAACATTAACAGTCTCAATGAGTTAATTAAGGCAGAATCATGTCAAGGGTTATCATAAACAGCAAGATCCACTTTAAGGTCATTAATTGGAATTGGTTTGATATCAATGAATCCACTAACCACATTTGTTGAATCCACCAACCATATTTGTCGAATTTATAATAAGATGAAGATTATAATAAGCAAAATAAACGAAGACAGAAAAGAAAGCAAGAGTCAAATTAGTTAGTTTCATCATTGTTGAGATGATCTCCTTCTCAAAGAAAGCTAGGATTTGATGATGAAGACATCAAACAAAAGCTACAATTCATAGTAACAAATCATGTCTAATGTGGCCACCACAAGTGGTTAGTTTTCTATTAGCATCTTTTAGGCTTATTTTATAAGAAAATGCTGGATTCTAGAAATCTTGCATTGATCAAGGAAATACTTTGGTATTGCAAGAGTGTAATGATCAGAGTAATTATTGACTGCATTGAAAGGAGTATACTCCATTTATCAATACTTGAGTAAAGGGATTATTGAGGTAAAATTGACTACTATTTTGTGTAAGTTGTATTTCAGTTCTTATTATTCTCATCCCTGAATTTGCTCTTAAAAATAATATTGCCTAGAAAGAGTTGTAATTTGATACTTGTGTTATTCCTTCTCACCATGCTGCATTATCTCCTTTTTTCTTGCAAGGATAGGTCAGAATAGGCTTTTGATACCCAGTTTTTCAGACCTTATGTCCTCCATGAATTGGTTAACCCAGTTTTTCAGAACATAAATCCTCCCCTACCTCCTCCTACACAGGTTAAAGCTAATAACTAAATCGGGCATCACAAGGCTCCCTTTAAAGGAGACTACCTCCCACACCCTCCTCAGTTATACCAGTAATACATTAATATCCTGAAAAAGGAAACACAACAGTTGGGACATGAACCTAACCCCTAAAAAATTAAGGCTATGGGCCAAATCAGATTATAAATGGAATACAATAGGATCACTAACCCACAAATTATGCAAATAAAAAGGGATATCTCAATTTTTTTTAGGCAAGATATCAAGATGTTATATTAATATAATGAGGGGAAAATGGGAAGAACAACAGGCCAAAACAGCCAAAAACACAGCCTATAATCAAGGAATAGAGGTGCCACTATACAGGTTTTCTCTGTAAACGCTTGATTTTGCTAAACTATCTGCAGTTGAGTTAAATTCCCTAGAAATCCACCTGACTACAGGAGATAAAGAAGCCACTAAGTCTCTGGCCTTGTTCAGAAGGTGCTCCAGCCTCCATGGACCACCTGTATTTTCATTAATCCAGCTATCTCAAATTAATACTTGAATGAGGCAGCATTTATGATGGTGACCAGAAAGTGCGGTTTTAATTTGTTTTTCACCACAAGCAAGGTAATGTTTGCTTCCATGTTCTTGTTCCTTGTATGTGTAAACGTAAGCCACACACTATAATCGAGGGGTTCTCTCTCTCAATGGTTTTTGAGAGACCCAAGGCATAAATTTATATTGACAAGTGACTGTTATAAAGGGAGTACAAAGAGAGTCAATCTGTTACAATGGAACCAAACCGTTACAAGTTGCACACAGACAGGCATTATCAAGACATGTCGTGTATCTCTTGAGTGCTATCATTAGCAGGCCCCCTCAAACTAAACGGGCATTGAAGCACGTTGAGTTTGTCTCGAATGAATGAGAACTTGGCAGGTGATTACGGCTTTGTAAACACATCAGCTAATTGATCATCAGTGGAATGTACTGAACCTGAAGCTCATGCTTGATAACCATGTCACGAACAAACTGAAAATCGACCTTGACATGTTCTGTGTGGGCTTTGAACATAGGATTCACTGCCAAATATGTTGCACCTATATTGTCACACCAGATAAAGGAGAAGCAATGGACTTGAAACCAAGTTCGGCGAGAAGGTGTGGAATCCAAATGATCTCTACAGCAGTTTTGCCAATGAACGAAACTCAGACTCCGTAATAGATCGTGCAACAGTGGGCTGTTTACAGGCACTCCGAGATATTAAATTGGGGCCAAGATAAATGCCATAGCCACTAGTGGATCAACAATCATCTGGGCAATTGGCCCAATCCGTGTCAGAATAGGCAATAAGAGAAAAATTGTTGGTGGAAGAGTAACTAAGACCGACAGAGAGTGTGCTCTTGAGATAACACAAGATTCTTTTAATGGCCATCCAATATTGAGATGTGGGAGAATGCAAGAATTGACAAACATTGTTGACTGCAAAAGTAATATCTAGTCGAGTGAGGGTAACATATTATAGAGAACCAACAACACTCCAATATTCCACAGAATCAGCAAGAGAAAGAAGATGCCATAGGAGTTGAAACTAGCTTGGCACCCAACATGTTGGTGCGGTTAAGAAGCTCCATGATATATCTGGTTTGACATATGATCGATGAATCTCAATTCCAAGGAAGTAAAGAATGGGTCCCAAGTATTTTAACACAAAGGCCTTTTGAAGATCAACAAGGAGAGTGGAAATTGCAGCCTCATCATTACTAGTGACTAGTATGTCATCCACAAACACCAAGAAAAATAGAATAGTAGTACCTCTCCGAAGAATAAACAAAGAGCTGTCACAATTAGAGGATGTGAAACCAAGAGCAAGAAGATGAGAATATAACTAGAAGAACCACATGGCCGCGGGGCCCAAAAATAGCCTTGTGAAGACGACATACATGATTGGGGAGCCGGGGGTCAACAAATCCTTATGGTTGTTCCATGAAAACCTCTTCATTAAGCACACCATGAAGGAAGGCATTTTGACTGTCCAATTGACGAACCAGCCATCGAAGAGTTAGAAATAGCAAAAACTGTACGAATGGTTGTGATCTTAACAACAAGGTTGAAAGTATTAGTGTAATCAGTGCCATATTGTTGAGTGAACCCTCTTGCAACAAGACGTGCTTTATAGCACTCTAGAGATCAGCTTTCCTTTTTATTTTGTAGATCCATTTGCAGCTTATAATATTGTCATTAGAGGGAGGAGGGATCAACATCCATGTGCCATTCTGAACAAGAGCGTTAAACTCCGTAATCATAGCCTCTCACCATTTAGGATCTTTATTAGCCATGTAAAAGATGAAGGCTCCTGCTCTAAGTCCAACGATGTAAGGAGAGCAATGGGCACTGGATATTTGGTACCACATAAGGCACGTAGACAAATGATAGGCAAAGAAGAGGAATTAGCAATAGGATTACTGGTAGTTGACGATGAGGATGGAAAAATATTACCAAAGGGGAGTTTAGAGGCCATTTGATATATGGATCTAATACCATGTAAACATGAGTCACACACTATAATTGAGGGGTTCTCTCTCTCAATGATTTTTGAGAGACCCAAGTGGCACAGTACGGAAATGAAACACGTGAGAAAAGCTTCAAAGAAAAGAGCAGAAGTCAAATTTTAGGAAAAATAATTTTTCACTAAATAATTAAGAGAAAATTGATAACAAGAGAACTGCCTTAGCTTTCCCCTAGCTACTCTTTATATAGGCATACACCCTTATGGCTTCTTTTCCTAATCTGAAAACACTCCAAAATAGAATCTTACTAAAATCCTTCAAAAGGAAAGTCCTAATTGAATATAAATTTGAAATAACTTCAAAAGGAAAGTCCTAATTGAAGATTAATTCAAAATAATGCTAACTTGGTAAAAATGAACTAAGATAGAAATCCTGTGACGATGCTATATCGGTAAATATTTACTAAGTTAGGTCGGTGGCGTCATCTCTACTTCTAATGTGTCCTAGAATGGTTCCAACTTGCATAAAAATTATCAGCCTTCTCTTGTATTGCATCATCCTCCCTGAGTTGGGGAGAATTCGTCCTCGGATTCAAATCATCATCTGATTGATCGCCAACATAAGGTACCAATTGTTTGACATTGAAAACAACATGGGTACATATATGGCTGGGTAGCTTTAGTCTATACGCATTCTCATTGATGACTTCGACTATCTTGCATGGTACAACCTTCCTTGGCACTAGCTTTCCACGTTGCCCAATTGTTAGGTGGTACTCTATT
The DNA here is from genome assembly GCF_055504915.1 of Nelumbo nucifera. NCBI lineage: Eukaryota > Viridiplantae > Streptophyta > Magnoliopsida > Proteales > Nelumbonaceae > Nelumbo > Nelumbo nucifera. The sequence goes on along the minus strand of NC_142651.1, from coordinate 21,265,684 downwards.
AAAATGGCCCAAACATAGTCTCTCGTATCAAATACTACTTTCCACCTTTTTCCATCAACATATTGTTTGTACCTACCATTGGCTACCTCTAGCTTGTTGTGGACTTCTTCTTGGAGGTTCTTAAGCTTCTGTACCATATCATCAGCCTTGTCATGAATTAAGCCTAGCTAAGTACTAGTAGCAAGGTCAAGGACGCTACGAGGGTTGGCTCCATATACTACCTCAAAAGGGTTGTATCTGGTACTCCTGTTTTTGGACCTATTAAAGGTGAACTCAGCTTGTGCTAATAAGAGATTCCATTGTCGTTTATGACTAGCTTCAAAGGTTTTTAAAAGATTCCCCAAACTCCTATTGAGTACTTCGGTTTGGCCATTCGTTTGAGGATGATATGAACTGTTGAATTGTAATGAGGTACCCATTAGCCTCCAAAGACTTCTCCAAAAGTGTGATATGAACTTGAAGTCTCTATCTGAAGTAATCGAAGATGGTAAGCCATGGAGTTTGATAATCTCCTTGAGGAATAAACTAGCAATAAGTGAGGCATCCATTGTTTTCCTACATGCCATGAAGTGAGCCATTTTTGAAAATTGGTCTACGACCACCATTATAGAATCTACCTATTGTTGGGCATGTGGCAACCCAAGAACAAAGTCCACAGATATATCTACCCAAGGTCCTTTAGGAAGTGGGAGGGGCATGTATAATCTAGCATTGGTTACCATTCCCTTAGAAACTTGGCATATGTGACAACGCTCCACAAACCGTGTAATGTCTCTCATCATCTTGGGCCGAAAGCAACTTGCTAAGATGAGATGAGTTGTTTTGTCTCGCCCAAAATGACCTTCATTATAAAACTCTTTGACGATTTTCAGTCGTCATGAGCAATCAAGTATACATAGGCCCCTTAAATAAGAAGCCATCATATATCACAAAGTCCGTCATACTACCTGCTTGCACTTCCTTTATGATACCGACAAAATAAGGGTCAGTGAAAAATAACTCACGAAAAGTATCACACCCTAGTACCTGTGCTCAGAAAGTGGATAACATGGCTCTCCTTCGGCTGAGCGCATCTGCTACTTGATTGTGCACACCTGACTTGTGTTTCAGCAAAAACGAATATTCTTAGAGGTATGCAGCCCATTTAGCATGCCTTGCATTCAACTTATGTTGGGCCCCAATATGCTTAAGTGCCTCATGATCTGAATATAGAATGAACTCTTTATAGATGAGATAATGTCGTCAACACTGGAGCGCTTGTACCACAACATAGAATTCCACATCATACGTTGAGTAGTTGAGGCGTGATCCATTCAATTTCTCACTATAGTAGGCTATGGGCCAGCCACCTTGGTTGAGAACAGCATTGATTCCAACTTTAAAGGCATCACAATCACCCCTCTACCGTGCCTTAATCACAATGAAGGTTCTCTCTACTTCAGTGATGAACACAAAATTGGTTGTAGCCTTTATACAATCTGTATATGGTGCCATAACAGTGCTGAAGTTGCTAATGAATCACTGGTAGAAGCGCTTGCTGCATAAAGTTGCTCCCTATGCAAAGTTACCAGTATGTCTCAAAGGTGCAATAACCGAGAGTTCATATTAGCGCTATATATGAGAATATCATCAAAGTATACTACACACTAACCAATAAAAGGCTTGAGAGCCTATTTCGTGACCCTCATGAATGTGCTTGGTGCATTGGACAAATCGAATGGCATTACTAGTCATTCATACAAACCATGCCGCGTCTTGAATGCGGTCTTCCACTCATCATCGAGATGAATTTTGATTTGATGATAGCCTAATTTCAAATCCAACTTAGTGAACACCTTGGCCCTAGAGAGCTGATCCAACATGTCATCCAAGCGTGGAATCAGAAATCGGTATTTGACAATTATCTTATTAATTTCTTGGCTATCAACGCACATCCTCCAACTACCATCCTTTTTGGGTACTAACAAAGTGGGAACCGTGCATGGACTCATACTATCTCGTATGAACCCTTTAGCAATCAGTTCATCTACTTGCTTTTGCAACTCCTTCTGTAATGAGCCTTGTTGGGGAGACTAGAACCCGGCATTAAATCTATGCAATGTTGGATATCCCTTAATGGTGGTAATCCTGCCAGTAAGTCCTCGGGAAGCACATTACTAAGTTCATCAAGCAAAAGCCTCACCTCCTCTAGAGCCTCCACACCTTTCAGCTCAAGCCCCTTGTTAATTAAAGCATACACAACACCGGTCTCTTTTAAGGCACTTGTGAATTCAGTCATGGCAAAAAGGCTAAAACCCTCCTCGGGTTTCGGTTTAGTCTCTTGTGATGGGCATAAGGTCAGTCTTTTCCCTTTAAACTCAAAAGAGTATGTATTCTTTTGCCCATTATGGACTATGTAATGATCAAATTGCCACAAGCGCCTAAGTAGCAAATGGCAGGCATCCATGCATACAACATCACACCACACATGATCACTATAATTGTTGCCAATAGAAAAGCTCACTAGACATCATTGTGTGACTGAAACATCATTCTTTCTTTTTAGCCATGCAAGCTTGTAGGGATGAGGGTGTTGTCGAGTTTTTAGGTTCAACTTGTGGATGGCTACTTCCGCTATAACATTCTCACAACTCCCACTATCAATTACAAGGCTTACAGTTTTTCCACCCATAGTACACGTGGTGTAGAAAATATTATTTCTTAGCCAATCCGATGATTCATCCCTAGGAGTTAGGAATGATCGTTGCAACACCAAGGCCTCTCCCACATCCCCATACACCATTTCTCCCTCAAAGGTTTTTTCATTATAAGAGTCAAACACGGGTGGGGATGAACAGTCCAATGCTTCTAATTGGATTTTACTCTCATCTTCTATAAACATCACCCCTTTTCTTTTACCACCCCTCACACATTCAACAAAATTATGGCCTGGTTCACCACACTTAAAACACTTCAGTCCAGGTGGACCCACCCGGTTTTGATTAGGTCAACGCCCTTGGATTTGGTTCAGCCCACGGGGTTGTGGCTGATTTAGAGGCGGGTTAGGATTATTACATGGATGTGGTCTAGCCACGTTAGTTTGGGTTCAACCCAATTGGTTAGGTCGACTACTTTTTTTTTCTATGGTTAGAACATGTTGATGTGCCATAGAAACATCATAGTCAAATAGGTCTAATATGTCCCGAATATTTGGTCTTAGCCCACCTATATACCTAGCCACCGATTGGTCTTCAGTTTCAGCTAACTCATTCCCTAACAGATGAAACTTCTTTGTATATCCATCTACTGTATCAGTTCATTGCTTTAGATTTTGCAATTCTTGATAAAGTAAACGAATATAATTATGGTTTGGAAATTCTGACCTCATCTTTGCCTTGAGTTTCCCTCATGTCTTAATCTTTTCCTTGCCTCTTCTCTATCGCATGACTTTCAACTGATGCCACCATGCTGATGCTCGTCCTCTAAACCGAGTGGTTATTAAGGACACAATTTTATTTTCCGGAACTTCCTTGAATTTAAGGACTTCTTCTACTACAAAGAGACAATCCATGAATTCTTCTAGAGTCATGTCTCCCTAAAATTCCGGGATCTTAACTTTGAGACCTGCTTCCCATCATCTTTCACCACCCGCAACTACAGCCAATCCGGTCACTTGCCTTGATGATGAAAGGGAATGTGTGGAGATACTTGAGTAGGAGTCACTATCCCCTGTTTCCGACCGAGAACGCAATGATTTCACCTCTTGAGCAAGTACATCAACTTGTCTTCTCAGCTCTACCATCTCTTCTTGCGTTTTGTTATTGAGTTCCTGCTCCATGATATGAGGTATTAGTTTCTTCTTAGGAGCCATAATCCGAAGAATGATCAACTTGAGCTCTGATACCAACTGGCGCAATACGGAAACAAAACACGTGAGAAAAGCTTCAAAGAAAAGAGCAGAAGTTGAATTTTAGGAAGAATAATTATTTACTAAATAATTAAGAGAAAATTGATAACAAGAGAACTGCCTTAGCCTTCCCCTAGCTACTCTTTATATAGGCATACACCCTTATGGCTCTTATTCCTAATCTAAAAACACTCAATAATAGAATCCTACTAAAACTCCTTAAAAAGAAAATCCTAATCTAAGAAAACACTCCAAAATAGAACCTTACTAAAATTCTTCAAAACAAAAGTCCTAATTGTATATAAATTCAAAATAATGCTAACTTGGTAAAAACGAACTAAGATAGAAGCTCTGTGATGGCACCAACTTGGTAAAAATTGACTAAGATAGAAATCCTGTGATGATGCTATATCAGTAAATATTTACTAAGTTGGGGCAGTAGCGTCATCTCTGCTTCTTATGTGTCTTAGAATGGTCCCAACTTGCATAGAACTTATCGGCCTTCTCCTGTATTGCATCACCAAGGCATTAATTTTTATTGACAAGTGACTGTTACAAAGGGAGTACACAGAGATTCAATATGTTACAATGAAACCAAACCACTACAAGTTGCATACAGACATGCATTATCAAGACGCGTCATGTGTCTCTTGAGTGCTATCATTAACTGTATGTATGGCCAAATAAGTCCTTAAGAAATCTGGATGTTTCAGTACCACAGAACCATGAAGTTTTAACACTGCCATTAATGAAGCTTAAGTGATTGGGAGTCAGAATTTTTCTTATAAGTAAAATAAAAAATTTTCTGGGAGTCAGAAATGCTATGAACCAATAAAAAGAGTGAGCCCAAATCTTTGCAATATCTGATCTCATCTGAAAGGACTATTGCCTCAGCTTCTATGATAGAGCCAACACCATAGTATGAGCAAATGCAAATGAGATCTTCACCCCTATTGTTGCAGATAACACTGCCTGCTGCACTCTCTATGGTTGCTTCCTGAAGCTCCATCTAATTTTTTGTGATGGAAGCTCCATCTAACTATGCTTCAATTGGTTCACATAAGAAGCATGACAGTAAATTAACTTTATCGTTCATTAATGGCTTGAATATGTTAGTTCTGACCAATTGAATTAATTTCATCTTCTATGAAGTCTTGGGGAAAGTTTTCAGGTATGGGATTTCACAGATCCAATTTTCTAGTTTTGAATGACAATGGATGAGCATTTATACCCATCCTCCATACTTCGATCATTTTTTTTTCTTTCCATATGTTTCTCAAACAATGAGACTATGGCCAAGGAAAATCAATTTCCTCAGATATTTCAATTAACTTCATCCAATGGTAAAATTTTTCAATTCTGGTGCACTTTGCAAATACAATTAATAGAACAAAATTAATAGATCCATTAAAAGTAACAAAAGTTGTTAGAAATTGACTTGAAGTTCTGATGACATCCACACAAAATTTTCATTGTTCCAAAGCAGACAGATCTTTGGATTCACCGGTGCATTACTTGCAGAACCAAACCTGTTAACTAAATTGCTGATATCATTCAACTAGATTCATTGGCAAAAGAAATTCTAGAATTTCAAAGTTTATGAGTCTGAGGCAGTTATTTTACCTATTTGATTATAAGGTTTTTATTTACATCCCTCACAATCAATATCAAAGCATATTTAAAACTAGGAAAAGATAAGTTTGTACCTGGGTCCAGTTGAAACCTCAGAAACCTTTTTTGACCTATTTAATTGTGAGTTGTCTTTATGCGGGGTTTCTTCTACGACTTGGCTGCTATACTTTCTCCTTGCAGTAGTTGAAACTCAACCACTTCATTCTCCTCATTGCTTTTGGATTCTGAATCTGGCATGTCATAGATTTGCTGGTTTTCCAACTTAAACAAATTTTGAAATAATTCTTCATCTTAAAAACTTATTATCAATAAGTATTTTTAATTGCTCTTCCCATGATTCCTCAAATGTTCTTTGAGAGTTAGGTATAAAAGGATAAGAAGCATTGTAGGTTAGCATTCCCCTCTTGTTTTGTTTTTACTTTTGTCAATGTTACCTGTATTTTGACAGCCCAAAGAAGAATCATTAGAATACCTCCTTGCTAGAGCTGCAATCAAATTGAAATTTGAGCTCTAATCGAATAGTTCGGGCTTGAGTTCAATTCGAGTTTGATTCTAATCGAGTTCAAATCTTGAGGTAAGATCAATTAGATAATCGAACACAAGCTCAACCAATAAAAAGTTTGGCTTGAAAGCTCGGGAGCCTGGTTCGATTAACATACATACATAAAAATATATTTTATAATATATTATAAAAATATATTTTTCTGTAAGTATTTTTACATTCTATACATAATATAAGAACATACTATATACATTCTAAAAAACAATATCATTTACATTTATAAAATATATAAAAAAAATATTCATTTTCAAGCTTTCTAGTTGAATTTGAGCTCAACAAATATTTAATCAAACTGAGCTTAAACCAAGAAATAGAGTTCGAATCAAACTCGAACTCAAACTTGAGCCTACCATAGTATTTTAGTCGAACTGAGAAAAGACTTGCAAAAATTTGGTTCGGCTTGACTCGACTGCACCCCTGCTCCTTGCATTAATGGTATTGTTATTAAATAGTTCCTCTTTAACATTAATATCTAGATAGAGTTTACCCAATTTGTATACATGGGAAATATTCAATTGTTCTAGATCTGCATTCACAGTATTAGTAGCAAATCTTATCATGCTCTCCCATTTCTGATCACCATTGTGTTGCTACTTATCTTTGGGATCTTCAAATCTCTTTCTAAGGCTTATTTTCAACCTTGATTTTCCACTAATCGGCCCTATTTAATACAAAGAGTACAATAAAGTTCCATGTTTTCTTAATCTATTTTCTTTAAAAATACATATGTTTCCTATTTTGATCCTGAGATTTTTTTTTTTTTTTTGGATGTTTCAATTATTTGGCTTTGGTGCAAACTATAGCAACTGTGATGCAAGTTTGCCTTAAAATAGCACCATTGACAACATTATTTGCTGATCTAGATAGTCTTTGTTATAAAAACTAATTAATTGGGAGAAAGGGTTGGTTGCTCCGATAAAATCATCAAAAGGTTCCATCTAAACGACCTAAAAACATATTCATTGATTTCATAACTTTCATTAACCAAACATTCAGAAGATCCAATTCATTGATGAAGTGCATTAGAATATGCCAAGGATCTGAGGATACAAGATATTATGCTTGATTTTAAATCGTTGGGATATAAACCCCTAATCTTGATGATGGCATGGTGACCGTAGACCACAGTACTCAAAGTATCAATATGAATTGGATGATGTGAACCAATATATATTAATTGGTTTTGGGTCTAGGTGGCACAATAGAGATAATGGAATCAAATTCCACCATGCCATCAGAATCGGAGAAAAGAAAAGGAGACAAGAAAAAGAATGGCCTAATAAATAAAAACCAGATGACTGAAAACAAGATAGCCTGTACACTAACTATATAAATCACCCGGCCTCAAGAAAAAAAAAAAAAAAAACAGCCTCAAGCAAAACAAAACCTGAAATTCACTTGACCAGGGTCCACTTGACTAAAATAACAACCAAACTCAAAGCATCCAAGAACCTTTATGCTCACCACCACCCAAACAACTACAAAAAGCAACTTGGCCTACTACAACCAAAACCCATCCTGTCAATCCTACTCATCACAAACTTCTCTCAAATTGCAGCTCTCCCTCAACCGCTTCTTCCTCTTCCTCTTCCTCAAATTGATTTTCTTTTCTCTTAACCTTATCCACTTTAACTGCACAACATAATAATCCACTTTCTCAGTGCTCTACTCCATAATAAACCACCAAATATAAAACTTTCATCTGCTTCATCCAGTGAACTATTGCCATCTTGCACTACCTCTGTCTCCTTATCTTTCCAAGCCAAGATCTCAACTATGTCGACCTCCTTCTCATGTCTTCTCATGTTTTCTCTTACAAATTCCTCACCTTTCAAAAAAGACAGGCCCAATGTATCTGCCACTTGAACATGGACAACTTTTTTATAAGGCACTGGAACATGAATAAGGATCGATATACATCCTATACAAATTGATACTATAGGAACTAGCACATTGATATTCTATGATACTAAAGAGGACTCATCTGGGAACAACTCTTTGGATGAGGTTGGTGATATATTCCTTTATATTCGGAGGCCTCCCAAGGATCCAAAATTTGAGAAACTTGGTTGACTTCTATGTGGACATTGTGATTCAAGAAGGGAAGAGAAATTCAAAAGTTGTTAAGAAGTCTAAGAGCATTCCTAGAAAGGGCAAAGGGGGGCATGGAAGGGCTCATGCTTAAGATGGTTCAGTGTTTTGCTGGTTCCTCGGGTTTTACTTTGGTAGCTTGATGGGGTTTATTAGTTTTTGTGGGCATGTGTTTTTCATGAGGTTTTTGTCTTATGTTTTCATCTGGTATATGGTCCTCTATGGGTGTCTTGGTGGTTTTCTGTATAGTTTGGATCCTAGAGGTGGTGATTGGTTTTTTGTTTTGTTGTGACCTTCAGCTCTTTTTAAGCCCTAAACTTTACTCCAGGTGGAGGGGTGACCACCTAAAAATTTTATTAACCATTGTCAAAAGACAAGAAAATAGATATAGGGGAGGACGTAGCCTGCCTTGCCCCAAACCCAAAGAGTACAAAGCTCTCCCTCGCACACTCAACCCTACCCAACAAGGAAATAAGCATTACAAACAAACAAACACAAAACAACAGAGAATAAACCAATATGAAGAGTAGGTATTCCCATGTAATCCTCCATAAACAACCTAGAGAACATTCTCGGTAGATGAGAACCACCTTCACATACGCCAAACCTGCCTTGCATTTACCTTTTTTTTTATTTTTATTTTCAAAAAAAAAAAGCACATGGTAGACCAGGGGGTTCAGTCGTGACCAACTAAAAAAAGCAGCTCTATACAGCTTCTTAAGAAGTCCATATGGCTCATTAATTTGTTTCTCCTCATTGCCTTTATTTGGTGGGGAAACTATGGTTGCATCATTTGGCGGTCGTTCAAATTCATAGACTACATAGGTGAAAACACAAGAAAAATGTCTAGACGTACTACAAAAACTAGATAAAAATTATTGAAATAATCTGATTACATAGAAAAGGATAAAACAGTAAAAGGTAAATACTAAGTCGATTGGCCAACGTTTAGCTACTACCAGCATCTAGGACATCTTAATTAGTATGCCTCAGGATCTTTTAGTTTTTAGACACAGCAATCCTGAGGTATATTTTTAATGGTTTAAAACCTAGAAACGAAGCAACATGATGGTTGTGGAAACTGTCCTAGCACTGCTCAAAATATGAAAGACAAAATGATTATGAAGATTCCAAAAATGATCAAGACAAGCTTTATCTACTGACAAAATATTTCTCATGGTGGAGAGTCAGAAGAGTTGTCTAATCACACCATTTGAAAGCCCATTAAAGTTGAAATCAAGCTAGCTGTTATATCATCAACTGTCTTCTTGCCACTGAAGTAGAGGAATCTTTTTTTCTTTTTCATGCCACTAGAATAGAAAGCATATATGATTTGATAACTAAATGCAAGATAAGAATAAATAATTAGATTTGCAGTTCAATGCATGGTTCAGAAATTTGAAAGCCATTTAGTTTGGATTTGTGTTGTTCCCAAAAGTTTACATTTTAGATCCTAGCTAAATGGATTTATTAATTCAAGTTATACCTAAAGGATCATATAATAGTTGAGACTATCTAAGGAAAAAGTTTTCTTTAGAATTTAAAAGTTACTGCAAAGGAATCTAAAGATCTCCAATTCTATTTACCTTAAGGCTCACAGCTTCTGAATCTAAAGATCTGACATTTCCTTCTAAAGAAGAGTGGTCTTATGCACCGTAGCAGTGAGTTTCATTTTTTATTAAATTTATCTCCAATTCTATTGTACCAGTTTAGCAGATCAAGACATACCAAAGATTAGTCCCCTTCAAGTTTTGTTGCTGGGTGGGTCTCCAAAAAGTGGAGGGGACAATTTTGTCATGTTTCATAACCTAGTAACTTATGTGCATTCCTATTGCTTTTTTGGGATTAGTATAGAACTGTATGTGAATATATTATTTGGTACTTGGAATCTTTTGGATGATTTTTGTTCATGTGCTTGCTTTTTTCTATTATTTCATGGTATCCACAAAGATCTTCTCTGTCCTGTATGAACCACAGTATGAGCTAAGACTTGGATGGCTCAGGCACTGGAGCCTCGACCTCTTTCAGATTCAGTGTTGCAAGCCTGCAATAACCAGACTAGAATCATCAGCATTCATCTCCCCAGAGAACCTTGGTCTGAATTTTGTCTTGTTTTCCCTGGCCATGGACTTTTCATTGGATTGGAACTTGTCATTTAATTTATCCTGTCGAGGTAACACACACTTCACTGCACAAGAAATACACAGGAGCCCACGGATTTGATCCGTCTATGTACATAAACAAGTTCCTGTTTCTTATTTTTAGTGTTTTCTCTTTCTTGCAGCCCAAGCCCCTGACTACATGATGGTTCGTACTACACTCTGTTTGGTTTGTGGTTCCGTAAGAACAACAGGGGTTTAGGGAGTGAAAAAAAAAAAAAAACATTGCTGGATAAGCTTCTATCTTCCACTATTACGAGAGAGAGAGAGACTGCCCAAGTGGACTAATGAACATAAATGCAGCATGTACGGCGGTTTTTTTCTGAGTTTTTCTAAAATCTGTCGCTAATTTCTCAGGTACGATATTTTTGATACAAAGGGAGACAACTTATTTAGAGTTGGTTTGACAGACACACTGACAGATCATTGTAAACATCTCAACAAATAGTGTTTCTGAAACACATGACTTCAACCAAAAATGAGAAACATATGAATTCAGATTCTCATCACATAAATTACGCCTTTCATCAACTCTAGAATTGAAACTATAAGTCTATACCCTAGTTTGTTCCTCCAAGAGAGAGATGGTAATGAAAGTGAAAAGAGAAGCTCGTATCTGCATTTAACAGATTGTGTAAAGACAATAATAACTAGAAACTTGATTGTTCATTCCAAACAGGCAAACATGTTAATTATTCTATGTTTCCAATTGCACTCGTTCAATATCTGATCGATTACTTCCATTAATATTATACCTTAGACCAAATGGAGCTTAGATAGTACACAGTTTCTTGGCATAGAAGACTCACCAAATGCTTTTTACAATGTGAGTTTAACAATCAAGTACCTTGCCAAATATAATCAAAAAATGTAATCCAAAACTTTGAGACCACATAGTTTGAGGAAACATAACACATTCAAAAGGCAAACCACAGCAATTTTTTCTTTCTTTCTATAATTTTCTGCCTTATCACCGAATATTATAACCTGCACGCATGCGTTGATGCGTGTGTCATCTTGTTTATGAAGGAAAAACTCTTCCTAACCCAGTCAAGCAGAGAGCTTAATTTCCTACCCAGTCCCAATATTTTTACCATATGAAGCTAACTTGTAGCTAATCCAAACTAACAAGTAGAGGACCATTTGGATTAATTGGCTATACCCTTAATCGTCTAGCTAGCCCATATCATCAGTTCCATATCCTACCTACTAATTGATGGTGATTTCCCAACAAATATAAACTACCACAAGAAGAATTAATTTTCATTGTGAAAATTCAACAAGGTCTTTTGCTCTCCTCAGCAGCTGAATCTGAAGCCTGGGAAATCATCCGAGGCTTGAGGAAACTTCTTTCTCTTAGCTATTAATTCGGTTCTGTTTTCTGATGCTATGGAAATTCTCTATATGCTGAAGGGAACTTTGGGAGACATCAATTGGTGTGGAAGACCTCTTATCGTGCACATAAGGAGTCTTTTGTCTCTTTTGTTAATATTGAACTAGTTTATGTAAATACCCATGTCTAATTACAGCTCATGTTTTGGCCTAGAAGGCCAGAAGTACTAAATCTTTTGTTATATATGCTCCCCCTCCCTTGAACATCAGAAATCTGGTGTCTCCCTGTAGGAGGGATGTAATTATGTATCCTTAATGTTTGTCTAGTGGTTTTTTTTTTTTTTTGCCAAAAAAATAAGGTAGGGAAATGAAATGGTGAAATCATTTTTGGCTCCAAAGTCTAAATGATTTTGCTACTGAGGATTAATTTATTTTAATCTCTAAACTGTATGTATACATGTATGTAGTATTAGTACTCTTTCAACCAAAACTAAAATATAAATAAAGCATACATGTGTGTAGTAAGATTTCCTACTCAAGTAGGAGCGGAGCATCCATACAAAACGTTGAGGAACCCTGTGGCCATTCCAGAATTCATGTAAATTTAATAGGCGACTCTATGGATTGACCAATGTTTGAACCTTGTACTTTTCATCAACTTCCACTGAACCACTGGGGACTGTTAATTGTGATAATGCATGATGATACTTTGTACGCTTTTCTTTTTTCTCTCAAAGCATCTTTACACCTTACCCTTCAAAAAAAAAAAAATCCTCTAGTTATTTGAGCAAGTGATTGAAAGACCTTTTGTGCACGAATCTAATGTACCTTGTTGTTAAAGCTGTGATTGAAAGACTTATGTGCACGAATCTAACGTACCATGATGATAAAGTTTGAGTGCTAGCTAGTGGATTTGGTTATCAATGATCTTTGATTGTTACCACCCTAGTTCCAAGAGCAGTTGTATTTAGTTGTTGAAAGGCATCTTCAAAAGATAATTCAAAGCATCTTTATTGGCCTAAGAAGTATCGCTACCGGCATGATGGACTACTGAGGTGTGTAGATTGAGATGGACTACCGAGGTGCTGGTGAATATAATTGTGAACGGAGTGGTGTAGATGCCTTGGCCATTGATAAGTGATAACTATATGGGGAGAAATTGCTTATCTATAAAGAAAGGTAGCTAGCCACAAGAATCACTCAGAGTAATCAAGTTTCCGAAACCCTTGCTAACCATGCTTGCAACTCGAGGGTCAGTAGCTTCTTTTGGCGGAGTGATGGTTTGCGGCAAATGAGTGAAGTAAAAATTTATATTAATTTTGGGTTGGGGATGGAGTGATTAGAGTCTTAGAGAGATGCTAATCGGGTTTGAGGCAAGGAGGGCTATGTCCTCCCCTGTAAAGTTAAATTTTATTTTTTATAATGTTAATAAAAATTCAAGGTGGCCACCCTCTATCTGCAATAAAGTTTGGGGTTTAAAAAAGTTAGAGTTGCTCAAGCTAATTAATGATGTTTTCTTTTTTTCTTCGTATAAGAGATATAGGACGGTGGACTATAAGTATTACGACATCAAAACACGTGTTTGCCGAGCATATTAGGATTTCTGACATCGAGTCATATTAGGATCTCTGCGTTTCCGAGATTGCGATAAAGTCACGTTGGAAGCTCTGCGTTCTCAAGCCTGTGATAGAGTCTCCGCCACTTCATCGCAGGTTGCGCTGAGTTCATCGTAATTTCATTTTTGTCATGGTATCCGAGCAATAGTCCCATCAACCGCTGCATCTTGAAAGTTTTCTCTTGATCAACCTCTGTTTCTTGGTCTCCACCACAATTCTGTTCCTCATCAAGATCACAAAATGGCTTTTAGAGGCCCAACGGGCAGAGACGTGGACCTCTGAGATGCAGACTATTCTGGTCCTGCATCTCCATACCATACTGGCACCTCGAACAATCCCGACAAGATGCTAGTCACCACATTACTGAACGGTGACAACTATCCAACTTGGAAAAGAGCAATGACGAATGCTCTTTGGGCAAAGAACAAGATTGGTTTCATTGATGGAACAATCTTGAAGCCGGATCAGACAAGACCAGCAGAGTTCTTCGCATGGAAAAAATGCAATTCGATGGTCATATCCTGGATCTACAATGCTTTGACCAAGGAATTGCATGACAGTGTTGCATACATGGATGACTCTCGGACAATCTGGTTGGATCTTGAAGAAAGGTTCTCGTAGGGAAACGCTCCCCGCTTCTTCCACTAAAACAAGAATTAGCTCTGCTTAGGCAAGAAAATATTCCCTTTTTCTATCTTCTCTTCTAACTTGTGCTTTTTTTTCTACTGGAATGTGAACATAGCAAATGCATCCAAAAACTCTCAAGTGTTGTGCCGACGGCTTCCTTCCGCTCCAAGCTTCTATAGAAGTCTTGTCTTCTACTGTTTTTGTTGGGCATCTATTAAGTAGATAGACTTTAGTATACACTGCTTCTGCCCAAAACATCTTAGACATGCCTTGTTCCAATAGCATTGATCTTGCCATCTCCATCACTATTCTGTTCTTCCTTTCAGAAACTCCATTCTGCTTTGGAGTGTAGCCGACGATCAACTGATGCTACAAGCCTTCATCTTTGCAAAACTTGTCGAGCTCATTAGAAGTATATTCTTTCTCTATCACTTCTGATCACTTTTATGCTTTGTCCACTTTGTTTTTCAACGAGATTTTTGAATCTTAAAGACTTCTGACCTTTCACGCATAAAATAAACCCAAGTCATTCTTGTATCATCATCAATGAAGAGAATGAAGTACCTTCTTTGTTCGAAGGATGTCGTTCTCATTGGTCCACAAACATTTGTATGTACGAGCTCTAGGATTGCCTTGGCTCTCCATGCATCGCTTGATGGAAATGGTTTTCGATGTTGCTTACCAAGCAATCATCCTCCGAATATGTCATTCATCACTTGAATGGATGGCAAATCCTTCATCATGATTTTTTTATGAAGTACTTTTAGTCTGTGCAAATTGAAATGGCCAAATCTTCGATGCCAAAGCCATGATTCATCTTCCTAAGCCTTCACCATTGCCTCGGTGTATTGCCATATGATTGGAAAATTCCTTTGGTGTTGCATTTTTACCTTAGAAATCTCCAAGCTTTTATTTTTGTTACCATATATCGTGCATGAATCTCCTTTTAAGAGTCGAGAATATCCTCTTTCCACCATTTGCCCAATACTTAATAGATTTGTCTCCAATCTTGGGATTAACAGCGTATCTTGTATGAGTCGTCATTGTCTTAACAATGATAGTTCCTTTACCTTTGACCTCCACTAATTCTCCATTGCCAAGCCTGACTTGTGACTTGACTTACTTGTCATGTGATTACTACAGCCGTTATCCAAATACCAAGTATCATCATTCTCTTCTAAAACAGTATGACGAGCATAGAATAGATAATTATTTATATCCTTCTCTTTAGAGTTAGCTTGATGTCTTTCCTTAAGACGGCAATCCTTCTCTACATGCCCAAATTTTTTACAATTTTGACATCATGGTTTTCCCCAAAACCAACAATCTTTCTCAAGATGATTGGTTTTCTTGCAGATACAGCATAACAGATATTTTCCTTTTTTTATCTCCTCCATTCTCATCGTTTCTACAACTTTCTTCTTTTCTAGAATTTTCTCTGAATTTTCTTTCACCTCTTTTGGATTTCTGAGACCCTATAGCTTAGATTGAAAGGCGTTCTTCATAGATCTTTCATCATGCCTACTCAATCTTTTTTCGTAAACTTCTAGAAAACCTACCAACTCTATCACTGATAGAATGGTGATATATTTTGTCTCCTCAATGATGGTCACTATTGGATCATATTTTTCTACCACACTAATTAATATTTTTTCAACCACCCTTTTTTCATAAATATCTTCTCCATAGACTCTTAATTGATTGATAATTTCTCTTAATCTAGAATAATAATCTTTAATGGTCTCAGAATCCTTCATCTTCATATTCTCCAAATCCCTTCTAAGAGTTGCCTTGAAACTCCTTCTTCAAAGTATCCCATGCACCTTGGCACTTGTAGCACCACTAATTATTGGAAAAATTGGTTCTGCCATTGCCAACTGTATGTGATAGAGAGAAAGATTATCATTCTCCATATTCTTCTATAATTTATCTTGCTTTACTGCAGACAAAGTAGAACTGCTTTAGTAGATAGTGAATCTCTTATCTACAATTTCTCATAGACCTTGGGACATGAAAAAAGTCATCATTTTAATGGCCCAATAGTCATAATTTTCTCCAAAAAAAAAAATGGGGATTGGGATTTGGCTATTAGCTAAAATGGTGGTCATGATAAGGTTTGGGATAATAAGGAATTTTAGCTAAAAGAAAATAACGCTCGAAAACAATCAAGCAAGCTCTGATACCACTGTTAGGAGTTGGAGGAGAATGGAGTTGTTAGGACTTAGGATGTGAGAGAGAGTAAAGTAGTAAACTAAGATAGAATTATAGCAAATGATAAAGGCTAAAGATGTTGGGAAAATGGGAACTTGTATTGGCTTGTTCTCAAATGTACAAGCTTAGTCCTATTCATTGGGGAGCCAAGTTGGTGGAGCAAAAGCCAACAGACATTCTAGATAGTTTGTTTACATTTTCTGATTTAATTTCTAGAGTTATACATACTAATTAATTCTAGAAGTTTGAACTTTTAGAAAACTTCACACCTGGCGCCTGGAGATTTTTCGAGAGGTGGGAAACGCCGCCGGAGGATTTGCTAGAGTTGTAGAAGAGAATCTGCGTATAGAAGATCTAGAGGCGGTAAGAATTCTGGTGTGGGTGGGAGCGCCTTTTGAAACTTCTAAAGCTTTTACAACGGAGGTCGCCAAGGAACTATTCGTGGTTAGGTTGGTCGTTGAGGGACTGGAATCCCTAGAATAAAGTCCAACAAGGATGCATTGGTGGATTCTGGCGGAGGAAGAGGACGACAATTCGATGGAGGGCCAGAGGGGTGCAGTTTGACGGGGTACAGAGTCGAGGTGCAGTTTGACGGGGTACAGAGTCGAGTAGGAAAGAATAGGGGCTTCCCGACCAGATCTCATGGGAGATTCCACTACAAGGTGACAATTGGAAGTGTAGTGGATTCCATGCACTCTGCGTTTATGTGAAACAGCACCTTCACTGTGACATTTAGGAAACACGGACAACAGACTAACGGATTCCTACTAATTATTACTACAGTATTCAGACTTCTTAACACGTCCCTGCAAGCTGCATGAATTCCTCCTGCCTGGAAATCTGAATCAGTAAGTTGTATTTGCGGGTGAGGTAGCATTCAGTAGATCTACATCTCATCAAACAGCATGCTTATGCTTGGGTAGATTTATATCGACTGTGGGTGCTATAGATCTAGTAGTCTCAGAGAGAGAGAGAGAGATTAGACTGGTTATTTTTTAATTTGATTACCTTGCACTCCGTAACAGTTCTAAGCATTCAAATTTGTTTTTCGTTTTATACCTTGCAAATGCACATTACACCACATAACTGCAACATCGTACTCTTTTTAACGTGCTGCCATGTCATGTGCCATGCTATAGATGCTTTGTGGTGTAAGAACCAAGACCTAAGAAGAAATTGTATCGTTTACCAAAAAGAACAAAAAAAAAAAAAGAATAAATTGTAAAGCATACTAAAATAGAAGGCTACTTTCTTTCTCTCCTTCCTACATTTATTAATATCCAGAAAAAAGCGAAGCTGTGGAAAAATGGGATTTGCTTATCCGTCTCTCTTGTCTCAGCCGGAATGGACGCAAGATTGATGGATCAAAAGAGCCCAGCAAGAGAAGGGCCAAGACCTACCACATGTTAATGGCTACATATCATACAGAACCGAGCAAGATCGATGCAACCGGCCTTCTCATTTATAACCGGAAATCTTCTGTGAGAGTTTTGACGCATCAATTTGCGAGAAGATGGATATAGCATTGAACAGAATGGAATGACGAAACAGGATTCATGTGGCCGATGTTTCTTCGGACAAAGCTTAGATGATGATGATGATGTTGAGTTTTTAAGAAGAATGATTTTCTTTCCTTGATGTTCACCGATCTGAGTTTGTAAATCTCTAGCGGATTTAAGTCGCTCCTCTCGATTTTTTTCCATATTCATATAAATAATAAATTAAAGATAATAGAGACGAGAGGGTTACTCATCCCCTTTTTAACTGTAGAACAGTAGAAGTAAACCCTAGAGAGGGGAGAGACAGAGAGAGATGCTGCGAGCACCGCCTAGAACACCCGTAATTTCAAACCCTAGAAAGGACGAAATTCTCTGAGTAACTCTTCTCGGTTATTGTTGCATATCTGATATAAAAAAATAAATTCAAGATAAGAAAGGATTCTTCAGAAAATCGCAGCCAGAATTAACATAAACCGACATGACCGACCTACACTCCAAAATGAATCTCCGTTCTATCATCCTTCCTCTAGTAAGAAAAAGAGACAGCGGGTTACTCCTCCGCTTCTGCAACTATGAAGGAGAGAGAGGGAGAGAGAGAGAGAAAGAGAGCTTCCAGAACCGCACAGCACCACTGTAAAATCAAACCCTTACACTCCAAAATGAATCTCCATTCTATCATACTTCCTCTAGTAAGAAAAAGAGACAGCGGGTTACTCCTCCGCTGCTGCAACTATAGAAGGAGAGAGAGAGAGAGAGAGAGAGAGGGAGAGAGATCTTGATCTTCCAGAACCGCACAGAACCTCTGTAAAATCAAACCCTAGAAAGGAAGACATTGTTCTGTACGCACGCACCTGCAAAACAAAACCCTAGAGAGAGAGCTCCTTGTTACCCACATTCACATGAACAACCAAACCCAAACCCTGCAGACAAAGGGACATATAAAACCCAGTTTTACCTGCATAGGTTTTGAAAGGAGATGGTAAGAGTTGAGATTTAGAAAGTTCCGATATAAAACACATAAATAAATTTTTCTGCTCTCTCCTCGACACTATGCTTAGCTTGCACATTTTTCTTTGTACCCAGCTACGTCAAAGTAAGCCGAGCAATCGCTGGCCAAAGAAATGAAATAAAAATTCCCTGAGATCGTAGGAACAGCACTGTTTGCGGGCGGGCTGCAAACGATATCGGAATTGCCAAAAAAAAAAGGATCTATCTCTGTCTCATGAACGAATGAAAAGATATTGATTTTCTTTCTTACTTCAGCAATTGTGGACTCCCTGGATAAGTTCAATCACGAAGCTGCACATTCTTAATGGGATAAAACATTAGAGAGAGAGAGAGAGAGAGAGAGAGAGAGTACACGCTTCTGGAAATGGAAGTGATACTTACTGAGACAACGCAGAAAGCACTGGACACAAGGTTTCTCTCTAATGACTAGTCAGACCCGGATCTTTTATGGTCATCACTCTGCCACAACCCCCACCCACCGTTGCCTCTTCTCCCACTGCTACAGTCTACCTTTCCCGGCAGCTTGTATTCCGCCTTTTCCCATCATGCAACAAGAGCTGCAATAGCGGCATCTGGCTAGAAGTCATCCTACAAGCAACTCGTATGGAGGATTACTAGTTTCTGGGTTCATCCTCCTCTCTCTCAATGCATCTAGTTTCCGGTATTTCATAGTTGTAAGTATAGCCGCTCGGTTAGCGGCTACTTCATTAATTACACACTATTGGGATTGGAAAAAAAAACAATGGGAAAGTCCCGTTGCACTGAATCTGGACTGGTTTATGGCGAAATACGGGGGAGCGGCCGGTCGGCGCTCACATTAAAAGTCGTATAAGAATTCATGACTGGTTTTTATGGGGTTCACTGTGATGACCCAAGCATGGAGATCACAGCAGATTCCGACACGTTGATGGGCCGGAAATGGGCACCCTGATTGTGTGTAATTTTGCTTCTTTGTGGTTGTACCAGAAATCAAACCAAAGATTACACTTTCACATGCACCCAAAGACTAGTATTTACTCCTTCTTTTGGTAATTATACTATTTACTTCCGAACCAGCCAACAACATTTGCATATGCTCGTCTCCGGTTGGCATCATTTGATTCCTTTCAGTCAGGTGATCGACACGAGCAATTAAGGGTGTTTTATGGTAATAAAACAGAATCTGTTGTCATTAAACAGCCAGCATTTCCGTAATTGACCTCTGCAACAAAGACCGGCCCCCTGAACTTTGGACGTTTGACAAAAGTCCCCCTCCGTCAGTTAACTTCCAAAAAGATTCTTATCTGAATATTTAAAACTTTCTAAATACCCAAATTACCCTTTTCTTTTTTTATACTTAAACACGCTGCTGGTTTTCAGCCGATAGTGAACCGGGGGTGGAGAAGGATCTGGTCGGGTGAGGTGCGGAGGAGATAAGGAAGGAAGTAGTGGGGGAATGAAAAGAAACTCAAAAATGGTGACAAATCACCGGATATGTGAAGAATGATTTAGGTTAATGTCGCCACTGGTTGAGGCTCCTTTCTCGTCGAAGAAGACGATGAACAGAAGCATGAATAGTGCATTACCTTTATGGGAGTACAGGGCTTTTGAGTAGTTCAACGACGTATTCACATCATTTTTTCGTGTCAAACGGTGACTGCATTCCGTTTGATGAATCAAGTTTCGGGGAGTTCTCCGACACATTCACCACCAAGAAACCAATGAGGCAATGATGGTGTTGAGGCCCATTTATTACGTCTTTGTTCTTCACCCACCTACTGACATTCAGTTTGGAGATTATGCTACGACACTTCACAAGCATCCACACAGTAGCCAACGAGAGACGAATAAGTTTTGGCCTGAAATGTTCATATATCAGCACAAGTTCAAACTTTCAAAGATCAGGTAGGTGTGTACTCCGATCACTTGTAAAGTTGTACAGGCAGACTGCAAAATTTTGTAAAGGGCAAGCAGAATCTCTTGATAATTTAATAGATAAGAGAGAAGACTCAATGTAAAAAAATAATAATAATAATTAAAGAAATCAGGATGGAATTCCATTCTGACTGTTAAAGAATATCAATATATTCAAAGACCTCACCTAACAGCTTAAGACCAGACTTCACCTAACGGCTTAAGTTTTTAGGTTTAATGATTCTTGGAGATGGTATCAAACCCACTTTGACCAAATGGTCTACTGTTCGATTCTCATCACCCACTTTGACCAATGGGATTTCGCGTGAGGGGCGTGTTAGAAAATATCAACCTATCAAGGACCTCACCTAACAACTTAAGTATTTTCCGTTGAGACCAAGTATTTTCTAAGACCGACAATGGCCACTAGTGAAACGACTAAGTATTTTCTGTTGAGAAGCAATAGAAGTATTTTGGGAATGACCGATTCAGCCCAGGGTCAGATTTGTAGGCCCAAAGTACAGTTGGAGTGGATGCCAGATCAGAATTGATGCCAATTCATAGGCGGGCATTGATGTATAGAATAGGTATTTTTGACCTTTTTGATATTTATAGCTCTGCAGTAGAAATAAAAAATCTACATTGGGTCTATCCGTATTTTTGGATTGGTTAGGTTTTATGAGAAAATAATAGAAAAAAATAGAATAAATTTAATAAGATATTTTGGTAATTTAACGTTTTCTATCGGGTAAGGAGATACATATTGCAGCATAAAAGTCATATCGCAAATTAAAGTATAGGGTCTTTGTCACAGACCCCAAATCGGGGGGTCTGTATAATTTACCTTTTTTATTTTTTTTTGGTAAATTCTGTATTTTCTCTTCCACCAATTAAAGTTTTATTTTTATGTTTTTTCTTTTTTTTTTTTTTTGTGGGTTCATTGCTAAAATTAAAGTAGAAACAGAAGGACGTTTGCACCTACAGATACAAACAGTACATATATCAGACAGACAGACAAGTATCAGAAAACCACCCAGAAAATCTAATTACGTTGATGTGATTCCTTGAATAATACCTGCTGATGACTAGGACTTTTTAAGGTTTCTCAAAACTCAAAATTACCCACGAAGACAACAGATGATTATGATATGTAATCAGTTCTATAATATCTTAATATGAGCATAAAGGTTTCAAAATCAGCTTTGCCTTTTTGGGATAAATAGACTGCAACCTATCTCATATCTGAAATTACAGCTCCCACCTAATTTATTAATAATAGCCCCTTCTATAAATCGCATCTTATCTGTAAATTGCTATCAATCCATGGTCAGAATTCATTTAATCTGTATGATTGGACTCAGATTTTTGAGATGGACTAAACTATAAAAGCCCCTTGTATAGTTAATAATTTCTACTTATTAATGAAAATTGCTACTCTTACTTTTTTTTTTGCAAAAAAAAATTATGTATATTTGCATGATAACCCATGCATCTGCAGGTGCAAGGACATGTATAGAAAAAAAAAAAGGAAAGGAATGGAAAGAAATACAATAGGAAATGCTAGGTTTAACCACCAAAGAGACTTTAGAGATAGGAGAGAGTATATTTCGAAGGGAAAATTGGTTTGGTAAAGCAGGAGAGTTAGCATTTGTAGGTTTTGTTTCTTCTGAGACTTTAGTGACAGGAGAGAGTATTTCTGTATTTTGGCCTTCTCAGCTTTCCTCTCTCTGATTCTATATTTCCTTTCTTTTTTGTTGGTAAAGTGATTCTATATTTCTTTGTTCAGGTGGTATTGTAGAAAAAATGGAAGCAAATATTGAGGCATATGTGGAAGAAATAGCAAAAGACTCCTTTAGACCCTTTCCTAAGATGTTCTTTTCCAACTCTATGAAGATCCAGTTGAAAAGAAATATGGGACATATCTACTCATGCTTTAAGCATTTTTTTCGACTCTTTCTTTTAATGATATAAGTTTTATTTTTATATAACTGTTGTGTTCTCAAGAGAGAAAAGAGTACCTTAGGCTCAGTTTGGTAAGAGTATGAATACAAATATGTACAATGCAAATGTATGTAAAATAATACAAAATACAAGGTTTTATACTCTACATATTTGTATTTGTAACTCTTTCCATGAAATGGTTCACTATATACTTTTATGTAGACTTACTCATATGATCTTTTTTTACGCCAACTAATTCAAATAATCGAGAGATAGCCCCTATGAAATGGTTCACTACTTTATAATATTTTTTTATATTTTGATTTTTGATCATTATTCAAAGTACATACTAAGATTAATTTATTTTTTAGTTGGAAATTATAGATGGTGTGGGCTTTTGAGTGTTTAGGATGTACCTGTTATGGATGTCTTAATAGACTTTCAATGGTCCAATCAGTAATTCCAACTATATGGTCATGACACCATGGATCTTGAATAACTCTAATTAAACTCGTTTCTGGATTTTTATAATTAGACTAAGTACCACATTCTTGCATTTTTACATCTTATATTAATTCTCAAACACAATACTAATTTTCTTCTTACCTTTTGCTTCACTTGACAAATACCATCTTCTGATTCACAGTGCTCAATCACTTCCTAATAGATATGATTTCTATCACCAAAAAAAAAAAAAAACCCTTTTCTGCATGCACAGGCTCTTCTGTTAATGTATAAAAAAAAAAAAGAAAGGAAAGGAATCCATATGAAATGGCAGTTTTAACCACTAAAGAGAGTTTAGAGATAGGAGAGAGTATTTTATAAGAGGAAAAATTGGTTTTGGTAACGCAGGAGGAAAAAAGTGGATTTTATTGGTTTTCATTTCCATATGGTAGAAAAAAGATAAAAAAAATGAAATAAAAATAGGAGTGGGTACACATGCATGATCTCATGTATGAATTAAATTTTATAATTATTTAAAATTATAAAAAATCATAGCAGGGAACACCACGCAAGTTTCTCCCTCATAAAATACAATATAGATTTTTTCAAGGTAAAATAAAAATTTTTATTATTAGGGGGAGAGGTGTTTAGGGAGACTCGTATAGGGTTGTGCGTCATAGTATAACTATTTTTTGGGAAAGTTTCTTGTTTGGGTGATAGAGATTAAGAGAGTGGGTATGGTTGTTGTTGGTTGTGTTCTGTGTGAGGTTTGGGTTGTTTTGGTTGATGGGTGAAATTGCAGAATTTCTTCTTCGTTTTTCTTTTTATAAAATTTTTTATTTATATTCAAAAAATAATAAATAAAATTAAAAAAACAGGACGATGGTTTTCTTTTCCATTTAATGTACTAGTGGAAGCAACCCAGGTTCTTACCTAGAGGGAAAGACATCATGGGAGATGAACCGCTCTTGCCAACTACTCAACCATGGGGAAGACCGCAAAGTCATAGGAGTCTATCAAAACTAGAGGACTCATACATGCGCGTAAAACTTACATAGAAAAAATAAGCACCACTTACAACCCAAAAGCCTAGGTTATTAGGTTATGGACCACTCTTGTATATAAGCCCGCAGTTCTTATTCCTTTCCAATGTCGGACCCTTTTCATATACTATTAATTAGTGTTTTCAAAACCAGACCAGACTGGATAACCAGACCAGAAAAACTGGGAACCAGTCACCTGATCAGTTCCGTTTCACCCCAAAATCGTCTTTTAGTCAAAAATTATTGATTTGGTCAGTGAACAACGGACCCAGGCAGTCAAACTGCCGAACCGAACAAGGGTTTTTTGCCTTTTTTTTGTCAAAACAAGCCATCTATGCAGAATAGATGGTCGGATCATTCGACCTGAGAACTGGAGCCCAAAATGGTTTCCTATCCGGTCCGATTTTAAAAACCTTACTATTTGCACGTGAATCACAATAGGAATATCATATTTTAATATTTTGTGGATGTCAATATGGAGCTAAAATAGTATTTTGTTCTCAGTTGTTTATAGCAGCCTATACATGCTTTTTCAATTTTGGGGTATCTCGCCCCTTTTCAGTAATACAAATCTTACACTATTTATCAAAAAAAATTAAAAGAAAAAAACAAGGTGTTCAAGGTCCAAAAACAAGTAATGCCACAAGACCACCAAATCCACCTCAAATCAAAAACTACAACCAACACACCAAATCCCTACTAAGATGAATTCTTCCCTCAGCATCGTTAACTACCATACAGAGATCAAATCAAAACATAAAAAAAGGTTGGTTATGCTCCTCAGATGAATTCTTTCCTAAACATTGCTAGTTTTCAAAATTAACTACATAAAAAAAAAAAACATAAATAAGGGTTGTGCTCCTACAAAATCAAAACTATATCATCAACATTGTTGACTACTAAACAACCCCTCTGAAATAGGACCATATATCAATAGTTATGGAATCAAAACTATTAGGGCTGTTTATGGGTCAGGTTGGGTTGGTTTATTCGTGTTTTTCCAACTGACCCGACCTGGTCAAGTTATCTAAAGATGAAATCGAAACTGATTCTACACTAAGGAAAACCGACTTGGTCGGTTTGGGTTTTCTGGAAATATATTTAAAACCAATATATATATAACTGAAATATACATATTATATATAATATTTCAGTGAGAATATATTTATTGGAAATACATTTAAAACTAAAATATATATTTCAGAAATATATATTTTTTCAGATATTTCGGTTTTTATGCAAAACCGAAATATCTATATTTAACAGTTTTAGATATAAAATATATATTTAAATTAAAACCAAAATATATATTTAAATAGATTAGGTTTTTCATACAAAACTGAAGTTTTTTTGTGCAAATATATCATAAATAACTGGATTTTTTCAAAGCTTAAACAAAACACAAATAAAATATATCAACTTTTAACATGCATTAAATTTTAAAAATATTAAATAAAAAAATACCAACCTGTGAATGATTGAATGTGATGCTTGAGTCTTGAGAAGTTGAGAGTTGAGACTTGAGTTGAGAGAATGAGAGTTGAGATTTGAGAAGATGGGAGAGCCAAGTTTCGATTCGATTCGAGTGATGTTGAACATTGAACTTGAAATTTGAAAATCTTGATTTTTGAGAGTTGAGAGAATGAGAGTGCTTAAGTTGAGCCTTAGGGAGGCGGACCAAGAAAAGAAGAGTCAAAGAGAAAGAAGAATGAAATTTGGAAATTGGAAGAAGACTTCTAATCTAGGAAATAAAAGACACCTATTTGGCATTGCCTATTTGGTGTAAAGGTCCTTAGAGAGTAGGGATCATTTCTTTAAATCTTTCCAAAAAAATGCAAGAAGCTATTAAAGCTAATCTTTCTAAAGGAGTAAAGGTGTAGGGACTAGGGATTTTGCTTGCCTTGCAATGCTTGCCATTAATGCCAATCCTAAAGAGAAGACTATAAAGAATAGATAAGTAACTAGAAAGAATCAAAGAAGTAAAAAACTTAGTAAGTAAATAGGATAGAGACAACCTAGTTAAGTAGTTAGATAACTCAATTCGGTTTCGGTTTTCACATGAAAACCGAACCGTCAGTTTACCCCTCTTTACAATCCAAAACCGACCGGTGGTGAAGAAAAACCAGCCGACTCGGGTTGGGTCGGACTAGGTTGGTCGGTTTGAATTTTTTTATGAACAACCCCATAAACTATATATGTTCTTTGGGGGGTAGAGTTTATCCTTTTTTGGGGTTGGTGAGGAGAGAGGAGAGAATGACAGGTTTAATAGGATGGTTAGCATGTCTTATAGTTATTTTGTCACATTAAAACTAGATGAAAATAAGTGATGTCAAATGAGTTACCATCATTCCTGTGATTTAGAAACTATTTATGCACCAAGTGCCCTTTTGCTAGGGGTGGATTTGAGCCGAGTCGAGCCGAATAGCTAGTTATTCAAGTTCAGCTTGTCAAGGCAATACGAGGCTCGAGCTTGAGTTCAAGCTCGATTTGAGCTAGAACCTTGAGTTCAAGTTCGGTTTGAGTCAAAAGTTCATAAGCTCGAGCTCGGTTCATCTCAAACTCGACTCGAAGCTCGGTTGAAGCCGAGCTCAAATAACTCATGAAGAGCTCAGCTCGTGACCACCCATACCTTTTGCTATACATGGCTTCTGATGGATACGGGTTCCTTGGAGGTACCTAAAAGTTGGGATAAGCTTTAGATATTGCCACTAAAGTCATGGGAGTTTTTGGTTATTTTCCTAATTGTTAAATAGAGTACTGACGGGTCTAACATACCACTCAATTGAATTTGAACAAATTGTGCAGACCTATCATTGAAGGTGGCTTCCGAATATAGCATGTTAAAAATGAAAAAATAAAAATAAAAAAAACATTGATGATGAGTCTTTAAATGAAAAGTGCTTGTAAGAATAATGACGAAAAATTCTGTGGTTAAGAACGATGAGACGATTAAACCATGTGAAACAACAATTCTTAGTGCTCTTGAAACCAAGGACAACCATGTTTGAGAAGGTGGAGGATTATTACTAAGGCACTAGACATGGTTATAAAGCATTCCAGATGGATGTCCGGAGAGTACACAGAAACATCACTTTTTGGTGAGATAAATGGAATTCACACGGCCCATTATATTAAATGGTATAAATCTGAATGATATACCAACTCCAAAAGCAAGATTTAGTTCCTTCTTGGGGGGACTCAATCTTGGGCGGAACTACATCACAGTGACAGCCAAGGAGTAGCAGATAGACTCAAGTAATGTTTAGTGAGCACTTGGGTTGCAATTTGTCAAAATGAAATAATGCTGGTGGCATAAAATGAATGGCGTTTACTATTGAAAATGATCGGTGAAAGTACACTTTTTTTGGAGTCTTAAAAAGGAAAAAACACAAAGAATTGGCCCAAAGTTTGAAAAAAGAAGCTTGAGATGAGAACCATTCTCTCTGAATGACCTTCAAGTTGCTCTATATATGTATTTTTCACCAAAATTGTTTTTTAGCTTTTCACACCTTAGATATAGGAACCAATTTGAAGAAGTGACTATTCCAAATAATGTACAAAATCAATAATTTCTACTTTATTATCCACCTCTAAATTAATGAAAACCATATACTTTGATTTGGGGTCCAAACTCAAGCATAGATTTTTCGGTAAAATTAGCTGGGGAGAGACGCATGACAGAGTTGTTGGAGATGTGTACATGGGGACTTTCCCACTAAGGATAGTATTAATGTTCTTATTTTGCAACAAAAACTTCAATTGTAAAAATGTGGATCATATATACTAGCTAGAAGCAAACTAATAGATGATTTTTGACAGAGAATGAGTGCTTAAATGGGAATAACATTATGGTGTCACCAGGAGTAGTTGATCTTCGCCCACGATAGATCGATCCAAGAGACCAGTCCAAATCACAGTTGAGCTGGGAAACTATCCACCGTTGTCATCAAGGTTCAAAGTATATATCAGTAAATTAAACGAAAGGAATATTATTGAAAAAGGCAATTTTAAAAGGTATATAAAGGACCTAAATCTAGCCTTTTTCAATCTCAATTTGTTGAGACAAGAGAGGTGGAGCAACCTTCAAATGAAACTAACTAATAACTAAGTCTTCTCTAAGAGGCTCCTTGATGAGTTATAGTGAGATAGGTAATTGTTTGGTTCTGTGTTGAGTAGGCGGTGTGGGGTTTTGTTCTTGCATGCTTGGGTTAATGTTGTTTGTTTTGGGGGTAGTTTTTCAACTCGTCTCAGTAGGCTGGCTACAGAGTTTAGGTCGGTCTTACGTGTCTCCATCTCGTGATTTTCAAGCCATCTTTTTTTTGGTTGGTTGGTTGTCCTTTTGTATTGGCACTGGTTTGGGCCTTTGAGTTGGTTTAGGCCCTCTGTATCTCCTCTGATCTCTTTCTTTTTTCTTTTTATAAAAAATAAAAGATTTACTAAATAAAAAAATAAGAAAGAAAAAACGGGAATATAAGAAGCGCAGAATGACCATTACTAAGGCCAGCCAGCCCAAACCTTCTTAGAGCAAAAATATATAGAGGCCAAAAAGAAGCGCTCAACCCAACCAAGAGAACCTTGAGAGTTGACACTACTCATCTATCTCCTCGGAAGCCTAACAACCAAGCAAAAAGCAACTAGAAAACCAGAGCCCTAATTGCAAAAAGAAACAAGAAAACCAAGCCTAACAACCTTGAAACTACTCATCCCTCAGCCTATGGATTCAGGCCCATGGAGTGCAAACTCTTTTGGATGCCTCCCCTAATTGCAGGGGCAGAATGTTGAGTTTGTTTAGAAGTTGAGGAGGTGGTGAGATTGGGAGAGTCATCTTCGAGCAAGATCGTGTGCAATTCTGAGAATGAAAATGTTAATCCTACAACTGGGGAAGGGTGTTTGACATTCAATATCTCTTGACCAGAATGTTGAGTTTGGGATCAATTTCGGAAAATTCCTTGGTGTTACGTTTCTAATTGGTGAGATTTTGAATGCTACTATCATCAGATGTTGAGCTAAGGCATCAGGAAGCTCATGCTCAGCAGTAGAAGTAGAAGGTGGTTCAAGTGGATGATCAACTCGAAGGAGCTAGTTATGATATATATATATTTCTGGTCCGTAACCTACCTCTAGAGACACACCAAGCTTCTGAGGGAAGGGTAGAATAGGTAGAGGCTCTCGGAGCACCACAGGGAGGAGGAAAGTTTTTATGGAAAAGTACGGACAGGCTTAATGCAGATTTCTGAATCACACTGTAAATTTATAAACATTCAAAATGTCAAAAACCCACATTCTATGCACCCATACCCGCCCATGAATTGGCATCAATTTCGAGCTGGCACCTACCCCAAATGTACTTTGAACCTATAAATTCTAACCCTGGGCTGAACCGTCATTCTCCCAAGTTTTTATTGGTTTGTGGGTAAAGAGAGCTGACCATGCTGACCTATCCTTCGTTGATGTTTGTCTATGTGTCCTGGTGGGCTGTGTGGTGAAGCCAGGTGGATTATGGGCCCTTTCTTTGTTTATCATCTACTGTTTAGTTAGTATGGTGTTGGATAGTGTGGGCCTGACCCTCCCATAGTGTGGTTGGGCAATTAAGAAACAACATGCTCAAAAAATGAGTGTGCTAGAAATGTAAATGCTAAGATGGATGAGTGGAAAACCTAAAAAGAATAGGAACGGGGACGAAGTCATCCATAGAAACCAAGGTATAGTTCCAATAAATTATAAAATGAAAGAGAGTAACCTAAGATATAGATTGGTGACGTGTATAGAAGACTACTAACAACTCCAACCAGAAGAAGTGATTTGTTACAATTGGAAGGGGCTCAAAGAGCTAGTGGTAAACCAAAAAAGGACACGAATAGAAATAGGAAGAAATGATTTAAGCACTAATAATTTAATAGTGGATATGGTTTTAAACAAAACCGAGTGATAAATCAAGATTCACGTAGCTGACCCCATATAGTTGGGATAAGGCATGGATTATGATGATGAGATTTTGATGCTTTACCTAAGATGTAGTTTGCTCTCCCTCTCTCTGAAGAATTCCCAACTTCTAGATGAATTGCCTTCTGAAACTAGCTCTATACCATCTTTTGGTTATCTTTCTTGAATCTTTTGATGTGGTCCCATCAGTCTATATATTATAGAACTAGCATTAATTACATGATCCTCTTGCATTATGAAGTTCTGTCATTCCTCAATTTTGCAAGTAACCCCTTTTTTTGAGAAGTGACTTTCGAACCGGTAAAACTCCTCCGAAGTACAATGAACTTTTATCCAGATTCATACTTGCTTATTTTCCAGATTCTTCCACACAATGTCTATATGTACATCTTCAGAAGGGATCATAAGAAAAATGATCCAGCATTTTCATTAACATACAAAGGTGCTAAACAACTGTTTCAGTCACCTTGTGATCTTTCCATGAGTGATATCTATATCAACAGCATTTCACAAGCTTCAAGCAATATATGCTGGTTCAGACATATCTTATCAACTAAAAATTTTTCAAATCATAAAAGGAAATTCTCATATTGCCAATGTTCTCACGTGGCTCACTTTGATACAACTATACAACTCATCCACAAGAGAGGACTTCTACTCTAGCTAGATAGAGGCCATCAGGTCCCTACACTCTTCCCTTATTTGCTTGACATTTAGGGGGTATTCCTTTTTTGGATTTTGAGAGGGGGAAAAGCTGGTCAATGGGATTTTGATTCCCATTGACCAAAAAACTCATGTTCATTTTTCATATTTATGTGGGGACCAATGAAAGTTTTATTTTCTTGGGCATCACTTACCAGGGTAAGTGATATCCATCTCCTAGGTGGGTAAATTAACTTTCCCATTTAGGGGAAGTTTCCAATACTTGGTTGGAATAAAAAATGCCCTTTTTAATAATGTAATTTGTGGCTAAGATAGTCATTACCTTATTTACTGGGAAATAAAAGAACATGGGTAAATGCACTTACCCAAGTAAGTCTTTCCTGGGAAATACTTACCCGGATAAGTGCATTTACCCGGGTAAATGACTTACCGAAAAACGAACGGGGCATTAGAATTTATGTCAGTTTCTTACACTTCTCTCCAACAACTACTTGAATATTTGACGATACAATGCTAAAAAGTCGGAATGAGAAAAATTAATGATCCACCAATATCTGAAAAGTAGACATTACTAAATAAATAGCTAGTATGCGTGTATATTGAAACACTAGTCTTTACAACATTTGAAAAGGTTGATATACTAAGCAAAATATCCAGAATGGCCCGCCTTGAAATTACTGAGAGCTGCACATTCGGAGTTCCAGAAGTAGTTTCTGCAATAACAACACTAAAATTTGCCTAGTTACATGGATGCAAACTTTGTAGTGTTCCTATCACTGTTCTGTCCCTTAACATCATGAGATGTCTATGTGTCTATTACTCTACTTAAGAATGCAATCTGAAGAATCTAAAAGAGATGCTGAAGGATATAGGAAAACATGACCAACAACGATTTGACTGTAATACTGTATGCATAACCTTAGGTGGTGTTTGCCAATAGGTATTTTCTTTTCAAAACAAAAATAACTGATACATCAGAAAAATCAAATTGCTTAAGGACCTGTACTGAAGAGAAAGAAAGAATTTATGAAGAATATAGAAAAAGAACTTGTTGAGTGATGTTATACAAATGTTTCGAACAGATAAGTTCATCTTTTCAATGATTCCAAACTGTGGTGTTTGCATAGTATATCTAAACTGCTTCAAGAATGATTTTGTTCAAGGTTTCTCATTTTATCTTTAGGTAAGGGCCTTTTTAAATATAGGATAATATTAACTGGGAAAAACATTTTATCTTTACCCTCCCAAGATCCCACATAGCTGGGAAAAACATTGGGTAAGGGCCTTTTTAAATATAGGATAATATTAACTTTTTTCATATTGCACACATGCTATTCTAGCTAGAATTCCAAATGAAAATGATAATCATTGGCTTAACAATTTTCAAGAATGATAAGCTCAAGAAAAGCATTT
Source organism: Nelumbo nucifera (assembly GCF_055504915.1). Taxonomy (NCBI): domain Eukaryota; kingdom Viridiplantae; phylum Streptophyta; class Magnoliopsida; order Proteales; family Nelumbonaceae; genus Nelumbo; species Nelumbo nucifera. Next base: position 21,233,721 of record NC_142651.1, on the reverse strand, counting down.
TCTATTTCCAACACTTTATCCTTATGCTTTTAAGCTAACTTTCAATTATAACCACTACAAACCTTTCATATTCCAATGAATCTTTCTACCCCGGAACTCAGCTCCTATTCATGAACTAACTTACTATACAAACCATGAGGTAATAGAGGGTGTAAAGAATATCGGTTGGATGTGTTCTAGTAACCCAAATCCAAAATGTAAATATGAGAATGGTTCTCACAGACCCCTATAATTCAAATGAACAATCATGCCACAAGTTAAATGAAAGACAGCGTTGTGGTTGGAATAGATGGTCTGCCAAAATATAAAGCATCATTCCGATACAGAGTATTTCACACAGCAGTGTTGAAGAAACAACAGTATGGATATAAGGAGTTCTGCATATGGTCCAGAAACAAGTTTATAATTCCAAGAAAAAAAGGATTAAAGGACAATGTTCTAGTAAGTATTTCCAATTTCATTGCCATACTCTTGCAATATTATTGAATTGTGTATTCAATGTATTGGATCTAGTTAAAATTCAAAAATGCATTTATACTGCATTTAAAAAAAAAAGGAAAATGAAAACATTTGTACTGCATTGGAGGAAATAGCATTTATAGTTACAATAAAGTATATCTGAATACTTATTTTTGGTAGTAAACCAAAAAAGGCATATAAGTAACTTCACAATAAATCCAATGCTTTATGTGAAATTACTATTTTTTTTTCTTTTTCTTTAGAGGAGAGTAAGGATGGCTTTACAAAGTGAGAGGATTAAGGAGAGATGAGCTTTTGGCTGTTTTTGGATTCATAGAATACATACTATTCCAATCCCCTTCCAATTCATCCCGGGGGGTCTATCTTAAGGTCATTTTTTTGTATATCAAAAATTGTGTTATGATGTAAATAAACTGCAATATCCCAAATATATTGAATTTAAACTGTATATATCTGAAATATCAAAAAATTTGGTGCTCATTGAGGGGAGAGAGAGAGAGAGAGAGAGAGAGAGAGAGCCTATATGTCTCTTTCTGCATTTTGAAACATTAGACATGTCCAAGTTTTCTACAAGTGATGACTAATTAAGGTGCATGGAAATGAAAAGGAATATAAGATGCATCTTAAAATTTTCAGATTTATAGCTATAACCCTAAATTTTTCAATTGTTCAAAGATGATTAGATTTCATAGTAGTGGGATGTCAAATGAGAATGAAATACGACTTGGCACACCATCTAGTCTTATATGTATACGTTCAAGCACGCCGAGGTTTTGGTTTTCAGGCGACGGCAAAGGTATAGCTAGTTCCGTCGTCTGTAGTTGATCGAGAAGACAATGGTCAGGCGGGACCACAGAAGTAGAGAGTCGATCAGTTGTGTGTCTTCTAGGGAGTCAGGCGGATAGGAAGGATCACTTGCAGTAGAGGAAGGGTGCAAAAACCTCGAGGTTGATGGAGAATCTCATCGAGCGGGAAATCCAAGTGGCGGAGTCGTGTGGCCTTTCTTTTCTGGGAGGGGGAGAGTCTGGTAAGAGAAGCTTTGATATGGAGCCGCAGAAAGAAAGGGAAGGAGAACAACAAGGAAGTGAGGAAGAGGATGGGTGGGAAAGCAACATCTCTCTTGATGAGGCTGATGAAGATTTTAGAGTCTGGAAAGCAACATCATTCCTTTTAACAAAGTTATTTGATGTTGCTTTCAAAATCTTTAATGGACAATCCATGGTTGTTGTAGAACTTTTAAAACGGAAGTTACGAGAGAAAGGAAAGGAATCCAAAATCATTTTCTAAAAAAAAAAAAAAAGAATTCAAAATCATGACTCAATTAACAAATCACTCGCCATAGCACATCACAAAAGTTCACTCAAAATATCATTCCCCATGTTCCTTTTTCTCAAAAAATGACTCTAGGCTTTACAATAACAATATAAAAAGCAGAAAAGCACAACTTTCTGTCAATTTCTTGTATGAGTTCTTGGAATAATTCTACATTTTCCATTAAAAACCCCTGGTTTACAAGAAATTAACTTAGGCTTTATGGAATGCATCTATTTTCCATCAACTTCAAGATGATTTTGTAGCTGAAGTTACAAAAAATTACTACCTTACCTTTTTTTTCTTTTCTTTTTAATAGCTGAACTTACCTAAAACTTCTATTATCCCTTTTTTCTTTTCTTTTTAATAAAGCTGCTACCTTACCCATCCAAAAAAATTAATGGTTTTATGAATAAGTGTGATAAAGGAAGATGAGTAGTTGTGGGTTATAATACCTTCTTCACAGAACATAATCATTGCATTGAGCATGTCCTGATACTCAATGAAAGAAAAAAAAAAAAAAGGCCATTGAATCCCTTTGACCTCGGTTCCGTTTGCTTGTGGAATGGGGATGAGAAAAAGAGAATATTCCAAAAATATTTCCTTTTCTCTTATTTGTTTTGAGGGAAATAGAGGGATGGGATGAGAAAAATGTGGGGTGCCAGATCCCAAAATCATGGAATCGGGGTTGCACCAAAACAGTGTGACCCCGGTAGAAAAACTTGAGAAACCACTGTTACCACTTACCGTCGACGACGAATAGAGGAGGGATGGGCCGAGAAAAACGAATTAGCAACGAACAACGAACAGAGGAGGGAGAGAAACAGTGCAACTCCGTCTTCCTCCCTTTCTCCCTTTCTCAGCGATCTCTTGTCTCCCTCACCTTTCTCAGTGATCTCTCATCTCCCTCATCTTCTTCATCCTATTCTTCCCGTCTTCCCACTCCTATCTCTCTCTCATTCCTTCATTTTCCCTCTCGCTCTCTCTAATCACCACTACTTTCATCGTCTGTTATAGAGAAAGTGCGAAGAAGGGGGGACCACTACGTGGTGGTCGATTAAGCACCGGCGGAAGAGGGGGAACTATCAGTGCCGAAGGACCTCTTCGGAGCTTTAGTCATGGAATTCTCTGTCTTTCCCTCTATCTTCCTCTTCTCTCTTCTCCCTTGTAACAGTGTTTTCCTATTATTTTCTCATATATAAAACCAAACAATGAAAAAGTAAATTTTTACACTTTTCCATCCCATCCCACCCAAATCTTCCCACAAACGGAGCCTATAGTGATAGTTGCAACCAGATTTTCATTGTCCCATTTAGTTATTACTTGGAATTATGTTCTCAGTAAAGTGAATTCCTTCCAAAGATGGCATTCTTTCATAAAAATGTATTGCTTTCTGATGGGGCCATATGCATAGCCCATGCTTGTGCCACCACGTGTCCAAAATGAATCAGAGATCTCTTGATGACCCAAACCAGCCCAACTGCCTATCGACATGGCATGTCTCCCATACGGCCTCCTCAGGTAAAAGGTACGTAACACATAGGCTTCCTAGCTCCCTCCTTGCTTTCCTACCAACCAACCTTTTTTCGCTCAGCCCAACAATCCCTTGCTCACCAACTTAGGCATCGGAGAGCTCACCCTGCGAACATACCTAGGAATTCTTCCCTTTTGTAGTTATATGGAAGCAACTTGGTTTGACCGCTCAACTCATTTCATTTTCTTTCCTCCTCTTTATCTGTTGGCCAGATTTTGACTACAATGCTTCTTGTTTAATCGAGTTATTATCCTCCCAGTTCCCATTACTATGTTGTTTATATTCTATTAATATTTTATCTCTTTCTATTGGCTTTTACAATTGTGTGGGAAAACTTGGTGTTTTTGTCTCCTTCCACCAATCACTTTACCCTAGCTTTCTACCTGTAGAAAATTTATTCATGAAGTAGAACATCAAGGTTTACCAAAAAAATAAGAACATTATGAAGCTCATTCTCAATTCTCAATTTCTTTGAGTTCCCCTTTATTTGCTTCACAATTGTTTTTTCTACACCTCCATTCTTGCCTCTCTCACCTTTGGTGAATATCACTAAGTACATTCTTATTCCATTCCATAATCTTCTACTTCGACCTCTTAAATCATATCCATTTTCACTAATAGATGTTTCTATTCTCTCCTCTTCCCAAACTTCCATAACTGAACTTTTTAAATTTGCATGTTTTGTCCACATCTTTTCAAATTGGAATGGCTTGGGACCACCAAAACTATCCTCCCATAAAAAAAATAATAGTGGGGATGATCATAATATTTTCTATTGATATGATGTAGTGCTTTTATCAGCATTGTCCTCAACCATTCAATGTTTAACATTGCTCAATCCAATGTGACCCAAATAACTGCTTCTCCTTCTCTGTTATTACACCAAGTAAATTTGCATGTTTTGTCCACATCTTTTCAAATTGGAATGGCTTGGGACCACCACAACTATCCTCCCATAAAAAAAAAATAATAGTGGGGATGATCATAATATTTTCTATTGATATGATGTAGTGCTTTTATCAGCATTGTCCTCAACCATTCAGTGTTTAACATTGCTCAATCCAATGTGACCCAAATAACTGTTTCTCCTTCTCTGTTATTACACCAAGTAAATTAGTTACCTACAAACCAAATCATGAAGTCTGAACATGCATACCATGTTCTAGAAATCATTCATTGATTCTACACATGGTAAACAGCCTTCCACCTTTTCATTAGTGATTAATATTGCATTAAAATCACCCACAATTAATCAACGATCTGAGAACATGAATTTAAGCACAAGAGCAGTCACTTTGTGCAAAAACTTCCCAAGGTTAGATCTGTATTCAATCCACCCATCTCAACATTTTCCGTGTATTCATGTGTACATAAAAAGCAAAAAAATAAAATAAAATAAAATACACATTGAGGCTTATGCCTCAAACCACCTTCAGGCTTATGCCTTGCCTCCTTGACTCACAACTATGCCTCACCTTTGCCATTAGCCTTTGAAAACCTTTAATTTGCTAGGAAAGAAATTTTTATTAAGAAAGAAAAGGAAGGATATGCAGAATTAGCCACCACCCTAGTTCAAAAGGAAGGTCTACAACGATAACCAAAAAAGGAACCCCCAAAAAACATCTCTCCAGAACAAAACAATAAGCTCAATAAACCTTATACCCTTTTGTAAAAAAATAATAATAATAAACCTTATACCCCTTTGCAACCTCAAATACATAAAAACAAAACCTGATCATCAACCGTCAATATGTGAGGAGAATAGAAAAATACCCAAAACCAAAACACAACTAACAGCTCGCTTTGCCTCTTCCTCCTCTCCCTCTTCCCCTAACCGCCTTCTTTCCTCTTAAGTATGTTGACATTGTTGCATCCACGTTTAGGTTTACAAGTCTTTGTAGTTTCCTGCTTCCGGGTAGCACCTCCGTATCTGAGAGCCTCGTTACCCGCATAGAAATCTTCTCCTCCGATCCATCGCCTTCTGAGCTTCTTCCTCTATCAGTCGAAACGCCTCTCTGGCAAATTCTCCCCACCCCAAATTTGCAGTCCTAAAGACTTTGCCACCTGAACGTTCCTCTCCGCTCGTGTATCGATAATTCTAGGCACCTCTACCACTAGATCCCTCTCTGTTTGCGAGTTTTGACCCAAACTATCTCCCTCAGTCTCCGAAGCCACCTGGGTCGGAGATTTTTTCTTTCTCATCGTTGTGCAAGTAATCGCCTCCAATTCACCCTCTTCTAGGATTGGGAAGTTGGCAGTATCTCGAGGACCAAGTCCCTTACTAAAACCACCGAATACCGAACCTTCCTGTCAGCGCTCTTTTAGCAAGCTATTCTCAAGTCAACTTTCTTTACACTTTTTTGCTCGTAGTAAATTTTTCAGATTTCTAGCCAGGGTGACCGGTAGCTTGGCTCTTCTATGAGCAGTGGCATCTTTCAGCCGGTCCCACACTGAAGCAATCGGGACTAAGTGCCCCTCCGCCACCGAGCTCTTCTTTTTTTCTACCTTTCGCATCTTCTGAGCCCAGACCAATAATTTTGCAAGAGTTAATAAGAGGCCCAATTTCGGTGACCCTCGGTCCAATGGCCCTATTTACCACTTCACCATACAGGCTGCATTTGGATGCGATGTAAATCAAACCAGTTCAGTTTTGTATGTGTTTGAAAATTATATTCCAGTTCAGTTTTGCATGCCTTTGGATGGAATGTAGTTTTACATCGATGTAAAATCTTATCAATTCTAAATTTTTATATCCATAATTGATGTAAATACTATATTGATTTTATTGATGTAAAACTTTACATTTTTTCACCGATCACTATTTTCAAAACAGCAACGATCACTTTCTGGTTCAGTATAAAACGTCATCAATGTATTTTTACACTACTTCCAAATGCAGCCTAAGTTCAAATTTGATCAACTGGGAGGGGCTAAGGGCAGGCTAGAAGTGGGTCCCATCTCCTCCCTCATTTTACCCTCCTCCAGGAAGAGCAGCGGCATCTCACCCATTACCGGTGACTGAGCCAACCATCTAACCTCTGGGTCGGTTCTCCAATTCCATAGCCCTGCTACTTGTTTCTGCAGATCTGGAGACCATGACCTCTCACCTTCAAGTTCCCCTACCAAACAGCAACGTAACCAGGCTTCCCTCTCCCTACCCCCAAATCCCCAACTCGCACTCTTACACCCACCGGAGTTACCTAGACCGAAGCTTTACCTTTTTCGAAAAAACCAATCAGCGGCTTCATCTCTAAACTCACAACGGCTTCTCCTGTAGAGACCTCAGTTATCTGCTTGGAGTAACTTGCTCGTGGCATGTTAGCATGCCATGGCTTGGGAAGGAGATGGATTGACTGAGAGCACAATAATGTTAGATTGACTGAGAGCAAAGTAATCGATTTATGGGAATTATATAAATTTTTCATGTATTTTGTCAACAAAACAATGGTTCTTAAAACGAAAACAAATTTTCTAGTATAAAAATTATATGATTTATAGAACATGATGTTGAATAATTAGATGAATATGTGTTTTTGAAATCAGATTCAAGAAAATGTTTTTAATTTCAGTTTTGAAAACAAAAAACACACAACTAAGAACATGTTTTTTTGTGTTTTGTTTTAAGAAACAAACTATTTTCAAATCAGATGTTTTAATTGATTTGTTTTTGGAACCGGCAACAAGAAAAACAATTCTTGTTGTAGAATGCCCCCTTAAATTGTCAATTCCTTTTGAAATGGCTGGCAATTCTGCTTTTGCATGCTTTTTTCTTTCAAAATCTTATTTAACTCTAAAACATTCTTTTCACCCATGTCTACAATTGAAGACTTATTGTGCTCTTTCTCACTCCGATGATGAATGTCTTTATAAGGAGGCTGGTGAGGTGAATAATCTCATCCTAGTTAAGCAATTGGTAGAGCATGAGGTTCGGGCGCCAAAAAGAATGGCTTGTGTTTATTAGGTGGAGAGGAGTGGGCAAAGTAAACGTTTAGAAGGCTAGAGGAGAGGCAGAATAAATCTCAGACAAATAGGGGGAAGGGGGGAAGAATTAGGTTGCAATATGGAAGGGGAGATAGCATCTATTGGCATAGAGGTTATAAGTGTGATTTTGGGTAATGACAAGTTAAAAAAGGTTTTGAATTTGTACAAGGATGTGGTTTTTCCAATGAAAGTTGCATCTTCAGGCAACTCTAAGGCCCCGTTTGTTTTTCGGTAAGTTACTTACTCGGGTAAATGCAATTACCTGGGTAAATTTCTCCTGGGAAACACTTACCCGGGTAAGTACATTTATCTATGTTCTTTTATTTCCTAGGTAGATAAGGTAATGACCATTTTATCCATAAAAATCTATTATTAAAAGGGACATTTTTGTCCCATTCAAGTATTAGCAACTTTCCCTCTAGGTGGGAAAGTTATTTACCCACCTTGGAGATGGGTATACCCAGGAAAATAAACTTTCCCTGGTCCCCACATAAATCTGAAAAATGAACATGGGATTCTTGGTCAATGGGAACCAAAATCCCATTGACCAACTTTCCCCCCTCTCAAAATCTAAAAAAAAAAAGAATGTCCCCTAAAAGTATTAGGAGGTAGAGGCAAAGAAGGGGGAGGAAAACAGACTGTCTGATATGTTGCTCTACCTAGATTATTCATTGTGCACTTGGAGTCTTTTGGTGGAAGGTGATAGGGTGGTGGGTGAAGTGCAGATGGTACATACATACATACACATACATTATATTTTTATTTATTTTTATATATTATAATAATAACTAATTATTATAGTTATTAATTTTAAAATATCAAATAAAAATATTTTTATATATAATTTTTTTACTTTTGTAAAGCATTTGACTTGCAGTCAAGCTCGAGCCAAGCCAAGCCAAGCTCGAGCTTATAAGCTTTTGACTCAAGCCAAACTTGAGCTCAGGTCTCTAGCACGAAGCAAGCTCGAGCCTCATACTGCCTTGGTGAGCTGAGCTTGAATAGCTAGCTTTTCGGCTCGGATTGGATCAAATCCACCCCTATACAATATTACAAAGCAATACGACTAATATTATACTTTCATTTAAAAGAATCTTTAAATCTCCAAATAAATACACATGGTTTTGAAAGTATAACTACCTTTACTCTAATATTTAGTGGTAATAATCATTATCTTTTTAAGATTCTGAGCAATTGAGATAGTGACAAATGAAGAATCTTCTCACAAGAGCAAAATACAGTATCAATTGCATTGTTTTATTCAATATTACTTTTAAAAAATTAATTAACTATAGCTTTAAAGATTAAATTACTTTTATCCCAACATTTAGTAGGGCATTTCCTTTCTAAGATGCTATGAGAAGTAGGAATAATTATAAATGGATAATGACTATGATGGAAGAAATGGAGTCATAAGAAGAACATTGGAAGGTTTGAAAATACTAATTAAGGTGAGAAAATTGATTAGTTCTAAATAGGTGTTCATAAGAAAAAAAAATTAACTTAAAATAGAGGAGAGAGAGAGAGAGAGGAGGAGGAGGAGGAGGTTCTTAACCATAGTTGTTTTATTTGACTTAGATTTGAAGAAGAACTAGCTCAATACATCAATACATAAAGATAATTTTTGTGCATAGGAAGCTGGAGGAACAAATCCATATGAAGTAGGTAGAGGGTTTGAACTTACCTAGTAAAGAAGATTTTATTAGCAAACTTTTTCTTATATTTTCTTTGCATGGATGAACTTTTTTAAAGAGAAAAAGAATTTATTAATGAACAAAAAGGAGGGGGCATGAGACCTTACCCTTGAAACAACATTAGGAACTAAAGCTCGAAACAAGAAGTGGTTAACTACTTCGATTCTTGCATGAGGTGGATTGGATATGTATGGGTAAACAAATTAACAATTAACAAGTAACCCCTCATAAGGTGTCAACCAACTGGTTGGTAGGGTCGTAGTGGAAACTTGGGATTGAATCCCACCTACACCTAGGTTGGGGGATGGGCTACTCCCTGTTGTGTAGCCCTACAAAAAGAAATAAAAAAAAAGTAACCCCTCTAACAAATCACTTCAAATATTTTCTAGATTTAATTTTCCATTCCATGATGAGGGTTCTTTTTTTTCTTTTTTTTTTCTTTTTTATTTTTTTTTTTTGTTGATAGATTGAGTCGTACATAAATCACACAAATATTGTTTTGTTAAGATGGTTGATGGGTTCCTCACACAAGCTCAAGTGATAATTACATGGTAAGTTATAGGATGCCTAGTTTTGGAAGCCAAAACCGAGTGAAAAAGAAAGAATGGAAGGATGGAGGTCATTGTTATCTCCTTAATAACACTTCCATTATTTTTTCCCTATGACCCTTTGGTTTGATACAATAAGAGAGAAAGTTCAACCAAGGTTCAAAGTATTGATACAATACACTCTTTATTTAGTGTATCATATCGTATTTTGAGGGTTTTAATACACCTATTTAAAGGTGCTTTTAGGAAACCATTTATTTATAAATAGTATAAAAAATTTATAAAAATAAATTTTTGAAAAAAGAAACAAAAAATAAATAAAAAACGTGCATGGTTTAAAATATAAATAACCTTAAGTTGAACCATGCAATTTTACTTCTTTTTGTTATTAATTTCTTTGCAATCAAAAGTGCAAGTCTTAAGGCGGTGTTTGGAACCATGGGCGTTTTTTCAATAAACATTGCCACATAGGTGCCACTTCAGCATTTAGCCCATCATGCTGATCCATACGCATAGAGACTTGCAAAAGCTGGCCTTGATTTATATGCATGCCTACCGTTGGGGAAGCGCGGTTAGGCGTTTATTCACTGTTATGTTGATGTGGTGCCTAATGGTGCCTAGTTGTCAATAAACGGTTTCATTATTACTTTTTTTTTGTTTTGCAAATAAATCAAATATAAATGTTTAGTAAATAAACAGAAGCTATACCAAACACATATTAAAAGTTTTTCAGTAGAATAAGTCTATAAATTTACATAAAATTCTAATTATAAGATTGGCATGTGATTAAAAAAGTGCATATTCCATGTTTCTCTATTCCAAATTAGAAGATTAATTAGCATTTGGAGAGATTAATATTGGTAAAATTTTCATTATTAACCATTGGCATATATGCAAACACAACAAGCACAGACGATTCAACTCAAATGGATTCTATGCCTCCATACAAATGGTCATATCTAATTTCGGCTGTTGGCTTCAGTGAACAGGAATTAGAAGGAAAAAACTGTGAAGATATCCAGCAACACATCCGCCCACCCCTCCAACAACAAAAAATAAAAAAAATAAATAACAGAATATAAGAAAAAAATTGATAATCACTACTAATTATAGACAGTTTTGACCCTTATAGTATCAATATATACATCTAAAACCGAATAATTGGGAAGTCATTATGTGTATTTTATGGGAAAGAAAATTTTATCATAAGCCTCGTATTACTCATTCAAATGTAAAATTATATAACTTATGTAAATTAAAATCCTTTATTAGATCAAAATTAAACTAACTGAAATATTAATTTCTGAAAAAAAGGTCGGTTTTGAAATATTCGTCTCCCCTAGTCCTATGCTTCCTTTTACATCTCAATCTTGTAAAAGAGAAGCCCAGTGGCTAACTGATCAGTATGCTATCAGGCAAAATAATTACATGACATGGCCAAATGCTCCAGATTTTGTTAGGTCATTGGTAGTTGATGAGATATAATCTTTGTGGGTGAATGGAATTTGCTTTAGGGATTAAAAGAAAATCATTCCAAGACAAGAATAATTCATTAAGTGGTGTGACTCGTTGAAAGAAGAAATTTATTACCACCAACCCAAGCACACAGCGTATCAGTGACTCGTGGGGTTAATATTTATTTTCACAGAGCCATCAACCTTCCAAGAAAAAGCAGTGGCTCTTCCTAAGATTCTAAACTTAACTAAAACCAGCGGTTAGTCATAAGACTAGGACGTACTAATTAAATCAGAGGAACTTAGAGAAAGAGGTTCACTAGATATAGATATCTAGCAAAAGTACGTACCAATAGTTGTTGTCTCAGAATGGTTTGCATCAAAGTCACTATGCTTGGTTTGGTAGAAATTAATAAGAGATGAACAGAAAGTTGAGTCTCTTTGTCTCTAATTATTTCCTGTCAAATCAAACGCAGCCTAGAAGCCTATTTTTTCTAGTTTTCTTTGTGGAACTGTAAGATAATTTTTAATGGTTACAGGCATTTTAAGATATTAAATTTCTGGTTTTTAGTTTTTTTTGGGTGAAGCAAATCAACGACGTCTTTTCCATTTTCTTTCACTTCTCTTCTCTCAAGCCTAAAACAAATAACAGGTGACGACCCTCATTTAAACATCATCATCATCTAAGCCTCGTCCATGGCTGAAAGCCATACTAAATAAGTGTTTACTATGTTGAGCTGAGAAGAGAAAGTTGCTGTTTAGAATGGGAAGACAAGTCGCAGTAATAAACTAATAGACTCAACTTGGGGACAAAGTGTTGTATACTGAAACTAGAACTTAAGATATTGGTCTTCCACCATCCAAACTAATTATACTCCAATAAGATGCGTTGGAAACAACCAGACATTACAGCCTAGCCTCTATAATAGAAAATTATTTTCTGAAAGGATAAATTAATTAGAATATCATGGACCCATTTAATTACTGATTGGAATTTCGATATCAACCTCCTCCTCCTTCTCCTCCTCCTCCTCCTCCTCCTCCTCCTCCTTCTTCTTCTTCCGTGCAGAAACCAGGTTAGTATACGCCCTAACCCTATACTTTTGCAGATTTTCTATCCATCACGTCATGCCCATAAAGAAAGAACACACCCACACACGATTACAATCATTTAATGACCACCATTTCTAAATGAGCAAAATCTGCCTTATGGGTCCCATGGGCCGGTGCAGGTAGCTCGATTGCAGAAGTACCATTGACAAATAACAACTACCATAGTTCCAGCTTTCAAGAGCATAATAAACAGATATATGTATATATGGAAAAAGGTTTACTTTCTTAAAATAACAATAGCTAATGAATAGAAATTCCCAAGAGAAAATCAATGCAAAAGAAGATTCAGAGAAAATGTGGGTTCAGTTTACTTACCTGGAACGCTTCATCTCCCTATTCCGTTAGTTGCTTTCCTTTCGAGTTTCGAACCCTTGCTTCCTGCTTTGCCACATTTGGGACAGAAGCTTTTTGAAGGTCCAAACAAATGGATGCCCAGAACCAGAAGAACAAACCATTGAAGAAGCAGAAAACCCACAACGGTGGCAGTGGTGATCGAGATGAAGAAGATGAGGTGTCAAACCCCCGGAATGAGAGACGCAGAAGATGGTCTCGTCGAAGGACCCCAGTTAGGTTTATAGGCTGAAAAGAAACACAGATTGCTCGATCGTCGGGAGCAGCGAACAGTAGAAACAGTGACATTTTCATGGTTAGTTACTTCGTGGGTTGTGACTTGATTTGACGAGTGAGGTGACAATGTACGTAACTTTCTAATATCGGTGAGTGCTACGATGGAGTATCATTAATAAATTTCTGAAATTACGTACGCAGACACCCAAACAGGAAGACAAAATCTACTCTGATATATTATCTTTTCATTCTCATTTCTCAAGCAGTCGCAACTAATGAAGTTCCATCGTTCGTACCAGCTTGTAGCTTTGACTGATGAGCCCATCAGACCAACTTGGCGGGTTCGCATCTGCCCCGCACAGATTTCCCCCCCAAAAACGTCCCACACAACCGGAACGCGACGCGTGTTATGAGACACGTGCATTAGGCAGACGCATGCGAAATCAACTTTGACGCCGTTTCTTCTCTCGCCCGTTAATTCCTCTCTCGCCCAAAGGCTTTCTTCTCCAGTCTTCTCCATTCACTTCGAACCCTGAAACCCTTGCCCTTGCGTAACCCGCCCACCGGAGATTAACCCGGTCAAATTCCGCCGGCCGACGCGGACAGTAAGTAGTCTGTAATGTAAGTTTTTCTCATTTCTTCCTTTTTGTTTTTTCTCATTCGTTTTTCAACATTTACAGATCTGAACCCGCCGGAGTGGGAGCCCCCTGACGCCGCTTTACACCCCCTTCGGTTAATCAGAAAATTAACAAAGTGCCAATGCCCTCACTGCTGCTGTTGAAGAACTTGTCTAGACACTGATTTCAGTGCTAAGTCCCAAGTACTGTGATTATCTTATTGTCAGCTATTAAAGCTTTGTTTCCTTGTGGTTTATCTAATCATTTCTACTGTTTGGGTTGGGTGATTTCTACCTTACAGAAGACTTATCTCCTGCCGGTATCGTCGTCGGCGTCGACCGGTGGGTCACCAAAGGGGGTGTAAAGCGGCGTCAGGGGGCTTCCACTCCGGCGGGTTCAGATCTGTAAATGTTAGAAAACGAATGAGAAAAAGACACGCGTCGCGTTCCGGTTGTGTGGGACGTTTTTAGGGGGCAGATGCGAACCCCCAACTTGGCCTCCTTTTTAGTACTGGCCAATGCGAGAGCGAGAGAGAGAGATCTACTATTCCTTCATTGCTTGAATGGACGAGAAGCAGATCAAGAACCATTTCAAGGGTTTCATTAATGAGGAACAAAGGCGTGTACAAGAGGTTACGTTACCAATCAAGACTAAACACGCCAGTGTTTCCTTACGTAACATTAATCTAGAAGGCTCTGCATTACTGGATTTGATTTTCTTCTTCTGCTTAATTACTGGTTTTGACCTCGATTATTCAATGGCTAGATATCTGGTTTGATGAATTATAAGGATAGTTTTGACTCATCAAGCTATATCATGGGATATTACCCAAAACGCCAAAGCTAATAAGCTGCAAAGGGGAGAGATCTTCCAAATATTGGTGGGCACCACACCACTCTGATAAAGGTCTAACCCTCAGACTTCACGCAGGAAAACCAGGATTCATTTATCACTCACGGCTTCACGCATTCATTTTCTTTTTTCGCATCTCCTCTTTCATGGATTTTTCTTCTTCCATCTCGATATGCAGGAATTCTTTTCTCTCTTTTTGAATATCATACTTATGTTACATCCAAATTGAAAAAAAAAAAAAGGAAAAAATCTTCTCTTAATCCGGAATAACATTTCAAAAAGCAAACAAAATTAACAAACATACAAACGATACTAAACCCATATCAGATTTATTTTTTTAAAGATAAATAAAAAGAATTTTATAAAATAAAAAACCTATGAATTTATAAAGGGTTCAATCAGAATTGTCACCCTATGCCAAAGCGCAAAACACCAACAACTCCTACACACTGAGACACTACCCAAAAAACAACTAGACTCTGCCTCATCCACATAAACATGACAAAACAAACAAATCAGACATTTCCAATTCACTCCCTTACAGTTCTCTTCAAAATCGCTTGAACTGTGAGATGTGTGGCTACAATTCATAGGGGTTTGAGTGTGGATAGAAAAAAGTGAGTAGGTTAAGGAAGGTATGCTACTTTGCTTTTACTTTGTTTTAATTTTGTAGCATGTATAAGTCCACCTATTATATTTAGCTACTTTTCCTTTTATCCACTCTATCTGAAATTCTGCATGTTTTGCCTAACATTCCAAATAAATAAAAAAAAGTAGTATGCATTGGACCCCCAACCAGACCATGGGGGCATCCAGCAGCTAAGGTTACGTTTGGATGGGGTGAAATCCGGTTCGGTGTATTTTTACATTCTGGTCCAATTTTGCAGCCATTTGGATGAGGTGTAAAAATGATTTTCAAATTTTACTTTTACTTCGATTATTGATGTATTTTATGCATGGATTTTTTCGATGTAAAACTCCACCAGAATTTTTTTTACGCAGCCAACGGCTATTCGTCTCTCTCACCGTCGAGCACTTCACTACCACCCTCACCACCATTCTACTGGTCACCCCCTTCTCTTCCACTCCCTCCCTCTCTCTCGCTCTTTCTCTTCTTTTCATACCGTCTGCTCTCTTTTTCTCACAGGTTCGAACACCCTCATCTCAGAACACAAAGGACGCTCTCAGGCATTTCATCATTCCCATCTCGCAGTGAACAGAAGGTATCAGATCTAGCCGTTGTCATTCAGATTTGAGGGAATGTTGTCAACTCATGTCAGGTCTGGAGACAACCCAAAACAGATCTAAGACTTGTTTTTCTATTATGGTTTTCTTAGATATGCGATTTATTATTATGTTTATGGTATGTGATTTGTGTGCAGTTCTTAGATCTGCAACTTGTTTTTCTTAGATCTGCAACTTGGTTCTTTGAATTATATTCATCAATTACTGATTCTTCTAGTTTTGCCATGTGATATTTTCTTTTCCTCTGTCACTATAATGATTTTTGTTGAGGCCTCATCTAAAAAGTTTAGAGAAGAGGATGTCCATTGTTTATGTAAGGATATCAACAAGTCATTTACTGATTAAAAAAAGATATCGGCAAGACATTTGTGCTGACAGATCTAGGAGAGGTGCTTGAGGAAGTTCATAATCTTCTTTATAGAGACCTAGAGGAAATTGAGAACATGAGCTGATTTCTATCATTCAAACTCCCACCAAACTGAGTCCCAAGAATGCTTTTGGTTTCAATGCTACTCAGGAATAAAAAACCATGAGTGACATTCTTCAACATGGATGAATTTTCAATTTGTCAAATGAGAATATTTGTTGTGTTTCAAACTGTCTACATTGGACAAACTGAATTTCTCAGATTTTCTAGTCTTTGAAACTACTCTTTTTGATAAATACATAGTTGTTGTGTTTCAAAATAAACATGTTAGCTTCAAGATAAATATTTGTTGTGTTTCAACCACTTAAATCATGAATTCCAAATCTATAAATTCAAAGAACTTCAAACTAACAATATGAATTGAATATTATATATGAATTTGAAAGTATGATTTATATGCACCGTATAAATCCTGCAATCTTTTTTGAATTTTATTCATACTTGAATTTCTGGAATTTTATGAATATTCTTAAATGTAGCTCTTAGGAGATAAAGCATCAAAAAGCTCATAAAGAAAATAGCAGGCTACAAATGTTTTAGGCCGAACATTTGACCCCAAGTTTTAGGTATAGACCCACTGAACCTATTATTTTTTTTTTATCAATAACATCAATTTCATTAAATTAAGAGAATAGAAGGAAAAGAATACAAAGGGAGATAAAATAACTTAGCTCCCCAAAAAAACAGAAAGCACAGGGAAAGCAAAGAAAATTAAAAACTAGCCCAAAAAACAGCCTCCCTATTCACTCCTTGCTTGGCCAACCCATCCGCAAATGAGTTGGCACTCCTCTTCACCCAGCTGTACTGAATCTCTATGTCCCTTCCTAACCATAAAAACTGTTTTTTCTCATTGTTAAAGTTCCACAAACCACTGTTCTCTATCTTCAACCAATTAACCACCACCTTCGAGTCATCTTCCAGAATCAAACGGCTAATATTTAGATCTTTTGCTCTTCGAATTCCTTCAAGCGCTGCAAGGATCTCAGCCCTAAGAGAGCCACCTTCTCCAATAGGGCCAGAGAATAAAGCAGTAACAATCCCTTCCTCATTCCTGAAGACTCCTCCAATCCTAGAGGG
This sequence comes from Nelumbo nucifera, assembly GCF_055504915.1. Taxonomy (NCBI): domain Eukaryota; kingdom Viridiplantae; phylum Streptophyta; class Magnoliopsida; order Proteales; family Nelumbonaceae; genus Nelumbo; species Nelumbo nucifera. The sequence goes on along the minus strand of NC_142651.1, from coordinate 21,216,821 downwards.
CCCTGGATTCCTTACACTACTGCCACCAAAATTCAATTTTATAAAGCCCGAGGGGGGAGGGGACCAGAACGGACAAAGAGTCTTCTTGCATCTAGCAGTGAAAACAATCTCTTTCCAGTTTCTTAGTAAGTCATCCATAAGACAATCTGAGAACAACTCCAAAGATTTTAGCCAATGGATCGCTCTTATGAGGATTCGATCTAACAAATCTTCCAAAATTTTTTCCTTATCAGAAAAAATGCGTGAGTTTCTTTCTTCCCACAAAGACCAGAAAACCGTTGCCCTAATACACCTCCACATAGTCTTCCCTCGCTTCTTAGGCCAACTAAAAAAAAGAAGGAGAAAACAAACCTTGGACAGTCTTCGGAGGAAACCAAGAACGCCCAAAACGGGAGAAAACCCACTCCCAAACAGATTTAGCAACCTTACAAGAGACCATGAGGTGGTAGCCAGATTCCCCATCAGCTTTACAAAGAGCACATCTATTAGGAAGTAGACAATAGTTGGGTCTCTTTCTTTGGAGTAAGTCTAAAGTGTTGATTCTTTCCAGGAAAATTTCCCAACAAAAAAACTCCACCCGAGGAGGAATAGGTCTACTCCAAATTTCCTTAACTGGAAAGGACAACCCTAGGGGGGTAGGAGGCTGAGTTAAGGTTTCAAAGAAAGAAGCACAAGAAAAGGTACCAGAGCTAGAAAGGGTCCAAAATCTGGTGTCTTCCTTAGCAGGGTTTAGGAAGACACCCTCAAGGGAGGCTAGCAGAGCTACCAGGCTATCCAAGTCCGTATCCCTAATTTCCCTACGCAGGCCAAGGTTCCAACCAAAGCCCGAAGTGGAAGCTGAAAGGACTAAGAAGGAAGAAATGGGTTCATTTTTCAAGTCTGAAAGAGCATACAGGGAAGGAAACTTGTCTTTCAGAGGAAAATCCCCGACCCAAAGATGTTCCCAGAAATTTATTCGGTTACTAGAGTTTAGACCATACCTGATCCAAGGGGAGAAAACTAGAAGCAGATTGTGGATGGATTTCCAAGGAGAAGCAACTGAAGCCCTTGCCAAGATTTCAGAATCCCAGCCATTGTCTTCCAGCCCATGAATGCTAGCCACAATCTTAGTCCACAATTTATCCCTTTCCAAAGAGAACCTCCACAACCACTTCCCCAAAAGAGCCATGTTCCTTTTCTTGAAATTACCAATCCCAAGACCTCCTTGTGTTTTACACCTAGAGACCACCTCCCAACTCACCCTATGATCTCTCTTCTCCTCTCCAGGCTCCCAGAGAAAGTTCCTTATTAATTTTTCCAAAACATTTGATACCTTTGAGGGGATCTTAAATACTGACAGAAAGTAAACAGGAGGGTTAGCTAGGGTAGATCTAATAAGAGAGACTCTTCCACCTAAAGAAAGATAACTCCTCTTCTAGGCCGCTAGCCTCTTCTCAAACCTCTCCACTACCGGAGCCCAAAAGCTAACACTCTTAGTATTATCTCCTAAAGGGAGGCCCAAATAAGCCAGGGGCCAATCCGTAATAGCACAACCTAGCTCATCTGTAAATTCCCTTAGATTTCTTTCATTCACATTCACTCTCGCCACACAACTCTTGTCAAAGTTTACCTTTAGGTTAGATATCTGCTCAAAAAGTTGTATTGTCAGCTTTAGATTCCGGATCCAACTAAGGTTCCCTCTTTCACAGAAAAGGATAGTATCAGCTGCAAATTGTAGAAGAGTTAAGGGAACCTCCTCCCTTCCTACTCTCCACCCTCTTATTAGATTCCTCGAGTTTGCTCTATGGATCAATCGCCCAAACACATCAACAATAAGGGTGAAAAGAAAAGGGGAAAGAGGATCTCCTTGTCTTAGACCTCTTAACGCCGGAAAGAAGTCAACCACAGTCCCGTTCACCAGGATAGAATAATGGCAAGTCCTAACACAGCCCCAGATCCACTTGCACCACCTGTCACCAAAACCAAAACTCCTCAACACCTCCATCAAGAAAGACCAATCAACCAAGTCGAAAGCCTTCTTCAAATCCAATTTGTAGACCACTCCCTTCTTCTTTGACTTTCTAAAGCTCTCCAAGCTCTCATTTGCAATGAGGATCTGATCGGTGATCTGTCTTCCCTCCACAAAAGCACTTTGGTTGGGTGCAATAATGGAGGGAAGCACCTTCTTTATCCTGAGAGACAGCACCTTTGCAATGATTTTGTACAAGCTAGTCACCAGACTAATAGGTCTAAAATCTTTTGGTTGAGAGGCATCTTTCTTCTTTGGGACTAAGTCAATGAAGTTGAGTTCAATCCCGAGTTTATTACACCCCTCCTGTGGAACTCCTTAAAGACTGAAGCAAGATCATTCTCCAAAATATCCCGGCAATCCTGGTAAAAGGCCATTGTGAACCCATCTGGACCCGGAGCTTTTGTCCTATCCATAGAGAAAACTGCTTCCTTTACCTCCTCCATATCGAATCTTTTTTCTAGCCACTCTCTCTTCTCTGCACTTAGAGTTGGCCAATCCAAACCCTCCAACCACACTCTCTCATTCATAGGCCTTCTAAAAATAGATTTGAAGTGGTTTACTAGGGCCTCTGTAATTTCAGCCGGGTGAGACAAAACTACTCCATCAACTTCCAAGTTGGAGATGTAATTCTTCTTTCTCCTTCCATTTGCCACTGAATGGAAAAACCTTGTGTTTATGTCTCCCTCCTTTAGCCACTTACACCTAGATTTTTGCCTCCAACTGATTTCCTCCTTGATCAGGATGTCCTCCAACGGCCTCCTTAAAACCCATCTCAACTTCCTTTCTTCCTCTCCAAAGGGGCCTCTCTCTTCCTTCAGGTCCAAATCCTCAATTTTCTCCACCAGAACTTGCTTTCTCTCTTCTAATCTTCCAAACTCCAACCTATTCCACTCCTTTAATTGAGATTTTAGGTATTGGTGTTTCTTGTGGAATCTCATTCCTTCCCAATCAACTACCGGATTAGCTTGCTCCCACCACTCTCTGATTTTCTCAGTGAAACCCGGATGAGACAACCACATATTTTCAAACTTGAAAGGGGTAGGCCCTATTCCTCTTAATTCCTCCTTGACCAAAACTATTGGCCAGTGGTCTGAAGTAAGTCTAGGGAGAGCCCTAGAAGTAATGTTGCCCCAATGATCCTCCCAATCTGTTGAGAACAAAAATTTGTCCAACTTAGAGCAAATTGGCTGAGATTGAAGGTTGGACCAAGTGAAGTTATTATTTAGGAAATGAAGTTCTTTGAGATTAAAAGAGTCAACAAATTGGTTGAACTTCCTCATACTTGTTGTCACTATCTGTTTGGGGTTGTTGGTTTCCTCCATAAATCTCACTACATTAAAGTCCCCTCCCACACACCAGGGTCCATCCCAAAGGCCTCTAATGCCACTCAATTCTTCCCATAATTTCTCCATTTGCCTATAGTCATTGGAGCCATACACATTTGTTAGTACCCATTCATACCCATCGGCCACCTGTTTGAACTTCAGGAAGACAGAGTGATCTCCAATTAGCTCCTCCACACCTAAGAGTATCTCTTCTTTCCACAGGGTCACAATCCCTCCCGAAGAACCCTACGAAAGAGTAGCCACCCAGTTAATGCCTCTAGAACTCCACACACTCCTTGCCCAGCTGCAATCAAAATCCATTCTTTTGGACTCCTGAAGCATAATTACATCCGGATTAAACTTCTTAATTACCTCTTTGATTGTTGCTCTCTTCCTAATGCCGCCCAACCCCCTCACATTCCAACTTAGGATTCTCATTGAAAACTATAAGCCTTAACTCTAACTCCTCCAAGAACTATTTAGACCTTTTTCTTCTAATCCCTTTCACTTTGAACTTCTTGTCCCCCTCAATATCATTTTTCAATCTCTCCACTTCACTCAGTCTTCTAAACTTCATCTTGTTGTCCTCTTTATTTCGCATGTAGGCTTTTAGATCATTCGGGTTCTTTAGCTTGCACCCCAACTTTTTCACAAACTCTGCAACTGACTCTTCCCCAAAAGTTTCATCTTTCCCTAAAGAAGCACTCTCCTCACTCCTATGAAGCTTCTTGTTCTTTCTCACATTACCTCCAACCACAACCCTGTCTGTCCCCTCCAGGCTCCCTCTCTGCAAATCCTTCCTTTCCACTTCCCCCAAGAGGCTTTCTAAGATTTCCCAAATTATTGTCTCTCTACAAGTTTCCTCACCCACTTCCCCCCCCCCCTTGTAGACTCATTGTGGCTTTCAGACCAAGGGCTTCCGACTCTTGGTTGGGAAGAGAATCGGGTACAAGAGATACAGAGCGATCATCAGTATCCAAAACTAAATTGACAGAGTTGAGGGATTTACCTGAGGTAGAGAAGTGAGGAGAGAGCAAAGGCAAAGGAGAGGTAGTCACTTTCATTTTTGAGAAAATAGAGCACTCTGTCTCCCAGAGATGGGGGAGGGAAATCCCTATCGCTGTATCAACACAAAGACCCCTTTCTGTACCCAAGTATGTACCTCTCTGTGAAGTACCCTTGTTCTGCTCTGAGAAGACCCGAGCAACCTCCTTTTCGGCCTCTTGCAAAGCACTAGAACTGAGGGGGGGCTTAGCCAGTAATGGGTTAAAATCAAACACCCGCTCCTCCCCCTCCACCTTTTCTTCCCCCACCAAATCCCCTAAGAACAAACAGTCCAAGCTAAATGAATCATTGTTCTGACCTTTATATAGAGTTTCATCTGCCGCACTACCTAAACTCCCACAGGCATCTGAACTTTCATCATGATCAGAATCTGAACCGCAGCTCAACCAACCTTGATCAGCCTCTTCTTTCTCTTCTGGTCTGCCTCTCGAATAGCGCGGGTTCGGGCGATCAGAAAAGCTGAGATTTTGCTCGTCGCCGGCTGCCCCTCGGACCTAGCACAGAGGCCGGCGTTCTCCAACCTTGTTCGCTGACTTCGCCCCTCCACAGTCGAGAGGGTGAGACTTAGACGATGATAGATGAAAGTTGTCATCTATCATCGTCCCATGCCTGCCCCGCCCCACGTGATGACTTAAGTTGTCACGTGGGCTTTAAAAACCAAAAGAAAGCTCACCCGCTGGCCCGACCGGCTCGACCAATTTTAAAGCCGATTCGGAGAGAGACTTAGAGCGCAAATGGCTCTTTCCCAACTTAGCCACCTCAGCATAGGACGAGCCACCCTCTTTACACAACCCCTCTTCAAAAAAAAATTGAAAAAGAAGCCAAAATAGGAAGGCTTCGAGACTTGGGGCACCCCTGCCACTGTTCCCCTTCCTCTGTAAAACGCCCACACTCAACAGACTTTCCCGCCAGCCCCTAAAGGCCACGTGTACACACCCCTGAGAGCTCGTCAGTTTCTTCAACCTCTGGTCGTCTTCCCCAAAGCAAAGCTTCAACTTCTGAAGCTAACCAGACCTTGTACCAAGCACCTTCTGAGAGAACTTCTAAGATCCGCGGCAAGTTCTCCGGATTGATCCCAGCAATCTTAAGTTCCACCGCTTTCAAGTTACTTGAGTTAGCCTCCAACAGAACTCCACCCAATGCTCTAGCAATTTTCCCCAGAATAAGATCATTCCACAGGTTGAAGAGAAGACCGAGAAGTTTAATCCAAAAACTGCCGGCTCTGGGTTCAACTTCGTTGCAATCTGGAGCCCAATTCTGGACCTTAATCAAACTTCCTTCTACAAGGAAAGAACTGAAGAACAAAGTCTTATCTCCAATATCTAGTAAGGCTTTCTTTTCAGCAAAAGGCAGCAACAATACACCTTCCTCTAAACCCAACCTCTCTACTAAAACTTCTATAACTTTCGTCCAATCTTCTATCACCCTTTCTGCCACTAAGACCACCCTCTTCTCCCAACTCCCACTCCCTTCTTCCACTGCTACTCGTCGGAGGACAGACGAGCTGGACACCAAAACTTCAGGGTAAAGCTTTGGGCGGAGCACAGAACAAACTTTCGAGCCAAGGGCTTCTTCTACTCTACCTTCGACCTCCAAGAGAAAAGCCTGAAGATTAGAAGCAAAAGAAGCCCACCCTCTCCGCTTCAGACCTTCTGGAACACACATCACTTGCTTTTTGTTATTACCAAAGAGTTCGGTGACCATAATGAACCACCCTTTTCCATTCCTTTTTAGCACAGCTTCGAACCTCTTGTTCTCACAGGTCAACGAGTTTCTCCAACCTTCTTCCCGAAAGGAATTTACAGCTCCATCTATAAAACCTTTCAGCCACACACAGGCCTCCTCTGGTAGGAGAATCGATGCCCTGCTCCCTTCTCTGATTTTCAAGAGAGCCTTCCCCTTTGTCCTTCCCTGCTCAAAGAGGAAAGATTCTGCTTCAATGGACAAATCCAGTCTCCATTTCCCCGCCAGCTTGAACTTCCTCTCCTCTCCCATACTTTCTACCTTTATGTTGTTCCCCCACTGAACCTATTGTTTCCAAAGATTCACGTATTCCAGGTGCTCCATACTACCAAGGTAATCAGGCAACACACCAGACAGATGATTATTCGGCAGCTCCCTACATGATATAAATGTTTATAATAATGCCTCTCTGAATACCAAATGCACCACCCACAATCAAGTTTGTAGCCCAGCACTCAGGGGCTTGTAGATGACTAAAGGTGAATCTTCTCTGGGCTTGGGCTGCTCCAATCCCCACTGTTATTTATCTTCCTCTTCTGAAGAGAGAAATGAGGGAGAGATAGAGAAAGAAAAAAGAATCCATGCTAACTGTCTATCCATGTAGCCTAATGAATAAATTCTTTTTTGAGGAAAAGGTAAGGTATTCTATTAGTAGCTTCCACTGAAGTGATCCATGATTACATGTATAGATTATGTATAAACCATGTTTGAGGCATGTACTACCAGAAACTATACATCAACTAGGGCAACTAAAACCAACCCCCCCCAAAAAAAATAAAAAACAAAAAGAATACTATGTAGGGCAACTAAAACCAACTAGGGCAACTAAAACCAATACAATCATTAATTCTTTTAAACCCAACCAACTCACCAAACTCTAATTTGCATTTGGTTTATGCTCAACTTGACTCAGGATCTCCTACCCACAAGAATTCTACCCATGTCCACACACAACACACTACTCCCGTGCATTGGGAACATCTCCCCATGCATAATACTATGTAAGAGGATGAGATGTTCTCCATGTGTGACTACAATGTTATGTGGGTAGACGTAGGCAGAGTTCTTGTGGGCAGGAGATCCAGACTTGCTCAACTTTGCCTAGCCCACTCAAATTGCACCCCTACTAAAAACCAACTAGGCATTCATGTTAGCAATGAGGAAACTATTAGATAATCAATAGATTTAATGTTTTGTTGGTAAATTGCAAATAGGTACCTTGTACTTTGGAGGTAATCTCACTTTAAGGTCTAAACGTTCAAATGTGGCACACTACTACATGAACTTCCATAAATATGCATTTAAGTCCAATCTATTAAATTAACGTTATAATAAGGGATAAAATTATGAAATGCCCATGTTTTGGTTCTCTTTTTTCTTTAAAATTCATCTTTCTTTTGCCTTTAGACTTTAGATACAAATCAATGGCGACAAAGTAAGCAGTTGAAAGTGAGCCCACCCCTAATGAATAGACCAAAGTGATCTTACTTTGTCATCATTGGTTTGTATTGACCCTATGTGTTTTGATGATAATAAACTCATTATGAGTACAAATAGTTTTAAAAATAAGTGTGCAACTGTAATGAAACATACTTTGATTGAGCTTAAAAGAATTGAATGAACATTTGTTTCCTACTCACTTTTTTATCTGCTATAAATTGCAGCCACACATCTCACAATTCAAGATGGCAATGTGTGGTTGCAATTCACTGCGGGTAGAGAGTAGTGGGCAGAAAATCCGGTTTGGTTTATATGATGCAAGAATATGCAGCTAATTCAAATAAGACTCTCCAAATAAGATGATAATTCAAATGATAAATTAAAGACTCTAAGAATGAAATTTGCTACTAAGAAGAAAGGAGAAAAAAGAAGACATCAAACTCTAAAGGTCTTTACTTGTTTTTATCTTCTTATGACTTGATGTAACCAAATAACTGGATACAAGATACATTACATGGATTTAAATGAGAGTAAACTTGGTTGACCAAACCTTAAAGACTAATGGTTAATATTAAATCTCATTCTTAGGAGTAGGGGTGGCAATTTTTCACCCAACCTGTTGAATCCACCCAACCCACCCAGTATCTAACCCGCCTATTTACTTGGAGGGTTGTGTGATCAACCCATCACCCAACCTGCCCATTTAAATGGGTTGGGTTGGGTTGGGTTGGGTTGGGTTGGGTTGGGTTGTGGATAACTGTTGGGTTAACCATTGCAAACATTAGTATTAATTCCTTAGCCTTTTTTTTATTTTCTTCATTTGAATTAAATAATTTATAATTAATGCACTAATTTTTTTATTAATTATTGACTAAATTTAGTTTTGTCTTGAATCAACACACTTCACCCAACATAAATCCAAATCAATTTGACCAAAGTCTTGAATCAACCCGATCTAACATATACCGATCCGAGTTGACCCAAATCCGAAATAGACCTCGGATAGGATGGCTCGGTACCGCTTGTTTTGCCCGATTTGGGTCATCCGGTCCAACCATTATTCACACAGTCCGGCTCGATCAATACAAACTGATCCGATCGACCCGAATTCAAACACGGGTTGGACCGGGTGGGGTTCGAACCCTAAACCACCATGCTTGCTTTGTCTGGTTTGGATCATCCAGTTTGGTTCATATCCATTTAATCGACCCAAATCCGACACAGTCTGATTTACTTCTTTTGATCGCTTCGAGCCAATCAGTTCGGCCCCAAACCCGTGCACAAACCTAATATGAGCTGACCCAAGTCAATCCACCATTTACTGAACCAACCAAACTGAACCAGTACCGGTCTGATCGGGTTTTGTCCAACTGGACTTAACCGGTTCGGGCGGGGTCTAGTCCGATTGGACTGATCTGGATCTAAACGGTTCAACCACTCTTGAACTTGATGTGATTACCTCGAAGACAATCCAATTAGATAGTTCAAGTTGATCTGACCGGTTTAAACCTATGTGGTTCGTCAAATCCGAAACCCGAACATAATTAAATGGTTTTGCTGCTTGTATAAAAAGCACATGCATGTAATGTGATTTGAACCTTCACCACTTGTGTAAATAGCAACTACTATTACCAATTTACCACTAAGCTTGTATAAATAGCAACTACTATTACCAATTTACCACTAAGCTTGTGTAAATAGCAACTACTATTACCAATTTACCACTAAGCTATGACTAACTTATTTGTTAAAAAAGAGTTCGTTTTTTGTTTTAAGTACATAAATATAAGATTAATGGGCTTGAGCGGGTAGGATTGGGTTAAAGCGGATTTGGGTTGAACCCAACCCATTTAATTTTATATAACTGGGTCATTAATGGGTTGACGGGTTATATAGATTGAGTTGAAACTCAACCCAAACCAAATCCAACCCAATCCGCCCAATTGCCACCACTACTTAAGAATTTCTTGAACTCATTCACGGGTTTAAATGTTGGAAACCTAAAAAGATGATTCCCAAACCATTGAAATCGAAATTAATCAATTACTACTTCATAAACTACCTAGAAGTAGTAGTCAACTAACCATGGCAGCATTGTCTAAGTAAGTTAAGTAGTCGACTACTACACAAAGAAAAGTTTTTCATAAGACTTGAGCTCCGTCTTTGGAAATGTTTGAAACAGTTTATAAATATTTTTAAAGTGTTCAAATAGGTAATTAATTAACCTCTAACGTTCAAATAACGGTTATATTGTTTTTTGCCTATAAAAATGTGTGAGAATAAGAAGAAAACGTGGGCAATCATGTAAGAAAAAAGGGTTTAGCAAGAAAAGCAAGAGTCATTCGTGAGCTATCAAAAGAAGTTAATCTGTTGAATTCCCTATAAGCTGAAAGAGTGAAAACCCTTGAGCTAAAGTCTTCATGGTGTTATTTTACATATTGGGCTAATTTACTTATATTTGTTCTATCAACTTATTGAGATGTATTTTCTTGTATTTGAGCTTTCAATGTAAAAGATGTAAAAGGTTTAGATATGACTGGTAAGACTATCCAAGGGCCTCGAGTCTTTAAGGTGTAAAGATGGAGGTGTAGTGTAAAGATTGGCAATCACCCGAAAGCCTAACTAGTTTTAGTCGATAGGCTTAGATAGGGTACCTAGGGAGATGACATAGGTCAGTTTTGGTTGAACCTCTATAATAAAAAATTTTTGCATGCTATATATTATTGTTTTTGTTCTTTATTTTTGCTCTACACACTTGCAAATTGGTCAATTAATTTTCTACATCAAGGATTCTCCAAAACAATTGATTCACATTCAAAAGTTCTAAAAGGAGATCAATTGGTATATAAAAATCAACGAGAATCCAATTCACCCCTATTGGGCTTCGCTAACCAATCTATAGTTTGTATCCGATGTCCAAGTATAGCAGAAGATGAATAATGAAAAAGAGAATCAAACATGGGGCATTTTTGTAATTTTACCCTTTATTGTAACATTAGTATAATGGAATTGAACTTGAATACATATTTCTTGAAGTTCAAGTACTAAAATGACACATTTGAAAGTTTAGGGCCTAAAATGAGATTACCCCAAAGTATAGGGTACCTATTTGCAATTTACCTTTTCTGGTTGAGGATAAGGGAAGATTTCTGGTGTGGTGGGATGAAAAAGGGAGAGTGGGTGGAAAATTTCCATGTTTCATTGTTTGGTTGAAAAGGGAAAATAATGGGAAAATCAACCCTTATAACAATAATTAATTAATTAATTATTAGTAATATTTTATTATTTTATATTTTACTATTAATTAATTAATAATTAATAATTAATCATATTTTATTAATTAATTATTATTTATAAAGGGTTAATTAATTTTTAATGAAGATTGATGTTTTATCTTTTATTTTAATTGTGGTTATTATGAATTAATTAATACCTTTTATTTTGTATTATTAATTGTTTTAATTATTTATTTATTCAATAGTTACTTAATTATTACCAATAATTAATATTTTAATTTTATTATTTTATTAATGCTTATGACTTAACTAATAATTATAATATTTCATTATAAAATTTTAATTAATCAATTAATATTTTATGTTTAATTTATTTATTTTATTAATATGTTCTTATATAATTAATATTTTATTAATGAGTGTTAAAAATACTATAAGGAAGGTGTTTCTTTGTTAACTAAGTATCCCCCTCAATTCCCACTAAAAAATGGTGGAATTTCACATCCTAAGAATTTTATCTATAATCTCACATTTTTCATAGATATATATGTGTATAGGTATGTATAAACATGTATGTATACACATACATAGATGTATTTTGTCAATAAATAATATATAGGTATGTGTATAGATATGTATAAACATGTATTTTATCAATAAATAATATATAATTATGTTTTATATATAATATATATTATTTAATATTTAATTTATGTTTTCTAATTCAGATTTATTTTTTTATTTGTAAAAAATATTAAAAATTATAATTTCAGGCCAAAAAAGTTTTTTGGACAAAAATAGCGGGGCAAGGCACCTACGTTTGGGACACATAGATCTCGAAAAGTTATCCAAAATAAAAAAAAAAATCACTTCAATCAGACATCAAAGTGAAAACTTACGGCCTCTTGAAGTTTGCATATGCATATAGTATGTGATGAAGGGAAATTTGGCCCGACCTCGCGATCGCCCGACACGTGGCAAAGGCAAGCAGCTCGGGACAGTAGAGCACCCAAAGCGAACATCGGAAGCAAGTCCAAACTCACTACTGAGCCCGAACTCCAGACCACTGTACTTAGTCCGAGCTCCTTGTTAAGAGCGAGCTCCCTGTCAAAGGTCCGAGCTCCCTAAAACCCGAGCTCCCTAAGTCCGAGCTCGGTACTAGGAGCCCGAGCTCCCTAAGAACCCGAGCTCCCTAAATCCGAGCTCCCTGTTAAAGGTCCGAGCTCCCCAAGTAAGAACCCAAACTCCCTACTGGGAGTCCGAGCTCCCTATTAAGAGCGAGCTCCCTACTGAGAACCCGAGCTCCCTGCAAGGAGCACGAACTATACTGGGCCCCAAGCTGACCCGAGCTGACCCGTGGCAGCTCGGAACACTCCAAACCGAACTCAAGGCACCTCGCTCGCCACTCCAACACTTCACTTCTAAAGCACCAGGCCAGCCAAACGTACCCGACACCAAGGACGTCCGTATCCAAGGGCGACGTACCTGACTGATTTGGGATCTGACACCTGACAGCCGCATTTCAAACGGCTTCCTGCTACCACCACCTGCAACCGTCGTCACTAGCCGCAGAGACGGTTCCGACAAAAGGAACAATGGCAGTTCTATCCGGCCAGAGGAAATGACACCCGAACTGGCAAGAGTTCAGAAGTAATCATGCCCGACCTGACGGAGGCTTGGAAGTGAGTGGGGCTTCTACCCCCCAGGAACGAGGTATGCTAACTTTCGCGCCATCTGGTTATTCTTGCCTTTGAAGGATGCTAACTTGAGCTTCGGAGCCCTTATGCCGGGTTCTCCCCGGAGCTTCTCTTCTCCTTCCGTTTCAGGTCCCTGTTACTCAGTTCAGAGGCAAGATCATCGACAGCTAAGACCGGCCAGATTGTGCATCATCAATTGGCGCCGTCTGTGGGAAACGCTTCAAAAAGCCTCCCTCCAAAACTTTCATACCCTTTCCTTCTTCTCTGAAAAACTCATTACTCATGGCCTCATCCAGCAACGCTGGACGCGGCACAGAGACAAACACCACCGGGGAACAGCTCCAAGTTCCCGTGGTGTGTGTTGGGCAGTTCACCATCCCCCTCACGGTGGATGGAATCCCCAATCTGACTACGCCACAAGCAGTGGCACCTGTAAGCCTACCTTCCGCAAACATCCCCTTCCCTCTTCCCATCGAGACTACCTTCACTGAACCAACCGCCGTCCCCCTGGCAGCTAGCCAAAATCGGTTAGACGACTTAATGCAATGCATGCGGGCAATGCAAGCCCAGATGCAGCAGTTCCAGCAACACCAGCTTCACCAGCACCAAGTGTTGCACAACCTCTCCCAATACCACTATCAGCAGCAGTTCCCCCAACTGACACCGAACCAACCACTACTTCCACCTCGCCACCCTACCCCGAAGCCAGTAAAGGCCTCTCCGTAGGATGGACGCCTCCACCAAGGAAAGGCCTCCAGGCCCCAGAATCCCCCAAACAGCCAGGCCTCGTCCCCAGGCCGGAGAGAAAGAAAAGTCATCCCCGCCTCGCGGCTCGCAGGCGGATCAGGAACCTCGCCCGCAAGGTCAGCACCTCGGGTCTCCAAACCGGAGTCCCCACTGGTGGAAAACCGATTCGGCGCACTGGCAGCAGCGGACTACCAGCACTCCGAGCCCATCGAGCTCGGCAACACGGAGGCCAGCAGCGCCAGTACAAGGCCCACTCAGCAGCGAAAGCGCCGTCGAAGTCAACGAACTGCCACCCGCGTCCTATCCGAGCTCAGAGGCAAAGGCGAGACGAGCTTGGACGAGGTAGGAGTCGCCCCAATTCTCTCAGTTCCTTCCCCCCTCGCCTCAGAACTCCTGACAGGCCCCTTGCCCAGAGATTTCAAGCTCCCGCCCCTGGACAAGTATGACGGGTCCTTCGACCCCAACGACCACGTGAACGCTTTCCAGTCCCAAATGCACCTCGCCAGAGCCAGCGAATCATGCATGTGCGTGGCCTTCACCACCACCCTCAAGGGGGTAGCCCGCACTTGGTATAGGAACCTGGCCCCCGGATCGATAAATAATGCTAACGGTGCCCCAGAGCAGAGGAAAGCATCTTCGGAGTAGTCCAAAGGGAAGGAGAACCCATACGGGGCTACATCAAACGATTCAACGAGGCATGCTTGCAGATACCTCGGTTAGACCCCGCGGTGCAGCTCGCCGCAGCAAAAAGAGGGGTGACGCACAAGGAATTCAAGTGGCACATGGTAGCTAACCAGCCCGCGACCGTGGCCGAGTTCCTCAAGCTCGCGGACAAGTTCATGAAGACGGAGGAGGAAATCAACCAAAGAACCGAGGGCGGAAACGAGAAAAGAAAGAGGGACAGCGAGCCCTCTAGCTCGGCCGACCGAAAAAACCCGGCCCGGGACCCAAAACCGAACCAGTCGTTCCGAGCTCCCCTGCCAGCTCGGACGGATTACACGCCACTGAACACGAGGCGGACTGAGATCCTAATGACGATCAAGGACGCCCCCTTCGTGAAATGGCCACCTCGCCTAAAGGGAAATCCGAACGAAAGAAACAAGAATTTGTATTGTAGTTTCCATAGGGACCACGGTCACAGTACCGAGCAATGTAATAACCTCCGAGACGAGATAGAGGGGCTCATCCGTCGCGAATACTTAAGAAACTTTGTACAGCACAACAATAATAGCAATAAAGCGGATCAGCCGGGCGAACACTTAAAAGACGCCCCGGAGACTAGCAGCAGGCCTGCCGAACCGATGCAGCGACAGCCTCCGGCAGAAAGGCCAGTTCGGGGAACCATCCATGTAATTGTGGGAGGTTTGGTGGTGGCGGGGTGCACATCAGCAGCAGCCCGGACCTCAGTTCGCGAAGCGGTCCTCGAGGAGCGGAACCCCCCGAAGAGGCCGAAGACCGAGGAGCCGATCCTCTTCACAGAAGACGACGCGCGGGGAGTTCGCTACCCTCACGACGATGCACTTGTCATTAAACTCAGGATCAACGACTTCGAGGTTAGGCGCGTGCTCGTAGATTCAGGCAGCTCGGCGGACATCCTATTCAAGTCGGCATTTGATCGGCTACAGCTACCAAGGAGCGAACTAAAACCTACAAGCAGTCCCCTGGTGGGCTTCAGTGGGGAGGAAGTCAGGCCCCTTGGAAAGATAACGGTGCCCGTGGAAGTCGGCACGTGGCCTTGTGCGGTCAGACTCAACCACGATTTTCTGGTGGTCGCGACCCCCTCCCCATACAACGCCATAATAGGACGGCCAATCACGCATATCCTGCGGGCGGTGGTCTCCACCTACTATCTGGCCATGAAGTTCCCTACGGACTTCGGTGTGGGGGTAGTGCGGGGCGACCAGCTCGAGTCCCACAAGTGCTACGTTGCCGCCCTAAAGGGCAAGTCCAAGCCGGCCGGCGACCTCGATCTGGAGCGGCCTACGGAGCAAGGCGAAGAACGAGCCTCGCCAACAGAAGAAACAGTCGCGATCCCGACCTCACCTACGGACCCAGCTCGCGCTCTTCAGATCGGTGCTTCTGTCAAGGAACCCCTACGGACCGAACTGGTAAGTTTTTTACTCCAAAATTTAGATATTTTTGCATGATCTGCGGCCGATATGCCCGGTATTGACCCTAGTCTTATAACTCACAAATTTAACACTGACCCTTTAGTCAGACCCGTTAGACAGAAGAAACGGAACTTAGCCCCGGAGCGCTGGAAAGCGGTCGACGAGGAAGTCGAAAAGCTCCTCGCGGCAGACTTCATAAGGGAAGTCCATTACCCGAGCTGGGTGGCCAACCCTGTGCTGGTGAAAAAGACGAACGGCAAGTGGCGCATGTGCGTCGACTACACCGACCTGAACCGAGCTTGCCCGAAAGACTGCTTCCCCCTTCCTAGGATCGACCGCCTAGTGGACGCGACCTCAGGACATGAATTGCTAAGCTTCCTGGATGCCTACTCAGGCTACAACCAAATCCGGATGGACCAGTCCGACGAGGAAAAAACCAGCTTCATAACCGAGTTCGGTCTATGCTGTTACAAGGTCATGCCCTTCGGGTTAAAAAACGCCGGGGCGACCTTCCAAAGACTTGTAAATAGGCTGTTTCGGCCCCTGATCGGCACGAAGATAGAGTGCTATGTAGACGACATGGTCGTCAAAACACAGTTTTCGCAAGAATTAATACAAGACTTAGATTCTGTCTTCCAAATCCTGCGTCGGTATAACATGAAATTAAACCCCAACAAATGTGTCTTTGGCGTCACCTCGGGCAAGTTCCTGGGCTACGTTGTCAATCGACGTGGCATCGAGGCCAACCCAGACAAAATACAAGCCATCCTAGATATGAGACCACCTCAGAAAATAAAAGAAGTCCAAAGGCTAAACGGCCGCATAGCCGCCCTAAGCCGCTTCATGTCCAAGTCGGCAGATCGCTGCCTACCCTTCTTTAAAGCAATCAAAGGCAAAGGGTTCGAATGGACCCAAGACTGTCAGCTCGCGTTTGACGAGCTAAAAGGCTACCTCACCAATCTGCCAACCTTAGCTCGGCCCGAGGAGGCGAAGTCTTAGAACTGTACCTCTCGGCTAGCGACGAGGTGGTCAGTTCGGTACTAGTAAAGGAGGCAGACCGGGTCCAACGACCCATATATTATGTTAGTAAAATCTTGCAGGGAGCAGAGACAAGGTACCCGCAGATAGAAAAGCTAGCGTATGCCCTGGTGGTAGCAGCACGGAAACTCCGCCCGTACTTCTAGGCCCACACCGTCATCGTCCTGACCAACAAACCTCTGAGACAAGTTTTACTCAAACCCGAGGTTTCCGGCCGGCTGACGAAGTGGTCAATCGAACTCAGCGAGTACGATCTCCAGTACAAGCCAAGAACTGCCATCAAGGCCCAAGCCTTGGCAGATTTTATCGCAGAGTGCACGTTTAGCCCCGAAGCCCCTGAGCCGGTTGAGCCCGAGGTCCCCAGTTCGGGCGAATTCGGAGCCCTTACACCGGGTTCTCCCCGGAGCTTCTCTTCTCCTTCCGTTTCAGGTCCCTGTCACTCAGTTCAGAGGCAAGATCATTGACAGCTAAGACCGGCCAGATTGTGCATCATCAGTATGCAACCCGTGACTTGGTAACTAGGTTGAATGTATCAATGGTGCAACCGTTTGGGTCAAACACTTTTTTACCAAGACAATGGTTTTGACTGTCCTTTGGATTTTACTAAAACTGAACCTAAAATCTTGATTGGATAATGGTTCAAACGGTTCAACCCGTTGGATCAACGATGAATTGAAAAGATCTAT